>NW_022145527.1:150000-766201 GCF_000002235.5 Strongylocentrotus purpuratus
CATGATCTAGAAACACTGGTGAATCATACACATGACCACATTCACAGTGGAATGAATCGGTGTCCAGTCTGTTGTTTGTCGTTCTCTGGTGTATGGGGTTTCAAGCTCCACCTTAGTGTCCATGGTATCCCTACACCATACAGGAAGAAGGTATTTACCGTTCCCGGTACCAGCATTGGATTGCCTCTTCCTCAGGTTGACAAGGCAAGAGTGTTGAACATGCAGAATTCGGAAGGCCAGGATGATGTCTTGTCCCTTGGGAGATCTCCACTGTCAAGTCATACACAAACCTTTGCAGATTCCCTCACTTCTGGAACACCACCTTGTGTCAGTAATTCTGATCAAGGACCACCACACCCCGATGAGAACGTACAGGCCATTCTTGATACCGTCAGTATGGCTGCGTCACAGGTTCAAACCTCATGCAGATTACCGGAGCATTGCTGCCAATGGTGTGGTAGGGAATTTGATGGTCTAGAAGAATTGGTGGCTCATACACGCATCCATATTAAAGATGGAAAAAATCAGTGTCCTGTCTGTAAGAAATGGCTGTCCAATAAATCCAACTTCAAACAACACCTCAAACGTCACGGTATAATTCCACCATTTGAGAATAAGAGTGTGTCCATTGAGCATATTCGCAGTAACTCAATGTTCATTTCTCAGATGGGCAAGCAAAGAAAGAGCAGCACGTCCATCAAAAAGTCATACCTGTCTCGTAAATCATCCAAATACAAGACCTCACTCAGCATTGGATCCTCTGATCTAAAATCTCTGCGTTCTGCTCATAAGAGAATGCTCATTGACCATCCTAGCAGTGCATCAAGTCACTCCCAACGAGATGAGATGTCTTTGGATCTTAAATCTCTGCGTTCTGCTCATAAGAGAATGCTCATTGACCATCCTAGCAGTGCATCAAGTCACTCCCAACGAGATGAGATGTCTTTGGATCTAAAATCTCTGCGTTCTGCTCATAAGAGACAGCTCATTGACCATCCTAGCAGTGCATCAAGTCACTCCCAACGAGATGAGATGTCTTTGGATCTTAAATCTCTGCGTTCTGCTCATAAGAGAATGCTCATTGACCATCCTGGCAGTGCATCAAGTCACTCCCAACGAGATGAGATGTCTTTGGATCTAAAATCTCTGCGTTCTGCTCATAAGAGACAGCTCATTGACCATCCTAGCAGTGCATCAAGTCACTCCCAACGAGATGAGATGTCTTTGGATCTAAAATCTCCGCGTTCTGCTCATAAGAGACAGCTCATTGACCATCCTACCGGTGCATCAAGTCATTCCAATCGAGATGAGATATCTTTGGATCTAAAATCTCTGCGTTCTGCTCATAAGAGACAGCTCATTGACCATCCTAGCAGTGCATCAAGTCACTCCCAACGAGATGAGATGTCTTTGGATCTAAAATCTCTGCGTTCTGCTCATAAGAGACAGCTCATTGACCATCCTAGCAGTGCATCAAGTCATTCCCAACGAGATGGGATGTCTTTGGATCTCAAGATTGAGCGTAGTCTGCACTCTTCAGGAGATTCCTTGGAATCCTCCACAACCAAGAAGAGGTCCACTGGTGGTACGGTGGAGCTGTCACAAAATCATACTTGTGATGTGTGCAAGATAGAATTCAGCAGTGCACAATCACTGTCCAAGCATCATTGCTTGCCTAAATTCAAGTTAGGCATATACTGTCCTCTTTGTCCAAAGTGGTTGAAATCAAAACTGACATTGCAGTGGCATATGACCCTTGCACATCCTAATGAGGACAAACTTCTTGATGTTGACAAGGAGTTCCTTGGCCCTCTAGATGTTGACACCAAGTGTCTTTGTCCTCGTGGTCTGAAAGAAGGACAGTTACAACAGCAGGTGGATACTCCCTGTTGTGAGGTTTGTTCCAAATCTTTTGTTCACCATAGTGAGTACATCACTCATAAGAAACTTCACATCGCTACCAGCACTTCAGAAGCACGCCCTGCATCGTCTGACCAAAGATCGAAGTTGCCCCCCTCCGTTGATCCACAGCCTGTATCTGAAAACCGATGTGATTTGGAAATTGCTGATCAAAAGGAGAAATTGTCCAGAAGGTCTGATCAGGTACAGCAGAAGTTGCCCTCCTCTGTTGATCCACAGCCTGTATCTGATAACCGATGTGAATTGGATATTGCTGATGAAGAGGAGAAACTGTGCTGTGTCTGGTGTCAGAAGCAATTTCAGGATGCAAATGAACTAGTAGATCATACAAACGTCCACTTCGCATGGGGTAACAACTGTTGCCCAGTCTGTAAAAATTGGTTTACTTACCCATACTTTAAGAAGCACCTTAAACTAGTTCATGGAATAATCACATCTGCCACAATAAGGCAGGATGACATTTCAGCAGCGACCACCTCTCCTCAAGTAATGCAAAAGCGCTGTAAATGGTGTGATGAGAGTTTTGATTCAATAGACTCTCTGGGACATCATACACGCCTCCACATTGTCAAGGGACGAAACCGTTGTCCATTCTGCGGCAAGTGGTTCGCAACAGATCAGAAATCAAACTTCAGAATACATCTCAGAAGACACGGTGTATTCATACCTAGTGCTAAAGCATGGATCCTCAAGGATACTAGCGGTGAGTTGCCTGTTTCACAAATTGACTCGAAAGATGAGGACGTGCATCGCGCAAAGGGGCAGAATGATGACATCTCTTGTAAGAGGCCGCACCTTGCAAAGGATACATGGACAATGAGAGAACAAACCAAAGCTGAAACTCCACATGGTGATGGAAGATGTGATGAAGTACAACAAAGTTCTGATGAGAGAGGGCGTTCCAACAGCAGTAAATCACATGTTCCACATGTTTTGCCAGTAGGACGGCAACGGCAAAATCAAGAATCACAACAGTCTTTAGAAAAAAAACAGAATGTTCAGATTACTGGCAATGAAATGTCTGGTTCACAAGTTGGCCAGAAAGGGATGAAAAAGCAAACTGCGGGACTTGGAAAAAATGATGATTCCGTTTTAACATTGTACTGGATAAATGGCACTCCAGTTTTTACTGGATCTCCTGTAACAGTTGTTACAACATCTTGTCAGGCACAACAGAATCTTGCCAAAGAAAGGCAGTCCTCGCTGGATGCAAACAGCGATGCCTCTGCCTCACAGGGTCAGAGGAAAGAAGTGGAACAACAGACCAATCAATGTCATATAGATCACATTTCCCACAGTCAGAGGAGCCTGCATCTTACTTCTGACACCCAGGCTTTGACAGAATCCCCTGAACCGGCGAATCAACCAATACATCGCTGTTTATGGTGTGTGCAGGAATTCAGCTCTCTGAACGAACTGAATGTCCATCTGCAAATCCACATAGTCAAGGGGAAAAACCGCTGTCCAGTCTGTAAAAAGTGGTTATGCAATGAATATTACTTCAAAACACATCTTCAACTCCATGGTTTCAAGATAGAAAAACAAAGACAAATAAAGTCTTTAAAGAAGAAAAGCGAGACCAATCAGATAACAAAGAGTCAAATCATCTTTCGTCGCGCCCCTGTCAGAGGACAAAGACATCGTTGTTCATGGTGTACAAAAGACTTTGGTACTTTAGTAAAACTTGTAGATCACACACGTGTCCACATTTCCAAGAGAAAAAATCATTGTCCTGTCTGTAAGAAGCTGTTCACTGATAGATCCCTTTTTGGGGAACACCTTAAGATTCATGGAATCGTTCCGCCACCCGAGAAGAAACTGTGGTCCATTCTGGATATTGACAGTAACATGGCCAATCCACAGGTTGTTCACGCAAAAGTGAAAAATGAAAATGCTGGGTGCCATGTTGTCCTTGATGAAAGACTGCAGTCCTATTCATTGGATATGCCAAGTGTGATGGATTCTCCTTCATCTGGAACCCCATCGAATGATCAGACCTCTGATCAGGTACAACATGGTGAGGAGAGTCAGTGTGTTGTGGATGCTACCACAGGAGATACAGTGTATGAAATAGAATCAGACTGATGCTTTCCTTCATTAGGATGAGAGTTTTTCTGTGGATCTCCAGTGAGATGATGTCACCCATGAAACTGACAAATGTCTTTGAAAGCCCATTCATCATTCTATATACAGGCAGAAATTCTTTAGCCAAGGGGTACTGTCGGGGCATCATCTCGCGCACAACTACAGCTCCTAAATAAAAGCTGTTTTTTGTTCCCCATGAGTCAGAAGTGGTTCAAAGATAATGAGAAATTGGAGTGGCATATTGAAGAATGGCTTCCTTTGCTAAATACTAGCAGATTTGCTATCCTCTCACCTTCAGGAAGAAGGAGCATCAGATATTCAGTGTATAGTCTAGAAACAGGGTGGTAGACAAGGGGTTTTAGCATGTTATAGCAGCCGGTTTGAATTTTGAAATGATAGGTTTGAAAACCATTTTTCTGGCTTAAATTCATACTCCCCGGCCCAACATAATTTCTGAAATATTAGTCATACAATTGTTTGAAAAACAGCTCAGATTGCAACAAATGAGCATCTAAGAATGCCAAAGCCCATAACCCTTGCCTATGAAAGCCAGATAATGCCTGTGTTAAACTTGTGGGAAATAGATATATGTACATGTAGTTTAGTAGTTTACGGGTAGAGCCCTGGTCACAATGGACTTGGTGGTTTGCACACATCACTATTTACCTAAAAAAAGCACTTTACTACGGGTTGCACTAAAAAATAAGTTAAAAATGGGGAATATTTGCACATTTGGATTTTTCATCTCTTGGGAAGGGTGCTAAAACTTAGCAATACAAGTTTTGAAATAATGTGTTTTGTCTCATTTTTGTTCAAGTTTTTTTTTAAATATTGGTATTATTGGTACATACAGATGTGTTTATTTTATGTGATGGCTGTATTATACTGTATATGTTATTGAAGATCCTGTCGGAAGTGAAAAAGTGAAATAGATTAATTATATATCAATGGATGAGCCATAGATTACAATACTGTAAATCATCAATATCATTTATATGCTACTTCATTTTCTGTCAGAGGTGTATTAAAAAAAAGCTTGCTGAAAATTCAAAATCTAAGGCTTTGAAAATCTGAATTTTCAACCTGAAGGCTAGCTTCAACTAATAATGACATCGTCTTATATGGGGTACACATATTCACATTGACTTTGCATTGATTAAGCATGGCTCATTGCCTCAGTTCTATAGGCGAGCCGATCAGGTCCACATGTTATGTCGTCACCATAATTGAGGCAAATTTGACCCCTGTTGACTAGTACTATTAAGAGGGGTGTGGAAAATGGGTTTTAATTCACTTTTGTGCAAGATTGAAATAGAAAGTGTTTTTTATTCCTTTAGATTTGTAATTTACGTTCATTCAGCTTTCTAATAATATAGAGTTGTATTTCATTGAATAGGATCTCTAAAGTAATCATGAAACATATTGATACAAAAGTATAGTAATGGTAATGATAATAAACCTTTTCGTGCTTGATGGAATTAAGATTCATTGTATGCTCTATTTATGCAGAGAAAAATGCTTAATATCGATTGTTTTGCACTTTTTCCTTCAAAAGGTTGGTTTGTTTTCATGGTTTTGTGTTACATGCTCCAGTGACAATTGCTCCGTGGTCAGTCTCCTACTCTAGCAGAATTCCTAAATTCATCCCTGGACCAAACACTGTATCTATAAACCTGTATCTTCAACTTTATATACCGGTACATTTTTTTTCAGCATCGGTTCAATTTTGATGGGAAAGTGCTAAGGCTAAGCACAACATTACGTGTCCCAAGAATATTTGTTTGCCTGACAATATCTTGCGCTAATAGGAATAATCAATAGTCGCATTTGTATAGCGCTTAATACTTAATAATACGTTTCTAAGCGCTCTGCATTGTTATAATTATTACCTTAGTCTTTGTATTCAAGTTTTAATTCCGTGCATGATAGTGCACACACTCCGCTCCCCAGGGAGTATTCTGCCCAGTCACCAATTTACAAGTGCACACATGTCATTCCAACTTCATTTGGTTTGCATAACACCAGGTACCCAATTTAACGCCTGGGTGGAGAGTTGCAAATGTAGATAAATGTCTTACCAAAGGACACTAGTGCCATGCTGGGGTGTGAACCTATGACCTTTGCATTTCCAGTCAAGCTATTAAACAGCTTGACTTCCACACCTCTTTCTGTATCTGTTAATGTTTGACAGCTAGGGTCTGGCAACCAAATATTCTAGTTGCTCAATGTCCATTTCAAGGGTTGCCCATGACCTCGGGTAAGCTCCCCAGCTATCCTGGAAATTATGGGAAACCTGGATAATATTATGGTCCTTTCTTTGGTCCAGGAAAAGTCAAGGAAGTAGAGGAATCGATCAGAAAAGGTTGATCATCTAGCATATTGGTGTGTACTGCAAGGTTCTGGAATCATCAAAATGATAAGAAATTTGGCCCAGTCTTGATAAAGTTACAAGCACCATACACAGAAAGATGTATATTGGACTACCCTATATCTCTCCAGTCCGGATAGATATGATAATTTACCAAATATATCCATTAGTAGGCGGTTTCCCGGCAAAATTTGTATCATCACTTATTAGTCAAAACATATTCTTTCACGTGATTGATAATAAGAGCTTCCATTTAATTTTTTAGAGGGGGGGGGGGGGGGGGCATTTCCAAAACTGGTCTATACCTTTAAGATACTGGTACTACTACATGGTAAAAACATGAGGAGGACCATGTCATCTATAATCTCATGACTATCAATATATGTACGTTCCCCAGTACATGTAACAAGACAACTATTGTGGCAACTCTCTTGTTGCTTTCCATATAATTACTCTGATTATTTGTTTTTCTGCATTTAATCCAAACACTTTTTAATCCAAATCCCCTTGAGCTTTGATTCTTCATCAATATGACAGTTATCATTTCTGGGGAGTGTTTCACAAAGACTAAGATCGACTTTAAGTTACACTTAACTATGGCAGGCCGTTCATGCCACTGTTTCCTCTCACTGTTTAATGGCATTGGTCTCACAAGGCGGGATGTAAAAATTGTGGTCATAAATCTACAGAATTCATATTTTTTGATAATTCATTATTGAAGGAAAAAATATTATCTAAAGATCATAATGGTGAGAGCCAACAGTGGCCATGAACGGCTTGCCACAGTTAAGTCCAACTTAAAGTCGATCTTAGTCTTTGTGAAACACTCCCCTATTGTTTGCTTTGCCTCTCTGCATGGTAGCTTGTTTCCCAGTTAGCGGATTATTGAAGATGTAAATTCTTGAAAAATCTTTCTTTCAATATATGAAAAGAACTGCAGTTTGCAATCTGTCACTGGCAAAGTAATTAAACATTTTTTGCTTTCCAGATAATACCAACACCTTCGGAGAAGAAGACCCTTTCACAGAAAGGCTAGAGCACTTCATGACGATGCCTCAGGATCAAGGACAATTCAGATATACAGATATGATGGACACCAATTTACCTCACACTATGGATGGGGAAGAATATTTGCAGCAAACAATGGACACATCTTCCAATTCCTTCACTTGCGATCTTTGTCAAAAACCTTGTGGCAACAGAACAAACTACTTTGTCCATCTCAGGATAAAGCATGCTGAGGAACTGCCATATGAATGCGGCATTTGTGAAGAAAGATTCTCCACCGAGATTATTCTAAAAGACCACATCCACTCTAGTCATACCGGAGATGAAGGAGATTTCTTCAAATGTGATGTGTGTGCGGCAAGGTTCAGTGAAAAGCAGTATCTTCATGCGCACATGCTTTCACACAACGAATATGCAACCTTCCCTTGCCACATCTGCAGAAAGACCTTCATGAAGAGAAAAGATCTACAGAAGCACTTATCAAGTCACGCTAAGACAATTAGAGAGTCCATCCCTTGTCCCATGTGCAATAAAGTGTTCCGCCTTCCCCGAAATCTAGCTATCCACCTAAGGACCCACAGTGCTACCTTTATATGTCAGCTTTGTTCTGAGAAACCTCAGTCGCAGGAAGTTCCTACATCTGATGACCACAAAGATGGCCTTGGTAGGACTTCTACTCCTGAAGAAAACTGTACAGAGCAGGAAGAGATACCAGGGGATGAGCAACAACTCTTTTGTAAAGTATGTAGCATCACTTTTACAGATCAAGAAGACCGCATCGGACATAAATGCAAGGTTAACCGCTGCAGTAACTGCTTGAAAGATTTCTCCTGTCCTAGTCTCTTGGCCGCTGATGGGGAATCTTGTTCCTCCGAGGAAAACCCTATGTGTGACACCTGCAACAAGGCATTTAGTCTCATGGACAAAGTGAAACCAGATGAACATGCTTCCAAGGTGGAGAAGGGAACAGTGCAGTGTAGGATGTGTTTGAAGAGATTCCCAAAACCAATCTTAAACTATTCCAAACCAATCTCGAATCATCCCAAACGAAACCAGCCATGTGCCGCTAAAGAAGCATCTAATTCTCCTCTACGTTTTCCTTGTAGAATATGCGGCAATATTTACTTCATGAAATCAACATTACGTAAACATGTGAAAGTCCATGAGAGAGAACACATATACCTATGTGAAATTTGCGATACGATATTCCACAAGAAGAAGACATACAAACGTCACTTGAAGGTACATGATGAGAAACGGCTCAAATGCCCCAAATGCAAAGTGACTTTCTCAAAAGAGAAGTATCTCAAAAAACATCTCAAAAATCACCTCAAAAAGCATCTTGAAAAGCAACTCGAAAATGAAAAGCACGAACAGTTTTATTCCGAACGTCCTACAGATTCCGATCCCACTGTAAGCAGCAAAAAGAAATTAGAAAAACAAGAAAAGTGTTTGATTTGCAGTTGGTACTTCAGCAGCAGAAAGAACCTGATAGAACATCAAAAGTGCCACCTGAGGGCTCCGGGAATGTTCACGTGTATCGACTGTTGGAAATCATTTCCTCTGAAGCGCATGCTGACAGATCACCAGAAGATCCACGAGAGACAGAGAGAGCAATCGATGAAGCATGTCTGCGATATCTGCGAGCTATCCTGCGTGAATGAACTGCACCTGTACAACCACAAAAGGATACATGCCGGAATGAAGATACGCGTGTGCGATACATGCGGGAAGTCTTTCAATTCGCTCTACAAACTCATCGAGCACCAGGAAAACAGCCACAGTCAGTGTGTCTGCCAGGTTTGTGGCAAAGGCTTTCTGTCCACAACCGAACTCGAGGTGCACCACAAAGACAAGCATGTGGAGGATCCTCAGATATGCACCACATGTGACAAGGTTTGTGTCAATCAGCTCTACCTGAAGAACCACCGTCTCATCCACTCTGGTAGGAAACTCTGCGTCTGTGAGTTCTGCGGTGAAGGCTTCTCACACCGGTACAAGCTGGTGAAGCATATGGAGATCCACACCGGCCAGAAACCTCATAACTGTGATATCTGCGAAGAAGGCTTTTCACAAACCGCTGACCTCCTATTGCATAGAAAAATACATGATGAAGAACATCCAGGACTCATTATCGGAGATGATTTCGTCAAAAAAGAAGATACAACTCAAAACATAGAGTGATCACTGCCTATTGGGTAATAGGGAAAGGCAACTGTCAGAAATTGTATTTCTAATAGCTGCACATAGGTGCTTTGGTATGAACAACGGCATAATTAAACATTCAACATTAATTTGGATATCAAACATGTCTCATTTTCACAAAACTGCTTTAATAATGTGTATGTGTAGGATGGTAATGGGATATCTAGAGGAAGGCATGCAGGAGCAGAGTTAACCTTTCAAGTTGTTTTCCCATACCTGCGTATGGAAACCCTGGAGCAAGGTCCAGATCAGCCAGAGGCCCTTCGAGTACGAAGACATTATGAAGGCACATGTACATGTGCAATGACAGTGGTGACAGTTATTCCTTGAAGTACAGTCTGATTCAGTACTTGTCAAAGACCACAGACTGTACCCTGCTACAGTCTCTCTTGACACATAGTAACACTCTTGGACCAGGAAGCAGTACCCTGCCACAGGCATGGCAAGAGTTCCCCAAGTGTCATCCTATAGAGGGCGGTGTTTAGAAAGCGGATGAATCTCCTGGGGGGCGTTTCACAAAACTTGTCATCAGTGACAAATGACAGTTTTTGTTATAAGCTACTGAAATCCTTGCTTCTGATTGGTTGTCAACAGATTTGTCACTGATTTGTGTCATTTGTCATTGTAAAAAGGCTTTGAGAAACGGGTCCCTGGCCTGGTCAGAGATAATTAAAGCATGTGATATTTAGCTCCCACCTAATACTAGTTTGCAGGTAGGAACCCTTGTCACTCGTAGCGCCTCACAGAATGTCTGAACTGTGAGACGACTGGTATGTAGACTGGTATGTCTGCAGTCCATAGGCTCTGTACTATAACTGGTCCTGAAAAGGCACCACTAGAGGGAGACATAGGCTAGGTTCAAGCGTCAAATAGAGTCTATGTATATGCCTGCACATTAACCTAATACAGGGTTCCCAAGGTCATGGGGAAGAAAAAAACTGGAAAGCCATAGAAAAATCAATTCCTCTGGAAAGTCATAGAAAGTCTTGAATAGTGACAAAAAACCTCCCAAAGTAACAGAAATTGACTGTGGGTGTGGCGGGGCCATGTGTAGCTATAGTACCCTCCCAGTTTGAATAGACAATGGGCGTTGTATTTCTTTGCCTCTATGACTCTGCAAGTGATATTCAGTGCGGCATGAAGTATCCTTTTGCATGTACTTTGCCTATGAGGAAATGCTGGCTTTATCCTCCGAAGTTGTGGACTTTAGCTCCTATGCAGCTGCATGATATTGCATCGCATGATTGTTATCATTTACCATAGGAGTCTGGATTTGTAAAGAATGTATCTTCTTCATCTGCCACTTATACCGGTACCCCATTAGTTAATTTCTGCAAAAATGTTATAATTTGAAACGGGTGGAGAAGAGAGCATGCATTGGGAAAGCATGGTATTGTAGGAACAAATTTCCTTTAGATAATAATTAATTATAGGCAGAATTTAACTCAAACTTCTAATACAGGATGGGATTCATGATGATATGACTTGTATTAGAGGGATGACATATATGTAAACCGGTACATATGATATGCACACAAATATATTTGACCAGACTACTCTGAATAAATAATCAGGTGCTGAATCCTTACATTTCTTTTAATTTAATACTTCTATTAATTCAAACAAGGTAAATACTCACTTGGGCCAAACATATCCTGCTTAACAAAGAAATAGAATAGAATCTTGATATTATCATCTTACCAAGTTTTAGAGTCATGAGATATTTGATTGCGGAATTCTTTTGATAATCGTTGACATTCCACCCAGTTACAAAAATATCAATAGATGGGGCTGAAGGTAAATCCCGACATAATATGTTGTAAAAGCCAGTGTGAAAATTAAACAGAGATTTAAAACCATAATGATGTCATTTGAACTCTAAACATGATGGTACATGGATTTTTTTTTTTAATGGTCCTCTCAAGCAGTGCTTTATTTTCGATCCTTTTATACATGTAAGTGCATGTTTAATTTTTTGTGTAGGTCTCAAGTAACAGTGCATCAATCAATTAAATTGAATTTGCATATGTTTCTTGTTTGGAATATTCATTAATCAAAAGAAAGACAGAACTAAAATCAGAACAAAATTGTCATGTAACCTTCTTAGGCTGTCCGAACAAGCGAACATGGTACTTCTGCATAAGGTCTGCAAAACAAACTACAATATCTACTTCTATGATCTGACATTTGTTCTGGCAACAATTTCTCTATGCCTTTTTTTTCTTCTACTTCAAATGAATAAGGTTAGAAGCAGGGGTTTCAATTGGGTTCTAGGTAAAGTTTAAGGTTATGATTACAATATAGGTATAGTGTTCCGTCCAAGGTTGAAATTTGGAATTTGGATAGTATGTATGTAGATAATTGACCAAGGAGCGATTGTCACCACAGCAGAGCAACCTTTATTTCATGTTTCTTGAAACCACTTTAATACACGTTTTAAAGCCCCACTGTACTAGTTTGGCCAGGAGGATTAGACCACCCTGCAAGGTCACTGACGGGTGGTTATCTCATCAAATCAGCTCTCAAATAACATAAGAAAAAGAGGACCATGGGGGACCAACAGGCACCGATTAGGCATTGTTTGCTATATAGAGGGCGCAAGTAGCTATAAGTAGTGCAGTGGGGCTTTAAACACACATCTTGTGGTATATCATCTTTCTGATCTAAGGGAGTGTATTAGTTTTTAATACCCATTTTGAAATATGATGATATTGGATTCAACATTTCAAATAGTTACATTTTTTTTATGACTCACTTCTGTATTGATAGAGTTATCAAACCCTTCCAGTGACTACTTGAAATACCCATCAAGTTCAGTAGCATGAGGTGAAAATTAACTCCGAGTCAATTGCTTGCTATATGCATGACGGTATTTCTCAGTACCCATACAAATATGATTTAATGAGTTTCAACCAAAGTAGAACAATATTAGTGTCATGAAAGTTCATTGTTGTTGACAGGAATATAGCCATTAATTTTTGGAGAGTTTTCTGGCATTTGACATATTATGAATGAAGTAACACGTTGGAGTTCATTTAGTTTCACATTGAGGTCAGAAGAAAATAAAGAATCAATTTTCTTTTGTAAGTATTTTTCTCTCTTTTGTTCACGATCATGTATGTATTGTATATATTTTGTATAATAAGGCAGTCCCCCAACAATCCTCAGATATTTTGGTTTTTCTGGATTACGTTTCCTTTGCACATGTATTGTTATGTTTTTCTACTGCTTTTCTAGTAATACATGTACATGTACATACAAATAAAATTAAGTACGATTTTATCCAAAATTCTTCGCCTGAAAGCTAGTATTGGTGTAGTAAAGTGAGATATATTTTTATCTCATATACATGTATTTTCATTATGCCCGGCTGATTATGTTTGTAAGAAATTAATAATTAGTTTTTCTGTAGGAACAGAGCAAATTAAGATATTAAAAGTGTATCCATTACTGTTATTTTATTAGTCTATTCTATTAGTATTTGTAAATTTACATAGATAATTTGATTTGTGTGTATTCATGTATTGTATACTGATTTTTAGGTATCATTGTGATGTATATATCAAACTCTGTCATGTCCAGATGCACAGAGAATAACAGCATTGCAAAGCATGTCTATGTTGCTGTTTGTAAAGTAAAAGCATTATGAGGATGATTAATATTGTTTTGCATGTTTATTGGACTCTTAATTTCATGGATTTGTCATTCCCACTCCTCATATGCATGATTCATTGATTTGATGAATAATGCAGGCAGGTCAATATGTTTAAATACACAAAATATGACATGTTATTGTATTTGGTGAAGTTTAAAGGTGTATTGCAAATACATGTATGGAGAGACATATGAAGATAAATGTAGTTTTTGACTGAGTGTCACTTTGTAACTTTCCGTTATCATTGGAATCAACCATATGAATAGGAAGATGTATGATATTGTATGTACGAATAGCCTCTTACTTGTAAATTCCAATGATGATCCATAATTTTGCACAAACTCCCCGGACAATCACCTGTGGGAAAATATTGATGTGTGTGTGTGGGGGGGGGGGGAAGGGGTTGATATATCATTACCACAATTGAACAGAAGAATTATCACAAACTGATCTGTCATTTTACTTTTAAGGAGTTGATATTGAAATTACAGAAAGTGGGTTGTGTATATTTCACTATTTACCACATGTCGTTCTCATTCCAGATTTTAGATTTTTCTGTATACAGTGTATAGTTTGATTAGTTTCACGTATAATATTTTTACTATTTTCTCTTCCTTTTTTTCGAATGTTTTTTTGTGTTATTCATATGATCTACAATATTGACCTTGCATTGACCATGATTGTATTACATCCCAAAACTGCCTTCTTCACACAAAAAGTAAAGTACATGTATAGAACATTGGTTCGTTTCTGTATTCCATTATGAAAAGAGGGAATATTTTTGTTGGGTAGTCTCTGTAATTATATGATATCATTTGTAGATAAGAATTGGATAGTGATTTTCGATTATTACTGTCAAGTGAACATATCAATAATTGTTTATACGTGTATGCGATGGTCAAAAACAAAATAATTTTTTGCTTTGTAATGGCAGGTTTCTGAATTGTCCATCTGTAAATCGCTGTACTGTTTGAATCAGATATTCAGAGAAAAATGAGTGAGGATGCGTGCGTGCGTGCGTGTGTGTGTGTGTGTTAGAGAGAGAGAGAGAGAGAGAGAGAGAGAAGGGAAGAGAGAGATAGTGTGTGTGAGAAAAGGGGAGGGGGAGGCTTTGTGAGTGCATGTGTGGGTGTGTGAGAGTGAGAGAGAGAGAAAAAAAAAGAGAGAGAGAAGGGAAGAGAGAGATAGTGTGTGTGAGAAAAGGGGAGGGGGAGGGAGGCTTTGTGAGTGCATGTGTGGGTGTGTGAGAGTGAGAGAGAGAAAAAGAGAGGAGACTTTGGACGTGTAGGTGTGAGAGAGTTCCGAGGGAGGCAGAAAGAAGACAAAATAGAGGGGGTGGGGTGCTGATGTGTATTGTGGAGTGTGTGCGTGCTTGTGTGAGACAGAGAAAGAAGAATGCAGATAAAACCTAAACGGGAATACATGTATTAAAGTAACAAAAGGGGGTATGATTAGAGGAAAGCGGAAAAAAAAACAGAAACAAAAAGGAAATTGGCTAGTGATATTTTAGCGTGAGGAGGGGAAGGAAAGTGAAAAAACATTCGAGAGAGGGAGAGATTAGAGGAAAAAGTAAATGATATTTGTACAAGTCTAAAACATAAACGGACAAAATATTTTGCCTCTTGAAATGTCTAACTCCCTCTTTCTCACTCTTGTCCCTTCTCCCCTGCCCCCCCCCCCCTCCTCTCTCTCTCTCTCTCCCCTCTCTCTCTCTCTCTCTCTCTCTGTCTCTTTCTCTCACAAATATACACGCACACACACACATACCCTCTCCCTCTCTCCCGATGTAATGAATGTATCATCATTTAGTGTGAAAGATGAGACATACACGAATGGTTCTCATATACAAGCAGGGATGTGTCGAAATACTGAAAAGATATAAATTACTACATCCCCCTCCCTCCCTTAAAAAAACAAACATTAGATGTAATAAAACAATAGATACCACGATAAAATTATCATCATCATAATCATCATCATCACCACCACCAGGTGTATACCAAAGCTCTTCATCTCGACAACAAACTTCACATGTACTCTTATATAAGGCATCTCCTCCCCCTCCCACCGCTACATCCATCGAGTTATAATTGAGTATGATATCATTTGACAAATGTGATATGATGATGCCAGCGCTGGTGGGTTTTATAGTTAGTATACCAGATGTGCATGCATCATATGGCCTCCGTTACAATTGTTGTCCAAGTATTCGAACCATTTTCATTCATCAGCATATATGCACGCGGTGGATATAGGCCTGTGATACAACTTTGGTACTCCAGATGCCGATTGCATGGTCGTCCATAAGCCTATACATCGGAATAGTACAATAATACTCGTATCATCTGTGTGGATATAATACACGTTTATTTTTAAGGTAAGTAAGATCTTATCTCCCTTTTCTTGATTTTTTAAAATAATTTATTTCGTCTCCCAACGACCCCCAAGGTACTTGCGTAATTTGAAATATTAAACTATTGATATTACCACATTTATTTCCAATTGGTTATAAATTCTATTGCTTGATCATCCTATTCATAACATCTCGAAATAAAAAGGTATTGCATCATTTCGTCGACAAGTTGAAATAATTGAGTCGCGTTGATAGGCCCTAGCTATTGTGCATACGAGGTCGGGGGTAAAATCAGAGACACATGCCTCTTGAAAACGAGTTTAGATAAGTTTAGATGAGTTTAGAGTTAGATAAAATTCGCAAATTGTTATTTTCACATGAGGGGCAAACTCACCCCAAACATTTATGGCATGATATGACAGCTTTGGCCCCATAAAGTGAATTAGTGAGCAGAAACCTGGAGACCCCATGTTTAGTTGAGTACTATTATGCCATTGATATTAAGTACGATTGCTAAACGGATGCACAAACGAAGTATAACGAAATAATTTTTAAACAGTGGTTTATTCCAATCGCTTAAAAAAATTCTCCTACTAGAATTCAAAATATGTTTATTGATAAGGTTTCATTTAAATTTGTCATTATTTTCTTCATAAAGACAGTCCAGCTCTAGTTGTCAAGTATTTAAATAGATTATGGAAATTATGTCAACAAATCTAATTTGCTTTTCCCAAGGGAATTTGTTTGCTTTATACCAATTAGTAATTATTTTTTTTTTATGGTCAGTTTTTATTCTTTTCTCTCTTGAAACAAATTATAATCATAGTACAAATTACAATCATCATAACTCTCACTGCAAATGTGATGACATTATAAATCAGTATAAATTTTTGTCTTACAAACGGCTTCAAAAGAAACTTACATAGTTAGTTCCTATACATCATATTTGAAACAAAAATTCATATTTTCAAAGAAAACATATGCAGTTGTATAATCCAATTTTTTTTTTTTTTTAAACAATGTAGCAACTTATACTTCTTTTTATACTGTTGTCCTGAGAGAAAAGTTTTCTCTTTTTGTTAACCCTACCCTACCCGACCTCTCCCTTATCCCCATTCCCCCCCCCCCCCCCCCCTCTTAACCGGTGGACGACTGGCTCTGGGTTCCAATTGTTTGTCTAATACTCAGGTTTTCCCATTTAGAAAAATGAATAGTGAGAGTTCCCCTCATTGCTGCCAATTTCCTTTCTTCTACTTTATCCCCTATTATACTATTCTTTATTTCATTAAAAGAGGGTGGTTTTTTAAGTTCTCTATTTCTATAAATCAGATATTTAACAAGAATTAAAACATGATTCATTAATTGATATTTTCCTTTATTTCTCTCCTCTTTCCCATACAGAATTTCCTCCAAACTACAGTTATGTATTTCAAAGTCTAAAAATCTCGTGCACATTTCCCACACTGATTGTGCAAATTCACAAGTATAGAATAAATGTTTATATGTTTCTTCATCTTTTTCGCAAAATGAGCATAAGTTAGTCGAGACAAGACCAAAACGGAAGAGGTGATGGTTTGTATATAATATATTATGTATAAGTTTGAACTGAAACTCTCTTAATCGACTGTTAAGTGTACACTGTCTTAGTCTTAAAAATATGTTTTCTATTTCCTTACAGGAAAAACCATAGTTCCTTCCAATTCTCTCAAAAACCAAAGGTTTAAAATCATCTTTCTTTATTAATTGTACATAAATTTGTTTTGATTTTAAATCAGCTATATTAGTTGTTTTCTTCCCCAAAGTGAAATCAGTTCCAGAATTATTTTTTTCTTCTCCCTTTCTAAAATTAATGTAACACCTCATCGATCGTATACAAAGCACAATCGAATGAATCGATGTGAATTGTCTATTATCATATAACTAATCGTGTGTACTGTCCTTATAAATCTCGACAGTAAATAAACGTTTTCGACAGCCTAGAATTTTTTAATGCGTTAAGCAATATTTTGGGCCCCCGTATATCTGGAATTATTATACCTATATGTTTTACGATTCCATATAATATGTACATGTATTATTACTAATAAATACTATCCTGAATTATATAGATTTAGTAAGCCATCTACTTGACATAGCGAAACACAATTACTTGTGATTAATATTCGATGTAGCTGTAAATTTGTTACTCTAGAAGTGGAGCACCAACTAACAAATAAAGATAAAATCTTAATTCAGACCGATATACAATTTTTAAATCACTTTAAATTTTATGTTGTTAATTTTGTTTTGACTTTGTATTTACTTATCGGCTGTAAGTCGTATCTGACCTTTTACACAGTGCACGTACATTAGACATTATTTATTGACTTAGGGTTGCGTCTGAAACTCACGGTCTCTGACGCATGATGATGTGAAAGTGACATTGAACATGCAATACATACAAAATGAACAGCGCTATTATATACAGAAAACGTATACGTTGTCATTATGATAGCTGTTCATTCATACAATAGAATGCTGCAAATAATCTTTTTTTAGAATTCATTGGCGGAATTCATTTTTCATCACCAGCCCGTCGACACCTACCATTCTGATTTGGTACACGATCTGAAATTGATGAAAGCAAACAGCTGCGGTTAGCAAGCATGTAATACAGAATGATTGATGGGGGAAATGTGTTGTTTAATGTGTCCAAAGCCTCTCATTGTAGAACCGCCACTGAGGCAATAATGAAATAGGGCCTATCAATAGCGCCTTTTCATTTTGTAATTAATTTTGATGAACGACCATATTCTTGTAATGTGATTGATTTGTTGATCTGTGCACCAAGGGTGCCTTCTAATTATGTCTGCAGAGTTGTGTGGAATATAAATGTAGAATCATTATTATTATTATTATTATTATTATCATTATTATTTTCTAGTAGTGAAAGAAAGCAAGGAAAAAGGCATGTTAAAAAAAATGTCTAGAAACGATATGGGGAAATAAGTAAAACGGATAGGCAAATTATAATTGTTAAAGTTTTCACGTCTTATATCAAAATTCATATCAGATTCATTCATTTAAAAGAGAGAAACTCTCCTACGATATCAAATAATTTGGGGAACTCTTAATCACTAGTCAATTTCATGATTCATCAAGTGAAATAATTATTTGAGCCCGGGATTTTGTTTTGTTATTTACCCGCCTACTCGCCAGGCAGAAAAGGGAGCAAACTTTCCGCTTGAATAATCCCATTCTTATACTCTCCGCTATTTACCTAGATACATCCACAATAACAAGGTCTCTCAAAATTGGCGTCTTTTGTTACGCGGCGCCCAGCCATTGTGCGCCATTACGTAACAATACACATCGATGTCGCTTATGACGTCACGGAATGCGGTTGCTCACGCAGCACCACTACACACACAACGTTCAACGCCATACATTACACAGAGGAATACTTTGGAAGAAATATAAATGCATCTACAAGACGTAGGATAAAAAGTGAAAATGGCTATGTATTTACCCTAGAAGCGTGAAAATTAACATTATTTGTGACCAATGCGGCTTTGGTGAGTTTCTTATCGTATTAACACTATTTACATTTTTTTATTTCGTGTAAAAATGTGTTTTCGTATAGATCTACAGAAGTAAGTGTCGGTGCACTCTCATTTTCTAAAGTCTAAGCATACATCATGAAGACGGCAGCTTTGTATATTAGATGCTCATGGTATAAGCTACACAAATGAAATGCTTTGTAAAAAAAAAAACCTAAATGACAATGTTTACAGAAAGAAATTGAGACACTATAAGTATGATTTGCCGTAAATTTTGAGCATTACACTGATATGATTAAGATCGCAATGCTGTGTTACACGTCTTATTGAGATGAACAACAATTGATATAAATGCATGTAAATTGTGAACCATTTTGTTTTAAGTTTGTTGGCGGGTCGTTGTGTCATTAATTATTTATTTATGTTTGATCATATGCTGATTAACATGATACTACAACACACTATGAACATGACGGACAATGAAAGCGGACAAAATATAAAGTTCCTCAGGTAGACAAAGGAACATCCCTTCACTGCTATTATGTAAAAATGTGTAGAACAGGTGAATATGCATGTGACACCTGTTCTACACATTTTTACATAATAGCAGTGAAGGAATGTTCCTTTGTCTACCTGAGGAACTGTATATTTTGTCCGCTTTCATTGTCCGTCATGTTCATAGTGACAGTTATTTCATTATATTTGTACAGGGCCCCTCCTAATAGGCTCCGCTTTATTAGGGTTCTTTCCAATGTATTTTTGTATGTATTCATTATGTACTCTAATATAACGTTCTTAAAGGCAAAATAAAATAAAATTGAATTGAATTAACAGGCCTATACTGAAGTTATAAGACAAATACACATATAACAAACATCATCACGAGTACACTACATGTTTTAATTTTAATACTTGTTATAGTGGCGGATTTAAGGAGCACAACTGGTTCTTGCCCGCCCCCGCCACCTTTGAGATCCAAATAAATATACCTTAGGCATGTTGAAACACAAGACATTGGGTTTTCTTATGCACCGTTTAAGTTCAACGAGATGGGCTTAAAAATCATGATCAATATTTGTTAATTAATCAAATGTTTTTATTTATTTATTAATTTATCCATTCATTTATTCGTTTGCTTACCTCTCCATCTACTTATTTTAATTTGTCATTGCTTTCAAGAAGTTTAGGTGTTTTAGTTTCATAGTTTATTGGTACCTACGCACAGGATAAACTTGCGGCGGGTTTTCAGATATTTTGGGGAATCCCCCACCCCACCAAACACACACACACACGCACACAGAATTCGGAATCCACTCCCTTTATTAAACATATATTATGTTCAAGCCATCAGACAGAAGAATGGCAAGATTGCATTTAAGCATATGGTTTTAGTTTGCAAAGACAATGGCGTAGCCGAGTATATTCCATGTACAGCACAAGTACATTGTAACCCGAATGGTATGCGACAAAATAAATATAGGTGCTCGATGAAAGATAGAAACATACTCCGGTCCAGTTTGATTTCATCTTGCCAGGCTGTTTGGGTAATATTATACGTCTGCATACATCTCTCACCAGTCAGTGGATAAAACAGGGCACAATAAGAGGTAACTCCTACCCCCCCCCCCCTGAAAAGAACATTCTAATGCCATGTAAATGTACAGTTGAAGACACCTTTTTTTTTGGCTTCGATCCCCTCCTACAATAATCTTGCTGATTTCAAGAATGATACATCTGAAGTCATCTCTATAATCAGCAGAATTTTGTTGGCGCATCACCTGATGAACACAGCGTCTCCAGCCTGCACAATCATGTAGACCAACCCATCGCTGCTGCTTCTTTCAAGCGAGCACACCGTTTTGCTGAAGATGATTACATACTTAATGTTGCCACGCCCCCCCCCCCCCTCCCGTCACAAAGTCCTTGATTCGTTCCTGGATTATCTAGAGATGACTTTCCCACTTCTCCCTATTCGAATTCCCTTTGTATTACTTCTCCAAGTTTAAACAACTTTTTGTTATTGTTATCTTTCTCAGATATTGGAGCATCTCTCAATTCAAAGTGTCTCACCATCGACCAGACCACCCTATTAGCATTTCCTGTCGTCAAGCAACAACAAACATGGGGGAATCTTCCGCCATCGTCACCATCATCACCGCGTTCATTCTCCTCGTCGCCCTCGTCTCATCCACGAGCGCGGCTACGCACGCGACCAACATAAGCAGCAGTTCGATTAGCACAAGTGAAGCGGAACTGACATGGCTTGTCCCCAGTGACCTTTCCCAAGCCAGCTACTACATCGTGTACGTCCTCGACGAAGCCCTCAACGTGGTCCTCAACGAAACCATCGATGACGTTAACTCGGCGTCGTTCACTCTCACCTCGCTGACGTTTTCCACCTACTACAATGTGACGATTTTCACTCACGATGCGGGCGACGCATCCATTGGTAGCGACACCGTCATGTTCGTAACCGAATACGACCCGCTCAACTTCCGAGCTCTTTGCGCCATGGGCGTCGTCGGCGCCCTCGTTCTCATCCTCATCCTCGTCAAGGTAGCGGGGAAGGTCTGTAACCCTGACAAAGAAGCCGATAAGTGGAAGCAGGAAATTCTGAACACCAAACAGAGGGAGAGAGATGACAGGAAGAAGAAGTTGCAGGCTAATGGAGGATCGAGAGCAGATCTTGATTTTGACGTATAATGGACGATGATGAAGATGATGATAAATATCATAATGATGATCAATAAGTGACACGCAAACACGAAGCACTAGGAGGATTAAACTGCATCATTTGAAATTATATGTTAATGAGTGATTGCAATTTTCCCATTTGCTCTTTACTTTTCGCAACCAAATTTGTTTACTGTTGAAGTCCATTTTTTAAATCTATTTCTGAATAAAAGCATTTTATTTATCTTATTATTGTAATCTGGTTCATCGTCGAGGACAATAATAAAATGTTGGTACTATTCCCAACTGCAGCATGAATTCACAAATGTAAATATAGATGTATAATAACAAAAAAATCTACCGGCCATGGGTCACCTTTGATTGCTTCCTAGATTGAAGTAAACAATATGGTAATAAGGGTATAAAACCTAAGTCGAAGATTTAAATTAACTAAGGACTTTAATTCTGATTGAGAATGAAATTAGAAATGATAGAAAGATAGATACTATCTAATGAACCTAACTAAAAAACTGGAATATAATTGTATTCCTTTGAAGAAATTAAATTAATTTATAAAATATGTAACCTAAAGGACAATATTTTTTAATTTTCCTTTCTTTAAAGATTATGTCAAACCGAAGCTACGGACCAATTTTCAACAAAGTTAAGGACCACAACATTTTATAAGGTTAATAGTCAAGGATATTCGTAACTGGAACTATATGTTTTTTAGAATATGTTTCAATATGTATTCTTTAATCCTTGCCTTTTTAATTTCTGTATTGTAAAACATTGACAACATGTGCTACATAGATACTTGATTGAGTCTCATCTTAACAAATCGAAGTCGTAAAGTTCTCATGATAATTGTACCACTAATCTTGTACAATGTACGATTGATTAATTACTTGTATATCGATTAGCGTATACTACAGATGAGGAATTTTTTGCCGAAGGTTCGCGTTTTCCTTCGACAATCAATCTAACAGTATAGCTTTTAGGATTAAACTCGTCTTTCATTGTCTCTGTGCAATACGGATATAGGGAAGTAGTAGACTTCATTGCAAAGTTATTTTTTAATCATACCGATATTCGAAACGACACCAGGTAGAGTTTGCGGACAATACATATTTTAGGGAGGGGAATACATGTTTTTTCTCTCGATCCAAGAAGGTGAATGACTTTCGTTCTGGGGGTTGATTGGAGTGGGGGCAAACCCTTTGACTTGGATATAAAGTCTCCCTCCGCCCCGCTCCCCCCCCCTTCCTCCTTTCCAGTGCCAATACTGAGGTTGTGCAAAGAATCCTTGCGATTAAAGAACCAATCAAGAACGACGTCACAGCGACGCTATGAAATGATAGATAACCATCACGAAAGGTTATTTCTGATTGGAGGTTCTATATTTTCTTTTTATGGTCGTTTTGTGACCATAGGATTTGTTTGAAACAATAGGAAAGGGGCGGCTTAGGGGTCCTCTTTAGATAAATGGTAAAGTTTATTGTACGTATGGTTTCCTCATTTTATAAGATTTTATGTAACCTTGATCCAAACAATTATTTACATAATTAATAAATAATCGTCATTGGATGAAGGGTTCAGAAATATCACCAGAAATTCTGTAAACTCTATACTCTAATGAATACAAAGTAGAAGAAGAAGAAGAAGAAGAAGAAGAAGAAGAGAAGATAAAAAGAAAAAGAAAAGGGGAGGAGAAGGGGAACAAAAACTTTAAATATTTGATCAAAGAATTTCAATGTACTAGATAAGAATTTCATAAATGATTTGAATAATTAATTACAATATTCTACATTCAATTTTTGCTGGAAACCAAAGAGGTATATCACTTTTCAAGTGATTTTGTATTCGATTTATCTCGGCGCGTGATGACATTATATCTGTAAATTTGGTTACTATAATAAAAGTACCTATTTTCTATTTTATATGAATATTATTTGTTCTTGTGTTTCCCTTTAATTTGTATTCCCCCTTTATCTCCCCCCCCTCTCTCTCTCTCTCTCTCTCTCTCTTTCTCTCTCGCTCTGTCTCTCTCTTGCTCTCTAACGCTTTATCTATATCTCCCCTCTCTCTCTCCCTATCTCTCTCTCTCTATCTCTCTATCTCTCTATCTCTCTATCTCTCTATCTCTCTCTCTTTGTCCCCTTTTCGTTCCCTCCCCTTCTCTATCTCTTCATTCTCTATCATTCCCTCTCGCTCACATCCTCTTTTCCTATTCTTGTCTTTTCGCCACTTGAAGGAAGGGACACATAACCACCCCTCCCCCCCCCCCCCCCTCTCTCCTCCCGAGTCCCCCATCAATCGACGCCACTGTGAATGGCGGCTCAATATTGCACGTGCACATAGACATCAAACTATGATGACTGATGATTCTCAAGGCTGTGATCAATGTTTGGATGTTAATGTGGTCTTATAAAGATTAATAAGTGATAACTTTAAAAAATGGTATTGATGGGTGATAGGGGTGTTATGGCAATGCTTTGACAAAAAATTTGAACACATAAGTTGTATCGGACAGCACACCATCAAGATGGAGAGAGAAAGGGTGGATATGTATTGTATGTGCTTGAATGATGGTGGTGGTGGTGGTGGTCATAATGAGGAGGAGGAGGAAAATGAGGAGGATAATCACGATGGTGATGATGATGGGGAAGATGATAATGATGTTAAGGAGGAGGAGGATAAGGATGTCACCACTTCTGCGGTATAAGTTTAAAAAAGAATGTAATAATAATTATATGAATAATATTGATGAAAGTAAAAAATAATAAGAGCAATAGTAATTTGGTCTTATAGCCTAATTAGTACTAATGTTTTTTGAAAATTATTTCTTACAATAATCCACCAAGCGATTATTTCTAGGTGGGTCTTTTTGTGGGGTTGGGTCCCCCCTAAAGCGAGCGTTTTATAGAGAAACCACGTTTTTACAGGCCCTCGCAGAAAACCATTTAGATAAGACGACTCCGAATCAAAGTGCGTTTTCTATCATTATTTTCTGGGACTTTCTGTGTTTAAACAGCCTCTTTAAATGTCGAGGGTTCGAATCCCGACACGGTACTAATATTTTGGCAAGATATTAACCTACATGCACTTGCTACTCTCCACCCAGGTGTTAAAATGGGTATCCGGTAGGAAGCGACCGTCATTGTTGGTCAAACAGTTTTTGAGCGTCAAGTAACGCCTGGCTGGAATGCTCCCCAGGGAGTGGAGATTGTGCACACAGTGTGTGCGGGCAAGCACTGAATCCAATGACCGGGGTAATTGTATATCTGTAAAGCGCTTAGAGACTTTCGAGACGTATTAAGCGCTATATAAAAGCTAAATATTATTATTAAACCCTTCGGCAACTTTGCAGCGAAAATTGATTGCAGCCCAATCAATACATGATTGAACAACACGTTATCTTTCATATTTTCTCTGCAACCAAGTAACACATCAGCCACATCATGACTGCCCAGCTCGTTTTCAAATCTGTCGCCCTCAATGGCCGTGATGAGATAGTTCTCGCTGTTGTAACGGTAGTCTTTGAGGGCGTCTGGTCGGTAGAATCTTTAGATGTCGAACTGTTTTGTTGCGATTTCTGCAGGCCTCAAACAAAGAGAGAGAGTAGAGAGATAATACCACTGGTAGCTAATGTTTTATCATTACGATGTTTAGTCATGACAGTATTAAAGAAAATGTGAAATGGAAAACGTAGATCAATGCACATGCAACATGTCCAACTTTTACCTTTGCCTTCAGTTATCCTCCTTTCCCTTTTCTTCCCTCTTTATTCTGTGATATATAATTATAATGATAATAATAATGATGACAATAACAATAATAACGATAATAATAATGATAATAATAACAAATCGCTTTACGAGTAACAAATAACTTAAGCGCTATCAGTACGTATATTAGCATCACTCCGGTCGCTAGCCTATTTCGCACATTACAGTGCACATTTTCCACCCCCTGGGGAGCATTTCAGGTGGCTGCCTTTCTTTTATGATTCAGGCACGTGCTTGCTAAATTCAATCACATGAGCCTTTGCATCCCACCGGGTATACCCTTTCGGCACCTATATAGGTGGAGAGGACCAAAGTAGGTAAAACGCCTTGCTCAATGACGTAAGCCCCGTGACAAAAGAACTAAATTTAACTAAGGCATCATAATATAAAAATATTATTTACGTTTTGGGACCAACCGTAGGACATGACTCAGTTTGAACCGGGGACTGTCTGGGTGAGTTTGTGAGCGAAGACAGGGAGTTGACCCATTGAATGTACCACGTACACGACCAAATCACATCTCATACTGCCCTATATATTTACTTCATATTAATATTTGTGCAAGTTACAGAGAAGGAAATGTTAAACCTTATGAATACATAGAACTAAAATCACTACTACAATAATAAAAAGGTCATCTTATAGAACATTGAGCGTGGAAACTGATTGACTCGAATAGATTCGAAATCATTATTGTTATGACGGTTTCCATAGCAATTCTTTCTATTAAATCAAGTCAGGAAGCGCATCAATGTCGAGTTGGTGGCTCGTCAACAATTACTCATAATACTCCTCCCTTGTCCTTTCTTTTGAAGTGAGATTTAGTGGCGTATCAGCGGCGTATCCGGAGAATAAAAATGGATAGTTGTGGGATTTTCTCTCCGGACATAGACAAAGAAAGTACTCTTACAGCCAACCAGTCGAGCAGCAGTCAGCCGATGCACTTCATCGACGTATTCTATTTGTATTTTTGATAGATTATTTGCACACTGAGACGAAACATATCAAAATAATCTCCTTGCTCGATCAATTTGAATGATTTAAAATTGGAAGTTGATATTCAGATAAGGGTCCCAACTTCGTAGGGAGGTAGGAGAAATTGTCTCTTGTCCGAACACCAGCTTCCAGTTACTAAACTTAGCGATAAAACGAGCAAATATCACCCCCCCCCCCCTTCCAAAGATGTTTTCGTCAGACAGAGGCAAGGTACAACAAATTAACGTCGATTATATTTCATATTAGTATATATTCCACACCCTTTTTAATAGTTTTGCCGCAGCAATCTTATTTTCA
This sequence comes from Strongylocentrotus purpuratus, assembly GCF_000002235.5. NCBI lineage: Eukaryota > Metazoa > Echinodermata > Echinoidea > Camarodonta > Strongylocentrotidae > Strongylocentrotus > Strongylocentrotus purpuratus. The sequence goes on from NW_022145527.1 coordinate 176,888, forward strand.
AAAATGTATATTATATTGTAAGCATTGGTGGTTCAGTGGTAGAATTTTTGCCTGTCATCATTTTTTTTTTTTTGGGGGGGGGGGTGGGGGGGCTCCTGGGTAGGATATGTTGAAAAATTGAACAGAAAATGATTAAGTATGAAAACATTCTACATTTTTAAATCATTTTTTGTTATATCTTGATCACAATAGGTCACTTTCATTTTTGTTTGGTGTTGCAGCTATCGGGTTTTAATCCTACTTGAGTAGCGTCCTCTACGGCCATCCCGATATGTGGGTGTTATATGACACACCCCTTGATATGCAGCTGAAATCCTTGACATACTTTTAATTTATTATTGTTAGCATTACCTAATGACTGTACCCTTGAACTATTACACAGGTCTAGTCTGCTGCAATTTCGGGGTTTGCAAGATGGAAATGAAAGGTATTTCAATTATTATCTTCCCCTCATGTATAACCTACCATCCAATAAATGCCCGCTAAAAAATAAAAATAAAATTGCAGGAATTAAAACAGGTAAAGGAGTGCATGGAACAAGCTTATTTAAAAAAGTGTTATAGAAGAATTACGACAACCTATTTGAAACGTCATTTTGTATCCATTAGGTCTGTATTCGGCTCAAGTGCGATGAGCACCAGGGCCCCATTTCACTAAATTTGACATCAGTGACAAATGAGAGTTTTTGTTATAAGATAGTGAAAACCTTGCTTCTGATTGGTTATCAGCAGAGTTGTCACTCATTTTTGTCATTTGTCATTGAAAAAAGGCTTTGTGAAACAGGTCCCTGAATCGAAGGAAATCGAACTCTATAACCATCGGCTAAAACAAACTGACGTTCTTGTCGAAGCCCTTGCTCTAAAACAGGTGTAGGGCTTATCTATACCGGACGCCCCCTCCCCCCTCTTCCTAAAATGATTATTATAGATCCGTGCATACGCGCTTGATAATTCATTTATAATTCTACATATTGAGGTAAGGGTGGTCGAAACATCCTCAATATTATTTCCTGGCAAAGTTTTAATAAGAAACTTATATCAACTTGATAAAATGTTGGCATGGTTTTGGTGTTGCTGTTCGTCGGGAAGTAGGCTTCCACGTTTATTATAAAATCATTATAGACAGTTCTTTTTTCTTATAAATCAATTTCTTGGACTTGTTCTTTACAATTTTTTTAAAATACCAGACTGGTTCACATTGTTGTAAAAAAAACAAGTCCCCAACAAAATTTATAAATACAAAAAACGTTTAAAAAAATCATGAATACAGAAAATTTTGCAAGAAAGTGACTTTTAATGCACAAAATAGTAATTATCATATTACTATGGACATGAAATTAACTATGGTATGGTTACTATGACATCAATATTTCAGCAAAGAAAAATGTTAGATGGGTGTAAAAGTTCAAGTTTCAAGTTCAAGTTCAAGTTTATTTGTTTCACATTTCACAAAAAAGAATTCACATAATTGACAAGATTAGAACATAATATGAAATATACTAAAAGTGTCACATTATATAATTAATTATTTAAAAAGACGTCGAAATTAATTGTATTGAATAGAAGGTTATACAGGGTGAAATGTGAGGAACCTATTTAAAAAGCTCAGCTTGTAGATTACAGGTTCCCATAAATAAAACTAACATTTGATTGAAGTGGTTGTAATGGTGAAGGACGTAACAATAATAATAGGTGGGCAAGAAGGCCTTACATGACTGTATAAGAGCAAAGTTAAAAATCCAGTAAGGACATAGCATATATAAAGCAAATTCAGTGTGTTATGTGTCTATATCTACATGGGTGATGTGGCAATAACCCCTTTAAAAGCAGCAGATTTTCATCAACGTGTGAATCACAGACCGAACCTCTTTCCTCGTGTTCCTTCCTCGGGAACTATGATTCATGGTTGAACCCCCTCCCCCCCCCCCCCCCCCCCTCACCGTTGAACACAACCCTCAGTGCTCACTTTCATTCCGTCAGCTATCTCTCCTCTGGACCCCAGCCTATTCCCCCCCCCCTTCTCTCTCTCTCTCTCTCTCTCTCTCTCTCTCTCCCTATGTCTCTCTCTGTCTCTCTCTGTCTCTCTGTCTCTCTATAATATTCATATATATATATATAGCTGTCTATCTGTCTATCTCCTTCTCTATAGTCCCAAGACCAAATAAAAAAAAAAACATGTTTAGCGTCCTGTTTTTCGGAAAAATACGAAGGAGGAGGCCCTTTTTTCTTTTTCGTTTTTTCTTTCAAAATGGCCGCTCAAAATGGCCGCTCGGTACATTTTCCCCGACAGTCGGGCTATTTTTCAAGATGGCCGCCGACATTTTTTTTTTTTTTTTTAATCAGAAATAAATCCATTTTAGCAGTGTTTTTCATGTGTTTTTTCTTTAAAAAAAAAAAAATCAAAAAAAAAATTCAAAAAAAGAATTTTCAAAAAATTTCAAAAAATTTCAAAAAAAAAAAAATAGGAGGCGGCCCCCAAAAAGGAAGACGGGGACGCTAAACATGTATATTTGTGTACATGGCCTAACCTAATATCCCCTTTCTCTCTCTCTCTCTCTCTCTCTATAGTTGCCTATAATATCTATCTAACTGGATTCAGCTACTTATGAACGTAAAAATATGCCTTTCTCTATATTCAAATCATGGTTAAATATGAATATTAATTTTATAAAATGCAATTTTAATGTTTGAGTTTTATAATATTTTAAATAACAGATAGTATTAATATTTATTTATAAAACATAACTTTATATCACACAATGCAGGGAATATAGCAAAACACTCTTCTTTTTTTTTCTTGTTCTTGTAATAACATGACACATAATGCATAAAGTAAATAATATAATGTATTATAGTGCATCCGAAGATTTAGATATATAAAACCTAATATAGCAATTTTCTGAATAGATTATAACCCATGCTATTCAAAATATGTAGATCAGTGTACATATATTTGATCTCTATCATGCCTTTCGTATGAAGTTTCCAAATAAAAAGCAAAATGTGCGTCCTTCGAATTCATTATCATCAGTTACATCAATGATTGCTGTTAACATCAACAACAAAAAATCTTTTCTGTCACTGACTGAAGCAGTAGTGATTTTTTTCTCTCCCTCTTTTTTTCCCTTCGTTTTCCCCCCGTCTCACAAGGTTAATTGTTAGCTACTTGCTGCGAACATATTCACAAAGCCTTGGCATCCGCCCTCTCTTTGTGCTACTCGTAAGGGGGATTAAAAACAGGAAAAGGGAAAATACCAATTAAATGCTGAAGATCATCACTCATAGGTTACAAGCACACTGTATCTTATGAATTACGGCAATTGTAATAATTGTCATTGTTGTAAACATTCAGTGATTGAGCTACTTCCCCCTGGCGGTATGCCTTGCACTACCTAAATCGGGACAAGTCCATTTTCACAAACTTGGTAAGAGTATTATCAGACCTCACTACACCGTTGTTTCCTCCTGTTAAATTTCTTACATCCCTCTGATGGAGTATTGGTTTTGGGGAAAGGTAATGATGTTCCACTGTGGAACAAATTAAACAATCTTCAAGAAAAAAGAAAGAAACTAAGAATTAAAGAAAGACAAATGAACGAAACGAACAATGGATAATATAGAAAAAAAGAAAAACAAGAATGGAAGAATTTCAAAGATAATAAACATACATCATAGAAAAGCAAAACAAACAAAGATACATGTAAATCAATCAATAAACTTGAAAAATAGATAGACATACAGAAAGAAATTAGAAAGAGAGAAAGAAAGCTAAAGAAAGATAGCAAAAGCGAAAGGAATACAAAGAGAAAGAAAAGAATGAATAAAAAAAACGAAACAAACAAACAAACAAGCACACATACAAACAAAGGAAAAAAATTAAAAGGCTAGTAGAGATACGGAGGAAAATAAGTGAACTTGAGTCGGAATCCCGTGTACATTGCAAACTGCTACAGTAGACAGTGACATGTTATGTCATCTTGTGTCTCGACACGTTTGGTCCCCTCCTTCACACCTTGATACATTACAATTTAATGTCTATAGACTGTCGGGTACTCGATGACTGACTGACATTTGACCATGTCCTACGAATCCCCCTTCACGCGATGAGTTGTCCAATTTACTCATACTGACCGCGTCGTGACATCACATACCTGGTTAGCCTCAGGAGCAACTTCAGTTCTTGACGAGATCGACTGATCTGAGCCCTGTTTCATAAAACTTGGCACATGTATTGAGAACAAGGTACATAATATAAGTTACTTAAATACTTTGATTTTGATTGGGGATGAGAAGATTGCTCCGGCAATTAATTATAATAATGATAATGATAAAATGTTCATTTGTATAGCGCTCTCACACAATAGGTTTCACAGCGCTTTACAAAGTATGAAAGTGGGAAAAATCAGTTAAAGGGGAACTAACCCCAAATAATAAGTGTAGATATTTTGTAAAACGAGATGAATTCCTGCCTTTTGATGTACAATAAATCTTACGAACGTGTACAAGAGATATTAAATGAAGATTTCTTGGCATGATGTTAAGAAAATGAGACGTACTAATGAATATCCTCCCACTCAACAGACCTTAATTTCCTTAGCTCAAACTTAGCTATTACATTCTGCCATATCGCATTATGCCAAATACACACACGCACGCACGCACCCACACGCACGTACGCACACATGCTAACACACACATGCACACACACTATCACCATTCAAACTTAGTCTTCTATTTCACTGCATTAATAGTATAGGGCCTAGTTCCTGAATTATTTGATGACTAATTTGACGGCAAGCAGTTTATTACAACAGGTCGGCAGGAAGGCATACTTACACATACTTAGTAACGGCAGTGACGGGTGTAAAAAGTATATGAATTGTCAATATGATTATGCCTTAAATTTATGATTATCGACAAAGTCATAGCTACTTTTATCCTAAACCGGAATTTGCTTCAGTCTCTTGCTCCACTGAGACTACGTCTGGTTCCTCTGACCCCCTCTATGCTGTGTATGAGGAAGTTTAATGTCAGTTTTATTAAAGAATTCCCCAAGTCAGACGGTTATTTCTGTCTAATTCCGTCCTACTTTTATTTTTAAAACGTTACTTCCCTGACGACACGCTGTATGTACTTGAATTATGAATTATAGATGGCTCATGGATGGCAGGATGAATGTGATCTATATGGATTCATAATGTAATCTATAGGGAATTGAAGATTTATACTTGCATAAACATACTTCTCTTTTACTTCTACTCTCAATTTACCTGTAAAATTACAATGAAAATGTGTACTTAAAACTATGTTCATCGAAAAATATGTTAATTCTAAAATAGAAGACTCAAACTGAGCATCGTACACTATCCTTAAATTTAATTTATCTTCTTCTTTTTATATAAGCAATTAAGTGTAAGAAAATAATTTGATTTAATTATCTCAATTTATTTAGGTCATTTAAAAAAATATGAATATTTTTGTTGCGCTTTGTGTTTGTTCACATGCCGTATATGATTATCATTTTCTTCATGCCACAAAGTTCAACATACATGAAATCTTTCTAAAAAGTTATTATGCTTGATGGATGTGCTTAAATTCTGTTATGTTATGTTATTTTACCGTTACTTCTTAAAGTTATTCACATGTAACACCAGCGGACGTGGGGAACCTCATGACAGAATGGGAATTCTTTTAGGTAATCCTCGGGCGTCCGCTTGTGGCATTTTTACTGTCTTGTAACTCTCTCATTTTATACGCTCTGTGTTGTCGTTCTATTTCATTTATACATGTACCTTGAAATTAAATAAATAATTTATAAACTTAATTAAACATGATTTAAATAAATTAATAAATGAACGGATGGATGAATGAATGAACAGATGGATGGATGGACGAATAGGCCTACTTGAATGAAAATACATGGAAGCAATAAATATATGCCCGATTGAGTTGAGTGAAAGATTACTTCAATGGATGAAGAAATGAATAAATAATGATTAATAATTAATGAATGAATGAATGAATAAATGAATGAATAAATGAATGAATGAATATGAAAGAATGAATTGCGTTTATTGAGCACACTGGAAAAAATATATCAGGGCACCTTCAAAATATGATAACACTTCCTAGTTTGTTATAGAAGATGGAGTATGAAATATCATGACCAATTGAAAAAAATTGTACAGCTTTTTATGTTTAATGTACTGAATTAATTCCATTTCAATCTAGATAAGAACATTTAGATATTGTACTTTAAAAGTTCCATTTCATTTGGCTCCATTTGTCCAACTCTTATGGGATAGGCGCCTAGCAAAATGTGTAGTATAAATCAACATTTAAGGAGATTGCATAACAATTAGATACAGATAGCAATGAATAACAAAATGAAAAATAATTATAGACAATAATTTTTTGTTGTTTTTGGTATAAGATAAATTTCATTTCTTTTTTGGTATAAGATAAATTTCATTTCAAGTTTCTTCGGAACGATTTTAGGGTGGGTGAGATTCGGTATGAGGGGATATGAGGGGTGCAGCAGCAGTGAGTGCCCTGTCATCCCAACTCCTTTAGCTCCGGGTTCTTTAACTTTAAGCTTTGTGGAAATGTAGCTGACACTTGAGAGTGCCTAGGAAAATTCCATATTTGGTAGAATTTGGCTACGAGAAGACTTTAAAGGAAATATCCAATATCCTAACGCCAACTCTTAAAGAAAAAGTAGACGCAGAGCCAAAGTTTGGGAGATATAAGTTTGCCTTTTACTTCCACAATTGAAAGATGGAAGACTTAGTCACTTTGGGAAACAATGCCTTAATTGTCAAGTTTAAGTATCTCGAAGTACTTAATTATAATTAATCAAACATCCGGATATGTATTTTCGAGAGGACGCAATCACTAGTAGTACTAGTAGTAGGCAAATTCGATGTTCCCCCTTGAATTCTTAAAGACTTAATTGTTGTGTCCTTATAACGATTGCAAGGGAAGCGCTTAGCACATTTTCTTTTGCTGTTGAATTTCACAGTATTGTCAACACCACAGAACAGTAATTGCTGTATTCCGTTGTTTTTTCAATGCTTTTGTCGAACGACAGCATAAGTAGCCTATCGAGCATACATCAGCTAGCTATAGGTTGCATAGAAGACATTTTATATATCACCGACTTCCTTGCACGCGCGTCCCGTTTGTCACGCACGCTCTCTCTCTCCCAGGCAGCGCTGGCAGCAACAGGAAACAGTTCTACTCCTATCTGTCAGGGACCAAACTTCCCAAACGCAAGGGTTTCACTCGCTCCCTGTCATTCGGTCGAGGCACACGAAGTCAGACAGCAATTCAGCTAATCTTGTCAGCTAGCTATCCTGCAACCATGGGCCTTTGGAAGGTTCTTCCCATCCTGGTGTTGTGCATCCACAGCACCTTGGCAGTATGGACTCTGAAGTGGATGGCCACCAAGTACATCCCTTCGGATTATATCAACAATGGCGTCGGGGAACACAAGTACGACCAAGGTGCCGCAAACAGTGTGGCCTTTGATCCCGCAAGCTCCTTTGCATATGTTGCTGGTGAGTCAAACTCTCTTTTAATCAATCAGAACGAAGTTTAAAAAAAAAAAAAAAAAAAAAATAGAAAGGGTTCATCTGGTCATGAAATTGCATTGTGAAAGAAGCGGTCTCGAAACATTTGCGAAAGGTTGATGATGCAGTACATGGAATTTATGTATAATGCGAGGCTTTGGAATCCTCAAAATGATAATACGAAGTTTACTCTTATCTCTCTGAAAAACACATACACTGCACAAAGTGATTGGGATATATATTATGTATCCACACATACATAATTGTGGCATGAAGGTTTGGTCAAACACTAACAATTTTTGGTCATATTTTATTAATAGAGCAATTGAAGAGTAATCCTTTTCAGGGAAATTCTCGGGCAAACTGATACGCAAAGAATGAGGAAATTGAGGGATTATTCTTGACTTTACCAGAACTCAACCTTAAACAAGTTATAACCTATAAACTACTTATACATTTCAAACTAGTCCAAGTTTTAACGAAGTTAAACTAGTCTTTTCTTTGATTAAATGATTTCAAAACTTATCAACAAGGATAGCAACGACAAAGTCGTGAGATTTCCTTGCAATTATTATGCTTATGTTAACCTGTTGATATGTTCTATTGAGGAAGATTCTCATTACTGATTTAGGACTGATTCGGCAACTAATACAATGTATGACTATGAAATGAATATGAAGATTTCAACATTATTATTTCATGATAATATTCTCGCCAACTCCGAATAAGGCCTAAAGAATATATTAGTTATTCTGATCCATCGCAAATCTGAAACGTAATTGGTTGAAGCATAATGTCAGACGCGGCAGTACATCCGACCGTTTCTTGCCGCATTACTTCCGTTCTTCAATCACCCGAAAGAGGGTCTTTCGAGAGGAGTCAGTCGGATCCTAAATTGGCCCCATCCGCCTGTTTACTTCTTTTTACAGGCAAACAGGGGCAGACAGGGTTTGAAAGGTTATACCCGTTGTGTCATTTCCATTGCGTCATTAAGGACTTTCAGATTTGCACGTCTACACAGTGGACTGCTACGTGTGACGTCCTTTTAAAGCACTGACAGTCCCTTAAAAGGATGTCACATTGCCTTAAAAGGACTTCACACGTAGCAGTCCACTATGTCGACGTGCAAATCTAAAAGTCCCTATTGCCTATACCAATCAACCCTAAATGGAGGCACATTATTATTCCCGTTTTACACGAGGCCTCGTTTCTGTAGCGTTATTAACATGTGCCAACATATCCTATGGACTCGCAATTATGCCCATCGAAAAAGGGGTTTAATTTTGATTGCGCTATTACCTGTGCCAATCAAACTTTGCTACGCAATTAGCTCTTACCCATGTTCTTTACCGCAATGCTTGCTCCATTCATTTTGCAAAGACCGCATCACTCATTGCAAAGACCGCATCACCGTATTGGGAAGATCGCACCACTCACTGACGCAAGTCAACGTCAGTAAAGTGATGCTTCAGCTAGTGACGTAGCGATTGCACCACTCAGGAGGGCTAAGAATACAAACCTTGATTAAGTTACTATTTTGAATGGAAATAGGCGTCCATGGTTAGAGGCTTTTTGTTTTCATAACAATTTTTTGTTATATTAATCAATGATTATACTGCAATAAACCGCCCCTCCTTTCCCTCGTCTCTCCCTCGTCTCTCCCTCCCTCTCTCTCTCTCTCTCTCTCTCTCTCTCTCTCTCCTTCCTTCTCACTCTCTGTCAAATCACGTCATCTTCACTTTTAAAAGTGACCATGAAAAAAAATCTAAAAATATATGATAATTCCATAATTTCATTGAACTGTCCTCAAATATTTAATCAGGTTAGCTATTTGGAAGCATCCGTGTTGTACTGTGCCAAAGTTTGCCCTGTTTTAAAGTCCAAAATAAACCAACCCACCAACTTCAGCTGTCTCTTAATAAATTATCGGAAATTTAATTTGCCACTGATCCTATTGACCTTATGTTCCATTGCTGTTTATGACGTCATTACTTAAAATAATGAATTTTCAATTTTTCATTATTTTGATTGTCTTTTGTGATCTTCAGTCTATATTGTCTTCTATCTGATATTCCAAAAAAAAAATCTAGACGCAACCTCAACATCGGTAGTGTTACAAGCAAAAACAAAAAAACAGCATCAGTTTAATCGACAATTATAAGCACCGTTTTTTTTTTTTAATAATCTATATCTTTCAATTTAAATGTAAAGAGATTGTATTCACTTATATTCCATGGTGCAAATTTCAGGCGGGAAATTATTTACCGCAAAGTCATGTTCCACGCTTATTCACCTATCATCACGAGGAACAAAGTTACTTTTTTTTTTCAATCAGTGCAGTTCCTTTTACTCTTGGCGGTGTACGTGTGAGGGGGTTGATATTGGGGGCTGATTTTATCTACCATGGAATTGCTATGACTTCATCGAGGGGTCGCTAGCTTTTTTGTTTCCCGATACCACGTCCCCTCGCAATACCCCGTGATTCCCCTTGACTTCAGACGACTATATGCCGATTAGTCACTCGCGGTAAACCGTTGGCAAAAGTGGAATAGCTCTAGGGGACACAAGAGCACATCCCCCACCGAATGGCAAATAAAAAGAAACAAGAAAGAAAAAGACGGGGGAAATGAAATGGAACGTGAAAAGAAAATGAGAGGTCTGGACCCACACCTTCTCATTGAACCTATGAACTACTTATAGTCGCATTTCACCAACCCTGGGCCCCCTCCCTCCGTGATATCGGTACCCCTTCAGTGGCGAAACATTGCTACGCCACTCCCGACCTGATGATGCCCGTGAATCAGAGAGAGAGTTCACTCGCAAATGGCGTGTAGAGATAAGAGAACTGCAATTCACCGGGGATGCTGACTTATGCTTCCGATCCTTTATCCTTTTCTTGCAGTGCTTATTAATGGGTTGACGGACTTGGTTGGTTAGAGAAATAGGGTTGGGCTGAGCGTCGCGAAAGGGGGATGTGGGCTAAGCCCCCCCCCCCCCCTTCTTCATCTCTCCTGTTTTCCCACATTTCATTTCATTTCCCACAAACCTGAAACATTAGTTTTTTTATTCAATAGTTTCATCCCATACCACTTGTTTGCTCTTATTCACAGTCCATGTCACTCATTCACATCCTTGGAAAATGGAGTTTTGATACTTGTAGGCAAAGCGGTGGCAGATCTAGGCTAGAGGCTCTCCCAGCCCCCCGCCCCCTTCCCCCGTCTTCCAATAGTAGAACACAATTAGACATACCCTCAGCAGAACATTTATCCCCTAATTATTGTTCCCCAATCAAAAAAGCATCTGAAGTTGTGATAACATCTTCTTCTTCTTCTTCTTCTTATTCTTCTTTTCCTTCTTTTTCTTCTTCTTCTTCTATTTTTTTTTTATTTCTTTCTTTTTTCTTCTTCATTGATTATTCTTTGGTGAATTCTGTCAAGCCTACTGAACCTTGAGTAGATTCTGACTCTTAAGAACAGGTGTATATGCAGGCAATTGAGCAAGTATCAATAAACAGTCAGCTACCTTACCGTATAACTTATAAACGGATTTAGGGGCACTGCTAAAACAGTGTGAATTGGGGTGCGAGAGATGTTGGGGGAAGGACCTAATAATATCAGCTGAAAAATAATAAATGCGAAATTTACAGGGTGATAAAATTGATCATTCTAATTTTTAATAGAAGGGGAGGGGGGGGGGGCTTTCCACTCCAATCCTCCCGCTTGTACGATATCTAGCTCTGATCACATTACGCTATTATTTGACAGTGACGGGCCCCTGGCTCATGCTGCGATGCGTCATTTCCCGTGTTATGGTGGTGATGACGGCGATAGGTAGATCCACTTTAATTCTCCTCGGGAGACACGATAGGCAAAGTTTAAACTGCAATAGTCCTGAGTTTAGTCACCCGATGGTGCTGCATTGCAGCCGCAAAACACATTTCGCATACCTAATTTATTCATTCATCCATTTTATTACACTGAGCAGCATAAAAACAACAGGGAAATTGAACATGACCAGATACATACATTATACACAATGAAAATAACTTAATACAGATAAAATTAATGTTATGCCGGAGTAGGCAGCAGCCAAAACAAGACACTTATAATGAGACTGATCCAGGAAAAAACAGAAAACAGATATTGTATATAACTTTTAGAAACCGATCTGAAATCACAACTACTATATTTACTTAAATATGTAGTTATGCCGGAGTAGGCAGCACCCAAAACAAGACATAATGAGACTGATCCAGGAAAAAACAGAAAACAGATATTGTATATAACTTTTAGAAACCGATCTGAAATCACAACTACTATATTTACTTAAATATGTAGTTATGCCGCAGTAGGCAGCAGCCAAAACAAGACACTTATAATGAGACTGATCCAGGAAAAAACAGAAAACAGATATTGTATATAACATTTAGAAACCGATCTGAAATCACAACTACTATATTTACTTAAATATGTAGTTATGCCGGAGTAGGCAGCACCCAAAACAAGACATAATGAGACTGATCCAGGAAAAAACAGAAAACAGATATTGTATATAACTTTTAGAAACCGATCTGAAATCACAACTACTATATTTACTTAAATATGTAGTTATGCCGAAGTAGGCAGCAGCCAAAACAAGACACTTATAATGAGACTGATCCAGAAAAAAACAGAAAACAGGTATTGTATATAACATTTAGAAACCGATCTGAAATCACAACTACTATATTTACTTTTTATCTCCCATTAATTTACCACGACATATCCGTTGTTTTAATATCCCCTTTTTTTACCTGAACATACAATCCCGACGTATGAGCGATATTAGAGAACAAATCTAGTTTGTCTCAAATGTCTTTTGTAATGCTCGAGTCTGGCAAAATATTGAAAGATAAGTATAATCCCTGAATATGCTGAAAAAATATCAATGCTGCTTGCGCTACATAATGTAGATGGTGAATCAAGTGTTTGCATCAGTATTCGCGGAGTGGCTTAATGGCTTAACTGATGTAGATGAGATATTAGCGCGCGTAATACTCTCTTTCTTAACTAAAGTTAATATCTGATTATTTTTTTATCAGAACTTCCCCTCTATCTGGGTAACTATTTTATTATGACATTCAACATGTTAAATTGTATGTATTCTCTGCCGGAGTACATATTTTTATTAGGTAATACGTGTAATTTGTGAATCTATCATTATTTTATTCGACTCGATTCCCATACCTTATTATACTTCCTGTATATATCGTGTTCGGACTATGTAAATCGTTGTCATATTCGCACATTTCAATAGGTGATTTTAAAATTGTCCGGGTTGATTTTTAGAAAGTTTTTGCGATCGTGTCATCAGTGTTTTCGTCTCGTTGTTGTTATTGTTGTTGTTGTTGTTCTACTTCTTCTTCTGAGTTTTGGAATGGGAAGATTTCCGATATGAAAATATTGTTTAAACACGGTCAGATATTCCGTTTTATTTAAACCAGGAAAGGAAGGCGCCGTAAAGACAAGAGCAGGATTTTGAGTTAGAGAGATTTAAGATAAGAAAAACAAATTGTATAGACACGGCCATAGTTTTGAGCTAGAGTTCATGATAGACTCTAACCAGAAAAGGAAGGCACCGTGAAGACAGGAGCAGGGTTTCGGGTTGGGAGAGATCAGACGAGATTTCCTTGACCCCCTTTCCTGTTTTTCCCCCTATCAAAGGTTCATCTTAAGCCCCACTAGGGGGTGGCCCCTTCCTCTTCTCTTCCCGCTGCCCTTCAGAGCGATCGAGGGTCGTGTCAAGTTCCTTCTTTACCCTACATAATAAGTGTGATGAGAATCAAATGAGACAGTGAAGTCGGATTTAATATCATGATCTTGACAAAGTTTTTGTTGACTTTGACATAGAGGATTTACTGATAGTATTGGCTTAATGCACAATAAGCCATGGACTTCCGTTTAATCCTTAAACTGATTTTCTGTCGGGGCTATAGTATTACAAATATCATATGTTATGTTCTTGATCAAGCAACAATGAAACATTTCAAGGAGCATTCTAAGTTGTTATCTTCTGACTGGAGACAAAAACAAAATGTATATATTTTGATATGATTTAAGAATCAATACGGGATTTCCGAATTCACTGATTAAATATTTTCTGTCAAATGATTCAAAAGCAATGTGAGTTAAAGTTTATCAGTTTATTCCTACAACATAATTATGGTTAAATATTTGCTTTGTATTCAGCTCTCTTGCTATCTACCTCCCTCCCCTACCCTGCTCCCTCCTCCTTCTCTCTCTCTCTCTCTCTCTCTCTCTCTCTCTATCTCTCTCTCTCTCTCTCTCTCTTTCTCTCCCTCACTCCCCCACCTATCTCCTTAAACCTTTCTCTTCTCACTATTTCATACCTTTCATTATTATAAGGTCGTTTGACCTTTGCATAACAGTATAATACATTTAGTATCATTATAAGGAGAAAAGTAAAAAGGAGACAATATTTTCCATCACTTGTTGTGGTATTGAATTGATTATACTCTTCACCAAATAAGGTTAAACTGAAGGGACCTCCTCCCCCCCCCCCCCCCGTCACGTGTTAGTCACGTCTCAGCATATTCATCCTGAAGGCATTGACGTCAGAGGATATGAGCTCCTTACTTGTCTGACGTGGCCACACCCAAACGTTTAAGTTTCAAAGGGCTAGCCACACAGCACCAATAACGGTGACTATATTATAATGCCCACAAGACAGTATAGCATCGGTTTATGTAGAAATGGTTTTGGAGCTGAGAACATTGTGCTGAAGGCCTTTGAATTAGTCAGCAACACCAATAACCTAAATCTTTTGCAAAATATACCAATTTATAGTAATAGTTATCATTATCATTATCATTATCGGTAATGGAAGAAAATGGGGATCATCCCAGGAGTCCGACGAACAACAATTATGGGACAATATAGATATAAAAGAAGAAAGTTCCAAATGATTCACGAGATTGACAGCTAACGAGGCCGACAAAAAAGGGAAATACGTCAGTCTAGCGAGCCCTCTGAAAATTGGCCAGAGGGTCCAAGAGATCAATAATGGCTGTAGATCTCGGAGGCGGTAGCTACTGGGAATATTAAAGTTACAGACCATATAAGGTCGACGCATTCCATTTTATAATAATGACAATAATCATAATAATAAAAATAATATGTCCATTTATATAGCGTAGCTAGTATAATTATGAATATAGTGTACTGCGTTTTATAAAAAGTATCACATGTTTAGTATTATTCTGCATGGCTGAAGCTGAGATACCATGATAAGGCGCTTGACCAATCAAGGAATTTACTCGTACTGGGTACCCATTACTTCACCTGGTAGGAGAGTGGCAAAATGTAGATTAATGTCTGGACTCGAACCACGAACCTTGTGATCCATAATCCGGTGACGTATTCACTAGACCACGAAACCTCTAAGACTTTATACGATTTTGTATCTATCCCATCGGCCAGATTTTATTTCTACATATTTTTTTATTAGGAAAGGGTTAATTCTGTCCTAATGACGCTTATCAAGTCTTACGTGTAAGATAAGAAGAATTGTAACAGCAGTTACATGTATATATGATCTACGGATTAGACTTCTTAATTTACAAATTGAATTTGCCTTTAAAAGAAGCCCTGTTTTCTTCAAATAACCTCATATATGATAATTCAATAATGATAAGGGGCCTGCTCTGTCAGCATCGAGTCTGCTCTCAGTAGATCTTTTTCTGGAATCCCTATAATGAAGTATATTACATTTATTAAACCGTCGTGGGGTTATAAAGGAGACCAATCCCAATGAATTTATTATCAGAGGCCCTTTTTAAATTGACTACATTTTCATGAATAGGCCAACGATCTAATGTAAATAGGTCCATGGGTATAGGCTTATGAAGACATTATGAGATATGGCAGATGCACTGACAAGAGTTCGGGTAGAGAGTTACTCTGACCAGAGTTTGGTACTTTTTTTTCTTCTTCTCTTCCTTTTCCTCTAATCACATGTGCATTTTTTTTTTTTCAGGTAATAAATTCATTCAGGTCGTCGATTACTCCAGATTCGCACGACCGAACATTGTCCGTCGCCAGAAGACGACGGCTCCGGCTGCAGATATCGCCCGATGCGGATTCTTGGTCGCCTGGATTACCCGCGGTGTCAAAATAACCGATCCGGGAACCGTCCATGTGTGGGATATGTACAGGCGGGTCAGTAAGAAATGGAATCTTCTATGCGATGCCAAGGGTGAGAATGCCTCTCAAATTGTTATCAAAATTAGTTCAAAATCGGAAGATTGTGTTCGAAAGTGGTCATTTAATTGTGTTGTAGACAAATATTAGTTAGTTATTTTGAATGTGTGAATGTACTAGTTGTGTAGAGTTGATACATTGGAAAAGTGATGTTTTGCCATCAAGATAATAAAACAATATTTTGAAAATGCTAAGTCCGACGGATAAAAGTGGAGGCAAACAATTTCACTGCTACTGGAATTTCATATATTATAATGTGGGACAGCAAGATATAAATAAGTAATATATTTATAAATATATATATATTATATATTACTTATACTTATATAAATATATATACAAAATAATAAATATAGACTCCTACATCTTTTCTGTAATGATGAAATAGTATAAGCCGTAGAATCTTGTACGAGGTCACACAATTTAAAGTTTTTTTTTAACTTGAAGGACTTCAAAACGATCATATAAATTATAAGAGAACAAGTAAGAAGCATTATAGTTAAAATAAAGCTTACCATTCACATGCCTCGTGGACCGGAAGACACAGGAATACTCTTCATATCATCAACTTTTGTTCTTGTTTCTCTGTCTAGTCGGCGCCGACCCAGTCAGCCTGAAGTTCTTCCACAACTGCGAAACGATCGTGATCGCCAACAAGGGTACGCCGGCCGCAGATGCGGCGACCAACACCTTCACGGATCCTGAAGGAACCATCTCCATCGTCCGGATCGTGAAGGCCCAACAGCAGCAGCAGCAAGGCGGTCAACCGAACTACCCAGGACAAGGAGCCGGAGCCGGAACGCGTTTCGCAACCACTCAAGGCAATTGCGCTGCTCAATTTGGCCATCGGATGACCGTCACCACAATTGATTTCAGAAGATTCAATACCATGTAAGGATAAAGCACCCCCCCCCCCCACGCGCGGTTGTAGAAATATTTTTTGTTTTTGTTGTTGGGGGTCGGGGATCGGTGGCTGTGAGGTTGGGGTTCTCGCATTTAAAATATCGGGGAAACTTGACGACATACGGGGAGGGCGTGAACCCAAAGAACCCCTCTAACATCGCTTATGCGCCGCGCAGCACGTCGTAACCACGTACACAAAACGAACCGACTGCGATCCGATTCTAAATAATGATTTCAATATTAGAAATCTAGATTTATAGTGCATTTCAAACCTCCTAGTCGGATTAAAAGCCAAAAATGAGCCTCGAATCGAATATATAGTCATTGGACGACAGGTCCGACATCACTATGATTCGCTGTCAATTTGGATTTGTATGAATTTATTAAAAGGAGGGTTGCAATACCTCGAAATTTCTATCTTATTTATCATATGAGTATTCAAAACCTCGATCATTTCGTTTTACAAGTTTTAAAGTATAGTTCTTTAAAGGATATTTTATGAGCAATTGCTATTAGTGTGTATGTTACGCGGCAACAGCGAAAAATATGGAGTATTGCGTCGGTGATAGTACAACTATCAGTACGACCACCACGACTGGCAAATGTACCATTTTACATGTGACCTCACATTGACCAATCTTGTTGGTAGATTCTTGGGTTGTGAAAAGTCATCACGTATATATTTTTTTTTAATCTTTCAGGACGAATAGGCCATTCCTCAACGGAGTCCGCATGCCATACGACGGTTCAATGGACGGCTCTAGGCCAACGCTATCCAAGGCCCTCGAACCAACATACGTCACTGGAGACCCAACCTACAACGATACCGCCTACGTCAGTCTCAGGGTATGTTTAGATCAGCTAGCAAAAACAAAGTCCTGTTAGTGTTTGTAAAGAATGGAGAGACCCATTGCACGCCTGGTTACATCACGTGGGATCTACATCGCGCGTTTGGACCCACGTCCTGTTTAAACCGCGTTCAGTTGGACCAACGGAACAGCATCAAGTTGGAACTGGGTCCCTTGTTGAACCACGTACCGTTGGTCCTGCGTTCATTAATCTGACCTTCGTCCAGTTCTATTGGGATTCTGTCCCTTTGGAACATTGTCTCCTTGGACATGCGCACAATTGGTCATACGTTGTACAACTGGACCTTTGTCCCGTTGGATCTGCGTTCCATCTGGTCCTGCGTCCAATAATATGACCATCGTCCAGTACCATTGGGATCCTCTCCCTTTGGAACATTGTCTTCTTGGACCTGCGTCTCCTGGACATGCGCACAATAATTGGTCATCCTTTAAACAACTGGACCTTCGTCCCGTTCCAACTGCGTTCCGCCAACGTCTTCTTCGACCCGCGTCTCCCTGGTACCGCGTCCCGTACTTGCACCCGCCTCTAGTGGGGTGGGCAAAACCGGCCCTTCCACCTTTAAACAAAATAATATTGCATACCTTTAAAAAAATACCAAATGAAAAAGTGCCCACCCCATTCAAGTTTTTAATCTAATAGGGGGCAAGCATAAAATCTACTAATCTGATTTAAGAGAAAATTTCGGAATTATGTCCGACCCTTTTTCAAGATAAAAAAATCTAGATGCAGACACCCAATAATGACGTCAGTGATTTTATTTGATTTTATTTTTTCATAACGTACAGGCCAACAATGCTGTCGTCCAGCTCATCCTCACTCCCGGAAACGAGGCCATCACTGGGTTCAACCCAATGGGTATGAAAACCTGGTTCAACAACGATCTTGATGCTTCAAGTACACCTCGTAAGTGCATTGTTTCGTTAAAACCCTGAACGGCCCTAGATCAGGGATATACGAGCCCTCAAAAACGTATCTGAATATTTATCTGTAGCACCAAGTTGAGTTTAAGAAAGTATGTGTCAAAAAAGTTCAGATCAAAAGATTTTTTGTTTTTCTCTCTATGAGTGACATGATTTGTAGATCTGAGGAAGCATTACATTTCAACCCGTTACCTTTCCTTTCAGGGGGCATATCCTTCAACAAGTACAACATGTACAGTATGAGACAGCCGAATGCCATCGAGTCCTTTGAAATCAGGAACCAATACAATCTCGCTTCATACCTCTTCACCGCCGATGAGGGCGCTACAACTTCTTACAGGTCTGGAAGCAAATCATTCACCGATGCTGTTCCCTTCTCCAGGCTCCAAAACCGTAAGTACATCCTGGTAGTGACGTCACTTCTAAATCAAAGGCAAAACGCATTATCCTTAGCGGAAGGGAAAATGACCCGGCCCACTATTTTGCTAACCGTCAAGATGACTTTGCATATATACAGTATTATGCAGACTGATGTCCTTTGGCAAGGCATTAATCTACGTTTGCCACTCCATACCCAGGAGAGAAATGGAGACCTGGTAGGATGACGAAAAAAATTGTGTTATAGTAAATTAATTGCCATATGTCCTCACGGTGATTATACTAATAAGGTAGGAATACTCCCCAGGGAGTGGAAATGGTGCCGATTGTGCGTGAATAAATCCGATGACCGCGGTAATTCTGTAAAGCGCTTAGAGACGGTATTTCGTATCAGTAAGCGCTATATAAATCCAGATTATTATTATTATATTATGATTCCTTGTCATTTTTTGTCCATTTTTACAATCAAGCAATTCATGTCAATCACAGTAAAAGAATTCATTTAAAAAAAACAGAGCAATGAATGCTAGCATCACTTGTACAAACTTGCATTACCTGTATAAATTTTCATTACCTGCTTAAATTTTGATTAACCAAATTGTATTCATTCTTCTTCTTCTTTAATCCTTCAGTACCCAATTACATTAGCAGGAACCACACAGGGCCAGGACAGCTCGGTAAGTTCGATCAAGTGATATATTTTTTTCTTTTATTGGTTACTTTTATCCTTATTCCATGCAAGTTTTACAAAGGAGGTTTTTGTATTTAAAACCAAATTTTAGAGCGCTTTAAAAACATAAAATAATAATAAAAAAGGAAAGCGATTTCCTAGTATCCACTTTCTTAATTTATTCGCTTAAATCCAATATAATCAAGGGGTAATGGTGCGGGCTTGAAGTCCCCCGCCAGAACAGCTACTGCGTGGTAGGCTTTAAGAGATCTTATGTATAAGAATGCAGTATATTCATTTCTTTGCCCCATTTTTAAAATTTCTTTCCAGGCAATTTGGAAGTGAGTCGCGTCGACGGTCTGAGGAACCCCCAGAACCCCAATTCCGGCTACGACTACGTCAGCTTCTTCGGAGGGCGAGGAATTTCTATGTTCAAGGTAACTTGTTTCTTCTTCTTTATTCTTCCTCTTCTTCTCCTTCTTAGTTCTTGCTAGATATGACAAACATTATTGTTTACCCTATACCTAACAATACGTAATACATGCAATTTGCATTCTGGCTATGAACATAGAATTATTCGTAACAGGTGAATGAAATGTTTCTTATTTAGGCACTTTATTATAAAAATGGCCTATTCCGACGGTTCACAATTCCGACAATGGAAATTGATTCTGATATTCCGAAAACGAAAGAGCCTCAGGGTTTATGAACCTTATTATATTTTCGGAATTGTGAACCCTATTTCACATTAAAAAAATTCATTTTCGAAATTACGAAGCTTTTTTCTTTTTTTGAATTATGAATCTTCAGAATAACAAACCTTCGGATAATTCCTCAAAAGTTCGGAATTATAAAGTCTATTTCATTTTCGGAATTACAATAAGTAGGAAACGTTGGAATTATGAACGCTGTTTCATTTTCCGAAATACGACCCTTCGAAATAACGAACCTGTGGAGTAATTACTAAAATGTTCGGAATTATATATGAACCTTATCTAATTTTCGAATGTGTAGCTCCATTATGGGAAATTTGCGTTGCGGAATTATGAACCTTCGGAAAATGATACACTGGTTTTAAAAAAAATGGATCTTCGGAAAAACGAGTCGGTCTATTAAACCCCCATTATCTTCCTTTTCTTTTACAGTTCAACGACACAAGCAGCAACCTGGATCTGGTGTGGGACAGTGGTGATCAGGTCGCCCGGGGCGTGGCCGAGACTTACCCTCAGGTCTTCAACTCCAAGAGTACCACCGCCGACGCGCAATCCCATGGACCCAAGTCACAGAGGGATCTGGCTTCCACCGAGAGGGTATTTATTGCATAATCAACATTTTCACATGCATGTAGTGGTAGTATAAGGGAGTTTACAGATAGCACATGGTACAAATGACCCCAAATATCCACAGATCTTTTACACATGGAGAAGTTCCCATTTGAGCATCTTAAAATAATAACTGCCAAAGTCCTAGTCTGTTGTGCTTCATGAATACCTTTTGTTTGACCTCTTGAAAAGAATACTTTCACCTGCGTATCATAGGATGTACCGTTGGTGCATAAATGAATAATGTTACATAACTTTCACGAGCGCATATCCAGTATTCATCTCTGTGGGTTTTACCATTTTGGTACAAATGACCTTTATCTGCCCATGCGCAGATGGTATCTGTAAACTCCCTTATTCAAGGGGAGGTTCCAGGATTTTGTAAGCAGGGGGCCGGGCATAATTCCGATAAATCAAGGGTATAGTCTTTGTTGTGTATAGTTAAGTCTTGTTGGGTTTTAAAAGGGGTAAGGGCCGGTTAACTATTGTTCCCCGTAAAATTCTCATCTGGTAGCATAGCGAGGAAGCCGATGCAGCCCCCCCCCCCCCACACACACACACTCATACGTGGTATTTTAAGAGTTTCAAAAATGCTGTAATCATTTTATCAAAATGATCGTTCATAATATTCTGAGAGAACTTTTGTAAATAATATGTTGCATTTATTTAGCGCATGACATGAAACATTTCAATGCGATTCGAATGGGCTATGAAAGAATGACAAATTCAGTATGATAAATACAGACCTTACCTATAACAAAATTGAGAATAAATTCTTAAGTCCCCCCCCCCCCCCTCCCCCGCTAAGTCTCTTCTTCTTCTTCTTCTTCTTCTTCTTCTTCTTCTTCTTCTTCTTCTTCTTCTTCCTCTCTCTCTCTGTCTCTCTCTCTCTCTCTCTCTCTCTCTCTCGAGATATATTACTCTCTCCGTCTTTATTTACCTTTACAATCACCCCTTTTTTAATCATTTTAAAAATTATCCTCCTTTTTCTCTCTTCCACCAGGGTGCACAATGCAAAAGTCTTGCCGTCGCCAAAGTTGATCGTGACACCACCCTCGTCTTCGTCGGAGCCGACGGACCAAGCGTCATCGGTATCTTCAGCGTGTCCCAGAACGGCAGCTACCCCGCTTACGAATCGGTCTACCGCAAGGCCCCCATGGACGGAGAATTCTCCATTCTCATGGATAACAAGAACATGGGCGACATTGATCCTGCTAAGCTCATGTGAGTAGAATTGATTTTGTTTAAACTTAATTATTCTGATTTTATTGTATTTTTTTAAATAGTTATTATTAACTACCATCATCCGTATCATGTTTACGTGGGTTACCAAACATGTCATCTTCGTTATTTCTATTTCATTTCCCCAAGTAAAGCATATTGAATCATTTTCACTTTATTTTTTACAGATTCGTCCCAAGATCTGCCACACCCGACAACTACAACTATTTGATGGTGATGGGCAAGAAGAGTGGTACCCTCTCTATGTACAGGATTTTCAGAGAATCCCGTAGGAACATGCTGAACAGACTAAGTAAGAATTGACATTAATCTCTTCGACCTTTTCTGCGTTTATACATGTACGAGCAAACGTGAGCTATGATAGAAGAGTGTGGAATACAAGAGAAGAAAAGAAGAAGCAAAAATTAAAAAAAAAAGAAGGAGGAGAAGAAAATATAAGACAAGTAAAGAAGATATGGAATAAGAAACATCATAATGATAAAGATGAAGACAGTTAAGTAAAATGTTCCTTCCTCATTTTTTCTCCCTCTCTCTCTCTCAGGAAAAGAGGCCCTCTCAAGCGCTTCTGCTCTCAACCGTTCAGTGCCTGTCATTCTGTTGTCTTTCGTCTTTGCTGCATTTACCCGCTTCCTGTAAAATTCCAGGATAAAATCATAATAGAATTACTTCCAGTTATAATGGACAGTAAAATATAAAACGAAAAGTAGTTTTTCATTGTTATTATTATGTGTAAACAGTCTTTCTCGAAGTGATTAAAGGTTTTTCTGATATGGCCTGCACATTGTTTTATAACATTTGTTTTTTAGTATAACCTAAGCATTATTCATTGCTGAATTATAAGTTATCTTTTAACAATAATCAAATATTAGAGATACAACATTTTCTGTGCAACATGAATGGAACTTTTGTCATTTTAACCTCAACAACGGAAATGTGATTTAGGCTGGTCAATTTTATTACAACCCATGTTTTATGTTACTCGTTAATTTATTTTGCAGTATGAAGAGTGGACGTTCAATCCACAATGATGTGCAATAGACTCATTTTATAATTTTCAAGTAATCAAGAAAAGCTTCCTAGTTAGACCAAGAAATTCTTGTCATGTACATATTACAGATCATGACTGTTAAAATTGTATGCTTTCTTTCGAATGTTATAAAGTTGTTTATTCTCTAGGTGTTCTATATAGTTGTATCTAGTTTGTGATTGATTACTCGGTGTAGACACGTTTTTCTGAAGATGTACAGATTTTCTCGTCATGTAGTTCTTCATACTAAGGATGATTATTCTGTCATTTGAATGATTTAATAAAATAACTCCCTCTTATAGAATGTTGTTATGTGTTCTCATATTTTATTTTGAACTACCAATAGTATTTACTTCATGACTGATTTGTTGAAAGGCGGAGGCACAATTCCGAAAATACAAATTCTGACAACCAAGGAAAATATTACATTATTTTGTTGCATGAGACTTTGTGGTATACCACAGAAAAACAAAAGTATTGGTCGGCGTTTTCTTTTGTGTGTCCCACCTTGGTTTTAAATAGAGCAAGGGTTGTCTGTGTCTCCACTTGTGATTTAAAGGGGCATAGGGGTAGTACCTCCCCCCCCCCAGCCCCCCCCCCACCCACACACACACACACACACACACACACACACACACACACACACACACACACACCGACACATTTTCGAATCAAAATCTGACTTTTCATTTAAATTAGAAAATTAGAAAATGAGACAAAAATAATCATCAAATTGCTTTTACAGCTTCTTAAGTCATTTCATTTTTTCCTGCTCGGCCACAGTGCGTCCAAGTAGAGGCAAGAACCGGAAACTGGGTTCCCGTATCTCAGTATCTCTTTAAAGGTCATTCATATAAACTGAGAAAACTTGAACGCTGACATTTGAAGTAAATTTGAAATATCCTCAAAAATGCAAATTCATAGGGTACAGTCATGATAGTATAATATGCATTATAAATAATCCTTTATACAAAAAAAAACTTTTATGAAGCCCATGGGCTCGATATATTAATGTAAGACCGCTATCTATGACTTTAGGAACAACGCCATATCGAAATCAAAATCATAAAATGTACAAACTAAATACTTCGAAGAGATGAGACAGAGGATCATGCATCGCCATACCCCCCCCCCCGTGCCCTTTTTCATTTTTAATAAGTGTACTTTTCCCTTCTTTAATAAGAACCCCTTTCACTTTCTCTTAAATGCCACTTTTCACCTCTGATAATTGCCCCTTTTATTTTGACACGTGCCCCTTTTCCTTTTTAATAAGTACTATATTTCCTTCGGATAAGTGCCCGTTTTCCCTTATATGAGCCCCTCCTCCTTTTCAAAATGCCCCGTAACATCTGATAAATGCCCCTATCAAAATATGATTTCTCATCCATCTGATGTGCCATTTCCATTCTCACATGTGCCTCTTTTCACTTATGTTGAGTGTCCCTTCTTAGGTGCAAGAAGTGCCATTCTCACCTCTGAAGGCTCTGATAATTGCCTTCTTTACTTTGACACGAGCACCTTCTCTTTTCTAATAACTGTCCTTGTCCCTTTTTATAAGTGCCTACTTTTCCTTTCTCCATAACATGCACCCCTAACTTAAAGCCCCTTTTTCAACAATTTTCCCTAGAGCTTGCTCGTTATGTTAGCTCGCATTATTATTATAATTATGTTACTTGTAAATGAACTTTTCAGTCTTTGTTCATAAGATTGTGCATGAAGCAGCACATGACTAAAAAATCTCAGCAGAAGTGAAAAGAGGCACTTGTGAGATTGGAAATGGAACATCTGTTGGATGAGAAGTGTTTTTTTTTTTTTTTTGGGGGGGGGGGTCTTTCTTATTAGATGAAATTTTTTTTGCACTGGGACCTCACAAATCTTAAATTTTTTGCTTCGCTCGCTCAAAAATAAATATTCGGACCATCACACCTAACTGCAAAGTATGTTGCTTAATCAATGATGTAGGTTTTGTTGATGTTTTCCTGTGTAGGTGCCCCTTTTTTTTCTCCAGAAAGTGCCCTTTTTTTGTTGGTGCCCCCTCCCTATTTTGTTCTGACCCCAAACAAGTTTTTGCTCCTTACGCCACTGGCTAGAGCCTTCAAACTCATATTCGTTTGGCAAAAAATAAAGTATGACTTTTTATGAAAAATCGAAAAGGATCTCAATTATCTGCGCATCTGGGATTTGCTCTTTATATTGTGACAATTCGGGTATCCCATCGAAAGACGAAACAAAATAAGAAAGGGAATGATAAGGAGAAGAAGAAATGGAAGAAAAAGAAGAAAATGAAGAAGAAGAATAGGAAGAAAAGAAGAAGAAGAAGACTTTTTGACGTTTGTCCGAAGTTTAGGTTTTATGTTCTTGTTTTTTTTTTCTCGCAATCTCTCCCATTTTCATCTTTTCTTCTGTCTTCTTCTATTTTCTAGTTTACCTTCTTTGCTCTTTTTTCTTTCCTTTTCTTCCGTCTCTTTTTTTTCTTTCTCTCTCTCTTCATTTTCCTTCTTTCTGGCCGCCGTTGCTGTGTGGTGTTTTTAAATTTTAATCCCATCCGTTTCTCAGTGTGGCGATTTCATTTCTCCCTGTCACTCTCTCTCTCTCTCTCTCTCTCTCTCTCTCTCTCTCTCTCTATTCTTGTTCTTCTTCTCTTTTACCTTATTTTATCTTCTTTTTTTTCCGTGTTTTTTCCGTCGCTCTCTCTCTCTCTCTCTCTCTCTCTCTCTCTCTCTCTCTCCTTTTTTTTTTAGACCGCCAACAAGGTGGGGCCGCGGCCGATTCCGCCCCCACCTGGATCCAGCACTGTAATGAGGTTTTTTTTTTTAAAGAGAGACATAGAGATAGGGGAGGAAGAGAGACCATGAGAGGGACAAAGAGAGGGAGAGAGAGAGAGAGAGAGAGAGAGAGGGAGAGAAAGGGGATGGAAGAGCACGGTCAGAAAGCTGGGAAGAAGAAGGGCAGCGGCCAGATGTTTAAAAAAAAAGTCGTAAGAAAAGAGGAAAATTTCATATTATTTTGAGTCTCGTTGAAAATGGGCTTTGGTTTTATGCCTATATTGGTGAAGACAATGGGACATAATATGCTCAGGAAATAAAAGGCTTAAATTGACTGGTTTGAAGTTCATAACAGCTGCAGTATAGGTCAAGGTAACGTATTGGTCTCGACACAAAAAGTGATTTGCAGATAAAAGAACAAAATAAAGAATCGTTGTTATTGTGTATTATAATTGTTATGTTTTATTGTATTTCATTAAAACGTCATTGACATATTAAAGTCCATCTGCACTTGTTTGGCCAGGAGGGATTTGACCACCTAGCGTACGTGGTCACTGACAGGTGGTTACCTCATTTCATTTCATTTCATTTATTTCATTCTCCATAAAAACATTAAAACATACAAACATGATATTTTTTTTTTAAGGTCAGTTTTTATTCTTTTCTCTCTTGAAACAAATCATAATCATAGTACAAATTACAATCATCATATGTAACGCTCACTTCAAATGTGATGACATTATAAATCAGTATAAATTTTTGTCTTACAAACGGCTTCAAAAGAAACTTACATAGTCAGTTCCTATACATCATATTTGAAACAAAAATTCATATTTTCAAAGAAAACATATGCAGTTGTATAATCCAAAAATTTTGTTTTAACAATGTAGCAACTTATATACTTCTTTTATAATGTTGTCCTGAGAGAAAAGTTTTCTCTTTTTGTTAACCCTACCCTACCCGACCTCTCCCTTATCCCCCTCCCCCCCCCCCCCCTCTTAACCGGTGGACGACTGGCTCTGGGTTCCAATTGTTTGTCTAATACTCAGGTTTTCCCATTTAGAAAAATGAATAGTGAGAGTTCCCCTCATTGTTGTCAATTTCCTTTCTTCTACTTTATCCCCTATTATACTATTCTTTATTTCATTAAAAGAGGGTGGTTTTTTAAGTTCTCTATTTCTATAAATCAGATATTTAACAAGAATTAAAACATGATTCATGAATTGATATTTTCCTTTATTTCTCTCCTCTTTCCCATACAGAATTTCCTCCAAACTACAGTTATGTATTTCAAAGTCTAAAAATCTCGTGCACATTCCCCACACTGATTGTGCAAATTCAGAAGTATAGAATAAATGTTTATATTTTTCTTCATCTTTTTCGCAAAATGAGCATAAGTTAGTCGAGACAAGACCAAAACGGAAGAGGTTATGGTTTGTATATAATATATTATGTATAAGTTTGAACTGAAACTCTCTTAATCGACTGTTAAGTGTACACTGTCTTAGTCTTAAAAATATGTTTTCTATTTCCTTACAGGAAAAACCATAGTTCCTTCCAATTCTCTCAAAAACCAAAGGTTTAAAATCATCTTTCTTTATTAATTGTACATAAATTTGTTTTGATTTTAGATCAGCTATATTAGTTGTTTTCTTCCCCAAAGTGAAATCAGTTCCAGAATTATTTTTTTCTTCTCCCTTTCTAAAATTATTTTTCCAACAAACTGGTAAACAGGCATAAAAGTGCTTGATATTTTAAATTTCATTTACTTCAACACCTAAATCGATAAAATGCCTGTCACATTTTAGTTTACCATCGTTTTCCAGAATATGTTTTAATTTGTAAATTCCTTTGTCATACAACCTCTTATCGTATATACAACTTCCTTTATATCGAATAAGTTTATTATTAAAAATTACCACATCACCAATGTCTATACTCCTTATATGTCTCGTATTCACCCAATCTTCTAATAAATCCATATAAAATTGTGGAGCTGTCACTTTTAATAAACTTGGTATATAGTCACATGAAAATATCAAATCTCCACCCACGTGTTCAGTGACAAAGTTAAAATATTGTTTCCATTTCATGTCTTCATCTTTGTTTAGAAGTTTTTGAATCCACTTAATTCGCTGCGATTTAACTTGTGCCGAAAAATTTAACATCTTTAACCCCCCTTGCTTATAGTCTAAGAACATGGTGTTTCTATTGATTTTATCTGTTTTTCCTTTCCATATGAAATCAAAAGTTAATTCATCCAGTGAATCATAAATCCATTTTGGAACAGGAGTAAGTGACGCCCGATAAAGAACTTTATAATAAATGTGCACCTTCAATAGTTGAATCTTACCCATAAGTGTTAAATCCCTTTGCTTCCAAAAATTTAAAAGTGTTTTTATTTTACTTAAGATTTCTTTATAATTTAGATCTTCTTTCTTGTGTTCATCGAGGGAAAAGAAAATCCCTAAAACCTTAAGAAAGTCAACTATTTCGCCAAAAGCAAAATCACAATCTAAACGTTGACATAAACCTAACCTTAATATTTTAGTCTTGTCGTTGTTTATTTTCAGTCCAGAAATTTTTTCGAAATCTGCAAATAATACTTTTAACCTATTAATTGATTTTTTATTGCGAACAAAAATTGTCATATCATCCGCATAAAGTACTAGTTTAGTTTCCTTATCTCCAAAATTAATTCCGTCCACCAATTTATCTATTCGTAATTTGTGTGCCATTACTTCAATACACAAGATAGAGAGGTACGGAGAAAGAGGGTCTCCCTGTCTTACTCCCCTTTCTACTTTGAAATAACCAGTGGACCCTCACAACTTAGAGTGTTCGTGTCTAAAACTTTAACCCACTTTTGAAAGGATGGACCGAAACCAAATGACGACAGAACTTTTTGAAGAAATTGATGTGAAATTGAGTCAAAAGCTTTTTCGAAGTCTACAGCTAACAAAAAACCAGATAAATTGTAACGGGATGTATGAAAAATAATATCATCTATAATGCGAATGGCCTCACCAATATTCCTCCCTTTCATGTAGCCCACCTGATCTCCCATAATGATCTCATTTAATACTTTCTTGATTCGCTTAGCCAAAATTTTTGTTAAGATTTTATTATCGACATTAAGAAGGGAAATGGGTCTATAATTTTTCAGTGAAAAGGGATCTTTCCCATCTTTAGCGATTAACGTAATTACAGCTTGTTTTTGAGACGATGCTAATTCTCCTAATCTATATGCTTCATTCAAGGCATCTTTAACTAAATCTCCAATATTCGGCCAAAAGGTACGATAAAATTCTGAAGAAAAACCGTCATTTCCAGGTGATTTGTTCTGTTTTAATTCTTTTAAGATTTCCAGGCATTCTTTATTACTTATAGATCCTTCACAGTATTCTCGAGATTTTTCTGTCAATTTCGGTAAACCTTGAAAGAAACTATTATAACAATTATCCGAGCACTCGTACTCTACTTCACTGTACAACATGCTGTAAAACTTACTGATATACAGATAAAGATCGATAACAACAAAAATACAAAGGGAAGGAGCGAACAAAATTTTATGGGAATGTTGGGTTAACAAAAAGGGCAACTAGCCTTATAAACGTCAACCCCATCTCATCACATCAGCTCATCAAATCAGAAAAAAGGGATCAGGGGGACCAACGGTCACCGATTAGGCATAATATTGTTTGATATACGGCAAGTAGCTTCAAGTAGTTAGAGTCTATATATAGGTACTCTACAAGTAGTGCAGTCCTGTTTTAACCCTTCACAAAGGTACAGTGGTGAAATGAGCGAAATTTTATTAAGGGGGCTGAACCATTATTTTTTAATCGCCACAAAAGCAATGCACATATTATCAATCCGTTGAATGGGGGTTAATAAACCCTTCGCCCCCCCCCCACCCCCACTCAAAAGACGTTTTTTGACTGACCATTTCAGATTCTAGAGCACTTTTCTTTTCAAGTCTGAGCTTATACACCCATTTTCTCTTTTCTCCTATTATATGGGAGTACATGTAGTAAGAGCGTTAAAACTTCATTTAAACAAATTTTTGGATTCTCCAATATATTTTGAGAACGACCCCAGGCATTTAAAAATTTATTTTCGGGAAGATTATATATTTTAATCAACGATGTCCTGATGTTGAAAGAGAGCTCATAATGTCTCTATATTAAGCTGATTGAACCAAGCGGCATGCAGGCATAATTCTTCTTTTTTTTCTATATGGGGCTTTTCGGGGGGGGGGCAGCATAATATATTCAGATTTCAATGGAGAAGAGCTGTATCATGACTAGTTTTCGCTTTTGATGAACGGCGTTTGTGTATTTCCTATTATTTCTTCTTATTCTTAGTATAGTCTATATTCAACTATAATAAGTATTTCTCTACTTGGGGGGGGGGGGGGGGTTCATTCATTAGTGATAGGGATCCTTCAATTATCCTTATTTCCCAGTCAATCACTGGAACTCCACGGTAATCGCCACAAAAGCAATGCACATATTATCAATCCGTTGAATGGGGGTTAATAAACCCTTCGCCCCCCCCCCCACCCCCCACTCAAAAGACGTTTTTTGACTGACCATTTCAGATTCTAGAGCACTTTTCTTTTCAAGTCCGAGCTTATACACCCATTTTCTCTTTTCTCCTATTATATGGGAGTACATGTAGTAGAGCGTTAAAACTTCATTTAAACAAATTTTTGGATTCTCCAATATATTTTGAGAACGACCCCAGGCATTTAAAAATTTCTTTTCGGGAAGACACATCCCTATTATATATTTTAATCAACGATGTCCTGATGTTGAAAGAGATATCATATGTCTCTATATTAAGCTGATTGAACCAAGCGGCATGCAGGCATAATTCTTCTTTTTTTTTCATTTTGGGCGTATATGGGGCTTTTCGGGGGGGGGGGGGCAGCATATTCAGATTTCAATGGAGAAGAGCTGTATCATGACTAGTTTTCGCTTTTGATGAACGGCGTTTGTGTATTTCCTATTATTTCTTCTTATTCTTAGTATAGTCTATATTCAACTATAATAAGTATTTCTCTACTTGGGGGTGGGGGGGGGGGGGTTCATTCATTAGTGATAGGGATCCTTCAATTATCCTTATTTCCCAGTCAATCACTGGAACTCCACGGTAATCGCCTTAGCTTGCTACGTTGTAAGGTCTTCGTACATTCAGAAAACGACTGGCTATACGTCTATTTCCTGCAATCTATTTTATAACACGCACAGCGGAGTGACATAACGCGAGCTTACTACGTAGAGATTGTGTACGTTATGTATACCGGCGTCATATAATTGTATGCATGATTTATCAAGTGAACGAAATGGCGACTGCTCTACGAAACTCAATATCTCTGCTTCAGAGACAACATTTAGCACAAACATGCCAGGTGAGTTGACTGTTTCTTCTTTCATGGGTAATTAATGATCTATAGCTGATAAAGACATCATTGGGGCCACTTTTTGTCCAAACAATTTAGTAATCTAGGCCTAGATCTAGGCCTAATTTAGATTTAATTTAATGAAGCTTTGTTAGTTTGTCATTTGTGAATTGTGTGTTGCTGTTGTTTTAGATTTTTTAATCAAGTGTTGCTTCAAATTTCAATATTCAGATTTCTTCCATTCTGTGTTACGCTTGTTCACCGTAGCCTTACGGGCTTGGTTATTTATGAAATATATGTTAATTGTTATAGATATCACCAAGAGGTGAGACTTATTTAACATGCAATTGCTTGTTGCTGTGACGGTTCCATGACACATGCTCCGCCGACGATTGCTCCGCCGACATTTACTCCGCAAAACGCGACAATTGCTCCGCGACATTTGCTCCGCGACATTTGCTCCGACGTCAAATGCTCCGCCGACAGGTGCTCCGCCGACAGTTGCTCCGCCGGCAGTTGCTCCGCCGACAATTGCTCCGCCGACAGATGCTCCGCCGACAATTGCTCCTCCGACAATTGCTCCGCCGACAATTGCTCCGCCGTCAATTGCTCCGCAAAACGCGACAATTGCTCCGCCGACATTTGCTCCGCCGACATTTGCTCCGCCTGAAGCGACACTTGCTCCGCCGACATTTGCTCCGCCGACATTTGCTCCGCCGACATTTGCTCCGCCGTCAATTGCTCCGCCGACAATTGCTCCGCCGACATTTGCTCCGCCGACAATTGCTCCGCCTGAAGCGACAATTGCTCCGGTGACATTTGCTCCGCCGATAATTGCTCCGACGACATTTGCTCCGCCGACAATTGCTCCGCCGACAATTGCTCCGTCGACAATTGCTCCGCCGACAATTGCTCCGCCTGAAGCGACACTTGCTCCGGTGACATTTGCTCCAACGACATTTGCTCCGCCCAAAAAGTGTCCCATTAAATACAAATGCTACTAGTACTACGACAAATGCTTCGCCGACAATATTTTTTTTTCACGGGTTGTTTTTGTTTCTTTCTTTTTTTCTTCATTTTTTGAATGCATTTCTTGACATTATGTAAATGAAATGAAATGAATGAATGTTGATAATGTGGGAGGAAAAAGCAGTTGCCTAAAAGTCATTTTGAATATACTGAAATAACTTTCCATCTATCACTGTACGTCCCACATAATGTACACTTAACACTCATTACATGTCATGGGAAGTTTTTTTTTTTTTTTAAAGTAGAGCAGCAAGCCACATTCCCCAATACGCGCATACCTCCTAGTTAATTTCAAACAGCTCATCAATATGTAAGACCTGAAATTACCTCAATGAAAGAAGACTAATAACATGAGAGGAAAGAAAAGAGCAAAAAAGACAATCGTTTTTTGCTATTCCCCATAATGTTTGATTTAAAAAAATAAAAAATAAAATTATAGCTCCTTACGCAAGTTCTCCGGCGAAAGATAATTACTCCGCTCAAAATCTGTTTCATGTATTACTCATTAGCTGATCCAAAGCTCAAGGCTATCTCTCTCTCTCTCTCTCTTTCTCTCTCTCCCATGCTCCTCCTTTTCCTGTTTACACCGTTTTCTTGTCTTCTTTGCTCTTTTCTTTCCTCTCATGCTATTAGTCTTCTTTCATTTCCATCACTTCTTCTCTGCTCCCCTCTCGAGTTCTATTTCTCTCGTGAAATTGAAACATAAAGTAATACAATCATGTAGTACATTCTTGTTTAGAATAATATGTTCAATAATATCCAGTCCATTTTCTAAAGGTTTCTTTCCTTTAGTTAAGTGTATGTAGCTTTAATATATATATGTTAGTGTGCAAAGCACTCCGTTTCATTCGAGTACTTTGTTTTCACTAAATAATTTAAGGGACTCACGAAGCCACCGGAAGAAGAGCAATTGGCTTATCATGAAGAACTAACATCAAACTGCAACAAAATGACTTGTATAAATGTGAATAAGCAGAAAGGCTGCCATCTCATTTTTCCGTCTGAATGGGTTCTCTTCCTTACGTATATAAGTGCCCTTATTTTCTAAACTTTTTTTTTTTTTTATATTTGTGTGTTTATTAAATTTTCAATCATATAAAAATTACATATTTACAAGTCATTGGTAATAATTAGACAAACAAAAAAAACAATATGTATAAGAACAACTAACAATAATGAAAGGACAAGAAAGTTAAAAAAAAAAACATTATAGTAAAAAAAAAAAATACACTGTACACATATAAATCATAGTTTGAACTCCAGTGCATAAAGGGGAGTGAGGGGGCACAGGAATAAAAGTTAAATCAACATGAGTATCATAAGTCAAATCGCCATTTCTTAAAATGCGAAACAAGCTTGTTCCTTTTTTTCGCTGAGAAATATTCAATATCTTTTTGTTTCTTTATAAAACTCTTAAAAAGATCAACACTTGGTAAATCCCCCTTACTTATTTTCTAAACTTCCATGATGACCTATTACATTGTATAATGCTTTACCTAGTAAGATGCATTGATCGAGGTAATTTCAGGTATTACATATTGATGAGCTACTTGAAATTAACTAGGAGGTATGCGCGTATTGGGGAATGTGGCTTGCTGCTCTACTTTTTTTTTAAAACTTCCCACGACATGTAATGAGTGTTTAGTATACATTATATGGGACGTACAGTGATAGATGGAAAGTTATTTCAGTATATTCGAAATGACTTTTAGGTAACTCCTTTTTCCTCCCACTTCATCAACATTCATTCATTTCATTTCATCTACATTATTTCAAGAAATGCATTCAGAAAATGAAGAAGAAAAAAAGAAACGAAAAAAAATAGGTGTAAAGAAAATATTGTCGGCGAAGCATTTGTCGTAGTACTAGTAGCATTTGTAGTTTATGGGACACTTTTTGGGCGGAGCAAATGTCGTCGGAGCAAATGTCGGCGGAGCAATTGTCGCTTCAGGCGGAGCAATTGTCGGCGGAGCAAATATCGGCGGAGCAATTGTCGCTTCAGGCGGAGCAATTGTCGGCGGAGCAATTGTCGGCGGAGCAAATGTCGGCGGAGCAAGTGTCGCTTCAGGCGGAGCAAATGTCGGCGGAGCAAATGTCGGCGGAGCAATTGTCGCGTTTTGCGGAGCAATTGACGGCGGAGCAATTGTCGGCGGAGCAATTGTCGGCGGAGCAATTGTCGGCGGAGCATCTGTCGGCGGAGCAATTGTCGGCGGAGCAACTGTCGGCGGAGCAACTGTCGGCGGAGCAACTGTCGGCGGAGCATTTGACGTCGGAGCAAATGTCGCGGAGCAAATGTCGCGGAGCAATTGTCGCGTTTTGCGGAGTAAATGTCGTCGGAGCAATCGTCGGCGGAGCATGTGTCGGGTTACCGCTGTGACTTGTGAGCTGTGTGGAGTAGTCTGAAGGGCTAGATCTAGGTGATTAAAAAATGGGCGCTAGTTCAAAGGTGTATTCAGACTTTGAACCGTAACTCCGGCGTGGAGATACCCTAACTAAAACATACTGAAAATCAACTTAATCTTCATCAATTATACCTTGGATATACCTTGGAAGTAGGCATTTAAGGTTAAAAACTTATTTGCCTCTCGTTGACATTCGGATGAAGAATCCATATTTTGACACATGTTTAGTTGTTCAAATAATGGTCATGATTTAAAAGTCATTATGTTTCTTACCAGTTTCGTGTCAATTTTCTTATCTTTTTTGGAGTGTTTTTCCTGAAAATGAAGACTTACTTTCTCACGGGATTCACGGCAAACTGCTGCACAATACAATTGCATACCGTACCAACGATGGGGTGCGTGCGCGCTCGCGCGTGTTTTTAGGTAACGACTGTAATCTAAGCAATTCAACATTAGGGAGCTCACGAAAATCTAAATTCAGCGAATTCTATTGACTTTAAAAAATAAATGACGAGAGATAATTTCCAAAGCTCTTTGGAAGCGCATAGAGACGTTACATAATGTGATATGCGCTATGATACAAGAACCGAATCATTTATTGCATGAATATATTGACATATTATCTTTCATACAGGCAATAAGGCTGGCACAAACTGCAGCTGCAGATAGACCAGCTGAAAAGTTGAAGACGTTTTCCATTTACAGATGGGTAAGTATTTCTTACATTGCTATCCCATACCATAGTACATGTAGGTCAGAGTTTTGTAGTTATTAGGTTCTCTTATTAGCACCAATTATTTTGTATTTTCTACTCTTTCATAGTTCAAGAAAAAACAAATAGAAATATCAAAAAAGTATAAAAATGAATAGTGTGAAAACTCTGAATGAACATTTTGAAGAAAAAAAAAATTGAACAAGAATTTTCCAATTTGTATATGGAAATGTTGATTATCATTTTTGCTCTCCATTACTAATTTAGAGACTTACCTTAACAGTTATTTTTTATTCAATCGCTCTCTTTCATGAATGGCCTAATCTACTGCAGCAGACATGGAATCAAGTTTTCCTGTGATTTTTGTTTAGTGCTTTCTGCTCATCTAACAAGCTGTAATTCTGATCATTCTTGATGAATAGATAATAATGAAATGTCACTAAAACTAAAAGGCGATACTGAAATGCAATGGGCTAGAGCAAGATTCCCATGATTTTGACAACATCGTTCCAATTCTGTAAGTTGGAACCCTTATCATAAGAATGTTTCATGATTTTCTCGCCTTTTATTCATTCTCTACCGCACTGGTCCAATTCTAAAAATATCACAAAGTAAAGTTAGTCCAAATTCTGAACTGTCGTCTTTACTGTAGCAAGCAAGATGATTAAATATTTGCACATGTATGTAATCCTCACTGTTGACATTAAATTTCATTTTAAAGGTCCATTGTATTGAGTTAAATGATACAGAAGTTCACCGAAGGGATATGCATTTACGCAATAAAATGTTTTACTATGCTTCCAGCTACGTGCAGGAGATCATGAGCTACATGTACAATGTAGATCTTAGATCTTGCAGATGTACTTAAGGCCAACTTATTACATGTATATGGGTTCAAGGATACATGCTCATGAATTTTACTTTTAAAGTCAAGCTCTCATCGTACATTTGTCAATATTCACTAGATGATGATGATGAAAAGAACCTTATTTATAAATTTAACGAAAAAGATCCCCCTTGTAGCAGAAATAACAGAGTAAATCAAAACGACATTTTCAATTACAATATTTCTGGCATTTGTCTGGTATTTATGGAGGTGGAAACACAAAGAATGTTAAGTTTTATCAGCATGCCGCCAGGGTAAGGGTGAAGGTTCCTTTCGTGATTGGGTATTTAGTGCAGTTACAGGGAATAATTTTCCTGGTATCGCATCGCAATTTGCTATGCATTTTTGCATGACTGCTATACAAAATATCTTTTGTGTAGCAGTTTTCTTCCATAGAAATGTACAGAATTTCATTTGAAATATTTATCCATCGACTGAAATTGCTAATCAAAAAATTTGAGGAAAATTATTCCCTGAGTTATTCTTATTTTTTTCCTCTTGAAAATGTCAATTTTCATTATTATTATTATTTGTGTGTGTGTAATTTTAGGACCCAGACAAGGAAGGAGACAAGCCCCGTATGCAGACGTATGATGTGGACCTCAACACGTGAGTCATTGTAACACTTGATGATTAATCTATAGAACAATAGCCCTTCATACAGGAAGGGAGAGAGCCTTTGTCACCTTGTGTTGGTGTGTTTATAAACTGTAGAAAGCTCCTCCATTGATATGTCTGCTAATAAACTCTGTGCTGAGACAGAAACAGAAACAGAGATTTTATAAGTAAACTCAGGTGTAGATGGGCACCTGATGGAACCTGGGCCCTGTGTCTTAAAAACTTTTGACCAATAACAAATGCTAAATTTATTTATACCTTTTAAGCACTCTGTACTTCATGTATACTCAGTTGTATTCATGAACATCAACAAGCATATAAATGCTGTTCACACTTTGAAAAAGAAACTCTAATGTTATTCCTTTTCTCCACATACAGGTGTGGCCCCATGGTCCTTGATGCGTTGATCAAGATCAAGAACGAGCTTGACCCCACGTTGACCTTTAGGAGGTCATGTCGAGAGGGCATCTGTGGGTCATGCTCCATGAACATCAACGGCACCAATACACTAGCATGCATTAGGTAAGTCATGAAACAATCAATATATTTAGTCATCTTATTTTACATTTTAGTGGTTAATAGTTTTTGGCTAGACCGGTATCTACACCCCCCCCCCCCCCCCTCTCCAATCAACCTCTGTGAATGTCAACAACACCATCACGCAAGATCTTAAAGGGAGTGTAGCTTGGCAAATACTGGTTAATGCCATCTACGTCTTCTTTTGGACAACTGCATGTAACAAATAGACTGATTAACGGTAAGCATCAGGCTAGTGCTACACTCCCTTTAATACCATAAATGTATGCCTGCTTTTAAATGTTGAAGGGACAGAGTCGATACTGCACGCTAATAAAATTTTCATGCGTACAAGGAGTCAAGGACAAACTTTCAGTGTATGTGTACAAATATTGAATCATGGTAAACAAACTGCTGCACATCTGGCAGTTAGTTGTAGTTCTTGAAGTAATGTAGATACAAAAAATTAAAATTCTCATATCGTCGGGCAACAGAAATTTCACTTGGCTGGCAAGAGACAAGTTAGGCATTTAAATCATACCATTTCTATATACCATCTCTGTTGGATTTTAAGATCTATTGACAATTTTTTTATCACATTTCTTTTTCACATTTTTCCCATCTTTTAGCCGCATTGACCGCGGTTCAAGCAAGGCCACCAAGATCTACCCCCTTCCTCACATGTACGTCATCAAGGACCTTGTGCCGGTAAATAAGATCCTTGTTTATATTTTGAAATAGATAGTTTGCACAAAAAATGTGATCTCAAAGATGCACGCATTCCAAAGCAAATATTTGTTAAGTTTATATTTATGACTATTTACATGTATGTTTTACTGGAAACTACATACATGATCCAAGCTGGCCCTGATAAGATGTCTACCTAGCTATTTAATGCAGCCTGGTAAAACCAGCGAATAACATAGCCTACATGTATACGTTATGGAAAAGAAAAGTAAAGTGTGAACTTGTGGGGCTTGTAAACCTCCCTGTAATTTGAGCAAAGGTTTAACATGAATCGTTCTACTTTTAACACGTTCCTACACACCTCAGCTATGGACTATGCTAAGGTCTGTTCGCACACACACTGTAGTAAACCGTGATGGATCAATGGAGGGGCTTTTAGTGTAATGCAAATCACATTTCTGCATGTTAGTATGCATGGGTCCATTGTTCCA
This sequence comes from Strongylocentrotus purpuratus, assembly GCF_000002235.5. Taxonomy (NCBI): domain Eukaryota; kingdom Metazoa; phylum Echinodermata; class Echinoidea; order Camarodonta; family Strongylocentrotidae; genus Strongylocentrotus; species Strongylocentrotus purpuratus. Next base: position 215,561 of record NW_022145527.1, read on the forward strand.
CGCAGCCATTTTTTATCCCCACATCCAATTCATTCATATGTAATAAAATACTATGGCAGTAATTGCTGCTTATTCTCACATAATGCCTTAATGCCTCAGTCACACTTTTGCGTATATGGCTTGCGTATTGCTGCGTATTTATGGCAAGCCGTTTTAACATTAATTCCTATTTCTTGATATCAAGGATTCAATTCTTGCTATCAAGAATTACCATTGCTTTACATAGAAAATCATTTCATGATATCAAGAAATAGAAATAAATGTTGAAACGGCTTGCCATAAATAGGCAGCAATACGCAAGCCAAATACGCAAAGGTGTGACTGAGGCATAAGAGAGAGAGAGAGACGATTCAAGTCACTTTTAATATTTTAATGTTATTCTCATTATGTTTCTCCAGGACATGAACAACTTCTATGCCCAATACAAATCCATTGAGCCGTATCTCCAGAAGAAAGAGGACATCAAGTATGGTGAGAAGCAGTTCATCCAGTCTATAGACGACAGAGCCAAGCTGGTAAGGGCGCCATTTTCAAGTGTCATATTGTTTATTCAGAGCTGTTAACATTTACTTACAATGAAGTTTTCTTGTTCCCCTGATTTTGTCTTTTCTTATACACACTTATCATTAGTGGAGGGATTAAATTTTGCAACTCATAAATGTGAACTTTCAGGAGTGGGGGAAAAAAATTGTTTGTTTAGTATACACGTATCACTTGGCATTATTTTTGAAGATATATATTGCATGGTTTTTATCAGAACAGTTACTTGGTCCTTAACTATTTGTATACAATTATGGGGGGGGGTGGGGTGGGGGGACTGATGCCTTAAATTAAGTTACGAGGTATTATTACCCCACTGAAATTATGTTGGAAGGAGTTACACAAGGAGTCCCTAGTTTTAATCCATCTTACGCATTTCACTCAGTGTAATTCATATAATAGTAATTCATATAACATGTACATTGAAAGAGGCGCGTTAATGATGATCGCTGATAGGTTGCCCACCATTTGCTCCGAAGACATTTCGTCTGGGATTTATTTCATCAAAGATAAAGAGTTAGGTTTCTAGGGTTGCATGTAGATTTTAGGTTAGGTGCAAGGTTAGGGTTTAGGTTAAGGGTTAAGGTAAGATATAAAGTTTGTTTCAAGATGGAAGTTGAGAATTTGGTTAGTATAGGAAAGTGACGAAGAAGCAGTTGGGCCGGAGCAAGAACAAAAAGTTCATTGATTAAAGCCCCTCTGCACTAGTTTGGCATGGAGGGATTAGACCTCCCTACATGGTCACTGACAGGTGGTTATCTCATCCAATCAGTTCTCAATTAACATAAGAAAAAGGGGAATATAGGACCAATGGTCACCGATTACGGTAGGCATTGTTTGCTATATATCAAGTAGCTATAAGTAGTGCAGTTGGGCTTTAACTTCAACTTTTGTTTTCTCCTTTCAGGATGGTCTCTACGAGTGCATTTTGTGTGCCTGTTGCAGTACCTCCTGCCCAAGCTACTGGTGGAATGGTGATAAATATCTTGGACCAGCTGTTCTTATGCAGGTAAGCTGTCCCTAGATCAGCTGGACAAAGTTCAGAAAACTTGTTACTATTTACAAGTTACAATAACTATTGAAGATAAACTTGTAGTCAGGTCAAGATATGAAAAAAAAGGGGTCAACCTAGAACTAATTGCAACAGAAACGATTCCACTTGCATATAATCTGGAATAGCCATGAAAACAACATACTCAAAGTTGACAAAAATTGAAGTGGTGGATCAGTGCCTAATTTGCATAAATTCAAAATGGCCGCCATGTCAGACCCTGGTAGACACACAAAACCTATTTTAGCCTATATCTCTAGATCTTAAACACATAGAACGCTAAACGAAGTGTCTTTACACATGTTTGGGGGTCAATAAACATGATTATAGCATTATCAGCAGCTAACAACTACTCCTTGACTCTTAATTTGCATAAATTTGCATAAAATTAACCCTTTTTAAAGTCAAAATGGCTGCCATGTTTCATGTTTAAAACTATTTCTCATCTGATACTTACAGAAAGTTGATTTAAGTGCCCTTATCCATGTTTAGGGGGTCAAGGAAAAATAATTATGGCTTTATCGGCAGCTTAGAACTATTCCTTGACTCCTAATATGCATAAATTTGCATATAATTAACCCCTTTTAAATTCTGAATGGCTGCCATTTGTTCATGTTTAAAACTATATCTCTAGATCTTATACACATAGAAAGCTAAACGAAGAGTCTTTACCAATGTTTAGGGGGTCAAGGAACATGATAATAGCATTATAATCAGCTTACAATTACTCCTTGACTCCTAATTTGCATAAATTTGCATATAATTAACCCTTTTTAAAGTCAAAATGGCTGCCATGTTGCATGTTTAAAAGTATTTCTCATCTGATACTTAAAGAAAGTTGATTTTAGTGCCCTTTTACAAGTTTAGGGGGTCAAGGAACATAATTATAGCATTATCAGCAGCTTAGAATTACTCCTTGACTCCTTATTTGCATAAATTTGCATATAATTAACCCCTTTTGAATTCTAAATGGCTGTTTTTCATGTTTAAAACTATATCTCTAGATCTGAGACACATAGAAAGCTAAACGAAGTGTCTTTACTGATGTTTTTGGGGTCAAGGAACATAATTATATCATTATCAGCAGCTTAGAACTACTCCTTGACTCATAATTTGCATAAATTTGCATATAATTAACCCTTTTTTAAAGTCAAATTGGCTGCATACGTTGCATGTTTAAAACTATTTCTCATCTGATACTTATAGAAAGTTGATTTAAGTGCCCTTATTCATGTTTAGGGGTCAATGAACATATGAGCAATGATTATATAATTAAGGTGCATGTATGATTTAATACTTTCTTTAGAGTAGCTCACAATATACGTCACGGTGTTGCCAATTTATGTGTGCTTGATTACAACTTTAAAAAATCATAATTTTCTTTAATATTTCTTCTTGTATTTTGCTCAAACCTTCACTGATCTGTTTCTTTAATTTTTCTGCTTCTGTTAAAACCAACTTCTAATCAGGGTGGACTTCTCATTAAAGTTTGGTGTTTTAACCATTTTCTTTGGTTAACAAACTTGACTGTACCATTTACTTCAATTCAATTCGTTTATTCGTCCATGTAAAAATATAAAAATAAGCTTCAGTCATATAGCGTGATGGATTTAAAGCAATTATAATGAGTTTAGTGTATAAAAATGTAATGGCAAGTCAAACCATTCAAAAGGGGATATGACCCGATTCTGATAACTAAAATCTTTTGCTTGTAAATACACAGGATATGGGTTAATTAACACTCAAAGAAACCAGACTTTCAAATTGAAAAACCCCCGGAATGATATTAAGGACGGCATTTGTTCCCTCTTGAAACGCCGAAAAATACCCCGGTGTGTGCAGCTGAATATACAATGGCGTCTTATTTTGTTTACAAGCGACACATTCCTTTAGTTTTGTATCGCTGCATTTGTCATCAAAATAAAAACATGCGCGGGGTTTAGAGTGAGGCAATAGATTATACATTTAGCCTGAAGGTAGTGAAGTAAGAGAAAGAACTCAAGAGAAGATGAAAACACAGGCACTGAACATGTGTGAGATGTCATGGGACATCGTCTGCTTGTGCAAATCATGTCCATACTGTGATCTCACACATCTTAGCAGCGTTCAGAGAACTCTTCAGGTGCTATTCCGGGGCTGTATTTAAGCGTTTTGAAATTTATAATAATCAGTACTTCGAATGTTTCCAAGCATTGAATTTTGATATCATTGTTGAATCAAAGTTTCAACTTTGCAATAATGAAAATAGAGTAAGTTTTTAGAATTAATGAATATCTACTTTAATTTCTGTCTCCCTTACAGCTTTGACGATAAGAGACACGACGTTAAAACCGTCTGTGTTTCTTTCATCACTGTACGTGGATGAAAATAAAGTTATTTTTTAAAATCAATGAATATCTACTTTAAGCAAAATGACAAGGCTCACCTAGTGTTCAGAAAATTAGAATGGTTCTTAACAGTTTGCTAGGAATGCTTTCTGATTAAAATAAGGACCTATGCATTTATACCAAATACAACTTGATGACACTAATTTGCAAAGTAGAAAGAAAATCATGAAAACAAATGAGCATCCATATTAGAATATGATGCATTTATCAATCATTGGATGTAAGGTGCAAATGTTTATGGTTGATTATCTGGCAACCTGTGGATAAAAATAAGAATTAGAAGTTGTGCTTCTTAATGTCTCAACCATTTTGCAAAAGTATCTACCATTTACATTTATATTTCTTCCAAGAAAAGTGCTGCTTCAAGGCCTTGAAGATTGCGCACTGTGTGTGTATGTGAGGAGCCTGTGTGAGCCTGCTGGCCAGGATCCTTGTGCATATATGTACAGGGTGCAAGTAAAAACTTTTAATCCTGTGGGGGCAGTTAGGGGTGCTTAAATGCCTCAAGGGAGAGTGAGCAGGCTGGATCTACTGGAAGGTTGTTCCAGTCCTTGGTAGTTCTGGGGAAGAAGGAGATGATGTAGGCTTGGCTAGTGCACAGTGTCGCTCCGAAGCGGAATCCGTGACCTCTTGTTACAGATGTTGCTGCCTTAAGGTATTGTTGCCATTCAATGTCAACAAGACCAAAGCGGATGCGATACAGCATTGCAAGATGGCTTTGCAGACATCTACTAACTAGCGAGGGCCATTTTACTTTCTTCATCATAGATGTAACACTGCTGGTACGATCGAAGTCGCCACAGACATACCACGCACTCCTGCATTGAACCATTTCGACCTTGTTGATGTTTCTTTGGGTGTGTGGATCCCATGCTGTTGCAGCATACTCCACTATGGGCCTAGTGTATGTGACATACGTAGCCTCCTTGATCTTGTGGTTGCAGTGTCGAAAGTTACGGCGCAGGAAGGCACAGACAGAGTTAGCCTTCTTGACTGTGGCATCTACATGGGCATGGGCGTCAATCCTGGGGGGACGGGGGGGGGGGGGGGGGACACGTCCCCCCCCCCCCACGAATTTTCAGGTGGTGAAATGTCCCCCCATGATTTGGGGTTTAAATATATTTTTTTTGTTCTCTCTTTCTCTCTTTCTCTCTGTGTTGAGAAAAATCAAGCAAAATCAGGCGATCAGATTTTATTAAAAGAAGCGTCATTAATATTACATTCACATTACCGGAAGTACAAACATTGGTTACGATGAAGACAAAAAATCTTTTCACCAACTGAAAAAAAAATCTCCCTTGTATCTTCCAAACCTTATGGCTGATTGTTCAATGGAAACGACAAATTCATCCATCTACCCCCTTGCATTCTTGTTCCTGTTATTTGATCTTAAGACTGTTTTCTCTTTAATTTGGCAAAAATTATGCCCCAAATCAAGCCATCTATCCATCAATTTAAAAAAAAATCTTTAACTTCTGAGGGGGGCACATCCCCCCAACAGACACCCCTGCGTTCTTGTTCCTCGTTAATTGAACTTAAGACTTGTTTTCTTTTTAATTTGGCAAAAAGTATGCACCAAAGCGAGCCATTTAAGCATAAATTTGAAACAAAATCTTCAACTTCTGAGGGGGCACATCCCTTCAGACATCCCCCCCCCCCCTGTGTGGCGCAGCCCATTCGCCTCCCTAACAAAATAACCTGGCGCCGCCCTGTCTGAACTTGTGTCCCCCCACTCCACGGTCTAATTTGGATTGACGCCCATGTACATGGGCATTGAAGTTCAGCTTCTGATCAATGTGGACCCCGAGGTACTTGGTTGAGTTGACCTGCTCCAGCTGATGACCATGGATGGTGTATTGGCCTAGGAGTGGCTTCTTCTTGTTGGTCACTCGCAAGACCTGGCACTTGGAGGGATGGAATTCCATCTTCCACGTCTTCTCCCAGTCCTGGAGCCTGTCTAGATCTTCTTGCAGTTTGTCACAGTCCTGGATCGATCTGATTGGTTTGTAGAGCAGACAGTCGTCAGCATAAAAGCGTGTGGTTGAATGCCTAATGCAATCTTGTAGGTCATTGATGTAGATCAAAAATAACAATGGACCTAGGACGCTACCCTGGGGTATGCCAGATGTGACCTTGGCTTCCGAGCTGAGTTGGCCCTCCAGTATGACTTGTTGGGTACGGCCAGTCAGGAAGTTCTCGATCCACTGAAGAGTAAGGCCGTGTATACCACAATGTTTGGCTTTGAGAAGGAATCGTTTGTGAGAGACCTTGTCAAAGGCCTTAGCAAAGTCTAGTACGATTACATCATACTGACCCGTGTCTTCCAGTCCTCTAGCAAGGTCATGGATGGTGAGGGTCAGTTGTGTCTCACAAGAACGGCGCTTCCGAAAGCCATGCTGATTGTCAGATAGAATGTCATGATGGATGAGGTGGTGGATAACTGCACAGTGAACAACATACTCACACAGCTTGCATAAGATCGCAGTCAGTGAAATCGGCCTGTAGTTACCCGGGGATGACTTGCAGCCCTTCTTGTGGATGGGAACTACAAGTGCCTTCTTCCACATCGATGGAACGCATCCTTGATGAAGGGAGGCTTGGAAAAGCAGGGTGATCGCAGGGGAGATCTGATCGGCAGTTTCCTTCAACATTCTGGCAGAGATTCCGTCTGGCCCTGTTGCTGTTACTCGACAAAATCAAAATTGTTTTTGCAACCACTGGATTATTTATTTGGAATGGACCAGTCATCTGCCAGAGCACAAAAATTGTGTTGGATTCAAAGAATAAAAGAAGCCGATAAACAAGGATGGTTTCAAATTCTTCAATTGTATCTTTAAAAGAACAGTAGTTTGTTCCTGCTTAACTGTAACTATGGTTATAAAATGTTAGACAAAAACATTCCTAAGTTCTACCAAGCTATTTTCCTTGACCCCTAAACATGAATAAGGGCACTAAAATTAACGTTCTATAAGTATCAGATGAGAAATAGTTTTAAACATGCATCATATTATGGCAGCCAATTTGACTTTTATATAAAAAAGGGTTAATTATATGCAAATGTATGCAAACTAAGAGTCAATGAGTAGTTCTAAGCTGCTGATAATGCTATAATCATGTTCCTTGACCCCCTAAACATCGGTAAAGACACTTCGTTTAGCTTTCTATGTGTATCAGATCTAGAGATATAGTTTTAAACATGAAAAAATGGTAGCAATTTAGAATTTAAAATGGGTTAATTATATGCAAATTTATGCAAACTAGGAGTCAAGGAGTAGTTCTAAGCTGCTGATAATGATATAATCATGTTCCCTGACCCCTTAAACATGGATAAGGGCACTAAAATCAACTATCTATAAGTATCAGATGAGAAATAGTTTTAAACATGAACAAATGGCAGCCATTCAGAATTTAAAAGGGGTTAATTATATGCAAATTTATGCATACTTGGAGTCAAGGAGTAGTTCTAAGCTGCCGATAATGCCATAATTATGTTCCTTGACTCCCTAAACATGGATAAGGGCACTAAAATCAACTTTCTGTAAGTATCAGATGAGAAATAGTTATAAACATGCAACATGGCAGCCATTTTGACTTTAAAAAGGGTTAATTTTATGCAAATTTATGCAAATTAGGAGTCAAGGAGTATTTGTAAGCTGCTTATAATGCTATTATCATGTTCCTTGACCCCAAAACATTGGTAAAGACTCTTCGTTTAGCTTTCTATGTGTATAAGATCTAGAGATATAGTTTTAAACATGAACAAATGGCAGCTATTCAGAATTTAAAAGGGGTTAATTATATGCAAATTTATGCATACTTGGAGTCAAGGAGTAGTTCTAAGCTGCCGATAATGCCATAATTATGTTCCTTGACCCCCTAAACATGGATAAGGGCACTAAAATCAACTTTCTGTAAGTATCAGATGAGAAATAGTTATAAACATGCAACATGGCAGCCATTTTTACTTTAAAAGGGTTAATTTTATGCAAATTTATGCAAATTAAGAGTCAAGGAGTAGTTGTTAGCTGCTGATAATGCTATAATCATGTTCCTTGATCCCCCAAACATTGGTAAAGACACTTTGTTTAGCTTTATATGTGTCACAGATCTAGAGATATAGGCTGAAATAGGTTTTGTGTGTCTACCAGGGTCTGACATGGCGGCCATTTTGAATTTATGCAAATTAGGCACTGATCCACCACTTCAATTTTTGTCAACTTTGAGTATGTTGTTTTCATGGCTACTCCAGATTATATGCAAGTGGAATCATTTCTGTTGCAATTAGTTCTTGGTTTTTTCCTATTTTGACTGTATTTTCACAGAATCAAACGAAACTTACACTGAATGTTCAAGATTACAAATAAATGTCATTTGCCAAACAATTTTGGTAGAGAATGTATACTGGCTGAGTAATGAGCATAGAAAGATAAGGAAATCAAGGTAAGTATGCCCAGAAACCATTTGTGTAGTCCCATATACATCTTTCTGTGTACAGCGCTTGTAACTTTACCAAGACTGGGCCAATTTCTTATTATTTTGATGATTCCAGAACCTTGCAGTACACACCAATACATGTATATGCTTTTCTGGCCGATTTCACAATGTTTCTTTCACAATGCAATTGCATGACCAGATCTGGTCTATACCTTTAAACGATTCCTTTAACCCTCCCTATCCAGGCCTACCGCTGGATGATAGACAGCCGTGATGAGCTCCAGGCTGAGAGACTAGCCCAGCTCCAGGACAAGTTCTCCGTCTACCGATGTCACACCATCATGAACTGCACCAAGACATGTCCAAAGGTACACAAATCATTTAAAGCCACACAGTCCTTGTAAATCCCCTCTAGTGCCATCTCAGGTCAACTGGGTCTTATTTAAACCAATTTTGTTTTTGGCTGATTCAACATTTTCATAGGTTTTCAGGAAATGTTAAATAAATTGACAACATTTTTTTTGAATTCTTGCAAGTTTCAGAGAAAATGACCGTAATTAGAGCTTTAAAGTATCACATTTCAAATGTTCTTTTATCATTGCATCAATATTTTGGGAACGATTCAAATGATTTTTTTAAAAGATAACATGGCATTCATATTTATCTGTTATAGATTAAAAATGAAGTTATTCTTGGTCCTAAAATATACTTGCAGTACTGTCCAGCATTTGATTTCTTAAAAAAAGAAAAAAAATAGAGACGTATCTGTTAAAGCATATCGTTGCCTTCTTTTGGTAATTTTCTGACTTTATTTTTTATTTTTCATTTTATAAACACAGGGTCTGAATCCAGGCAGGGCAATCGGTGAGATCAAGAAACTTCTTGCAGGATTTGGCACAAAGGAAGCAGCGACTGTATAATCATGGAGGATGGTGTACAATCCCACAAGAAATCCTATATATGGGACTACAGACTTTCTACTGTGCTTTTAACCAAGTTTATGATACACTTCAATTGTCTATATGCAAGTCCGGATGATAGAATAAGTGCTTTATGGATAATCTTGGATTGTATGTGGTCACAAAATGACAGTTACAAAATGTATTTAAATTTAGCACCGGATATTTGATCCAAAACATCAGGTATTGTAAATAAATATGCAACACATCAATTGCATATTACAGTATTCATTGTTATCACCAAAGTGAGAGCTAAAATCCAGCAAGGGAAGGAGTTAGTGGGACTGTAGTATAGAGTCGTGAGTCAGATGTTTGCCATTTACATGTATTACACTGACTTGACGAGACGTCTGTTATACAGATTATGCGTTATGTAAATAAAGAGGTTATACCGATAGCACAGAAAGGTGCGAGTACAATGAGAATTTGTATCTCAATTTCAGTGAAAGTGATACGGAAAAGAGCAATCTCTGAAAGAAAATTATAAATTAGCACAATATTTTCCTTCCTTGAATATTTTCTTCTTTAATATGCCACATCTTTTAAATAAGTCTGTTGAAAATTTATGATTTATGTAGATAAAGAGAAAAAAATGTAATGAATTCCTGAGCAGGTAACTCTAGCTCTGTTTAAACAAAAACTTTTCCTGAATAACATAAAAACATTGTAATTTTGACAATTTACCAAGTACGAATTAAGATACCTCATATGTAAGATATCATCATATTATAAGTGATAAAGAAGAAAAAAAAGTATAATGGAAGAAAGAAGTATTGAACCAAATCATAATGGGAACTTATTTACCTCGGTCGTGGATTTTAAATCTTATTCAGATTAAAAGAAAGAAAATACATCTTCTCTTTTGTAAGTAAGGAAACTTCCGTATTCTATTCCTTGAAACAGCACTGTGTGTGGTTTCCTTAATTTGAGATATATATAAATTTTAGGAGATTGTGGATTTTAACCAATACATTTTGTGTACTCGTCTATTTTTGTTTATGGGGCATGGGTGTTTGCATATAGACCTCCTATGAAAGAGCGAAGTATTTTTAAGTCTGGTTGGTGAAAGAAGGGAGAGAGAAATAGAAGCATGGTAGGAAGAGGGGAGGAGAAAAAGAGAGAGGGAGTAAGAAAGAGACAAGGGAAGGAGGGATCGGGACTGATGAGGAGAGAAAGGTAGACAATAGAACTGTTCACTAATGTATTCAAACACATGGACATTTCTTTGAAAAAACCCTGAGCCACTCGATTGAGCTTTGGTGTAGGGTAGCACCTCTACGGCTGTAATTGACCTTCAATACTGGGCTATTACTCTACCGGGCTTGTTGTTGAATTTAATGGCGTTTTTTCATTGTCGTTGGATGATTTTTGCGGTTAGGCGATCTTCTTTAAAAGCTTATAGGTTGTCAAGATAGAGTTTTCATCCATATAATATAAAAATAAATCTAATTTCGGTTTAGTGAAGAAAAATCCTTATAAAAACAGTCCAAAGACTGAAACATATAAATTTTGCATAGTTGCATTATGAATAGTGTATGTACTTGTATCAATCTTTGGACTGTTTTCAAGAGCATCTTTTATTGAGGAATAAAACATTAAATTTAAATTCATAGATCAACTGGTATATGAGAACAATAACATAACCGAGGAAGGGAGCAACTACATGACAAAAAGTAGTCCAGATTCTGTCCGAGAAGGTATTGAAAAGATATGAATGTATATAAAGGAGAGAGAGAGAGAGAGAGAGAGAGAGAGAGAGAGATGAATCTTTTAAAGATAAGAATGCTAGAGAGAGAAAAGGAGATGATATATACCTACCGGATAGAGGGGATGGAAGCAAAGATCATTATAGCCTTGTTAACACACAATGCATTAATACATCTTTAAAATATAAGCAATGGTAAAATAACTGAAACGCATTGTTGCAAAATAAATACCATGTTATGAGTGAATGAATGGCAAATGAGGGTCAAGAAAATGTACCTAGGGCCCCTAGCCATATTTATCTGATGTTAGATGGATTTTGTTTTCTCTGCCGCATATTTTGTTTAGGCGGTTGACCGCATCTTGTGTAAACTAGACTTGAGGGAAGAGAGATGAGAAAGATAGAGAACAATCTAGCAAGAAACAAAGACAAACAAGGATAAGGCAAATTATGACGGTCAAAGACAAAGACTACTCATGGAGACCTGAAGATATGGAAAACGCAAAAAATATTTATTCTTTCATTATACCGATACACTAGCCTCGACAAAGAAACGTGTACATGTGCTTCACAAGCCTTTAGAAGTAGTGTCTCTTATTTACATCATTACATGTATATACATCCACATGTGAACACAGTGACCATGTCATGTGCACTTACGGCATAGGACTGCTAAGCATAACAGAGGAATAAACAGTCATGTACAGTAATTCTTTGACAAGGAATTTTCACTTAAGTTTAAAGATGAAGTTGAGTTCTGGTCATGCGATTTCAGTGTGAAAGAAACACTGTGGAATTGATCAGAACAGGTTGATCATCTAAGTATTGGTGTGTACTGCAAGGTTCTGGAATCATCAAAATGATAAGAAATTGGCCCAGTCTTGGTAAAGTTACAAGCACTGTACACACAGTATATGGGACTACACAAACATGTGGCGTAAAAATCTGTCCTGACTTTTATGATGTTACATACCATATTTAGAATATGTGGGCATTTGAAGAGCCATGCTTTTCAGAGATCATTTTTTATCTGATGTTCTTACACACTTCATAATAACAATGATAATGCTCACAAATATTTTTCATCTCTTACCAGAACTCAACCTTCTCTTTAAACCAATAACCCAACATCGGGTTTAAATTTGAATAGAATACAGGCCCAAAAGTGCCTTTGACCATGATTGTCAATTGATATGAACAGTGCTTTAGACCGACAAGAGATTTGTGTAATGTTTTGCATCTGAATATACACATGTAAACATACATGCAGTACTTTATACATGTATACTTTACCAAACAAAACTCGACATAACTTAGCATCGTATAATCATGATATTTCTACAATTTCTACTGAGTTATACATGTTTTCTCTTTGAGACAGTGGGAAATGTACAATTATGAAAGACATTCTTAAACACAAAATGAGCACAAATGTCTACTCAACCTAATCCTAAAAAATAACATGTACTTTTAATAATGATTGTTAGAAGTCTGCTCTAAACATTCACCTCTGTTTTTTGAAAATTCATAATATATCTGGAGAGCCAAAAAAGCATTAATTAATAGCATTTTATTTTAATAGAGGAATTGCCTTTTTAGCTCTTAAAGATAAACTTGAGTTCTGGTAAAAAAAGAAAATGAATTCTCACAGAATCTAACGAAACTTACACTGAATGTTCAAGATTACAAATAAATGTCATGTGCCAAACAATTTTGGAAGAAAATGTATACTGGCTGAGTAATGAGCATAGAAAGATTATGACATCGGGGTAGTACTAGCCCCGACACCATGTGTGTTGTCCCATATACATCTATCTGTGTAAGTGATTGTTACTTTACCAAGACTCTGCCAAATTTATGATGATTTTGATGACTCTAGAACCTTGCATTACACACCATTACTTACATGCTATATGATCAACTTTTCTGATCCATTCCACACCTTTTCTTTCACAATGAAATCGCATTACCAGTACTCAAGTTTATCTTTAATAGGCAATACTTCAGCCATCTCAAGTTCCACATCAACCCTTTCTTGATGGTTATGACTCTACTTTGACAAAAGAATTTGAAAGGTGCCATTTGGCATCACAGTGACACAAGAAGTGTAAATGAATAGAATGCTCCCCAGGGAGTGGAGAATGTGCATACATTGTGTGAGGGCAAGCCTGAAAAGCACTTAGAGATATCTTCAATGTATCAAGCGTGGAATATTATTATTATTATAAAAGGCAAACTAGCCACAAGGTTTCTTACTTCTAACAATACAGTACATGTATATCATATGTTTTCACATTTCATGCCTTCTTTGGTCAAAATAAGGCAAATTTCACGAGCTTAATTTACAAACTGCATGGCACAGATCACAATTTGAAAAGTCTATCAATATTAATTAATTTTCCTACAAAATACAACCTCTTTCATGGGCATAATGTATCAGCAATTTTGTGTCTACAGTTTAATGTGTTCTGTACAGTTAATTTTCAAACAGAATTTGAAGCGGCAGGTTACTCTTGTAATTTGGTATGTCAAATGGTACGGGCACATCCTACATGAATAAGTATATTTCTAACTAAATTGTGATGCAACTATAACAAAGGGGTTTCTTATACTCTTACTGTCAAACTGTCATACCACTACCACATGTATGTATGTATGTAAGCCAAAAGCACCAGGGCCCTGTTTGCACAAAGCCTTTTTTCAATGACAAACGACAAAAATCAGTGACAAATCTGTTGATAACCAATCAGAAGCAAGGATTTCAGTAGCTAACAACAAAACTGTCACTGGTACAGGGTTTAACACTCAATGAGCAGCAGAGATAATTGAAAGTCGAATGGAAGGAACGAGAAGGAGAGGCAGACAGAGAAATGGATAGAAGTGGAGTAAAGTGATTGATTATCAGGAGTGCAGATATGGACACCAATAGCCAGTTAAATGAAGGAGGCAGCCAGGCAGGTATGTGTACAATAAGGCAAACAGATATTTAGTATTCACAAAAGGCAAGAAATAAGGAATATCTGAGCTGAAGAGATCATGTCCCCCCCCCCCCCCTCCCCTCCCCTCCCATTCTACGTATGAGATCGGTGCATTTGCAGTCACAGTGTGTACAAGCCCATTTGGGTCCTGTTTCACAAAACTTGTTATCAACGACAAGTTACAATAACTGTTATAAGCTACTGAAATCATGGCATCTGATTGGCTGCGAGCAAATTTGTCATAGAAATTTAGCATTTGTTATAGATAACAAGTTTTTGTGAAACAGGGTCCTGTTTTCAGCTCAGAGAAAAGTACAAAAGATATATGACCCACTATGAAAAACAACAACAGTGACATCCATCACAAACGAACTGGTTTGAAGGATACATGATTCTCACAGCATATTACAGGTGTTAAATGTAAAACTGTAAAAGTTCACAAAGTTTACAAATTCACGATAAGATTCTTGATACAAAAATTGTTAACAATCTGCACACATTTTCGATTTTACTGTAGAGACTACATAAATTGATTTGGCATAACAGTTAAATGTGCATGCTACAAATAATGCAGATAATTTCAGACAAGGAAACCAAACTCTCAATATGATCTGCCAACCATTGCATGAGTACAAATTACACTATAAAAGACAGTGCTCTGATTGTCATAAGGCCTGCTCCGGGGAGGTGCCATGGCAACAATAACTTTGGGCTTTTTGGCCAACTATTCTGGATTGTCATCACAATGCTATATAACAGCAAGAACACTGAGGGAACTTATCTACCAGGCACACAATACATGGAGTAGACTCTACTCTCTGCATGGTACTGCCACTGTACTGCCACAAATATATGTTCCTTCAACTTCCGTCTTTTTAAAATATACAATTTTTAAACATCCAATATCTAGCACATATAGACTATTTTCTCTGTTTCACATACTGCCACAGATATTTTCATATATATTTGCCTGTCTGAATTAAAATAAAATCTTAAAAATCAGACTATCTAGTATATATATTTCTCCTTGTATAAGTACAGACATCTTCAATACTTTACCTACATGTAGTCTCCCTAAAAATGCAATCTCCAGACTCTTTTTGCAGCACTATTTCACTTATATCCTTTAAGGCTCGTTCAGATATTGTGTGGTAAACTTGCAACAGTCGCAAAAAGGTGTCACATTTTTTTTCTTTTTTAAGTGTAAATGAATAGTTACTGTGCGCTGCTAAGGACATGCCTGCATTCACTAAGCTTTTTTTTATAAGATACAAAAATGTAATGAGCAGTACATTTAATGTCATCTTGAAAAACCGCCAGTTTTGTCGTGTCTGAGTGAGCCTTTAGTCTACCGCGTACCTGCATTGATAATTTTCCCCCATCTTCTTCACAAATATAATTTGTAAACACACAATATCTAGCATATATCCTTCTATATGTCATGTTTTACCATGGTCATCTTTAATATCTTTCCACATTTTCTTTCACAAATACAATTTGTAATCACACAATGTCGAGCATATATCTTTCTCTCTCTGATGTGCACTGTACATCCCTGAAACACCCCTACCCACTTGCTGCATTTTCAGTCACTGAGGTCAAAGGTCAAAGGTTGGGGGTCAACTGCTTTGCAGGCCAGTTCCTGAAGAAAAAAAATTGAGAGATGCTACATTATTCAGTGTGCACCTTCAAGATAAATGTAAAACATATAATGGTATCAAATTCTAACAGCCTTCCTTTTTTTAGAATCATTAATTTTAAAATATGTGTAGAATTTGCCTGCTTAAAAAACATGTACATTTACATGTAGCATAAAAGTGCAAATAATCCTTTGAAAAAGTACTTTAAATAGTCTCAAACTAGAAGGCACACATTACAGTTTACTCTTCATCTGTATATTAGTTTATGGACTTGCTACCAGCCTACAGTTTCTACATGTTTAACACCATCATAACCACATCAATCTGATCACTCTCAAATTCATAAAACTTGTTATCAATAACATATGCTGAATTTCTATGACAAATTTGCTCTCAGCCAATCAAATGCCACAATTTCACTAGCTTGTAAACAAGTTTTATGAAACAGGGCTCTGATAAACTTGTACTACACCATCGTAAAAGTGTGTCCAGATTTGATTAGGTTCTCTTTATTTGTTAATACTGGATGCAAAATATTCAAATTTATCAACTTCACTATAACAAATTTCACAATGTCTTCAAGTGCACCAAGCTATGAGGCAGAATCCCTGTATCATAGCAGGATAAGGACATTAGTGCAAGTATCAACATACCTTTAAAACCTGCCTCTGGTACTGATGACGCTGTAGAAAAAAATAACACAACAGAAAGAGAGGCAAATGAGGCTAGAGCAGATTTCAAATCACTTTATCCTGCATACTTATACACAAATTCCTAATCTAACTTTAGTTAAACACTGGTCAATAGTTTTCAAGTTAATTTATGAAGTGGAGTAGGTTTTTCATACTTAACCCTATTTAGCCCGGGGGGGAGGGGGGCTTTAGAAGCCCCCCCCCTCGACATTTTTCGCGATAATTTTTTAACGCAAGAAAATCTTGCACTGAAATTTTGTGATTTTTTTCTTTCGAGTCTTGCGCATCTTTTGAAAGAAATTTTTTCGAAAATCGGACCTACCATTACGTGTCCTTTTGTCTTTGCATGTCAGCCCGAAAATCGCTCATTTTTGTGATTTGTGTACAAAACATATGGAAATCTCATTTTTCAAATAAAGAGATAAAACATTGGTTATTTGGTCTTATTTATAGTTTAGGTGTTTATTTTGGGGTCAAAATTGTTGAATTATTGTTGGAAATGAAATAAAACAACAAAAACAAGAAAATACATAAGTTAAAAAAACAAAGAAATACATAAGAAATTATCAAAACATTAGATAACATAAGGAATAACCCTGGTTTTTCAATTTTTTGTGTTGTATTATTTTTCCAAATGGTCTAACAAATATATGTAGTGAGAAAGAATGCTTAAATGTGAATAATGTCTGATTTATGGGCAAAAATGTGAATTGTATGACCTTATTTGCATAAATTACCATCAATATGCAAATGAGTGAAATTTTCAAAAAATTGAAATTACCATAGTATTCTATACACTTTACTGGACATGTATGCAAATTTTCGCGGCGATCGGGTGTTTCACGGCCGAGATCATAGGGGGGGGGGGGGGGGGGGGGGGGGGCACCTTAGAAGCCCCCCCCCCCCCCGGGCTATGCAGTTTCAAAATAAATGTGCTGTATTGAATGTACTGGTAGGTGGAAATATTTACAACTGATGTGATCATGTGTATCTTCCACCATTTTCAAGGGAAACCCCAGTATTGGAAACGCCCCAATTTCAAAAAATGAAATGGAAGCTCTTATTACCAATCATGCGAAAGAATATGTTTTGAATAATACATGATGATAACAATTTTGCCGGGAAACCGCCTACTAATTGATATATTTGGTAAATTAGTTTATCTATTGGTGTGTGAGAGATAAAAATGCATGTGTCGCGCACATGTGCGTAGTCCCATATACATCTTTCTGTGTACAGTAACAATAAGTTATGTAACTTTATGAAGACTTGCCAAATTTCTTATCATTTTGATGATTCCAGAACCTTACAGTACATCTATGCTAGATGATCAACCTTTTCTGATCGATTTCACAACTTTTCTTTCACAATGCGATCGCATGACCATAACTGGTCTTTATCTTTAATAATGACATTCAGGCTCCAAGTTATTGTGGTGACAAAAAGTGGGAGAGAGAGATGTACAAATAGAAAGACTGAAAACAAAGTGCTTCTAGCACCACTGTGATGGAGGCATAATTATGATACTCGTACCTTAGTCACACCAACAAGATACACCAACAAGATTGGCATCGGATCGACAAGAGACCTAACACAAACATTATATTACCCCTATGGCCAAGAATTGGTTGATTTGGAGTCGTATTATAGTCGGTTTTGTGCTTCGACTGAGGTATGGAATCAAAATCAGGACCAGACTGCTTAATTTGAAGGGAATGGAGGGGAGAAGGACACATCAGACTTACCTCTGGCAATCTCATCCATGGCAAGGGGGTCCTCACATATGGGGCTGTCTACGATCAGCGTGATTAAGGCCTCGGGCGTGACCCCCAGATGACTTAGAGTTGCTTCATTATCCTGGAGGGGTTTCCCCCTGAACAGCAGGGTCTGATCAAAGGGTGCTACGCTGAATGCATGCATGACCTATCAAACAGAGACAAGGTAAGAAAGTTCTGTTATCTTTGCTTTAAAGTCTTTCAGGAACGCTTGATGAAGTGGAGCAAGATCTGGACCCTGTCTTACAAAGAGTTGATATTAATGGCAACTTATTTGCGATTGATATCAATCGCAACAAAGTACATACAGTAAGAGATAGGAGACTGCACACTTGCGATTGATTGGAGGACTTGCGTTTGATTTGGATCAATCGTAACCGTTTAGTAAGACGGGGCCCTGTATAAATGAATACATTTGCTTTATTGCACGTGCTGGTAGATGGAAACATTTATAACCGACGTCATCATGTGTGTTTTCCACCAATATATCACAGCATATTATATGTTAGGAACCAAGAGGGCATTAAATCTGTGCAATAATTAAAATGAAGGTAACAACGCCCTTCTGGCTTCAAGCAGATAATGACTTTGTTTTAGATTTAGTGAACTGCTTTATTTTGCTCCAGAATAAATAAATAAAAGATTTTACATGTAGTGAAAGAAATTGAGTTTTCTAATCATCAAACAATATTCTAGGCATTAAAGCCCCACTTCACTACTTATAGCTACTTGCGCCCTCTTTATAGCAAACAATGCCTAATCGGTGACCATTGGTCCCCCATGATCCCCTTTTCTTGTGTTAATTGAGAGCTGATTTGATGAGATAACCACCTGTCAGTGACCTGGCAGGGAGGTCTAATCCCTCCTGCCCAAACTAGTGCAGATCGGCTTAAATCAATTATTTTCCTGACTGCTAAGAAACCATGCACAGGTACATACTTGGAGATAAGCAACCACAGGACCTACAGTCGTGAGTCCTATCCCAAGGATTTGGTAATTGAGGATTTATGTGCATGTCTTACCAAAGACTTTATTTCTCTTGATGTTACTGTACATTGCAAAATTTAAAGGTATATTGATATCAAGACTCAAGACATATACACATATCTATATGTATGTAAACAATTTTTAGAACAATTGTTAGTATGCTGGGATTGATTTATTATTGTAGAGGTGCAGATATGTCACTGGACTGTCGATCACAAGGTCTGCGGTTCGAGTCCTGCTGCAGCACTAATGTCCTTTGGCAAGACATTGATCTATATTTGCCACACTCCACCCAGGTGTGGTAAATGGGTACCTGGTAGGAAGTTATTCCTTGAAACGCAGAGTGTGTGACAGCTGCTCTGCTAAAGCCAGGGTAATTATGCTGCATTACTGTAGAGCGCTTAAAAAATTAAATAGTGTTAGGCGCTATATAAGCAAATATAATTATTATTATCTACTTTTGAATTATCTCTTACCTTTATCTTGAGTTCTTTGAGTGTGTTTGTTGACGAGACCATGACTTCTTTCTCCCCTCTTACTCGTCTGTGTCGTGAACTCCTCCTAGAGCTCGAGCTGTTGTCTAGTTCCAACTTCATTCGCTTAGGATCATTCTAAAATACACAATAATGTAATTGATCAACAACAAATACAACATTTGAACCATCGTGATAGTGTTGTTGCTTTGTGTGAAGGTAGGAAAACCCTACACATTCTGAATACCTCTTCAAATAAAAACCTTAGAGAAGAACAGGAGCATGAATTGATTCAATGGAAAACTGTAAGGCCTTGTTCTACAGGACTCAGGACTAAAAAAAGAGATTGACACTGCAAGACATAATAAAACAAGATTGGTGTGCCTCACATTTCTGTATATTATAACATACAGATAAGAGAGGAAGCTACAGGCTCATTCAGATATGGAGCGGCAATCAGCCACAAAAGAATTAGAAATCCTGCAGTGTTTTTTGATGTGTAAATGAAAGGCAGCTGAGTGCAACAATGGTCTTACGCTTAATTCTGTGTTACACGATACAGAAATGTTAAGTACTACACTTTACATCAAGATCATTTTTGTTAACGCAATGGTTTACTGCTGCATATTTAAACAAGACTTCAGGGGACTTTTTTATTTGCAGATACTTTATTTCAACCCCCCCCTTCCTTTATATTTAAATGAGAGCATAGTTTGCTGCAGTAGATTACGATGTTGTATGGTTAAACAAGCTTTTCAACAATTTGAGGGTGTTCACTGGGGGGGTTGTATGACGCAGCAACAACTGCTCTCCAATTTCCTGCACTAACTTAATTTCAGACTTCAACCCTGGAGCAAGCCTAACCTTAACCTGAACAGGAACGCTTATTCTAACCCTAGCCTAAAACCTAATTGCAACTATAACCTGACCTTATTCCCTAGCCCTAAACCTAACCCTGAACTTACAACCTAATTGAGACCCTATCCCTAATCCTTTATATTTTGACAAAAAACCTGGAGCTATTGTCACCTGAGCATATATCATGGCACCTCCCTGGAGCAGATCTTCCACAATCAGGGGAGTGTTCCACAAATACTAAGATGGACCTTAAGTTAGACTTAACTATGGCTGGCCATTCATGCCACTGTTTGCTCTCACCGTTTACTGGCATTGGTTTTTCAAAGGATGAAGAAATCGTGGTCACAAATCTACAAAATTTCTATTTTTTTGATAGTTCATTATTGAAGGAAACAAATATTATCTACAGATCATAATTAAGAGACCAATAGTAAGAGCAACCAGTGGCATGAACGGCCTGCCATAGTTAAGTCCAACTTAAAGTCGATCTTAATCTTTATGAAACACCGTGACCCTCCAGAGCACTGACCTGCTGGAAATCAGGATCCTTGTTCTCCTGATCGCTGGATCCACCTGGAGACGTAGCCTCCATGAGGAAGTTGATTGCAGCTTTGGCGTTCTCGCCGACCTCTGGCATGTACTTGCGGATGTAGAGCTTGACCCCGGAGTAAGTGAACCTTGCCTGGTGCTCGGCTAGCTGTCTCTCCTGGGAGCATGTCTGGCAAAGATCTGTGGCAGGTGGAATTATGGGAAATGATTGCAACATGTATGCTGTGGAAATGGGTAAACGACAGCGATTTTCATGGCAAGAAAGTTTTGCGGATCACAACAAATTGAGTGTTGTATCCTGTATGAGTCAATGACTTGCGACATGAAACTTGGGAAATTTTAACCACTCACCAAATTTACAACCATTTCATGCATGCAGAGGTTTGAAGTTTTAAGGAGAAGTTACAAGCATTTAAACAATAGACTACTGAATTATCCTATTCCCCATAGATTTATTAAGGAACCATCCGGTTCCAGTTTGTAATGGCTTAATTCGAACAGAAATTACCAGTGAAACCTGTCTATAAAGACCAAAGGGAGACAAGGAAAGTGGTCTTTATAGGCAGGTGGTCTTTATGTACAGGTTTCTATAGTACATGTTTCAATGAGAAACCGTTTTCAAGGGAAACAAAAAATGTTGTCTTTCTATACAGGTGGTCACTAAAGCAGGTTTGACTCTACCTGGTTCTGTAATGAAGCAAGGCTCGTCCGCAATCACCTTCCATATCCTAATGGGTTGATCTACGATGAAGTTTGCTTTCAGTATCTCCCATTCATAGGGCCATACTAACGCAACTCTGTAGGGGGAAAAAACACATTGCCCACGATCATTATTTGAAATGATTCTTTGATTAAACACTAGCAGTGAAGATCTAAAATCAAGTCATAATTCTATCAAATGATAATTCAATTGAAAGATTGATGGGGTACTGTTTGATAACAAGGGAAATGCTCTTGGCGGTCTCGCCTGCATTACGTTAGGTTAGGACATTATTTATAAGAAGGGTGGCCCATTAGCAGGCACCCAAAAAAAAGAAATCCTCTGAATATAATGAGCATTTTGAAGTGAATATTGACTAAGAATCATTGGAAGAAATTATTTACTATCATTTGTACCAAGATCGATAACTTGAATGAAATATGAACAAATAACAAATATTGATTTCTTTATTCTTATATTAAGTTGTTAAAACATAATCCAAGTCTACCGACCTAAAATGATCTTTGACCTTTACTTTGTGACCCAGAATTTGTGTCATATAATTTGAGATACCTGAGATATATGATAACCCTTGGGTAGAAGTTTCATGTAATTTTAACAAATGTTTTTGAAATTATGCTCAAAATTCAAAATCTTGATGTTGTACCACTGAGTAAATACGCGCAGGACTTCTGCTGCATGCAGTTGCTATTCATTAACACGTGAAAACAAACACGACTGGTTTTTGTTTCCGTTTAAAGCATCATATCTGAACAAGTCTTAAAGGTAAAGACCAGTATTGGAAACGCCCCAGTTTCAAAAAATGAAATGGAAGCTCTCATTACCAATCATGTGAAAGAATATGTTTTGAATAATACATGATGATAAAAAATTTGCCAGGAAACCGCCTACTACTTCATATGTTTGGTAAATTTGTTTCTCTCATGGTCTGTGAGAGATATAGGGTAGTCCCATATACATCTTTCTGTGTATAGTGCTTGTAACTTTACGAAGAATGGGCCAAATTTCTTATGATTTTGATGATTCCAGAACCTTGCAGATGCTAGATGCTAGATGATCAACCTTTTCTGATCGATTCCACAACGTTTCTTTCACAATGCAATCGCATGACCATAACTGGTCTTTACCTTTAAGGGTAAGGGTTTAGGAACAATGGACATTGTAAGATCTAGGGTCACAGTAAGCAGTCTGAAATAAGGAATATGTCAGGTGTATTACATGTAAATTGAACTTAGAGATATAGTTGTTAGGGGGTGTTTCACAAAGATCTTAGGTCAAACTTGACTCTAAGTTGGACTTAACAATTATGGAGAGCTCTTTGTGGTCTTGAAATAAAATATATTCAAAGTTCAAGTATTTTAGACTTTTCATAAATTCCACATCAAGAACATGAAATCTCCCATGATAATAGAAAATATAAATGATTTGAATCAACATTTTATGCCTTTTAAAATAACTTTTACAAAATATTTTCAAGGATGCTAAAGGCTTTCCATAATTGTTAAGTCTAACTTAGAGTTAAGTTCAACTTCGGATCTTTGTGAAACACCCCCATGTGTCATCGAGCTGCTTACCCTGATGTTTCATCAATGGGTGAGATGGTGCTTGGATCTAAGATCAAACCATTGTGTGCGCAGATGAACGAACTGTTTACGATGTCGGTCGGGAGATCCGCTTTGACCGGGTGCCGTAGAAAGCTCCGCCACGCCTCCACAAAGGGAAGTGGGGCAACGTACACTTCCATGGATTCCTTGAATTGAACAGAAATTATAAAATCATTACACACATCTGCATAATTGATTAAAAAGGAGTCCATCTCAAAAGGTCTTGTTACTTTGCAGAGCTAAGCCTGATTTCATAAACTGGTGTCATATATTAGATAATGTAAGACTTGAAAGAAAGTAGCCAAGAGAGCATGGGAAATATTTTGCATATTTCTCGCACTTACCTCCTTTTGTTCCATGACAAAGATCTTATCTCAATTCACACAATACCCTCTCATACTTTACATAAAACAAAGCCCCTCAAAAAAAAAAATTGTGTACTTACTCCCTTCTTCCATGCAGGTCTACTCCTTCCATGAAAGAGCTGTGAGAGGGATTTCTTCTGTTCTGTGGCAAGATCACATCTCTGCTGTGCTTGCTCTGCGTCCTCCGCATCTGCAAGCTGTTGATAAGGTGAGTACAGGGAGGAAATGACCGACATGTAAAAGAGTATGTGGGACAAAAAAACATATAAATAAGTTAATGGGACTACATTAGGCTGTGAGAGGGATTTCTTCTGTTTCAAGATTACATCCTTTCTGGGCTTGCCAGGCATCTTCAGCATCTGCTAGCTGTTGTAAAATACATGGACAGTACATGAGTGACAAGGAAATAATTTTGTATGTAAAGCGCTGTGAAACAACAGTTAGTTTGTAAGAGCGCTATAGAAATGACTTCATTGTATTGTATTGTATTGGGACTAAAGGAAATATTTGAAAAACA
Source organism: Strongylocentrotus purpuratus (assembly GCF_000002235.5). Classification (NCBI taxonomy): domain Eukaryota; kingdom Metazoa; phylum Echinodermata; class Echinoidea; order Camarodonta; family Strongylocentrotidae; genus Strongylocentrotus; species Strongylocentrotus purpuratus. The sequence continues at coordinate 239,796 of NW_022145527.1, forward strand.
TAAAAACAAGTAAATGGGACCACATGGATTTAAATTTAGCATTGAGAGGGAAGACATTAGTAAGGTCACGTCTCTTCTGGGCTTGCTCAGTGTCCTCTGCATCTGCTAGTTGTTGAAGGCATAGCACTTCACTTGGACAGAACATGGAGAGAAATGAAGACTGGCACGTAGATGCAGGCAAGAAAAGGGAATTGTGGGACAAAAGGCTGCAGCATATTTCTCATTTTGTAAACATAAATATACATTAATAAAACTATATTAATCAATTAAACATTCTACATAGTGATCAATTCAACGCAGAAATAAATTGCACACTAAATTGCAATAGTGCCCGTATGCATGCATCCTGTCTTAATTTTTTTAATTTTGTGGGTCTGGCGTTAAAATTCAGGGACCGCTGTCGGTCCTGAGTGACTTGAGCCCTGTTTGCTAGGCATGTGTTCTTTGGTGTGTTTTTTTTTTTTTTTTTTTTTTTTTTTGGGGGGGGGGGGGGCAGAGTGATGCATTGTGACTCACATGACACTGCAGGCAGTGCTGGCTGTCGGCTTTAAACTCTGAGGATTCCGGGAAGTATTTGCGGAGGACCTCCCACACTGGTGCAAAGACCAGTCTCCTCTGACTCATGTCTGTGCTCAGGTTCCCTGGATGGGGAATAAGTTATAATGACAAAAATATTCATAATGTTCACATTTGAATTGCGCTTGATATTCCATTTTACCCAAACCCTTAAAGGGCAATCCAACCTTTGTAGTAGGTTCATTCGTGTCAAAGCAGAAAAATAAGAGAAGCAGGATTCACATATATAGGAAGTTATGCACGTTTTGAAAAAGAGATAACTATTATTAATATCTATGCAAATCTAGAATCAGCAAGTACATCAGTTGAATATGATGTATTCACAGACAGCTTTCCCAGTTTTTGTAAGTAAAATATCACTGAATCAAAGTACAGATATTATGTCAGCATCACTGTCATCATCAAACAGCAGCAGCATCATACCGGATTTGCCGGCGATAAGGCCGCACCCCGATTCTGACATTTAAAAAGAAAAAAAAAAAAACTTTTTGTCAAAGTCGGGATTTGATCTCTTGTGTATAAATGTTGAATCGACTAAAATCACCGCCTTAGACCGATCGACCATCCCGCACTGATGCTAGCTTATGTAGTTTTTTGTAATGTATACATTGCGCCTCTCTCTTGTGTATTGAAATGGATTCAAAATAGTGACTTCGCGTGCTGGATGCTTTGCGGCAGCTATGTTAAACGGGCCCTTCTTTTACTTTTGCAATGCATTGGCACAAACTTAGATCAAGATCTATCGGCAGATGTTGTTTTTGGAAGTTTATTTTTGTCTTCATGTCAACAATGCAAGATAAAATTGTCGGTAAGGTGTGTGGAAATGTATAGTTATTGTACCGTTCGTAGCTCTAGTCCCATATGTGCAAATTCGTGCTGGTTCTGACTTACTTTATTTTTTGTTTTTTTACTCTTTCGTCGCATAGGCCGCACCCCGACTTTTTGATATTTTCTCTTCCAAAAATACTGTGGCCTTTATGCCGGCAAATACGGTAATTAATATAAATATCATCACTATCAACACCATTATTATCATCACCATCATCATAATCGTGATCATCATCATTATCAGCAGCATCATCATCATCATCCTCAATATCATTGTCATCATCATTGCTAATAACCTACCATGGGGGCAAAGAAGGTCTTCGTTGAATACCAGTGGTTCTTCATCCTCTTCCTCTTCCTCTTCATCCTGCTCATCTTTCTGCTCTCCGTTTTCTTTTGGAGGGGCTCCATTCTCTCCTCCATCAGCGGCTATTACAGTGTAATATACATACCAAAGCAGGTTAACAAAATATGCTGCTGCGAAAATTTTGGGTGCAAATAAATGGCAAGTTACATTTTTTGTTCTTTTTGGTTTGAGGGGGGGGGGGGGGTTAGAATTACATGGTTTCATGGCCCCCTATAACATGTACTCTTTGATCTTTATGTGATTATAAGAAAAAAATGCACATAAAACTATGCTTTTGTTACGGTATTTGTCTGCCACAAGCAATATATCACCATTTGTTAGTGTACCTTGAGCTATATACGGGCACCAAAAAAAAGGTGGATAACTTGACCTACGAACAAATGAACAGACATACCATGATCCCAGACACATTGAACCTCCAGTATCAAGGGGGAAGACAAATAATACCAACAAAAAGTGCATTGTAAAAACAGAAACAAAACATCAGCATGGAATTCACAATTAATTTGTAATCATTTTATTTTTGATTGCACAATCGTTTTCAATTTGGGGAGGAAACCGATAATGTAGTATGCTGTAATGTTATGAGCTGAAGTTTCACAGCACTCCTAATTTGAACATAATTTATGTGCTCATTATGAAACAGTCATGCACATATTCATTATGAAGCAAACATGCAGAAAGCACTCTTCAATACATCACATCAAACACCATGAATGGGATTATATGTATCATACCTCCAGCTGCAGAGGATTTGCCATTGGGCAACGCCTGGTCTTCATCATCGATCTCCATATCCTCTTCTCCTTCTGTCGCTCCTCCTTCTCCATCAAACTGAGATTCTACCTTCTCAACTGCCATTCTCTTCCACTGCTTTAGAGAGTCTTTACCCACCCAAAAGCCATCTTCACTGAATTCACACACAAAAAAATAAGAAAGAAACTAGTTCTAAGACACATGCTCTGGTGATAATTGCTCTAACAACATCTTGGCCCTTGTTACATGAGTGACAAGGAAACAAGTATGTGGGACTACATGAAATAATTGAGAAACATAAAAACGAGTTAATGGGACCACATGGGTTTAAATTAGTTATCAATAACAAGTTACAATAACTGTTATAAGCTACTGAAATCATTGCATCTGATTGGCTGAGAGCAAATTTGTCATAGAAATTTGGCATTTGTTATTGATAACAAGTTTTACGAAACAGGGCCCAGCATTAAGTTTCCTATACTGGCTGAATTCCTAGCTTGAAACCCTGAACCTAACTCTGACACAAACCCTAAACCTACACGTAAAACCCAATTGCAGTCCTCAACCTACATGCTTGATGAAATATATCCCAGAGCAAATGTCGCAAGAGCAAATGTTGGGCAACTATGAAACAACTAGATGGATGTTCGACTGCACGCAGTCGAAAATGATGCCTCCGCCATAGAGCAATTTTTCAAATTCAAGTTTGATTGTAATCCATTAACAGGTTCGCAGAATATCGCGATTACAAGTTAGTTTTTATATACATGTATGACCCTTTAGTCTTTGATCTTATGACCCTAAAATCTAATCAGGTCAAGATAAATACATGTTTTGATGGTAATCTGTTCATCGGTTTAATTAAATGTGATCATAAGCTATTTTTGCATATATAATGAGCCCTGTGACCTTTGACCTTTGACCCCAAAATCTAATCAGATCATTGGCTCTGCAAGATACATACAGGACTAAAGTTTGGCAGAAATCCATCCATCGGTTCAAGTTCTCTCAAATATGTTTAACAAAAATACTGAATTTCATAGTTACCCCACGAGAATAGCAAAATGCTATCACCTACCAAAGCCAAGAACGCAATTTTCCAGCAGAATTTTCACTTTCACTGGCCCAAAATATTGGAATGCCCTTCCTGGCACATTACAAGAAAAGCCCTCATTAAGTGGTTTAAAAAATGCCCTCAAGCTCTTTTTGTTGCAAACGAATCAGAATAAGTAGTACCCCTCTCCCTCTCTGTCTCTTTCTCTGTCTCCCTCTACCCCCTCTCTCCGTCTCTTTCTTTGTCTCCCTCAACCCCTTTTCTGTTTTTTACTCTCTCATTCTTATATTCTTCATTTATCATCATCATCTTGTCATTCTGCTAATGTTTCTGTTTTATTTTTGTCTCGTTTAATTGTTTGTTTTTCTATTGTCTGTCATGATTTTTTTGATTCCGTAATTTTTTTCAAAATTAAGTTATAAATGTATAAAGTATAATTATTATTGTGCGAACCTAGATCTAAGAAGCTTTGCTTTCAAGTAGGTTCATTTTTTCATTTCTTGTAATTAAATCATTTTGCATTACGATGACTAAAAAACAATGTCAAAAATATTTCAATGCTCATTTCTGCTATATCATTACGTGTATTATTGTTTGTTATTGTTTATATTATGTGAAAAGAAATGGAAAAATAAATTCGCTCTGTATAGAGCTACTACTACTACTACTACTACTACTACTACTACTACTACTACTACTACAGGCTATTTTTGCATACATAATGAGCCCGGTGACATTTGACCTTTGACCTTGTGACCCCAAAATCTAATCAGTTCATTAGCTTTGCTAGATACATACATGACCTAGGTTTGGCAGGAATCCATCAATCGGTTCTTGAGATAACGTGATCACGAGCTATTTTTGCATACATAATGAGCCCGGTGACCTGTGACCCCCTGACCCCCAAATCTAATCAGTTCATTGGCTTTGCCAGATACATACATGGTTTAAGTTTGGCAGGAATTCATCTATTGGTTCTTGAGATAACGTGATCACGAGAACGGGACGTATGTACGAACGGACGGACAACCTTTTATTTATTTATTTATTTCACATCTTTAAAAAGGGTAGCCCGATCAGCATGAGCTGGTTTTCATCAGGGCCCTTTACAACATACATGGGTCAATAATAATGTCAATCAAAACAACAATAAATGCACATTATAATATGAGAGATAATTCGGACATGCAATAAAAAGGCGATACAGTACATTTCATAGTATACGAAGTTCAAATTAAGATAAGGTATGCTATAGATATTTATAAAATTGTTGCGAATACTGAAAACATAATGCCTCCGGCTACTTCGTAACGGAGGCATACAAATGGGGAAGGGTTAAATTACAGTAGTGCTGGCAATGACAGGACTTTAAATAAACTTGTTTTAATTATGCATTTTCTGTGGGAGACCTTATACTATTCACAAGGAGAAAGCATTATTTAACGCCCCACTGACCTACTTGTAGCTACTTGCTCCCTCTATATAGAAAACTTCCCAAATCGGTGCCTGTTGGTCCCCCATGATCCTCTTTTTCTTATGTTAGTTGAGAGCTGAGTTAATGAGATAGCCACGTGTCAGTGACCTCGCTGTGTGGTCTAATCCCTTCTGGCCCAGTAGTGTTGACGGTCTTTAATGGGTCTTTTGATAATGACTTTTTGAACACACCTTCACTCTGCCATCATGTAAGTTGAAGAACAAAAGAAAAGTTTTGGCAAAACAAATAAGACATTGAGCTACATGTACCTTCGACATATCGTAGCTTATAAGTGTTCCTGAAAAAAAGAAAATTAAACAAATTTAGCACAAAAAAAAACTACCTTTGACATTTTGCTTTGGTGTTGTCGGTGACAAACTTCTGATCGGCGACCAGCTGGGCTTGGATCCTCATGACCTGGCACTTCTGTTTGACACACGCTAGACACATCTTAGACTGTGTCATTCTAAGCTGTAACCCATCACTACCATACTTTGCAAACAACAGGTCAGCCTAAATGAAAAGAGAAAGCAGAAATTAACAATTTCAATTTCATGCAGTTCATTCCAGAAATAGAAAACCTAATGATATATTCTATTACATTGTATATTAAATACATTCAGTAAAATAAAGAAAAACCAGCTGAGCCAGGATCGTCATGACCTGGCACTTATATTTGACACACGCTAGACACATCTTAGACTAGAACATTCTGAAATGTATCCCATCACTACTACACTTAGCAAACAGGATAGCCTAGATGAGAACAAACAAGGGTATCATAGTCAAGTGGTTCAGATACTTGACTGGAGATGAAAGAGTCTTGAGTTTAATTGCCATCACCACAATTATGTCCTTAAACAAGGCATTTTATCAACATTGCTTCTCTAGCCAGGCATTAAATGGGTACCCAGTAGGATGCACAGGGGTGATAGTGAGCACTAAAAAAAAAAAATAGGTTTTTTGTTTTCCCCTCAACCACGCCCCCCTTGAGTAAAAAAAAAAAGTGGATTTGCGGGGAAAAAATTGCATCTAACAACATTCTCCCCTTTCGAGTAAGAAAATTGGGACAAAATTGGGGAAAAAATAGGGCAAAATAGGGAAGAATAGAGACAATAAGAGAGAAATCGGGAAAATCAGGATAAAAAAGGGAAGAAAAAAAAAATTGTAAAAAAAACCCAAAAAAAACACTTTTTTTTTAAATCGGGAAAAATCTGGAAAAATAAAAAAAAATCGGGAAACCGATTTAAATCAGGTTTTTATCAGGCCTGGATGCAAGAGTCCTTTTCATTTGCTAGCATTATGAGCATCTGTAAAATGGCGACGAGCTGGAATGCTCCGTAGGGGGTGGAGAATGCGCACGTTTTATGTGCGATCAAGCCTGAATACAATGACCAGGGTAACGATATGTCTGTAAAGTGCTTAAAGATTTCTTAGATATATGAAGCGCTACATGAGCCCATGAATGTAATGTATTATTATTATTATTATTATTATATATTATACCAATTGTGTTTAGGGTAAAGCTCTAGAATGTTTGTTTTCAAACTCTACAAGTTTATACAAATACTCTTAGTTACTTACTGCTTTTGAACTTATCCTCTTGAGTTCCTTTACTTTGTGTGGATCAAGATTCTTGTGTTTGCATTCAAACTTGTAGTTGTTGATCGGGCCAACCTTTGACCCCGTAGTTTCATCCTCGTGTAACCATTTCTTCAGCCATTCCGTTGCTATCCAATCACATCTGCCATCTACAAAAGATGATTTGGAAAATTGTTTACATGTGTCAAGAATTATAACTCCCTGACATCACTATCACAATCACCATCACCATCGATCATTATCATTTCATCGTCATCCTCATCATAAATAAAATAAGCTTTATCATAATCACCATCTACATCACCATCATCATAACCATCACTACCACCATCACCTCATCTTCACTATCACTATCATCATCCTGCTCCTCCGCATTATCATCATCATCATCATCGCGTCATCACTGCCACCATCATCATCATCATCATCATCGCATAACCACCACTACCCCCACCATCACCACCACCACCATCACCACCACCACCACCACCATCATCATCATCGCGTCATCACTGCCACCATCATCATCATCATCATCATCTTCGCATCACCTCCACCACCACCACCATCATCATTGCCTTACCACCACCACCACCACCACCACCACCACCATCTGTACCACCACCTCCTTACCATCTTCAGGATGTATCTGCTTTTAGATGGTTTGTATTTCCTGCTGCATCCTTCTTCCAGCCTCCACATTCCTGGTTCTCATTGCCACCATCTCCACCTCCACCACCATCACCACCATCATCATCATCACCACCACCACCGCCACCACCGTCATCTGTACCACCACCACCTTACCATCTTCAGGATGGATCTGCTTGTAGATGGTTTGTATTTCCTGCTGCATCCTTCTTCCAGACTCCACATTCCTGGTTCTCATTGCAACCATCTCCCTCAACCAGTCCTCAAACTTCTCATTATCCCGCCCGATCAGCTCCTGTAAATAGTCTGGTAGGCTCTCAACGCTCGTGACTGTTGATGAATTATCCACATGACTCTCTGAAAGTGAGAAATGACATACACACAATGATGCATTTACAGCTCCAGAAAGTTTTGATAAACAGTCAAACCTGCTTTAGTGACCACCTGTCTACGAAGACCACTTTTTGTGTTTCTCTTGAGTGAGCGCTATAGACAGGTTTGATTGTACTTGATATAGGCATACATGCTCTGGAAACAATCTCTCTGCAGTCAATTTCCTACACTTACCGAATTCCCAACTGCAACCCTAGACCAATCGCTATACTAACCCTATCTAATCTACTAATCTACCGCATTGTAACCCTCACCCTAACCCATATCTTCCATTGTAGATAAAATGAGAACTGGAGCAATAGTCACCAAACTGATACAATGTAGGTCACTCTTATGTGAACATTCGCAATATATCTTTTTTTCTAAGGCAGTTTGCCAACACTTGTAGAGATACATCATAGAGATACATGTCTATACTACAGTCAAACCTGCTTTAGTGACCACCTGTATAGAAAGACTACCTGTCTATAAAGACCACATTCTTTGTTTCCTTTGAATGTTTTTTCATCGAAACCTGTCATGAAGGAACCTGTACATAAAGACTACCTGCCTATAAAGACTAGTTCTCATGTTTCCCTTGAGTGGTCTTTATATACAGGTTTCACTGTATATGTTATCCAATGAAATTTCTAGTCTCTGAAATTTCTTTGCCTACTGTGAAGTCTAAAACAATTAGGAAGAAAACCGATAACTTCTGTCTTTCTTTATTTAGTACATCAAAAATGGGAGAATAATTCCATGAATGACATCACATATCGTGTCTGGAAAGTCAATGGAATACTTATATAATATTGGATGGCTATGAGTGTGATACAAGAATATATTGCTTGAGCTTTGACAATATTGAACGAGTCAGAGACGAGTCCAATATTTTCATAGCCAGAGCAATATATTCTTGGATCACACGAAAACAAAGACATACAATATTATTAATATTATCTATATCAGACTGCATGACTAGCGAAATAACAAAATTTGACTTCAGGAAATATGGCTTTGTTTTCGTGTGATGTCGATAGTCGAAGTTCCTGGATGACTGAGCAATGCAAAAACAATATTGGTCAGTCGTCCGGGTACTGCGCTAAAGAAATTGAGAACACTGATCTATTGTATCACTTGGAAGCCTATATAGATAATAATAAGCGTTACCTCTCTGGTCTGTGGACCTTCTTTTGTAGACCAACATGTAGGCATTCTTGGATGCATGGTTTCCCTTTGGTACTTTGGGTCTCTTGCCTTCCTTTCCTGCGGCTGAAAATAAGAACATCATCAAATAACTTATTGGATTCCTTTCCAATTCCTTTTAAAATACATAATTAATTTGTTATTTTAAAAGGACAAGAAACACACTAACACATGAATCTTACCTCAAGCAACACGATAAAAATTCTATGTATTTGAAGTGATAATGCATAATACTATCTTAAACAAAAATAACTGACTCTTACAGTGCCACAGGTGATTTCAACCTCTAAGACCCGAATATTGTATCAAACATCTTTTGACTTAGAAAAACTTGTTCTCCTTCTTGAAATCTATAACTCACCTAAAGATAAAGTCGAGTTTTGCTCATGTGATTGCTTTTTGAAAAAACGGTGTGGAATCAAATCAAAAAAGGTAAATCATGTAGCATAAGTATTGGTGTTTACTGCAGGGTTCTGGAATCCTCAAAATGATAAGAAATTCGGCCCTCTTGGTAAAAGTAACAAGCACTGTAGACAGAAAGATGTATATGGGACTCCACTAACATGTGGCATAAAAATTTGGTCCTCATTTTTAAGCTTATATATGTCATATTTAGAATATGAAGGCATTTGAAGCACCATGCTTTTCAGGGAACATTTTTTCTCTGATCCAGACTTGCATAATAACAATGAAAACGCTCACAAATTATTTTTCACCTCTCCCCAAGATCTCAACCTTCTCTTTTATGTAGTTGAACAAACCATGATTAAAACTTGTCTTCTGAGATATTAAATGTGCAGCTGTAGTTTTCAAATATTCAAATTTGTCGAAATGAACAGCTCCATCTTTCACTTATGTATTTAATACATAAAACTTCTTGTTGGCTGCCTGCAAGAAAGCCTATATGAGCTTTGTATAGTCAACGGCAGTAACAACCTTGTTGCAGGCAGTCAATGCTGTCAATCATTAAAGGGATCGTTTAACAATGTTAAATCTGAGATGCATGGCCCTACGTATTATCAGTGTCTGTGAGTCAGGGATTCCTGACTGACCTAAAGATTTATAATTATCATTGCAGCATGAGCTAAAATTCCAGGATTTTATTTCAGAATCTGAGACAATGTTACCGAGTCACTTTAACAGAAAGAAATAGACCACTCACAGAGCTCATCCTCACAGCCTAGCTTGAGATTCTTTCCCTCCATCTTCTGAATCTCCTCATCGTTGAACTTGAACCACACCCCTCCGTCGCCATGGCTACGGATGTGGGCCACGTAATGACCAGAGTAAGCAGTAGGCCCCCTGTGTATCAGTACAGCCTCTAGATCGTACATAGCACTGTTGTCTAGTAATAAGCAGGACGAAAAAAGAAATGCACATAAAAAGGGATTTCCCCTGGTATATTTTCAACCTGATTTAAACCATGGAAGGAGGGACATTGACATATCATTTTTTACCTTGGAATTAATCAAACATGATAATCTATTCCATTTGCATAAATTATAACTATTTGAATGAGCTCTTTTTGAAATAAATATATCATTAGTGCTGAAGTTTCCTTGGTTAATTCATGAGGACCTAGTATACGTGTACAAAATCAGCAAGAAAAATTGACATGCCCTTTCAAGGGTTAAAATTTAGAAAATACAAAGGAAAAAAAAGAACATAAACCCCCATGTACAAAACTAAAGCTAGACTCCGGAACCGTGCATGCCCTTTTTTGTACAAGTTTATTGAGAAAAGGGGACGCACAAAACAAAAGTACAACTTGTTTAGTGTACAGGGTCTTATGATATTGATTATTCTCTTCATGCTCCTGAACAATTAGCCCATAAAATGCCAAGTAAAATGTATAAACTACACTCCAAATATATACTAGATGTACACAAATTATTTTAGGGGTGAATTGTATGTACCTTGGCACCATGAAGTTGTATGAACTAATGCAAGTTAACATTTAATATTTCTTTAATCTTAGGTTGGATATTAATTTAAATTATTTTTTATGCGCCTTGAGCATCTCTAGAGATGGATATGTTGCGCTTTCTAAATATTGTTATTATTATTATTATTATTATTGTTCCCTTTTAACTTAACGGTGGTATTCTTGAAAGCGGACTAACTTCAGTCCATGGTTAATCGACTGACTATATATGGAATGCCAAGTGTCCATATGAATATAGTTTTGATTTGATATGTCCCTAAATTATCATGATAACATAATTATATCGTAGTTATATACTTGTTTATTAATTATGTTATTACATTTTATTTCAATTTAGTGACAGATTAAATTATTCAGACAAAAAATTCATATGGACACTTGGCATTCCATACTTAGTTGGTGGATTAAACCATGGATTAAAGTTAGTCCGCTTTCGAGAATACCACCCAAACAGAGCAAGCAATTCATTAACTGTATTAATACCTCTCCTGGCAAGGTGTTTGGACATGTCAATCTCCTCAGGGAACTGTAGAAAGTTGTTTAGCTTCTTCTTCGTTCCACTATGTCTGAGAAGAAAGAAATCATAAATACAATGAAATTAAATGATAATTCATTATATTTATACAGAAATTTTATTTTAAAGGCATCGTTTAACAATGTTAAATCTGAGTTGCATGGCCCTATGTGTGTAATATTGAAGCCCTAAAAAAATTGTGCCTCAAACAAATATCAATATTTGGGTGACCGATTTTACCATACTCATTTTCCCCAATAGACTGTAGTGTTATAAAAACCTTTGGGTAATTGGTTTTGAAATTTTGAATTCCAATCATAAATATCTGGATAATCAGACGGGCGATCAGCTTGTAAACGTCATGGGATTCCTGACTGACCTGAAGGTTTATAATTATGATTGCAGCATGAGCTAAATCCAGGATTTTGTTTAGAATCTGAAACAAAGATAATAATAATAATATTCCGCTTTTATAAAGCGCTTAATACAAATGTCTCTAAGCGCTTTACAGATACCCAATCCCTTTAACTACGACACATTCACAAAGTGTATCACACCAAATGAATGAAAAGTATGAATGCTTACCTGTCAAACACAAATCTTAAGAGTTGGATATTGAGTACCGGCGGCAGAGTCTGAAGCTTAATGCACCTTGTTGCATTCCTCTTACAGTTACACTTCTCACAAAGATACTGATTAGCGCCCTCTAGCTTCTCCTCCTGAAAAGAAACAAAATCAACAGGGTGAGATCATCAATCATTTCAAAAACGAAAAACACAAAAACAGCAAATTTACAAAGGGTATGAATAATTTAGTTGTTAAATGCATTTTTGTGGGTAAACGTCAACATATTTATTCCCCTTGTCAGTACCCTTGTCAACAATAATTCGCCTTAGGAACTAAATTTTTCTGAAATCCCCTATGCTTGGTATTATTACCAGAGGTGTTACGTACTAGCAAGAACACAAGTAGTAAACATTTCATTCTCCTGAGAACTCCTGCCAACCAGGGGGAATGACACTTACCTTCAGAAACTCACTCAGACTGTCTTCCAGCTGTTTGTGACCTTTGATGTTGAGGTCGAGCTCGTAGAACCGAGACGGCCTCTCAGAACAGTTGCCACAGTGATTGCACCTGTTATAATAGCAAATTATTTTAGCAGTTAGACTTGAAATCTTTTTAGGCCCTCTCTTCCTTTCAAAGATTACTGATCATGAAAGTAAAAGGTGCAATACACAGTTTCCATAAAACACATGGAATGCAATAATTCCATAACATCAAGCTTGTAGCGAGTCTGCCAAAACAGTACTGGGTTTACTTTAAATTTCACACACATTGATATACATAGATCATGTAAACAAGCAACTTTTAAGTAATTAACAAGTCAGAACATTATATTCCCTGTTTACCTTGAAACATATGAATACTGTCAGCTGAATTGCTCCTTGAAAACGTTCCTAACCAAAGCAAAGGGTAATTCTTTCAGCTTACTTCGTGACAAGGTATGTGCTCTCACATGTTCACAACCCTAACTAGTGCTGTAGCTCGGAACCCAAAACCCGGACCCGGCCCGACCCGGCAATTTTCCAAATTTCTTAACGGGACCCGGAAAGGACCGGTAACCCGGTGAGAGTTTGACTGAAAAAATATTGACTAGATTCTATTTGAAAGCTACTACAAACACATCTTGTGTGACCTACCGACCTTGTCCTGAATAGAGGGCACATCGCTTCATTTTGTTTATCATGCTGTCTGCGAGTCCAGACATATAAGTCCCAGGTCAGCATAAATTATCACCCTTAATCCACTCCCTAAAAAGATGAAGCATAAGGCTAGCTACATGTATGTAGGCAACCTAAAAATAGCTCATTTCCCTGTCAGAGTGCCCATACAACATGCTCTACTATGATTGGTCTGTTTGTCTGCCAATTAAAAACAATGATCACATGTAAGGCACATGCTATAGCTTACCCAATATTTGCATATTTTTTGGAATGTGCGCTATAGCTGGACAAAGGCTGCTTGTTGATCCTTTGAACCTTTGAACCCTGTTCAAAGAAACCGCGTGTAATATTACACCCAGCTGGGCCCAAGCTGTCTGGCATGCATTAATCTTTGATAGGGAATGTTTTTGTATTCTAAATTTCTGCGACATGAATGTGAAAGAGATATATCAGATGTGAATGAATTTTTGGGGGGATCGAGAGACACAATGTAAGAAACTTAAGAAAGAAAAGAAAACATGAGAAAAACTACATTACGTAAATAATTCTGTACTTTTATTTTTTTAAGAAAGAAGATCAAATTGATTTGAGGGGGGAAAAGGGTTTAAAACACATTCGGAAGATGAATAAATAGAATGGAAAAAAGATGGAAGGAAGAATGATGATGAAGATAACTTCTTTTTCCTTCTCATCTCTAAAGGCTATCAACATTTCACACACTTATCATTTTTTTTCTTCATTTTTTCTTCTAATCTGGGCTTAAACTTTTTGTTCAATTTTGGTTACGAATGAAGGCAGAGAGAGACAGGGGAAGAAGAGGGAGGATAGACCCCAATAATTTTTCTTCGGAGGACAAATCAGCTTAGGTACATGTATTGTTTGCTAATTAAATCCGCTTGTCAGGAAGTATTTTGGTGATGGAATTACTCTTTTATTTAACTCTCTGCCGACTTCATTTCAGCTCAGCCTCCACCTCAAGCATAACAAATTTTCACATACACACTCTCATACACATTATGTCAATTTGCCACTCACTATATCGTCTATCAGCTAGGTCAACAAACTTCATAATTTATGAATCGTCTGTTCTACAGTGCCAGCAGTCACTGAACTTTAATTTATGCTGGTTTCACTCTCCGCCCACTCGGGGGAAACTTTCTGATTGGTCAGTACAGTGAGCTGATCAGTCACATCACTTGCAGACAGGGCCAGGGAGATCAATATACACACTTGAACACACAACACAAAATCTATGCGTGCAGTGTCTATTGCAAAGACAGGTCAACAGATGTAAAAGATCGAGCCGTCATGCTGTGTTTGTTTACAGTTACTTTTGACGGTTTTATCGTGATGAAAGATAAGTAGATAACGAACAATGAGCTATTTAAAAACTCTTTTTTACTGCCGGGTTTTGTTACCGAGTTGATCCAATTCTGGCTACAGTTCGGCCCGGAACTGGTCCGGCCCGAAATGCTCAACCCGGCGGGTTGGAACCCGATAAGCCTTCCGGGCTACAGCACTAACCCTAACCCTAAGCTTTGATGAAATAAAGCCTGGAGAAAATGTCACTAGGGGGGTGTTTCATAAAGCTGTGCATAAAGTTATGCATGACTTTACGTACGACTTGAATATGAAGAGCTAAATGGAATTCTCAAATCATTTTATTTGCATAATCTAAAGTTGAAATATGCAGATGTAGATTAACCTTATGATTATTAACAAAACATTTTAATGCAAAGTGTATTTTTGGCTACAATTTAATTGAGATTATGAGAAAAAAGTCACACTTTGTTAAAATGTCAGGAAAAACTTTGGGCTTCCCATTTGGCCCTCCATATTCAAATCATTGTAAAGTCATTTGTAACTTTATGCACAGCTTTATGCAACACCCTCCAGACCACATATGTCACAGCACTGTTGACTTACCTTGTAACATATGAATATTGTCCGCTGAATTGCTGCTCGATGACGTTCCTAACCCGAGCATTGGGTTGCTCTTTCAGTGTGCCCTCCAGCAAGGAGATCAGAAGCTTGCTAAACTCTTGAGCATCCTGAAACAAGTTCCAAGAAGAGATGAAAATGAATTAATTGTGAAGTATAAAATCAACCCATCTTTGCTATAGATGCATTTACATTTTAGAAAAGAAATGTCAAGCTTGAACAACCAAAAACAATTCATTCAGAGGAAATGAGTATACATTACAGCTGGATAATATTTGATCTTTAAAAATAAATATATGTTAAGTGACCACTCTGCACGAATCAATCATGACCACTACGAAAGACACCACACCACAGTATCCTCGTTTAGTTGCTGAAAAGGCTTTTGACGAGTGTTAGCATAGACAAAATACCTTTGATTGCAAATTTCACTAAGAAACACTGAATATTGATATCAATTATCTGGACTATGTTAAAATAACAAGAATGTGTGAAAGAAATTTGATTACCTGCTGTAGAGCTGCGTCCAGTCCCAGGCAATTGATGAAATTCGAAGGATCAATGTACCTGAAAGATAATCATCAATTACACTTTCAGACTCACAGACACAATCACTCAATGAAATCTTGAAGGGGAAGAGAGAAATGGGGGGGGGGGGTGGGAGAATTTTGGGCAGTATCTCAACCTCCCGTTTGAAAAACAGTAGTTTCCTAGGAAAAAATATTGACAAATTATTTTACTACCAGACTATCCTGACTAAACATTTTCATACCTTCTTGCAATAACTAAGAATCTTTAGACCAACTAATCAATAAATCAATCAATCAACTAACTCTTGCTAGCTTTATATCGATCAATCTACTATCTATCTGTATATAATTTATCCTTCTATATATTATCAGTATGTATTTATTGATCCACTGATACACATCTTTATTTTATTTTTGGTGGGAGCACTGGTCTAGTGTATGATCTTTGCTTTGTTTTTACATCCTTTGACAAGGTATTATATACCCTGGGTAAATAAAAACATAATATCATTACTATTGTTATTATGTATCAGTGACTCATCGGGCATACCTTCTCTTGCTGAACTGTAACAATGCAAAGAGGAGTTGTAAGTGACCACATATTGAAGTTGGTTGTAGAGATTCGTCGGGAATGGCAGCCAACACTCCATCTGAAATCATAATAAACATAAAATAAAACATTAATTACAAAGTAAAAACAACAACACTAACAACAAGTAAATAATAATTTTATATAGTAATTCTCTTGCTAAACTGTAGCAATACAAAAAGGAGTTGTAGGTGACCACATATTGACATTGGTTTTAGAGATTATTATGGAAGTGCAGCTGAAACACCAGACTAATAATGATAAAAGACGATTTTGAGTACTTGCAGTAAGGTTTCATTTCAAGAGATTGTTATCATTAAACAATCATTCATCATCACCATCACCATCATTATCAACATAATCGTCATCACTATCATCATCCAAGAACAAAACAAATGAGATTGAACAAGAAAAGTAATCTGACTCTTAAACTATTCCTTTCTTATTTTTATATTTGTTCATCCTGTACCTCTCCATACCGTCTCTTTCAATAATTTACGTCACATACTCAGAACAAACAAACATTTCAAAATGTAACACTTTAACTTCCCAAAAACTAGTTGCTCTCTACTCCATTCCCAAGCCTGTAACCCTTATGTTCTATTTTTGTGTTTATTATAATATAATCAGGACTTTAAAAGAAAGGGGGAGGGGGGCTATGAAATGGAACACTCCGTCCTACCCTCAAGCGGTTGATCTTTTCCCCATTCTTTATCCAACGGCCTCCACTTGTAAATGGCTTCTCGAAATTGGCGGTTGTGAAACCAAACCTAACAAGGATTTTAAAAAGAAAGGAAAGAAAACCATACACGAATAAAAGATTGAATCAGGAAAAATGGTCAACATACAACAGCTGCTGCATCAGGATCAAATCTTACAATTGTTATGCATTACTTCCTGTTGAAACTGTCTGACTTCCAACATTCTCTATATCAGTGTAAAAAATTCACTAAAACAGTGAATGCTTTAAGCTCTAGAAAGCTGAAAGAGTGCTGGGGGGTGTTTCATAAAGTTGTTCGTAAAGTCATGCGTAACTTTACGATCAGCTTTATGAAACACCCCCAGGACCACTAACTGTTACTACTAAAAATGTTACCCCACTGATACACCAGAAAATTTATTACAGCTGATCCACTGAAAAAAAGGCTACAAGCCTTTTACACACAACTTTCAAGATAGAAATTTAATTTTGGCCAAATCAGGTTGAACTCGTTTCTTTTTTTGTATGTATCTTAAAGTTTAGCACGAGTACTTGCTGATTTGCTTACCTGTAAGAAAGTGTTGACATAACATGTTGCGCCAAGATTTTTCAATCCGACTAAGTCCTCCTGAAAAAAGGACAAAATAGCATACAAGATAAATTGTGAAACTTCAGGGAATATAACTTATATAATTTAACTGATGAATAACTTGAGTTCTATTATATAATTGAACACACCATTCATCAATAACCGGTAGTAAACATAATACCCACACTGTATTTTCCCTGTACTCTATTTACTATTTTGTGCATAATATATTCAAAGTTATTGATTGCTCACATTGTGATTGCCCAGGGGGCAATTGTCCTGATACGCTCACATCAATAAGTAACACATGTATGTGATAGAGGACTGGAAACTTGCGATTGATTGGAGGACTTGCAAGGTGCTATTTGGATAAATAGCAACTCTCTTTAAGATTGGCCCCTGGATTACTAAAAACATAGTACAATTGCTTTATAGTCACTGACCTTTGTTCTCTTTTCTTCTTCGGGGTCATCCATCTGATACCAGTGCTCATCTCTGATCTCCTTTAGCCATTCCTTCTCACCCAGATTCACCAGGCAGTTGGGATTGCCTTTGCAGTTTCGTCTGGACAAGAAAGAAACATGATAAGTTATAAATGACAAGTAGATCTGAAATAAGATTTTGAGCGTACAGATCATTAAAAAAATTAATTTGTGTACAGCTAGGATGTATACTTTAATCAACGTCAAAAGACTTTATTCACATACTATTGGCTACAGATAAAGAGTAGACCTATAAAATTCGAGATGCACTGCCAATATGGGAGACTGTCTCGAATTTCAGAGACTTTTGTCAAGCATGTGCCCCCCCCCCCCCCATTGAATGGCAAATAAAAAAGGGGGAAAAGTGGGCAGTGTCATGATAATGAATATGTATCAGATTATGCAAATGTGACACCTGTGACCTCAGGAGGTCAGATCGCATGTGCGCGATGTATATGCGATACGCGTGACTTGATACCCAGTGCGGGGAATAAACACCAGACTATGGTTTATGGAATTCAACTACTTTGTTAGTTTGTTTGCACTTAATATGTGACATTGGCGACGAGGATTAATGTTTCTTGGATGTTGAATCTGTGGCTACGAGCTGGAAAAGTTTCAACATGGCATTCGCTGGAGCGGAATTGTTAGCGCTTCGAGGAGTTCCACACTTCGATCCGACGGGTGGTGCAAGTATTGTCAGCGGCAAGTGGAAAGCTTGGCTTGAAGAGTTCGAAGCCTACGCCGATAGTCGCGGCCTGTTTCTGGACGGATGTACGCCGGCCCAGGAGGCGCAACGGAGAGCACTGTTGCTGTACACTGCGGGGCCTGTGGTAAGGGAGACTTTCAAAACACTTCCCAATAAAGGAGAGAGGAATGAGTATCAAAAAGCCACAGATGCCCTAAATGCTCATTATGTTGTCAAACCTAATGCTACGTTTCAAAGACATTTGTTCAGGAAAACAAAGCAGGAAGATGGTGAAACGGTTGCCCAATTTGTTACCAAATTACGACAGGTTGCTATTGGATGCAATTTCGTAGCTGGGGATGTAGAAAACCAAATTCTTGACCAAGTAGTTCAGTACTGCAGAGCTGATAAACTTCGCAGGAGAATGCTGGAGAAAGGAGGTGAGCTCAAGTTAAATGATGCATTGTCCATGGCTGCTGCTCTAGAAGCTGTTGAAGGTCAATTTAACTCCATGTCATTGAGAGAGAGAGAAAGGCCTAGAGCTGGTGGACAAGTTCAAGTGAACCAAGTATCGTATGAGAATGACAGAAAAAAGAATTTGGAATGCTACCGATGTGGGAACAAAGGACATTTTGGGAAGGATGCATCATGTCCAGCCAAAGGAAAGATCTGTCGGAAATGTGGAGGCCAAAACCACTTTGCGACAATGTGCAAAAGTAAGGCCAAGAGCACAAGTGAGGCGAGAGGAAAATTCAGAGATGGGAAGTCCAGAGATGGAAAGAAGTATAAGAATAGAGTTCGCCAAGTGGAAGGTGAACCCAGAAATGATAGTGATGATGACAACAGCCGTGGCCGTGATCAGAGGTACTATCAATTTGCTGTGAATGGTGATCATGAGAAAGTCCCAATAATCATTGGAGGTGTCACAGTCCCAGTGATAGTAGATTCGGGAAGTGATTGCAATGTAATAGATCAGATATTGTGGGAGAAACTGAAGAAGGACAAAATCATCTGCAAATCTACTAAGAGTACCAAGAGGCTTTATCCATACACATCACATATACCATTAACGACCATTGGATGTTTCACAGCCACCGTAGAAGTTGGCAAGATGAAGTCGACTGCAGAGTTTGTTGTCATCAAAGAAAAGGGAGAACCTTTACTGAGCAAACATACGTCTAGAGAGCTGGGAGTGCTCCAGGTGGGAATTGTACATGTAAATGCGGTACAGAGTTATGCAGGTTTAAAGCAGGAGTTTGAAGCAGTCTTCAAAGGAGTAGGGAAGTTGAAGGGTCGACAGGTGCAGTTAGCAGTGGATGAAACGGTGAAGCCAGTGGCCCAGCCTGTGCGAAGGACTCCATTTGGACTGAGAAAAAAGGTTGAGATGAAGATTGCGGAATTGATCGATCTCGACATCATTGAGCCAGTTGAACGCTCCACGCCATGGGTAAGCCCAGTTGTCATAGTTCCAAAGAGAAATGATGAAATCAGACTGTGTATCGATATGCGTAGAGTGAACGAAGCAATCATAAGAGAACGTCACCCCATTCCCACTATTGAGGAAGTCCTACAGGAGCTGTCGATTAGCAAGGTCTTTTCGAAAATAGACCTGAAGTGGGGGTACCACCAACTGGAGTTACATCCGGAGTCTAGAGAGGTGACAACCTTTGTCACTCATTGTGGGTTGTTCCGCTATAAGAGACTGTTGTTCGGAATCAATGCTGCTCCAGAGATTTATCAATATGAGATACACAGAGTGATAGCTGGGATAGAAGGAGCTGCGAACATATCAGATGACATCATTGTGCATGCATCGACCCAGAAAGAGCATGACAAGAGGTTGAAGCAGGTGCTTGGCAGACTGCGGGACGCAGGACTTACTGCAAATGCAGAAAAGTGTAAGTTTGGTGTCTCTGAGTTGGACTTCATGGGGCACAGACTGACTAGCGAGGGACTCAACCCAGGATTGGCCAAGGTGAAAGCAATTGCAGAGGCCCGTGAACCCCAGACTGCAACTGAGATGAGAAGTTTCTTGGGGCTAGTCAACTACTGCGCAAAGTTCATTCCGAACTTTGCTACATTGGCAGATCCACTGAGAAAGCTGACCAGAAAGGACACGCCATTTCAATTTGGTCATGAACAGCGACAAGCGTTTAAGTCGCTAAAGGAAAGCTTGATGAGTGCAGAGACCCTGGGCTACTATGATCTAAATGCACCGACAAAAGTCATAGCGGATGCCAGTCCAGTTGGCTTAGGAGCAGTGCTGGTGCAGGTGCATGCTGATGGCCCGAGGATAGTAGCATATGCCAGCCGCTCGTTAAGTAACGTTGAAAGGAGATACTCTCAGACGGAGAAAGAAGCCCTTGGACTTGTGTGGGCTTGTGAAAGATTCCATGCGTACCTGTATGGAATAGAGTTTGATCTAGTGACTGATCACAAACCGCTTGAAGTCATTTATTCACCGAGATCTAAGCCATGTGCGAGAATAGAGCGGTGGGTTCTGAGGCTTCAACAGTACAAGTACAGGGTAGTCCACATCGCAGGAAAGTCCAACATAGCAGATCCATTGTCAAGATTGCTGAAGGATGATCAACCGAGAGAAACTTCTGTGTTGGAAACAGAAGCAGAGAGCTTTGTGCGTTTTGTGGCAGTCCAGTCAACGCCAGGTGCGGTGACAACGAAGGAAGTCGAAAGAGAATCTGAACATGATCCTGAACTCGAAGTTATCAGAGAGTGTATTCACAGTGGACAATGGGATGATTGTCCATATAAAGCATACATTCCCATCAAGGATGAACTCTGTATAATTGGTCAGTGTGTGCTGAGAGGTAGCAGATTGGTGATTCCACAGGCACAGAGGCCAAAGATGGTGTCATTAGCTCACGAAGGACACCTGGGCATTGTTGGCACCAAACAGAATTTGAGAACCAAGGTATGGTGGCCAGGATGTGAGAAAGATGCAGAGAAATTCGTCAAGACGTGTCATGGTTGCCAAATCACAAGCAGGGGTAATCCACCAGAACCAATTCGAAGTACTATGTTGCCAACAGGACCTTGGGTGGATGTAGCTGTTGATTTCCTAGGACCACTTCCGACAGGAGAATCTATACTTGTGGTAGTTGATTATTATAGCAGATACTACGAGTATGCAATCATGAAATCAACCACTGCAGAGAAAACAGTCAAAGCCCTGGCTGAAATCTTTGGCAGACATGGGTTACCTGTGACGTTATACTCAGACAATGGACCCCAGTTCATCTCAGAAGTTTTTGCAGAGTACATGAACATTACAGGAATTCACCACCATCGGGTGACTCCTAAATGGCCCCAAGCCAACGGCGAGGTCGAAAGACAGAACCAGAGTATAGTGAAAAGGCTTAGAATTGCACAGGCAGAAGGCAAGGATTGGAAAGAGGCCTTGCTGACTTACGTCGCAGTCTACCGGGCTAGTACTCATTCGACAACGGGAAAAAGCCCGGCAGAAGTGTTGTTCGGGAGAAAGATCCGAACTAAACTACCACAAATTCAGGACATTAGTGAGGATCAGGAACTCAGAGACAGGGACCTCCAAATGAAAAGTGGTGCAAAACACTATGCAGATCTGAAGAGGGGAGCCGTACATTCTGACATAGTGCCAGGAGATAAGGTGATAGTAAGACGTGATGAAAGGAGGAAACTAGACACGCCATACTTTAGCCAGCCATACACAGTGACAGCAAGAACAGGAAGTATGGTAACTGTGAAATCACCTGACGGAGTCCTGTATAATAGGAATGTATCAAGTGTAAAAAGATACATGTCCCGAGACACTCATAACGAAGCTGCCAATCCAGAGAGGACAGACGGCAATCCTGAGGCGGTGACCGGTATTCCTGAAGGGTCGGACGGTAATCCTGAGGCGGAGACCAGTACTCCTGAGGCGGTGACCAGAGATCCAGACTCAGAGGCAGCGAGCAACACATCAGGCGGTGACCAGAGACATCAAGATGGTGATACCCAAGCAGAGACAACAAACACCAACGTTCCTATGGCAGCTAGTAGACCACAACGCCAGAGAAGATTCCCTAAGCGATATGATGATTTTGTGTGATTCCAGATCAATATGGTGGGGATGAGCTCTTTGTAAAATAGCGACAGTGATATATGAAACTACATGTGCCAAGGAGAAATGTTTGGAAATCATTGGTTGAAGCCAAGTTATGATTTAAAGGGTGTACGCCTTGCGCTGCCCATAGTTGTGAAATCGACATGTTGGAGAAATCACCATGGAAACCAAGTGTACGAGGAAGTTGTGTTATGTGCTAAAATAATAAGTTCTGATATATATATGTTTCAATATTACACATACATTAATCAATGTAAAAGGGTGTACGCCGAACGCTGCCCTTATTGTATGTGATAGGTGTTGCGAAAAACACAAGTTTGAGTTGGAGCATCGATCAGTTTTCAAAAATGGATTCAATCATCGAAGAGAGTATTTCCAGAAACTTCAGTTTCAGCTAGTCGTATGAACGCTTGGAGATAACAGATGATTTACACAAACTCAAAACTAGAACTCAAATAGTATCCAGTGAACAGTTGAACTTTTATTTGGACCACAGACTGGATGCATGAAAGATATTGCATGAAAGATATTATATTGCATGTTATGTTTTATGTTGTTCAACAAAGTTGTTTGGAAGATAAAACATTTGGGAAAAGTTTATCGACCAGATAAATTTGTTGTTTGTTAGAAGTTGTTCTTTGAAAAAAAAAAAGGAAGAAACAAAAGCAAATGCATCAAAGCATGTTTATTTCAGTAATTCACATATGGCTGAAACACAAGAACAAAAGAAATATTACAAGAATTTTCAGTGAAACTATAGTATAAAAATAGACCAGGATAAAGTTTCATTCTGGCAAAGGAGGGATGTCATGATAATGAATATGTATCAGATTATGCAAATGTGACACCTGTGACCTCAGGAGGTCAGATCGCATGTGCGCGATGTATATGCGATACGCGTGACTTGATACCCAGTGCGGGGAATAAACACCAGACTATGGTTTATGGAATTCAACTACTTTGTTAGTTTGTTTGCACTTAATATGTGACAGGCAGGGGAGGTGAGCTGAGAGCGATGGGAAAGATGAAGTTGTTTTCTTCGGCGCTCTGCTGGTTTCAGGTTCCCGATCCATGCGCTGGCGATGCGAAAACGGATTCAGCGTAAAACAATACCCCCAGTTCACCATCTATGAATGAGCTAGTTTTATGGGTTGTCCATCTTCCCAAGCCCAAGGATTTATCGCTTTAGTCTTAATTAACGTGAAACTCTCTCTCTGTAGACCCCTCTACAACTACAAAGGTCAATGTAAAATTCATCAAAAAAAATCATTGTAGAACCTGTTTTTCGCATCGCCAACTCCCGGATCGGAAATCAGAATGGTCAGTGAAAATGCAGACACGTCTGTCCCAGAGACACCAAGTTTAAAGATCGGCAATGCGTGA
Source organism: Strongylocentrotus purpuratus (assembly GCF_000002235.5). Classification (NCBI taxonomy): domain Eukaryota; kingdom Metazoa; phylum Echinodermata; class Echinoidea; order Camarodonta; family Strongylocentrotidae; genus Strongylocentrotus; species Strongylocentrotus purpuratus. Next base: position 263,872 of record NW_022145527.1, read on the forward strand.
CATTTTCATGATTCGGCGCGTGCGAAGGTACTATAACACACGTAGGCCTATAACTTATAAGGTATAACGTTTTTTCAAAATCTAGCGTGCGCGTCGTGCGTAAGAGCATTTTCAGACCCTCGAAATGCGTGATACTTGGTAGCTCAGGGCAGCGTCTCACGAAACCGTCATAAGTACAAGTTCACTGACATCCCATTGAAACGTGTGTATTAAGTTTAACACACGTTTCAATGGGATGTCGTTGAACTTGTACTTATCACGGTTTCATGAAACGCTACCCTGCTGTCCATGTTTACAAATTTACGAAGACGATCCTCGTTTGTGCGCACGATCCTTATTCTCGGACCAGCACCCGGCTCCCGTTTAATTTTTCAAATTAATGTACCACCTTAGCGCTTAACAACACAAAACATCTCTCTTACTAAGTCTCACTGCACTGCCCCCACCCATTTTCTAAACCAGTGAGCAGTGAGTTTGAGTTTATGATGCGACATGACTGAGTTTTCTTTACAAACAATGTTGTGTGAATGCATTTACCTGCACGACGTTGAACAAATTGGGAGATTCACACGATAAGCGACCCGAACATGCTCCTCCGTCACTTCGTCTGGAGAGGTTGTTTCTGTCCATCGCCAAATTTCTTTGTCTGAAGCCGATTTGCTTGGCATTTCAATAGCTGTTTTCTCCCTAATAACAAACAATTTTAGATAAAAACGTTGGCATACCAAACTATGTCTGAGATCGGCGGCAACAGTACGGCTGATTTCGCAACAAACAAGTGGAATTCGTTCGCGCGAGAAAATTCACACACAGTGTTTTCATTTTTTCATGATCTGGAAATTTTATAAGAACGTAGATGACGCTATACCATTTTGCTGCCGGGAAGAACACGTAGATCTATGTTTATGATTCTTCACGAAAAACACCATCAAGGGTGATATTTGCTTTCCTAGATCAGTAATTATTCATAGAATTTCCAGTATTCTAGAAACCGTCATCATAGACTTTAAAATGGGCTTCTTGGACAGCATACCAACCCATATGGTAAGGAAGATTTTAAAAAATTGAATTAGTCTTTTACTGTGGTCCCACCTGAAGCGATATGAGTTTGTGTTTTACTCTTTTTAGCACAATGATTGAATGAGCAGATGAAAGGAAATTGTGTTTTTTCAATTTGACTTAGATTTACATTCACGCATAGACTAGGTCTATTGTACGGTACAGTAATCTGTAAGTGTTATAAAACAGTGTGCAAAAAAAAGTCCAGTGTTTTTTTAGCTTTGTTTTGTCATTCTGTATTGTACTTTTATTGACGGTGGTGTTTTGTGTTTTTTTCCTCCCTTTATTTTTTTATGAATGGGTGACCAAAGTTCGCGTACATTTTAGAACATATTACAAAATGTGATATTCGAACTACGATTTCTCATATTCTACACAAATTTATTGATTTCAATTACCAAAGGGACGGCAAAGTTTTTAACTACAGATTAGTTCAACTAGAAAATTTTAACGTCAAAGGATTTCAGAGCGGAATTCATTTCGGAACGGACGCAAAATAATGCAAAATTTGCTGATCTTTTGTCAATATTTTCACAATTTCGTACCCAATCCTGGGTAATTTTATGTTCCTCTTTCCATTGGTGATATCAGATTTTCGTAATCTTACTGTTTTTTTTGAGATAGCGAACTTAGGTCACGCGCGAACTTTGGTCACACCACCATACTGCAAATTCTCCTTACGCCAACACCCCCAAATCCAAATGCCTCGATGTTGACCTCTTAGATGTAATTTTGAACTACCTCGAGTACTTACATGCTTCCGTTGCATGCTAAGGTCCTGGGCCAGTTTCTCAAAACCATCATAGATCTACTTCTCAAGCAGTTGACTACAAGTTATACAATGCATGTTTCAACGGGATGTCCAAGAAGTTAAGACTCGGAACAGTTTTTTGAGAAAAGGCCCCAAGAATTTGTTTTGTGTATGGATCATAAATTTAAAAATGTATAGCAGGCAGTAAAAAGAGGAGATCTTTCTTAAGAAATATAGAATTCACATGTTCAAGTTGGCCCAAAGTTTTTCATCTGCAACAAATGTAAAGAAAGTAAATTTTGTTTCCTAAACGCAAGACTGTCTCCCAAATAGGCTACAAAAAACCTTGATAAAACTTTCTGGCAAATAGACAGCCAGTCACAGCTCAGCCTTCTGAATATGAAAGAGTCTGCTGTATGGGCCATGTGTCTCTATTGACAATCTAGAAAGAGATTACTAGATTTAGCGCCCTCAATTGTCTGATAATGACATTCAGCAATTTTATCTCTTAACCGTTTATCGTTTTTCAGATTTTTCAGAAATACATATTAGCATGATTAATACTTTCCTTTTCTGTTTTAATTCTATTTCTCGCCAGGATTATACAGGACAGAAGCTAGCGGAGCAGATATTTCAGGCAATAATCATGCTCTTTGGGGTAAGTCATTTTCATTGAGATTTGTTAAAGTTTTTGTGGAATGATGAGTCTCATCTACGTTTACGTGGATCAGTCATCTAATGTTAATCAATCTAAGAAAAGTAAGGGCTTCACATTCTTATTATTTTTTTAAGTGACACAAAGTTTAAAGGTTCATACTGTCAAGTGATTTGAAATAAAATGAAATAAAATGAAAAGTAAAGAACTAGGAATCTTCTTTGTGAATCGGTGCAATGTGTCCCGTTTATTCATACACATATAAAGAGCTACTTTTTAACTTGTATTCATTTTCAGGTTGTAGGGTTCGTCTGGGGTTATGTCTGTGAGCAGTTTGTCCAGACTGTGTACATACTTGGTGCTGGCTTTGTTCTTTCCTGTATAGTAAGTACCAAACAATTCTTCAAATATTCCACATCAAGGGGGCGTTTCACAAAAATTGTCATCGGTGACAAATGACAGTTTTTGTTATAAGCTACTGAAATCCTTGCTTCTGATAGGTTATCAGCTTATTTGTCACTGATTTTTTTTGTCATTTGTCATTGAAAAAAGGCTTTGTGAAATAGGTCCATGTTCATGTGTTTCATGCTAATCTGCAACAGACAAATTATTCACAGAAGAAGTTCACTGTGACACAAGTTGGATTTAATGAAAGCAGAGTATTATATCCATGAATTATTTTAGAAAATCAGATTTAAAAATTTGAATGTTGTAATTTTTTTGGAATTTGTTATAAATCAGATGTTCATTACATTATCTGTAGGTGTCATTCTCCCCAAATTTTTCTCATCACTTTTAATTGCTCTACAGTTAATTTTCATTGTGAGACACATTCCAAATTTGATTTGTGGCCCATGCTCTCTCCTCTATGGCACATAATAAACTTATTGGTTTGGTCTGGTCTGATAGTTTGTTTTACCTGACTGCTAAGAAAGCACATGTGTGCTTGTAAGTAAGCAAACATTCTGATTTACTTGCAGCTGCTGCTATCCAACTCTAATGGAATATAAGAAGAAGAAGAAGATTTTAGATATCAGATAATTTAGAATCGCTTCACACACCATGAACAAGTTCTGCTCAATCTTAAGTTTTGTTTTAGCCCCAAATGTGCTGTGACCTACTGACAACAATTACGTGTTGTATTGTCAAAGATAAAGGGTTAGGGTTAGGGTTTCAATTAGGTTTTAGGTTTGGTTTAGGATTATGGTTACGGTTAGGTTTAAAGCCCCACTGTCCTACTTGTAGCTACTTGCTCCCTCTATATAGAAAACTTCCCCAATCGGTGCCTGTTGGTCCCCTATGATCCTCTTTTTCTTATGTTAGTTGAGAGCTGAGTTAATGAGATAGCCACCTGTCAGTGACCTCTCTGTGTGGTCCAATCCCTTCTGGCTCAGTAGTATTGACGGTCTTTAAGTTCAAAATTTAGTTACTGGTAGTACATGTATAGGATATTGACCTGGGAGGAATTGTTGGTGGAGCATGTGTCGTAGAACCATCCCAGAGTCGATCCATAATTATGTCTTTGTCGCGTCTTTGTTGTGTCTTTCAGTTGACCTTACCACCCTGGCCTATGTACAGGAGAAATCCAGTCGCATGGCAGAAGCCTCAACAACAAGCAACCATCGCGCCGCCAGCAGAAACTACGACACAATCAGCAAGGAAGTCAGGGAAGAGGAAGGACAAATCCAGATAGATTTGTCTCAACATTTCATTAAATATTCCCATTTATTCAATCTTTTGTTTCTCTTTAGGCTAGTCAAAAGTATTTCAGTTTCTATTTAGACAAGTTAACTCAATGCCTCACAAGTAATCTACCTGTGCCACAATGGAAGGACAAATCCAGATAGATTTGTCACAACGTTTCATTAAATGTTCCCATTATTCTATCTTTTGTTTCTCTTTAGGCTAGTCAAAAGTATTTCAGTTCTTTTTAGACAAGTTAGATCTTTAAATGCCATTGTGGCATTGGAAGATTATTTGTGCCACATATAAAGAGTTAACAGTCATAGTCTCTTCTTCATAGGCCACTGGCACCTATTCTTCCTTCTTCTTCTTCTTTTTTTCCCATAACTTGTGGAAATTTTTCTTGCAATTTATTTTGGACATAACTTAATTTGGATAATGGCAATTGTTTATAAGATATGGCCCTGATTTGATGTATGAAAATAGAAATCTACAGGGATTCTGTCTCGTGCACCCAATTTCATTGCATAAGTATGGTTGATAAAACTACTTGTTTTAGGGCAGTTACTTTTAATGTAATTGTGAGCACTTTTTTGTCAATGTTGTTTCGGTGATTGTTTGATCATTGTCTCTTTTACCCCCTTGAGAATTTATCAATGTAGCACACTGACAATGCTATGAAAGTATGTCTTTATTCTGACACAGTTTAAAATACTTTGATGTTATTCTTTGACACATACACGGTAGCACTGGATAATATGCAATACAATAGTGTACTGATCACCCTTGTACATTGTACATTGTGTGTCTAAGAAATCATTATCCATTTTGGAGAAAAAATCAGGAGCTCATAGTTTGTTTTTCTATTCTAATTTTTTTCTTTTTTGTGTCCTTTTTGGTATGTTGCTTGTACGTTCTTATGATGAATATTATTTGTTTGACTCTAGTTGTGTCTGTCTTTGATGTTTCTTGTTTTGGGTTAAATTATTTAGTGTATACCATGTACATTTATTTCCTTTTTTCCTCGTCCACAAATATTCAAAAGACAAATTAGATAAAATTTGTCAATGATTGGAAATCTTGTTACTGACATCTTCATTTGTTTTGGTACATGTATATAAAGTTTATTTCATTCCTTAGTTACACGACTTAAAGATTTAATACTGTGTAGTGTGTACCAAATTTCTTGCACTTATATCTCAATAAGCTAAATTTATCAATTAAAATATTTGTTAAATTGAGAATGGAATATTCATGAATTTCTTTATTCTTGGTGCCTGGGAGTTTGGTTGTTTGAAATACTGAATGATGGAAATAAATTTCATGTGTCTATAAGATTATGGACCATCAGTGCAGAAAGATGAACAAGTTTGCCGTTATGGTTACACAAGCAAAAGTTATTGATCAAGGCCATTAATTTATCAATAGCTATAAGTTTAATTGAATGCAAATTGGCAAGTAAATTGTGGATATGCGTTAATATGCTATTTTTTACAATGGAGATGTTACACAATGGTCTTTGGGCGAGTAACCTTGACATTGAATCAGCTAATTTACTTCCATTGGTAATAAAACGTGCATTTTTAGGCATATGAACTTATTTAGATTTGTAAGTTTGTGGTTTCGCCATGAGGGTTATAGTCCTATAAAGGACTGTTGGGTTTGAAAGAAGATTTTTAAAAGATAATAATAAAAACCCCACACTCTCTGTCAGGACTACCCAGATGGTGAAACCATGAACTTGTGAATGTATACACACCACCATGCAACCCTCAATCTCACAGATCATCTGAACGTACATGTATATAAATGAATGTCTATTGTGTATTTTGCGGATGGTTTCATTGATTGCTCTTTGAGAGGAACATTGAATGAATGATTGAAACTTCCCCCAAAATGGATTAAATAGTTGTATTAATCAAAGTGCAATCATGAGTGTGAAAAGGGAAAAAGAGGGAGAGGGAAGGGAATGGGAGAGAGAGAGGGAGGTTACTAAAAAGACAGGAAGCAAGTGAGAAAGAGAGGAAGGGAGGGATAAAGGAGGAAGAGAGAGCGTGGAAATGGAATAGGGAGAGGGAGTTGGAGAGAGAAGGCCAGAAAGCGACAAGCGAAGATGATCCAATACACCCCATAAATAAACTTTCAATATTATTTCAGTTCGAATGTTCAAATGGGATAGGAAGAAGTTTTGAGGAGATAGTATGAGTGAGATAGCACCAGTGACAAAGATAGGTGTGGATACTGTGGGTGTGTGTTTGAAAATGTCTGAAAGGAATATATAATTTTTTAACGTTTTTTTTATACAGGGTAAATGGGAGGGAACTCGCAAGATACCTCACGGAGTTCCCAGTTTGTCAACTTTCATATTTTTAATCGGTTTTTACATCAAGCTTTCTCTGACTTGTTTTTCTTATTTTTCTTCTTCTACTTAAAACCAATTTGAAGCCCCTTTGCACTAGTTTGGCCAGGAGGGATTAGACCTCCCGGCATGGTCACCGACAGGGGGTTATCTCATCAAATCAGCTCTCAATTAACATAAGAAAAAGGGATCATCATGGGGGACTAATGGTCACCGGTATGGCATGGTTTGCTATATAGAGGGCGCACGTAGCTGTAGTGCATTGGTGATTTAGTATCAAGGTGGAATTCTCTTTCAATTATTTTTCTAACGTTTAATAAGTAAATAATGACAACAGAGGTAATTTCGTGCTGTGATAATGGCAGTATATCAAAAGTGATTTATTTTTGCATAGTGATATTACAACACAGGGATAAAACAAATATGTAGTTCAGTAAGACAAGATATACGGCATAAACAAATATACCCTTAATCAATTGTATACGAATCAGTATACATGAATATACTATACATTATCATAATACTTGCATAACGTTATTGTAAATAAACATTAGTAGCATATAGCGCGTAGTTTGGGTCCAGTCCGCAATTGAGGGTCGGAGGCACTGGACATGGGTCTTACAAAAATTACAAGGTAGAATCTTGTAGGGGGGGGCAAAGCGACCGAGCGGAGTAGTTATAATGTGCGAGGGGTCCTTTCTTAATATTCCACTCACTTTGATACTGGTATGTGATGATAACATCAACATTTAAATTCATCAATAATTTATCAATACTTTATCAATACCTATACAGGAAGAAAACATGAAGTTACAATTTTTACAACATTTGCACTTTCTTCAAAAATATGACTCTACACCTTCAAGTAAAGCCGTGATGAACGATACTCACTTTATGGTTTCCTTATTCACAACATTACTCCTGCCAGATAATAGACCCACTCGATCCTCACTATCAAGTTAATGACGTACCTAATTGGTTATACGTTCAAGGACTCAAGGACAAGGTCAACTAACTTCCAATAAAGTATTGTTTACCTATTGTGAAAAGGGTTCGTTTTGGACTCCCGTCATAGTTAGTACTTCAGATTAGATTTTAGACACTCAGAATACTTCAGAGTAGATAAGAAAATGTACTTTGTAACATTATCAGATAATGCATTCGAGACATCAAATACGTAAGGTTACCATCAGACTTAAGTTAACAACTAAATTAATCATTCCCTTACCAAGTTTTGCAATTTTATAAGTATATGGAAAAGCGATTGTTCTGATATAATTATGTTTCATGAGAATATAACACATTAAAGCTTACATTTAAAGGTATTCAACAAGGGCCCTAAGTCAACCAGTCAACTTTGCATTATTGAGTTACGAAAAACACAAAAACATAAAATTGACATGGGTTATGAATAATTTAGTTGTTAACTGTATATCTCCCTTTATCGTTATGATTGTACCTTCATGGTATGCTCTATCCTCTCATCAACTAATCGCGTCACCATTCCTAATGATTAACTCTTTGTACTCATGAAAGCAAACTGTTTATCATAATCCGATGATCCCTACACATAATAATACATCTTTCTTTTCTTTCCTCTCATTTTTTTTTAAATTTTGGGGCTGAGCGAATGATGCGTGCGTGCGCTCCCATAGCTACCTAGCTTATACCTACATGAGTAAAGGTACAATAATATTGATGAAGAGAAGGAAGAATAGTCGAATGGCAAAAACAGAAAGAAAAGTAGGGAAAGATGTGGAAAGAGGGAGCGAGGGTAGGGAGTGTGAGGGAGAGGAGTGGGAGGGAGAACAAGATAGAGAGAGAAAGAGAGAGAGAGAGAGAGAGAGAGAGAGAGAGAATGAGAGTAAGATGGTATGGTATGGTATGGTATGGTATTTATTTCATTCTTCATAAAAAAAACATATACAATACATACAGAGTATTAAAAAAATTAAATATATAAATACAGGTACAAGGGTAACATTACAGATAATATGAATACAATAAAATTAATAAGGAAACTAGTTAAGAAAGCAAATTTATGTCGAATGAGGGGTCAACAAAAAAAGAGCATTTAGCCTTGTTAAACGTTGACCCCTAAACAAGTACGTAATTAATATAACATTAGGAAGAAAAAGATATCAGGTAGAAACAGTAAAACAGAAAAAGAAAACATTATACAAAAAAAAAAACACATATATATATATATACTATGATATTCAGGTTGTTGAGTACAAATTTGATAAAAACAATCGAAATGAACGTTTAATACTATATAAGTAAAACTTGAATAATAAAATATATCATCATCAAAAGAATATGATATAACATGTATATATTCTCCCTATCCCCTCCAATTACCCTCTATCACATCAGAACCCCCCCCCCCCGTCAATGACCAGGAAGCCTTTTTAGGGCACTTTGGGGGTTCGGGGGCTTGGGGTTTCTCGCATTCATTTTCTACATCATGTACCACGTGACCATTTCTTGAGGAGCTTAAAATAAGTATTTAACAAAACGTGTCCGTTAAATCTTAAAACTAAAAAATATTCTGAGCACAGCTTTATACAGCAGGAACAACATCTGTATCAACAATAGGATTCTCAATTATCTTCATGTTTCTTTCGTCATGAGTGGTGTCATCTGATTTAAGAAGCTGGTAATCCCCATTTATAGTTATTTTGATTTCATTGTTCTTTTTATCCGAATCTTTGTTTGGCTGTTTTTCTCCGTTAGCTGTCAACGTGCCAGTGACGTCATCAGGTATTGGCTGGTATTTGATCTGGATGCCGTTGCCATGGTAGCAATCCTGGTCGATATCTTTCCCCTTCTCATTCACCTCATCCTTATCAGTGTCTCCTCCTTCGCCTTCGTCTTCGTCCATCTTTGTCGGTGCATTGCGTCGTCGATAGTGCATCCTGGCACGGAAGAACGCGACGTAGAAAAGGAAATCGACGAAACTGATGATACCGTAGAAGCACGGAACAGTCAACATGTCGTAAAGCAGGTCCGAGTCGGCGAAAGTCAGGAGCATGATCGTGACGGCCAGCGCCGAATTCTGTATCCCGGTCTCGAAGCCGATGGTCCTGCATTTGGAGGTGGGTTGTCGGCAGATCCGTCCAACGCCGTATCCGAAGAAGTAGCCCACGAAGGGGAGAATTGTGGTCGAAGTCCAGATCTTCCAGCTGGCAGAGAACATACCCGGGTTGATGATGCCGATCAGGGAGATCGAGACGGGGATCGTCGCAAGCCCCATGATGCTTCCGAACTAGAGCCATTAAGGGTTATAGACAAAAAATGATAATAATGATATCTCTGGAATATACAAATAACAGCCCCGTAAGCCCTTTATTAACCAATGAAAAGAACTCGAGGTTCCGAAATTTTCTTTAGCCCTATGTCGGCCAACGGAATAACATGACCACTTGAACAAGTTATTTCGAAATTGACGCCCGTTAAAGTAAAGGCCTTCCTATTTTGTATGTAATACATTTGACAATAAATGACAGTTATGTTTACATGTAGCGCTTGATACTATAATGTTTTTATGTATTTTTACAAGGTTATTTTTTCCCAGGTCGAGCCAAGTAACCCTGATAAGGCATTCGATCAACAACAAATCTTCATATACTGATGGGAATACCCATTTACTTCAACAGGAGTCACCGTGGAAGAGAGTGGCAAATGTAGATTATAGTGCTTGTGCTTGAAATATTATACGCTTATTGATGTCTGATCGACGCTGGTGGACCTTCTCTATTTTCCTACCTGTGAGACTCTACTAGCCCATTTCACGTTGTATCTTCTGACGATCATGCCAGCGATGGCGGGGACGATGATGGTGACGAGGGTGGTGAAGATGTTCATGAATGGGACTTTGGTCTGCTCCGACGTCCATCGTCGAGAGTAGATGAGGAGGTTGAGCGGCATCATCCCGATCGCAGCCACGCACGATACCGACGTCATACACACACTGGTTGACGCGAAGAAAACAACATGTGAGAAAGATATTGGGACAAGATCGCTATTGGAAATATCACATCATCACTTTCATCTTCAATGTTATCATCATTATCCTCAGCAGCAGCATCATCATCATCATCATCATCATCATCATCATTATTTCCATTAACATTATTATCATAATCTCATCTCCATCATCATCGTCATCATCACCATTACATTATCATTATCATTATCACTATATGTGACATTGTAATCATAATCATTACTGCCCGGATTACCCCTTATAATCGCCATTATTATCACCTTTATCATTAAGTACATGTATATCATAATCATGATCATAATCATCATCATTATTTCCATCAACATTATTATCATAATCTCATCTCCATCATCATCGTCATCATCACCATTACATTATCATTATCATTATCACTATATGTGACATTGACTGCCCGGATTACCCCTTATAATCGCCATTATTATCACCTTTATCATTAAGTACATGTATATCATAATCATGATCATAATCATCATCATCACCACCACCATCATCACCATAACCATAGCATCATCAGCATCGTCAGCAGTAGCGTCGTCGACTTGAACATCCCGTGATCGTACCTAAGACAGACGTCGCCATTAGTCCAGAACGTGAAGAGGTTCGACACCGTCCCGCCGGGGCAGCACCCGATGATGAGCAAACCGAGAGCGAAGGGGGTCTCGAGCCCGAGAGCGAGGGCGGTCAGGAAGCATATAAGAGGCATGGTAATGAACTGGGACAGAAACCCGATCACGAAGCCAATTGGGTGACGAAACTAGAAAGAAAAAAAAAGCAAAATGTTTATTGTAATATTGATGTATACTTATTCCCCCATCGCCATCTTCAAACTTCCCAATTATAACTCCTGAAATAATATTTTTTTAACTCATCTGTCTCGGGAATCCTTTTCATATATGTATTTTGTAGTAATAAGTAGCCTATCACAATTGAATACTCCGATTGGCCAATTGCCATACGAAAAGCCTGTTAGAATATCATTCTCTTTATTTTGTAATTGACTTTACATTCTTAACGATTGCCAATTCTCCTTTATTCTTGTTATATTATAGTTCGTGTTTGAGTATATTCTTTACAAAAGCTTATATGTATTGCCAACAACATTTTAAATGTGTCATTTAAAATCACCTAACATCAAATATGATCATTGGAGGGGGTTTAACTTGTTTCCTGTCCCCCCCTATACCACACTCCTAATTCATCACTAACACGCCCTTTTAATTATTACGTGTAAATATATGAGTACTTCTTACATCACTAGTAAAATAACTGATGATGATGATGATGAGAATGACGATCATGATGATGGTGATGATAATAATGATGATGATGAGGATGATGATGATGATGATGATGATGAATAGGATGAGGAGGAGAAGGAGGAGGAGGAGGAAGAGGAAGCGGAAGAGGATGTGATGACGATGATGATGGTGATAAAAATGAAAACTAGATCAATGCTACATCAGATGGAAATTGAAACAGCGAGCATTTGGAGATGAAACAAAATAATCCAGCTCATCTTTTAAAACAACGAGAAGTGATCGAATATTCGACAGAATGCCTTGATCCTCCAAAATCTTAGTTAGTTTTTATCAAGCTAGAGGCACAATAGGTATTGACAAATTTAATTTAGTCCCATATGAATAGACGAAAACATTCTTCTCGTAAATTCAGATATTTTCACTGATTTAAACGACATTTTAACCACACAAAGGGCTAAGAAATGGAAGAGAATAACAAAGGTGACCTGCATGATGACCTTCAACTGATTATGGGAAATTGTTATTGACATTTAGAACATCTGTTCCGACATTCTTCACTTTAAAATTTATGTGTATCTAGATCTTTTTTTAAAGACATTGTGCTTGCAAGTCACGCAAAAGGTAAGTATTAGCGCTTTCATGTTGACGGAGATCTTTTTTAATGTCAACACAAACATTCACATGTTTTAGTTGACTTATGCCCCTGAACTTTATCAGTAATACTAGAATAATTAATGTCAAGTTTAGATAAGACAAGTCCGTGATATAGTTCTACAATTAACATACGCCTAGCTAGTCTTAATGTTTCGAATTATGAACTTTATTTGCGGAGGAGGCGGTGGGCAGGTGGCACTCGGCGCCCCCCCCCCCCCCCTCCCCGGCCCTCCTCTGCTCTCGATGCATTCTCAGGTTTAGGAAATACACTCTGTTCACTTGGTAGAACGATGTGTAGGAGAGTACAGTCACAGGCCATTTGATATGCACATTATGTTCTCTATTGGGTAGATTTAAAGTAATTGATAACAAATAATTTTGATTTTTGTTTACACTGAACTCTTATTGATACCATAAGTAATTGTACTAAACATAAGTACATCTAGCTTCATATCTCATCTACATACAGTCAAGTTTTAGTTATTTTTTCTCTCCTTCACTTTAAACAAAAAATCCATTCTGTCTTTTCTTTCCATTTATTTAAAGAAATAGGGTAGTAAATAACGATGAGACGAGATCCCTCGTTGTTGAAAAATAAAGTCTGGCGTCTCAGCATGCATCCAACTCACTACTCTTGGGACAAATACCAGGGGTGGATCAAGGAATTTGGTCAGGGGGATAGGGTCAATCTGCGCGGAGGTGGGGGGGGGGGGGTATTATTAAGAGCAAGAGGTATAAACATATCACACTTTGCATTGTGGTGCTCTCAGAGAGAAAAATATTAAAGAGGGATCCGAGAGGGCGGGGGGGGGGGGGCTTATTTGTTCTTGTGTACTTGGGATGCCTCTAGCTGCCCCCCTCATATTATATATCCGTCACACAGTGCATGCCAATTCTCTATCTGAGAAAAAAAATTATGCGCAGCGTGGGATTGCAAACAGGTTGAGAGTTGAAAGCTGTAAGTTGAACTCATAATGAAAGGATGACCGTTGCATTGACCCCATGAAGGAAAAGGAACATAAAACCTTTGTTTTCCTGTTCAATATAGTCAGGAAAGTGAAAGGATAGTGAATTTGCAGGATAATTTCTCTGTTTGGTAGGTATTGACTTTATATGGTATATCACACACTGACTACTGATGCACATGCTAATTGATATTCAGACCTTGAATTTCTTATTAAATTCTTTCTATCGCGAATTCGAATCGACTCTGTAAAGTGGTTTATCAAAGTGTAATCCAAAGTTTACCCACATGAACTTTGAATCCATATCCGTTTTAAATGTGCATTGGAATAGTGATATAGATAAATGGGCGTGGGTATGTGACCAGTCCCCCTCCCCTTCCAATCGCATAAGAGAGAGAGAGAGAGAGAGAGAGAGAGAGAGAGAAAGAGAGAGAGAGATAACGAGAGATAGAGAGAGAAATGGAGAGAGAGGGAGAGAGAGAAAGAGAGAAAGAGAGAGAGAGAAAAAAAGAGATAAGGAGATAAAGGAAGGGAAAGTGAAGAGGATGAATAGAAGATGATGCAACCCTCTCCCATATACCCTCACCATATCCACGCATTTCATCCGTCCACCAACACCACCAATTTCCAGGCAAAGAACAAAAACAAAAACGTAGATAGACAGAGGAATTCAGAAATCCGGCAGACTAGTGCTCGAGGATCGTCGAAAGGAAACTGATTCCTGTCAAGTAGGTTCTTAAAGTTGAGGTTAGCTAAAGATTTATTTATCTCGAGGCCTGATCGCATGCGCATTTGCAGTAAACTTGGTGGCAAGAAGAGTGTACTTCTGAAATGGTTAATTGTTTTATAAACTGAAACAGCTGTGTATAATGAGGTTTTGCGTAATCAAACGAATTAATCAAAGGTTACTGAAAATCAGTGGCTTTTTTGTTATCCTTTGTTTGACCATCTGTATGTTTATTTGTTTCCTTTTTAATCTTACAGATTTACCTTTACTAGAGTTTCCTATTTGTTTCAATACCTTTTAAAACTAATTTTATGGAAATGAATGGATGCTTCTTGAATAGGGAAACACCTAGTGACGATAATTATATCCAATTAATCAATTAATCAAAATTGACTCAAATGAGAATAAAGAACCCTGTTGAAATGTATGGTAGGCCTTTATAGTACAAACATGGTCAACTTTGAATAATCTCCGTCCCAGAACATCATATCTTCTACTATAAACAATTACCTAACTGTTCGTATCTTCTTCACATAATAGAGGCGTAAACCGCATAAATTAGTGTTAATTGCCGTACTAAGTACAATGTATACATGCAAGCTTTCGGGATTTCAATTTACTGTTTTTTACCCCGGGGTAACACGTGTATTGAAATTGCGGGAGCTAATTCAAGATTTTAAAGATGGGGCGAAAGGCCATGGGGCACATATACTGTCATCCTTGAAGATGATTTGAAAATGAATCTCTTTACTAAGATTACATTCTTTTTAATTTAGTGAACCAAAAGGGGCATGGGTCTCCTGGGTTGTCCAAATACTTGGACATCTGAACCCTGCTTAGTATCGTCAAAGATTCAGGATTCGGGTTAGGGTTTTAATTTGTCTTATGATAGTTTTAAGCAGTGGCGGGTTTGGGCAACCGGCCTGTACTTGTACCCCCCCCCCCCCCACCATACTTTGAAACCAAAATGACATACCTTAAATAGAAGTTGCCCCTTAATTTTAATGGTGCCCCTTATATCTCTCCCTTTACAAATTATGGATCTGCCCAAGGGCTGAAGTTAGGAATTCGGTTATTGTAGGATAAGGATAGCTGCGTAATTGTCAACGGGGCAAGTGTCATAGAACCCCCCCCCCCCCCGCCAATTTGTTACCCCTGCATACGCCGCAGAAGTTGACTGAATTGCTCACCGTTTCTTTGAAATCCTTCGCCGTGATCACAGCCCCCATTGATAGCATGATGCAGACCAATGCCACAGTAAGGAGCCACTTCTGAAATGTCTTCAAAACAGTCAGATAATGTGGCTCCGAGTATCCCACGGTTGTACCGTTCATAAAGTCTTCCGTACCGTTCATAATTCCGAACTCGGTGGTTTCTACGATGTCGGACATCATCATAGCTGTTGTCGATGTCGATATCGACGATAGAAACACCGCTGCTGATCCCGACAGCGTCGATGTGTTGAATCCATCCATGGGTATAGTTCCAGGGGCCTGGGTCTGCAATGCTGTCTCCATGATGTCAATTTTTTAACTTTAAGTCTTTATTTCCAGAAAGCAGATACTTCGCCTTAAAACAAACTGTAGTAAACCTTCTGATCTAAGTTTGCTTAGATTCAGATTACTCGAAGATTATCTTTGCCAAAGTACCAAATTAGGGACATCTAAACTGGTATATACTTTAGAGGAGATGCCAATTGGCGAATCTTGTTCCAGTTACTTGTTTAAATCCCAAAGCAGAGCGGTACACCCGACAGAAATAACCGAGCAAACCCATTAACCCAAAATCCAACCTCAATACGAAATGGCAATGACATCATTGACAACTGTATAGTTGTGCAAACAATGCTTCACTGGCCATGAACTGTATATAGGATGAATTTTGATTGGGCAAAGTTCGCGCATGTGCTCAGCACTCATACTAGGGCCCTCGGTAGATCAGAGGGGTGTTAACCCCTCCCTGTTTTGCACCCCCCCCCCCCCCCCACTTCGAAATGTTCTAGCTATTACCCTGAACTTCTGCGAAACTTTGATAAGCTTCAGACAGTGATTTTAGATCAGACGCATGCTGTGTACGGTATTTGTTTTCAAACTTGTGAATGACCGTTCATGAAAATTAACATGGAGAAGGGGTGGGGTATCTCAAAAGACATGGGTACCAGTTATTCATAATTGTTTTTATATATCCTAAATCATGACAAACAGTATATCTTTTCAAAATGAACGAATTTTTGTTCATTTTTCCTCAAAATTTCATCAAAATGATTCCCTGATTTTTTTTTCACATCTCCGCACACTACCACACACATATCTGAATTTTCGATCTCTCTGCTTGACATGCTCTCCAGTCTCTTCACTCAACTATCATTTGAACATAAAAGAATTAATGTCAGTTACTCCAGACAAAAATTATGTGAACCCAAATATTATTTCAATTGTTATATCGATGTTAACGTCTGTTATCTTGAAGAGCTAGTAATTGATTATTTGCTACATGTAGGTCGCTTGGTTGTATAGTTATCAAAAATGTTGGACACGCATACATTGTACATTAAAAGAGGTGGTTTCTTCTGTTGCATGTGGTTCGATTGTAAGTTAAACGTTTTATTTACATTTTAGTGAACATTTTATTCCTTGTATCTCGGTTACAGTGACGTAGACAGGTCCCCAATATTATTGTGGGGATGATTAATGAAAATACAATATATCTTATGCATGCACATACACACATGCACGCGCGCGCGCACCCCTGAAACCTGGGGATGAATACTGTACACGCTACCCCCCCCCCACACACACACACACACACACACATACACACTATCTACGCCGCTTCTAGCTATTCTTGCTCCCTATGCTTGTCCTGGCATCATGATGTACATGAAGAAAAGTGGTTTTAAATTAGAAATCCAAATGAAACTTATTACAAATAATGTTATTTTCTCCTCAAGTTGTTCGATCATGCATTTTGCACGATCTAATTAATTGCACCGTATTAAATGCCAAAATGTGAATTTCAAATCAATTAAAATGGATAGCCTCCAACTCTTAACCGAATTGATACACGTTTCGCCCACCAATTTCCGATATATCGTCGCTGTTTTCACGAAGTGACGGTAGTGAAAAAAAATTGCATTCACTTTGCGTTACGATTTTCCTCACTACCGTCACTTCGTGAAAACAATTATGATAGCCTAAATAAATGAATAGATCATATGGCTCCGTGTAGTCTCATTTCACAACGCCCCTATCGTCAGAGTCAGCAGCCTAACATGTTAGCCTATGGAGAATTACCTCAAAAAAAATCGTTAAAAATTCTTTTTTTTTTTGTGCCAAGAACACTGTTCTGTGCATGCGCTGGCGTGCCACGCTCACATAATTGGGTTTCTGGTGGCTTGTCATGCACACATAAACGCTCATTTGCTCGCGTGCCACGGACACATTTTCGTGCATAAGTACACACGCTAGCTGAACCTACCTTAAATTAACATGGCACACAGAGGATTAGTGGCTGGCACAATAGGGATTAGCACTGTGGCACTGGGTGAATTGAATGGGGGCAGCTTAAGAGTTAAACGAAAAGCACATCCACCCCGACGTTCGTTATCACTAGCTCTTTCATTGGAACCCTCATGTCCCATTGAATTTTGAAAGTTCACCCAGCGTAATTTGATCAAAATAGGTTGCAAGCTCGTCATTGCCTATAATACACATGTGAAACAAGTCGAACTTTGGACTCAGTTTGCCAAGCGATTTTAAGATTATAGGTCAAGCACACGAAGGATAAGAAGCATGAATTATCATAGATCACTTCTGCTTGGTTCATTATGTCCATTTCATCCAACCCCTAACGTCATTTTCCATTTCGTAAAAGCAAACATTTTGCCGAGGTAAGCAAAAACATGAATATTCATGAACGGTCAGACAATACAGCCTTTCAGTACGTAACGTATAGTGAATGGAAATGGGCGATGATCCGTCCAGGAGGTAGAGGTCAGTGGTTTGTGCTGTCAATGTTCCAGCGAGCGAAAATGAGGCAACCGGAGCAATATGCCCCAAATCGAGGCTATCAAAACTGTCTCTATGAAACCATATCGCACTGCAGCCTCAATAGTGAGGTTTGTGTACTTAGCGTGGATAAAGGTCTATTACAGAGTGGTTTGAGTGTTTTTATTTTTTATTTTGAAGGGCACTTTTTTCCGAAGGTTTTTTTTTTTAAACGGCCCGGTTTACCGCTGCATATTTGAACGAGGCTTTAATTTGATTATTTTCATGTTGTCGCGATGACAGTGGATCGATTCTTAAATAGCTGCAGTTATGAAGTTTTTGTGGTACACTCTAAAAAATATTGGGCAAAAAAATTTGCCCAATTTTTACCCGACATGAAGGCGATTATGTGTCCAACCAACTGTTGGGTAAATTAAAGATTTTGCCTGATTTACCCAGTGTTGGATAAACAGAAAATACCCAACTTTTAACCAACCAAAATTTACCCAAGCAGAAATTCACCCAATTCTCACCATAATGTGTAGCATATTAGACTCTAGTTGGGCAAATAAGTTGGATAAAATATGATATATATATATATATATATATCTTAAATAAAAGGACATTAAAGCGGCGGCGGGATTCGAATCGCGGACCTTGTGATCCACAGGCCTGTGAAATATCCACTCGACCACGATACCTCTACTGTAAAAATTGAACACTATTGTTGCATAACTGTTGCACGACTTGCGTTTGCCCAGTAACATCTGTCCAACTAATTTTAAACATTTAATTGGTTAACTACACATGTAGTAAATGGTTGGGAGAAAATAACCCGAATGTTGGAAAAAAATGGCCCAACTTTAATTTTCCCAATAACATTACCCAATAATTTCATCGGTCACTACATGGTTGGTAAAAAATTACCCAATTATTGGACAACATTTGCCCAACATCGATTTGCCAAGTAACACCTACCCAACCTATTTTTTACCTTTTATTAGGTAACTTCATAGAGTAAATTGTTGGGAGAAAATAACCCGATTATCGGACAAAATTTTCCAAAATTCGATTTACCCAGTAACATCTGCCCAACTTTTTTTTTACAGTGTACGTCAACCTGGTGACATTTAAACACATTGGTATCATTGTTGGATCGCTATGGTTTATTGGTATTACGAGCAACTTTCCCGTTACGCGAATCCTCATCTTGAAACGTATGTCTGAACTCTGAAAATAATTAAAGTTTGTATTGTAATTGTGCTGAGCATTTTCTCCCAGTTTTAATGCAGTCACCTTTTTTGCTTATCTAGCTCATTTTTTGCCCAATTGGAGAGCCCTCCTGACCGCGACCCCATCACCCTGTGCGCGGCAGATGTCCCTTTCCTACCGTGGCTTTGTTCATGGATCAATACTATTGTAATCGAAAAACAGTTCCCTTTTTCCCGCTATGTTGACACCCTCAGGCCATCGGCCTAAAACTCCCATTGGCTTAAATGCGCATCCAACAAAATAAAATTACCACATACAGCACATCTATGAATATCCCCACCACCCCACTATGGTGATAGAGCTTTTTGGACATTAAAACTATTTACTATCGAGAAACATTTGTAATAAAATGAAAGCAGTTCCTATTTGTGTGTTGTGGATTAGTTGATAAGTCACCCGATCAGGCGCGGATCCAGGATTTCTTAGGGGGGGGGGGCCCAAATTTGAAATTATGCGAGCAAAATATTGGTACGTAATGGTGACCAACAGCGACGTAATGCGGGGGGGGGGGTGCAGGGAGGGGCGAGTTTTCCCCTCCCTCTTGACGTTTCATTGAATTAGTAGAGAAAGATGACGATTCGTTGTACCGTTCTCGAAAATAATCCTCGTCTGATTTAAGTTCCCCCCCCCCCTCCCGCGCAAAGCGCAAGCTTTTACGTTTCATTAAATCATTAGAAAAACAAGACAATTCGTTGTACAGTTTTCGACTCTTAATCCTCGTCTGAATTCAGGTTCCCCCTCCCGCGCGAAGCGCGGAAGCTTTTAAGTTTCATTAACCCATTAGAGAAACAAGACGATTCGTTGTACAGTTCTTGATTCTTAATCCTCGTCTGAATTAAGTTTCCCCCCTCCTGCGCGAAGCGCAGAAGCTTTTACAATTCATTAAATCATTAGAGAAAGAAGACGATTCGTTGTACCGTTCTCGACTCTTAATCCTTAGATTCAGTCCCCCCCCCCTCCTGCGCGAAGCGCGGAAGTTTTTACATTTCATAAAATCATTAGAGAAACAAGATGATTTGTTGTACAGTTCTCGACTCTTAATACTCCTCTGAATTAAGTTTTTCCCCTCCCGCGCAAAGCGCGGAAGCTTTTAAGTTTCATTAAAATCATTAGAGTAAGAAGACGATTCGTTGTACCGTTCTCGAAAATAATCCTCGTCTGATCTAAGTTTCCCCCCCCCCTTCCGCGCGAAGCGCGAAAGGTTTTACGTTTCATTAAATCATTCGAGAAACAAGACGATTCGTTGTACAGTTCTCGACTCTTAATCCTCGTCTGAATTCAGGTTCCCCCCCTCCCGCGCAAAGCGCGGAAGCTTTTAAGTTTCATTAAACCATTAGAGAAACAAGACGATTCGTTGTACAGTTCTCGACTCTAAATCCTCGTCTAAATCAAGTTTTCCCCCTCCTGCGCGAAGCGCGGAAGCTTTTACAATTCATTAAATCATTAGAGAAAGAAGACGATTCGTTGTACCGTTCTCGACTCTTAATCCTTAGATTCAGTCCCCCCCCCCCCCCTCCTGCGCGAAGCGCGGAAGTTTTTACATTTCATAAAATCATTAGAGAAACAAGATGATTTGTTGTACAGTTCTCGACTCTTAATACTCCTCTGAATTAAGTTTTTCCCCTCCCGCGCAAAGCGCGGAAGCTTTTAAGTTTCATTAAAATCATTAGAGTAAGAAGACGATTCGTTGTACCGTTCTCGAAAATAATCCTCGTCTGATCTAAGTTTCCCCCCCCCTTCCGCGCGAAGCGCGAAAGGTTTCACGTTTCATTAAATCATTCGAGAAACAAGACGATTCGTTGTACAGTTCTCGACTCTTAATCCTCGTCTGAATTCAGGTTCCCCCCCTCCCGCGCAAAGCGCGGAAGCTTTTAAGTTTCATTAAACCATTAGAGAAACAAGACGATTCGTTGTACAGTTCTCGACTCTAAATCCTCGTCTAAATCAAGTTTTCCCCCTCCTGCGCGAAGCGCGGAAGCTTTTACATTTCATTAAATCATTAGAGAAAGAAAACGATTCGTTGTACCGTTCTCGAAAATAATCCTCGTCTGAATTCAGTTTCGCCCCCCCCCCCTCTCCGCGCGAAGCGCGGAAGGTTTTACGCTTCATTAAATCAGAAAGAAGACGATTCGTTGTAACGTTCTCGACTCTTAATCCTCGTCTGAATTAAGTTTTTCCCCTCCTGCGCGAAGCGCGGAAGCTTTTACGCTTCATTAAATCATTAGAGAAAGAAGACGATTTGTTGTACAGTTCTCGACTCTTAATCCTTAGATTCAGCCCCCCCCCTCCTGCGCGAAGCGCGGAAGTTTTTGCGTTTCATAAAATCATTATAGAAACAAGACGATTCGTTGTACAGTTCTCGACTCTAAATCCTCGTCTAAATCAAGTTTTCCCCCTCCTGCGCGAAGCGCGGAAGCTTTTACATTTAATTAAATCATTAGAGAAAGAAAACGATTCGTTGTACCGTTCTCGAAAATAATCCTCGTCTGAATTCAGTTTCGCCCCCGGCCCCCTCCCGCGCGAAGCGCGGAAGGTTTTACGTTTCATTAAATCATTAGAGAAAGAAGACGATTCGTTGTAACGTTCTCGACTCTTAATCCCCGTCTGAATTAAGTTTTTCCCCTCCCGCGCGAATGGCGCGATAGCTTTTACGCTTCATTAAATCATTAGAGAAAGAAGACGATTTGTTGTACAGTTCTCGACTCTTAATCCTTAGATTCAGTCCCCCCCCCCCCCTCCTGCGCGAAGCGCGGAAGTTTTTACGTTTCATAAAATCATTAGAGAAACAAGACGATTCGTTGTACAGTTTTCGACTCTAAATCCTCGTCTGAATTAAGTTATCCCCCCCTCCTGCGCGAAGCGCGGAAGCTTTTACATTTCATTAAATCATTAGAGAAAGAAGACGATTCGTTGTACCGTTCTCGAAAATAATCCTCGTCTGAATTCAGTTTCGCCCCCCCCCCCTCCCGCGCGAAGCGCGGAAGGTTTTACGCTTCATTAAATCAGAAAGAAGACGATTCGTTGTAACGTTCTTGACTCTTAATCCTCGTCTGAATTAAGTTTTTCCCCGGAAAAACGGAAGCTTTTTACGCTTCATTAAATCATTAGAGAAAGAAGACGATTTGTTGTACAGTTCTCGACTCTTAATCCTTAGATTCAGCCCCCCCCCCCTCCTGCGTGAAGCGCGGAAGTTTTTACGTTTCATAAAATCATTAGAGAAACAAGACGATTCGTTGAACAGTTCTCGACTCTAAATCCTCGTCTAAATCAAGTTTTCCCCCTCCTGCGCAAAGCGGGGAAGCTTTTTCATTTCATTAAATCATTAGAGAAATAAAACGATTCGTTGTACCGTTTTCGAAAATAATCCTCGTCTGAATTCAGTTTCGCCCCCGGCCCCCTCCCGCGCGAAGCGCGGAAGGTTTTACGTTTCATTAAATCATTAGAGAAAGAAGACGATTCGTTGTAACGTTCTCGACTCTTAATCCTCGTCTGAATTAAGTTTTTCCCCTCCCGCGCGAACGGCGCGATAGCTTTTACGCTTCATTAAATCATCAGAGAAAGAAGACGATTTGTTGTACAGTTCTCGACTCTTAATCCTTAGATTCAGTCCCTCCCCCCCCCCCCCCCCCCCCCCTCCTGCGCGAAGCGCGGAAGTTTTTACATTTCATAAAATCATTAGAGAAACAAGACGATTCGTTGTACAGTTTTCGACTCTAAATCCTCGTCTGAATTAAGTTTTCCCCCCTCCTGCGCGAAGCGCGGAAGCTTTTACATTTCATTAAATCATTAGAGAAAGAAGACGATTCGTTGTACCGTTCTCGAAAATAATCCTCGTCTGAATTCAGTTTCGCCCCCACCCCTCCCGCGCGAAGCGCGGAAGGTTTTACGCTTCATTAAATCAGAAAGAAGACGATTCGTTGTAACGTTCTTGACTCTTAATCCTCGTCTGAATTAAGTTTTTCCCCGGAAAAACGGAAGCTTTTTACGCTTCATTTAATCATTAGAGAAAGAAGACGATTTGTTGTACAGTTCTCGACTCTTAATCCTTAGATTCAGCCCCACCCCCCTCCTGCGCGAAGCGCGGAAGTTTTTACGTTTCATAAAATCATTAGAGAAACAAGACGATTCGTTGAACAGTTCTCGACTCTAAATCCTCGTCTAAATCAAGTTTTCCCCCTCCTGCGCAAAGCGGGGAAGCTTTTTCATTTCATTAAATCATTAGAGAAATAAAACGATTCGTTGTACCGTTTTCGAAAATAATCCTCGTCTGAATTCAGTTTCGCCCCCGGCCCCCTCCCGCGCGAAGCGCGGAAGGTTTTACGTTTCATTAAATCATTAGAGAAAGAAGACGATTCGTTGTAACGTTCTCGACTCTTAATCCTCGTCTGAATTAAGTTTTTCCCCTCCCGCGCGAACGGCGCGATAGCTTTTACGCTTCATTAAATCATCAGAGAAAGAAGACGATTTGTTGTACAGTTCTCGACTCTTAATCCTTAGATTCAGTCCCTCCCCCCCCCCCCTCCTGCGCGAAGCGCGGAAGTTTTTACATTTCATAAAATCATTAGAGAAACAAGACGATTCGTTGTACAGTTTTCGACTCTAAATCCTCGTCTGAATTAAGTTTTCCCCCCTCCTGCGCGAAGCGCGGAAGCTTTTACATTTCATTAAATCATTAGAGAAAGAAGACGATTCGTTGTACCGTTCTCGAAAATAATCCTCGTCTGAATTCAGTTTCGCCCCCACCCCTCCCGCGCGAAGCGCGGAAGGTTTTACGCTTCATTAAATCAGAAAGAAGACGATTCGTTGTAACGTTCTTGACTCTTAATCCTCGTCTGAATTAAGTTTTTCCCCGGAAAAACGGAAGCTTTTTACGCTTCATTTAATCATTAGAGAAAGAAGACGATTTGTTGTACAGTTCTCGACTCTTAATCCTTAGATTCAGCCCCACCCCCCTCCTGCGCGAAGCGCGGAAGTTTTTACATTTCATAAAATCATTAGAGAAACAAGATGATTCGTTGTACAGTTCTCGACTCTAAATCCTCGTCTGAATTAAGTTTTCCCCCCTCCTGCGCGAAGCGCGGAAGCTTTTACATTTCATTAAATCATTAGAGAAAGAAGACGATTCGTTGTACCGTTCTCGAAAATAATCCTCGTCTGAATTCAGTTTCGCCCCCCCCCCCTCCCGCGCGAAGCGCGGAAGGTTTTACGTTTCATTAAATCATTAGAGAAACAAGACGATTCGTTGTAACGTTCTCGACTCTTAATCCTCGTCTGAATTATGTTTTCCCCCTCCCGCGCAAAGCGCGGAAGCTTTTACGCTTCATTAAATCATTAGAGAAAGAAGACGATTCGTTGTACCGTTTTCTACACTTAATCCTTGTCTGAATTTCAAAGATGTTCTTTGTCTACTCCTTTTTCTTCCTACGCCCTCTTCCTTTTCTCTCCTCTCTTATTTTTTTTACCGGCGATTTTTGGGGGACCGCCCCACCGCCCCCCCCCCCCCTGGCTACGCGCCTGCGGTCAGGGAGCCCTCAAAAATCAGGGGTTTTAGACATTAAATTACCGTCAGATGAGCATCTAAGGGCCCGCCTTAAGGGGAATCCAGGGGGCAGAGCCCCCGGAAGCTCAGGGTTGTTTTAAGGCATTTAATCACGGTCAGATGAGCATATTTTGATGCCTCATTATTTTTTGACACTGGCAGTTAACTATTTTTTCTTTCTTTTTTCTTTCTCTTTAATATACATTTTCAAAAAAGTGGGGGGGGGGGGGTTCGAGGCTCCATATCCCCGCCATTCCTCGGGCCCTGACATGTAGGAATCTCAAGAAGCATATTTCTTGCCTGGCTGTAAATTTAGCAATTTGTCTTTTTCCAACAAACACCTAAAAAATTATGGAAAAATCTCGGAAATTAAGTCATCTCAGCAATATTTGTAATCCACCGTTATGGAATTAGAAATAAACCACGTTTGAATTTGATTTCCCCCAAGCCCCTCCCCCCCCCCCCCTATCAGTACGCCAGTTTCTTCCCTTTTCCTTTTTTCTTTCCCTTTTCTTCCTTCTCTCTTATATTTTTGATTGGGGGGGGGGGGGGGCAACAGCCTGGGAGGCAAGGCCCTTTCGCCCCCCCCCCCTCCGATCTCCTTCTTCCCTCTTTTCTTTTCTTCTTCCTCTTCTTTCTTTCCCTTTCTCTCCTCTTTCCCTTTCCCTTCTTTTCCTTTCTTCTCTCTTTTTTTTTTTTTTTTTTTTTTTGGCTGGGAGGGGGGGGGGGGCCAAGGCCCGCTCGGCCCCCCCCCCCCCTGGATCCGCGCCTGCACCCGATTGCAGATCACAAGGTACGGGGTTGAAGTTCCGCCGCGGCACTAATGTCGTTTGGCAAGACGTCAATCTACATTTGCCACTCCCCACCCTTGTGAGCGCCAGTTACGTTGGCAGCTCGGCTACGACCAGGGTAATATGTGTAAAGCGCCATGAGCGTCAGGGCCTGACGGAGCAAAATGTCAAATTTTAAAATTTCGAGACCAAAAAAAAAAAAAAGGTGTCTACACTAATACTACTTGATTTATTGTATATGTTGTATAACATGTACCTGATTTTATTCCTAACACTTTGAATGTAGTTGCATTGTATAACCTATATTATAGTATTAACGTATTTTTTGTACAACTACTAATACTTGTAGCACCTTGCGTGACTTATTAGGTCCGAAAGTGCGCAATAAAAAAAATCTATATTATTATCCACATCAATACAAGTATGCACAGTTATATATTCGAAGCCTTGCCATATCCCGCTCGTATATAAAATGATGGCAAAATGGATCATGAACGGGATTCATTAATTGCGTTCCCATGGTTACTGACAACAAGCACTTCACAAGACCAAGGGGAGTTCGTCAATCCTCTTTTTAATTACGTCGACAGCATAATTGCACGTACTTCCTTTCAGGGACAAAGGGTAATTACAAAAAAAAAAACGTTAAACCCCGTTTTGATTAGCGGACAATATCTGTGATAATGAAATGTGTCTGAGTCGATGAAAAGCCTTTTAAAAGCAATCCGTTCGGGTTGCGTCGTGATGATACTGAACTTTTACATTATTGTATTATTAAATTCTGAAACATTGAAATCATTATGAGTAAAGAAGTATTACCTACCCACTCTAGAAACAGTTTGGTAAAGTTTTCCCCATTATTATGTTTTTTAAAAAGGACATGGTTGGATTTTGATTTAAATATTACCCAGGTTTGATAAATTTTTACTGAATGTCACCCAATGATTCACGGTATAAAATGTCGCCAAACCTACATGTACATGCGTGTTCCTGTTTTTACCCATTACCGGGAGGGGGGGGGGGGGTTCCCCACTTTTAACCAAATGTGTATATAAATGATAGCTATCTTATAGATTAAAGTGACATAACCTCTGGTGAGAGCCAGAAAAGTGTATTTGGTCTGTGAGTAGAATATGAGGGAGGTAATGCGCTTCCGGCTCTCAACAGACGATATGTAGTTAAATCAAACTTAACTTTTTACTATAAATTTAAGTAATGTTTCTAACCCTGTGCTTGCTTTATTCTTTGATCAATTTCCCTTTTAATTTCTCTTTAAATAATATGTACGTCATCATAGTTTACTATTAAGTGTTACATACATTACCTAGCTTTTTGTGGGATATTGCACCCGTTCTAGTTCAAGCATATCATTTATTGGATAGTGTATGATAATTTTATTTTGGCCGCTACATACTTGTTCATTTTTTTATGCACCACTTACTTTGTTTACTCTCTATATAGGTTCTTGAGGAGCGCCAGGAATGTCAAATATAAAAGACATGAGTGCTTAACAAGAACCTAATTAGATAATGATAATAATAATAATAATAATAATTATTATTTTTATTATTATTATTATTATTATCATTGTTATTATTATTATTATTATTATTATTATGACTATGACTATGTGTCTTACATCATATCTATTGCTATTTTCGAACATTACAATGAGATTATAATTCGAACATGATTTCTATGGGCAATAGAGCGGGTTGACGAAATAGCCCTTGATATGATTTCATGAAAGTCTTGGCGTCACTCAAAGTACTAAAGGTAATATGTCCCTTTTGCAGGCCAACAAAATGAAAATGTTAAATTACAAGGGCATTTGAAAGATAATACTAATTTAAAACTCCCCTTAAAAAAATGGGGCTTGAAAATGTCTTTAAGTGGGAAAATAACGACTATTAGTTGTCAAATCGACTTAAGAGCTATAGAGCCAATAAGTAATAGTATTGATTATCAGACCATTGTATCGCATGGTCGTTTGTTTTATGCTGCGCAAAGATTCAATCAGTTTAATTTTGGCCATAACAAGAAGTGGGTTATTGATGAAGAAAAATCCTTTACAGCTCATTTTATGTATTTTATTACCAAAGAAGAAGAAAAAGCCGGTCAGTCACTCGATACTGACAATAGTGTCTGACAGTGAAGTCTAGCAAGTAAACGGGTTTCCTTGCACAATTTGAATATAAGGACACTGCTAACGTTTAAATTTCATAGATAGGACATACATTACATATTCATAATTCCTGCAAAGTTCTACAGAATTTGAGGTTGGCTGCAAAAGGGACATATTATCTTTTAACAAAAATACCTTTCGTAGACCAGCAGCATGCACAGTAACGAACCGAACACAGACTACAGAATGGCGAATAATTATTTTTTTTTTAAATTTCACTGTATAATTTTTTCATGATTCGAACAATTCAGCAAACAAAATCGGGGAATTTTATTTTATTTATTAGAAAATTTTGTTGGTATAATATTTAAAAACACTCTTAATATACATGTATTGATGTTAAGTCGATGAAATTGATAAAGGCGCAGTTAGAAGAGAGAGAAATTTCAAGAATTTAAGAAAAAGACTTATTTTGCCTTATCCAATATTTCTCGATACTTGTGGGGAACGATGAGCCATTGTTGTATAAAACTGGAAACTGGTACAGCAATGCACCGGGATGTTCGAAGCTATAGGAACTGAATGGTTGTGATGTTACTTAATTAGCGTCAATTAAAAACATTATTGGAATCCATGCACGTCCGGATTTAAACGCATCCTCAATAAAGCCACAGACGCAATTTACTGACACAGGACAGCTCAAGATCGAGTTCTGACTTGTCCGAAAATTTGGTTTTCATGGAACACTGAACTGCATAGCAAACCATTGAATTTACACAAAAATTAATAAGTATATCGTTCGAAGAAAACATGACAAATTGTTAAATGCACGTTGCACATGGGGCATGCTTTGCCGCACGTATAGTGACACAAGATACTCTGGAAAACCTATCACAATTCCCAAACCCTGCATCCGTTGATAATCGGGTTTCTAGACCAATCGTTTATACTGTACCACAACCAAGGAATCGTCGACTATCATATAAATTACGTTGTCCCTCTAAACATCAGATTAAGCGACGATGGAAACCAAACATATTACGAAAAGTGTCACAGTAAGGGCAACATTCTTGACTGCTTTAAGTCGGTTATCTTGGACAGGCAGTTGCTGTTCCTGTTGCATCCAAATGGCCACTTGTTGACTTGCGATTGTATTCACCTGCTTTACTGCAATGCGAAGTTTGAATGCGTTTGCAACTCGTAACAAAACCATATGCGATGAACAAATTTAGAACTACCGCTACTTCGGCTAGTTCTGAACGTAGGTTTGTAGTTTGTAGGTTCTCACATAGTTATGATTATAAAATGCATGGTAAGTTAATATTTGCAATAAATGTAAAGTTACTTCTAGGACAAAAGGTGCCCCTCCGATGTGATGATGGATAGACCACACACTAAAATGGCGTCAGAGGGGTTACGACGAACTTCGAAAGACTACTACGTTATTCACAATTGACGCAAGATATTTTGAAAGGCCTTTCGAAAAGCCCGATCTCTGAAGCCGTAGATGATAGGATTAACAACCAAACTTATTGTATGCAAAACCAGGAAGGAATTGTTGTATACCATGAGAGTAAAAAGTGATTGGTACGCTGTGAGCCGTAATATGAGATACAGGGGAAACATAAACCAGAAGATAATGAAGACTGTCACGACAAGGGAGATAGTCTTAAAAGCTTTCAATCGGTCATCGTGTACTGGGAGTTGCTGCTGTTGGAACTGGATGATCACTCTTTGACTCGCAATCTTTCTCGCTTGTTTCACTGCGATGTGAAGAATCAAAGCATTGATGGTAAGCAGCGCAACCATTGAAATCACGATCACACAAAATAACAACCAGGTGAAGGTTACGCTCAATGTCCCAGTTAAAGGAGCTCCACAGTCCGTTTCACTCTGGTCTTGACTTGTATGTGATCCATGCGCGAAGCCAACAGATCGGGCGGTGTTCAACAAAATACAAAGAAGCCAAAGACATCCTAGGACGATGGCAATGCGTCTAAACGTCACCAGGCTGACATAACGTAACGGCATCGTAACAGCTATGAATCGATCTGCAGTCAACGCCACAATGTGACAAAACGAAACACCAGATAGTGCATACAAGGGTATAGCATAGTAAGGAGTATTTTCTTCAGCGAAACACGATGCTTCGAATTTAAAGACGGTTGCATACACATGCAGTGGAATCCCAACAAGGGCGTCGAGGAGATTAGAAGTAGCAAGGCTCACAATAATGGCATTTGTTGGTGTTCGGAGGCTGCTTTGTCTGTAAACTGCTAGCACTAACAGGGCGTTGCTGACGACAATGCAAGGTAGGAAAGGTGTAATACATACCATGACAACTATTTTGCCAGCAAATTGATGATGTGCAAAAAGAGCTGATTCCGTACTTTCATTCATCATTGTGATGCTACTCTTTAAAATGTAATGAAATAGACTAGTAAAGATCCAGATTCTTGGACTGCGATGAATCTGAACCTCTCACGAAATAGGGCTGGCCAAGCTAATTAAGACAAAAGTATTCACTGGGTAATATCTGCACATTAACAAGATTAATATCTGTTAATGGCATTTTAAAGTACTGAATGTAAGTGCATGGTTGTTTGTTTTCTGGTTAGTCCGATGGTCGAGCCGATGGCAGTACAAAAATTGATCTCCCGACAGCGTATCATGCAATTCCCGCCATACACCGCGTAATGTGAGTGATTGTATACTGACAAAGTGTTCAATTAAGAGTCATCACGGTTATTAACTCGTGTTAGGTTGTCAGATATAATCTCTGCCTGGCTTTTCAACATTGAGCTGTTCCCTTAAATGGAATAAAATGATGTACGTCGTATGAAAGAAAACCTCGCTTTTCAGAAGTCGCGAACTTGCTCTCAGCATTTTCATACATAGAAATGCAGTGAACAAAAAACTAGTAATGAAACTGGAACGAGCAATGCCAAAAGTTATTAGAGAAGCGTGATGGCTCAGTGGTAGGGCAGTGGTCTCGAAACTGTGAAGTATCGGGTTCTAGAGTAAGTTAATGCACTATACAGTGCCCCTTTTGTAAGGCATTATTCTTTAATACAAATTCCCTTGGAGAGGACTTAAAGCCGTCGTTCCACTGGTTTTTATTTTCTAACTCAGTTTATAATGATTTCCTGGTCATCTTTGAAGTGCCTTAATTCATGCCTTCTTTATGATGAACGATCTGCAGCATGTTTGGAAACGCTCACGACAGCACTGACGAGGTCAAGAGAAACTGAATGTAGAACTAAAATTATTTGGTTCTACAAAATAATTGATAGAAACTCAGTAACTACAAAGTATACTCCATTCTCACGCGTGCACACGCACACACGCACACACACACTCACACACACACACACACCCGCGCACACACACTCCACCTATTGAGGTAATGCCCCTCTGGTTTCAGCGAACGACATGTAGTTGAACCACTTAAAATCAACTTTTCACTATGAATCTATGTAAAGGTTTCTAATATGTGTTCTGTATTCTTTGAACAATTTCTCTTCTACACTGTAGTTTCACTTATATAAACGTTTTTTTTTTTTTTTTTTAATATTTTTTTTAAATTGTATATTTTGTGCATTTTTATGTGTATTGTAAGATATTTGGAATGTAATTTGTTTGTTACAGCAGGGCTCCCTTGGAAAGCAGGCCTTGCGGCTTGAATGGGACCACCCTGCTTTTTTAAAGAAGACATGAATAAATAAATATTGTACCTTCTCTAGTTATATTAGTTGCACTTGTTCTCACATCCTCCCAACAAAAAATCGTTTGCTACATTCCTTTAAAAAATAGGGGGTACGGGGCGATTGTGCCACCCCCCCCCCCCCCGATTTCCAAGTCTTTAATGAGGATAGAGTTACAAGTATTATCAACACCTTCATAATTAACAGACTGTCACTCACAAATGATAATTTCAATAAGGTATTTGGACCTACAATAAGTACGTAAAATGCGATGTCGCTAGCAAATCAAATTTTTCTCAAATCAGGAAAATGGAAGAAAATAAACTGAGAACGCGAGACTATAGGACGGATATGCAATGACATCTTAATGAGATTCTAGGATTGATATCTAATTAATGAAACAGATTGACTGACACTGCGTTTGTAACGGTTTCTACATATTAAAAAGCCTTCTATCACACGGCCTCGATAAAAACATGTATGAAAGACACGAGAAAGTCAAAGTTGTTACTGTAAGGAGCTACATAAACTAAACTTCGGCTTTTCAAAATAAAAATGATTGAACTGTGATATGACGCAGGTTTAATTACTTTTGAAGTGCGCCTATTTAGGAAGCTGACGAGCGCAGATTTCTGATACTAATTTATGGAGGAAAGGAGAGGGAGCCTGGATCATTTCGTGTTGTAGCACGTATATGCTCTCAATACCCTAGCTTCCTCATCAAAACATTTCCGACAGGATTATCGGAATCAGACAAAATCTGTGAAAGACGCAAAAAGGACGGACCCCTACTTTATTCATGAGATGTTGTGTTTTCGCAATTCATGAACTTGACATCTTGACTTCAGTTACCTTGTAAGGACTGATCCAGGATTTTCAAAAAAAGGGGACGAGTTCTGAAAATTTTGACTTAGTTTTATTTTTGTTTATCTGGAATATGATTTCAGGAACTGCATCAGCTCTTTCAGTCGAAGTATATTGAACAAAAGAAAGATCTATCTATATTTCAAGAATTTCAGCAACCCGCACTCCAGAATGCGACACGGCCCTTATACATCCTTGTCTATATTTTCTCGCGGACAAGTACATCACCAGATGATAGTTTTGAAGGTCACACGGATTTAAGATTGATAATTTAACAGTGAAGCAGAAACACAGACCCAGCATATTTATTTTTGCGTAGCGAACAGAATGTCAGATTTAAATACTGTAAATTATTATGGTCTGACGATAAATTAGGTTCTGATGAAATGAGTATGTATCACAAGAAAATCAAGCAATTTCAAGAGTAAAATATAATGTACAAACAATTTATTCAAGAGCCATCGGCTCAATATAATTAAACATGCAAATAATTGACAAATATAAAATGATTCAGAATCACTATGAACTGAGATAGGAGTATTTCCTATCACTGTTTATGTCGTCTTTTCGGTACTCAGTTATGTCACAATATATCACTTCACATTTCCAAAAGGAAAATAGATTACCTGATGACCAGGTCATCCTTCGAGGTATAACATACAGTTAATCACCCACCGACTCTAGCCCGGTCTTTGTATATATAAAGTAAACGGCTGTGGGTTAAAGAGTCCCGATTTAGAGTTCGTAAATACCACCTCTTCCTGTTTCTGAATAGGCGGAACGATATACTCTGGTGTATGTAGTAACCCGGTGCGATATGATGCATGACCTGCTAAGCCTGACCGGTGTACGACAGCACTGGGCGTTGACTCAACGACTTGACGCGAGTAGGTTGCCTGAGCTTGTCGACTACGAACACATGTCCATTCACTGATGGTGCCTAGGGTTATGGCTACGAGCCCAGCTTGTCCAGTTCAGATGTTCAAATGATGATCCAAGTTGAGGCGAGGGCTGATGAGGCTTCTACCACGTCGGCCTGTGCTGCCTGGTTCTTGCCTGGTCCCATAATATAGGGAAAGTCTATGCCAGCAACAGCATGCTTATAGCCTGTGGCTGTAACTTTTACCTTCGTGGCCAACACCCCTCATTCACTCCCCAAAGTCAGACCAAATTCTGAAAGGTCTGCTCCTCTCGAGATCTTCTGTTCCTGCTTTACTTGAAATCAACTACTGGTATCTGGTATCTGGTATCCTACTTAAGTAGTCTGCACCGACGTTTTCACTGCCCTTGATAGCTGTGATGCTAAACTGGTACGGTTGAAGCGCCAGAGCCCATCTCAGAATCCTTGAGTTCGCGACTTTTGATTTCGCGATACACTGCAGTGGCTGGTGATCAGTTTCTAGTTCAAAATGCTTGCCGTAGAGGTATGGTTCGAACTTCTGAACACCCCAGACTACTGCTAAGCATTCACGTTCCATAACACAGTAGCGCTGCTCTCTTGGGAGAAGTTTCCTACTAGCGTAGGCGATAGGGAACTTCTTCCCTTCTGTCTCTTGTAGCAGAATTGCGCCGAGACCATGATCTGAGGCATCAGTCCTCAGGATGAAAGGAAGATCTAAGTCCGGAAGATGGAGGATGGGTTCACTAGCAAGTTTCTTTTTCAAGGTAGTGAAAGCTGCCTCTTCCGCATCTCCCCATTTCACGAGAAGTGGCTCTCCTTTCTTTGTTCGGTCAGTCAGTGGTACTGCTAATGCTGCGAAGTTGGGAACAAACCGTCTGTAATAACCCACAAGACCTAGAAAGGATCGAAGTTGCTTTTTGGTCTTAGGTCTCGCAGCTCCTTGAACTGCATCGACTTTGTCTTGCACTGGTCGAAGCTCTCCTTGACCTATTCGATGACCAAGAAATTCGATACTTACACATCCTACAGTGCACTTGGTAGGCCTCGCTGTCAAGTTTGCTCTCCTCAGTCTCTCAAACACCTCACGGAGGGTATCTAAATGCTCCTCAAAACTTACTGTATGGATCAAAATATCATCAATGAAATTGTCTACACCATGCAAGCCACGGAGCAAAGCCCTCATGATACGACTAAAGCTTGCCGGAGCATTAACTAGCCCAAATGGCATGCTTCGAAATTGATACAAACCATCTGGTGTCACAAATGCTGTCAGTTCCTTGGCTTCCTCTGTTAAGGGTACTTGCCAATACCCTTTGGTTAGATCAAACTTTGTGAAATACTTGGCCCTAGAAAGTTTTGCAAATATTTCTTCCTGATCAGGTATCGGTTCTGCATCAGTTACGGTAACTTGATTTAACTTACGATAATCACAACAAAACCTGATCGTCCCATCTTTCTTCTTTACCATCACTACCGGGGATGCATAAGGAGAAGACGAGGATTCAACTATGCCAACATCTATCATCTTCTGAACCTCCTCCTTCACCTTACCTCGCAAAGCATGTGGTAATGGGTACGGTTTACTCTTAATGGGTTCCTTATGGACAAGTTTAATGTCATGCTTACCTAAGTTTGTCAATCCCGGCATATCAGTCAAAACTTCTTCATACTCCCGTAAAAGAGAGTTGACCTCCTCACGCTGCTTATCATCTAGATGTGGACTGATCTGCACATCTTTGAGAGATTCTGTTGGGGTAAGATTGGGGAGATGAAGAATATCCTTTCTCGAAGAATGGTTTACATCTTCATTCTCTCCTTCGCTAC
This sequence comes from Strongylocentrotus purpuratus, assembly GCF_000002235.5. Classification (NCBI taxonomy): domain Eukaryota; kingdom Metazoa; phylum Echinodermata; class Echinoidea; order Camarodonta; family Strongylocentrotidae; genus Strongylocentrotus; species Strongylocentrotus purpuratus. Next base: position 299,020 of record NW_022145527.1, read on the forward strand.
ATTCCTCAGACAAGCCATCATCCACAACAGAAACACCAGCAACATCAAACCCACCTGCACTCTCCTCTCTCCTGTAGTACTTCTTCAGAAGATTTGCATGGAAGGTTTTTATCTTTCCATCCTTATCAATTCTGTAGTCCATTTGTCCTATCTTCTTTACCACCTTGAAGGGTCCTTTCCAGTGCATCAACAGTTTGTTGTTGTCACTCGGAAGTAGAAGAAGGACTTCATCATCAACTTCAAACTTTCTCTCCTTTGCTTTCTTATTGTACTGTCTCCTGTACCTCTCTGCTGATTTGCTGAGATTCTGTTGGGCAACTTCACAAGTCAATTGCAGCCTGTCTTTCAGATCCAATACATACTGATATGTAGTCTTGGTATCCGGTTCATCAACCTCTCCAGTCCACAGCTCCCGTAGGATAGCAAGAGGGCCTCGAACTGCTCTCCCAAACAGGAGTTCAAAGGGTGAGAATCCCGTGCTCTCCTGCACTGACTCTCTGTAAGCAAACAAGAGGGGGTTCAAATACCTACCCCAGTCCTTGGGTCGTTCTTCACACATCTTGCGGAGCATAGACTTCAAGGTACCGTTGAAACGTTCAACCAACCCATTGCAAGCGGGATGATAGGGTGTAGTCGTCATCTGACGGATGGAGAATAGACGACTGACTTCCTTCATCAGCTCTGATGTGAATTGGCTGCCCCGGTCTGTCAACACCTCTCGTGGTATCCCCACCCTGGAGTATATGTCCATCAGTGCCTCTGCAACTGTCTGTGCATCAATCCTGCGAAGTGCTACAGCTTCTGGGTAACGTGTAGCATAGTCTACAACAGTAAGAATGTACCGATTACCTTTGCTAGTAGCAGGTTCTATCGGTCCAACCAGGTCCATCGCCACACGTCTAAAAGGTTCATCGATGAGAGGGGTTGATCCCAGAGGCACCTTCGTAACCTTCCCCTTAGGCGAAGTACGCTGACATGGTCCACATGACCGACAATACCGCACTATATCTGCATGCATACCTGGCCAGAAAAAGTGAGTCAAAATCTTATCACGGGTCTTTTTAGTTCCAAAATGACCACCAAGAATAGATTCGTGAGCAAGCTTCAAGACTTGATTCCTGAATTTAGTGGGTACCACAACTTGCACGAGTACATCTGACCCTGGGGTTGCATCAATATATTCTCTATAGAGTACATCCTTCTTAACGATAAAGTAAGACGAATTTCCACTCTTACTTATCTTCTTTTCTCCACTTTCAGCGAGTTTCCTGGACGCATCCAGTGCATTGTCCTCCTTCTGGGCCTGGATTAGATCATCCACAGACACAATGTCATTCAGTGAATCAGGTACTTGAAGGGGAGGCCTCGTACGTCCTGCCTTCCGCTTCTGTCCTCTTGTCTCTACTGCGTTGGCCTGATGATCTTTTGGCTTCCAGTCTTGGTCTGGGTCAGCTGGTTGCCGGGCTCCATAAATGTTCCCTAGTACAATATCATACACGGGTGTTAGCACACACAAAGCTTCTGCCTTACCTGTGAAGAAAGGAGTATCTAGCTCGATCGTTGCAACTTGGAAGGTTCTGATCGTCCGATCAATGAGCAAGCAAGTCCGCTGTTCTCCAGTGAACTGCTCTTCCGACACCAAGTCTTGCCGAACAATGACAGTCGTACAACCGCTGTCACGTAGAACATCCACGAGCTTCCCGTTCACCATTCCCTTGCTGACTGGCATCTCCACTGGTGAACCACTCGCTGCTGCTGATAGTACCGGGAGGGTGTCGCCAGATGCTAGCTTCACTCCGGTTCCATCTTCGGTGAGGTTTTCTCTCACGATGAGACTCAAACCCTTCGAGTCATTCGGATGAGCTGTCTCTCTTGAGTCAGTAGGTCCTGCTGCAGCATCATGTCTGGCTGATGTATCATCTGCTGACCTGCCTTTGACGAGACTTGATCCCATCTCACGTCGACCTTTCTTTCCACTTGGGCAATTGAAAGAAAGATGCCCAAACTTATTACAAGTGTAACATTTCTTGTTCGAAAGATTAGAGTTGGTTGGATTCTCAGACCTACTTGATCTTTTATCACTACTTGAACTAGTAGAACTGTTTGGACTCTTAGTATTATTTGAACTGTTAGAACTGGACTGCTGGGCTTTCACCCTTCTTACCCTCAAATCTGTATGAGCATCATGATATTGATCAGCTAGAGTTAATACTTCTGTAAGCTTTCCCGGATGACGTTCCTTAACGAACATCAGGCATTCCTTACTGCTTGTATTAAATATCTGTTCCTGGATGAGCAGGCTCTTCAGACCTTCAACATTGTCATCATAAGAGCTAAGATCAATCCATCGATCTAAGTATTTCTCAATTCTATGGGCATATTGAACATAGGTTTCCCCCTGATGGAGTTTAGCATACCTAAACTTAGTCCTATACCCTTCTTCCGTAAGATCATATCCTTTTAGAAGTGAGGATTTAACTATGTCATAATCCTTAACCTGGGAAACTGTAAGTCTTGAAATAATATCCAAAGCCTTACCCGACATCAAAGCACAAATTGCGAGTGCCCAATCCGACTTATCCCACCCTACAATGACGGCATGTCTCTCAAACCTAGACAAATAACTGTCAATATCATCCTTTCCTTCTTGGAAAACTGGAAGAGGAGGAATACTGGGCCTACTACGTGGGTGCCCCGACTGTGAACTAGGTCCCGTCCCATTAGTTTTCCTTAGTTCCTCTAGTCTAATCTGTTGAGCTATTACTTCAGTCTCAGCACTCCTTGCTGCCGCTCGTTCATCTCTAGCTTCACGCACACACTCATCAACATACGTTCTCAATTCATTCCCCTCCAAATTAAACTCTTTCCCTTGTGTAATAAACTTATCTCTCTCCATACTGCAGGCCACACCAAGGTAAATTTACAAACCTGCCAAATGCAGACAATTTATGCAGCGCAAACGTCACCACGCCCTCAGCTCTGGCACAGGCACGTAGAGAAGCCTCCCTGCCCCGACCTGCACTTGCACCACCGTCCGAACAGTCTTGAACCTACAAACACTGTAAACTGGAGAGAAGATCAAGTTTTCATTATTACACAAAAACAATCACAAGACATATTAACCAATGATAACAATCTAATCATTATAACCTAACCTATCAAATAGACAAAAAATAGTCCCTTCGTGGTCGCCAATATGTCAGATTTAAATACTGTAAATTATTATGGTCTGACGATAAATTAGGTTCTGATGAAATGAGTATGTATCACAAGAAAATCAAGCAATTTCAAGAGTAAAATATAATGTACAAACAATTTATTCAAGAGCCATCGGCTCAATATAATTAAACATGCAAATAATTGACAAATATAAAATGATTCAGAATCACTATGAACTGAGATAGGAGTATTTCCTATCACTGTTTATGTCGTCTTTTCGGTACTCAGTTATGTCACAATATATCACTTCACATTTCCAAAAGGAAAATAGATTACCTGATGACCAGGTCATCCTTCGAGGTATAACATACAGTTAATCACCCACCGACTCTAGCCCGGTCTTTGTATATATAAAGTAAACGGCTGTGGGTTAAAGAGTCCCGATTTAGAGTTCGTAAATACCACCTCTTCCTGTTTCTGAATAGGCGGAACGATATACTCTGGTGTATGTAGTAACCCGGTGCGATATGATGCATGACCTGCTAAGCCTGACCGGTGTACGACAGCACTGGGCGTTGACTCAACGACTTGACGCGAGTAGGTTGCCTGAGCTTGTCGACTACGAACACATGTCCATTCACTGATGGTGCCTAGGGTTATGGCTACGAGCCCAGCTTGTCCAGTTCAGATGTTCAAATGATGATCCAAGTTGAGGCGAGGGCTGATGAGGCTTCTACCACGTCGGCCTGTGCTGCCTGGTTCTTGCCTGGTCCCATAGTATAGGGAAAGTCTATGCCAGCAACAGCATGCTTATAGCCTGTGGCTGTAACTTTTACCTTCGTGGCCAACACCCCTCATTCACTCCCCAAAGTCAGACCAAATTCTGAAAGGTCTGCTCCTCTCGAGATCTCATGTGCAATCTGATTAAACTACCCTAAATCTCTAATCCACGTTGGCTCTCTCAATAGTAACCTCTTTAACATTCTTTGTATTCCTCTCATGCCAAAACTGTCCATCCAAATTCCTTTTACTGAATCCTCTATACAAAACTTTCCTATTAACATTCTCCTCATCCTTTCCCCACACACAGACAAAGACAGACACCTGCTCTACTAGAGACCCAAGTTAGTTGACCTAGTAAATCCAAGTTAGTTGACCTAGTAAATTGCTACCAACAACATCTATTCATCTAACACCTGTCCATTACATTCTCTGTCTAAAAAAGAAATCCCAGTCACATTGTGACACAGACTACCAGTGTCGGTGCCTACGAGAACTATCTGTTAAGACACTGGTGTGTGTCAAATCTGGCGTTTGATTCGCGACGGACAGCGAAAAGTTTTCTAGGCATTCGACCGGCTTAAATCCGAAAGCGAGGCGCTAAATAGCAAATATAATATATCGTATCATAATTTGAGGATGATAGAAAGAGTACATTGTTTTACCAAGAGAGATTAAGGTAAGAATTATGAATTCCACCTATTCCCCAAACCTGCACGACAGTGGGCTTTTCTTTGCGCTGATGTTGACAATTATGGCTGTGCTAGCGCCGTTCATCATTATTGGGAATTTGTTCGTCATCTTGGCCGTTTACAAAAACTACAATCTACGAACGCCGACGAACTATATCCTCACAAGTCTGGCAGTGAATGATATGGTGATGAAGTGTGGCTCTTGCTCTTGACTGCTACCCAGCCGTATTCTCGCAAAAGACCTGGTACCCTAACATGGCGGACTTGCTGAGTTTACCACTTTTCACTTCGTCTTCGAGTACACTGCTCCACATTGTTGCCCTTACCGTAGACCGGTATATTGCAGTAACAAAACCGCTTAAATATCCTGCATTGGTTACTCCAAAACGCGTTAGTTACGCGATAGCTACCATCTGGATACTTAGCCTGATCTTTAACGTATTACGCGGTTACATTGACCTAAGCGAAGTTCCAAATGCCAACCGCGGTAGAGAACCGAACAATAGCCTCACATACAGCTTGGTCATCATCTCATTTTTGGTCCTTACACTGTTGGTGATAGTCGTCTCTAACCTCCGCATAATGCAGATCGCGGTCAAGCAGGCAAGAGCCATAGCGAATCAAACAATCCACGATCAAAATAACCGCGTCGCACCGGCAGCGGTGGAGCGCAGGCTCAAAGCGGTCAAGACAACTGGCATCATAGTCAGTGTTCTTGTGTTCTTTTGGTCCCCATACATCGTGTTTTTCACTCTTCAGGTAACGCCGCTAGCGGACGAAGCCTCTGTGGCCTATCTAAATCTTTGTTTTCTGGTAGCAGTAGCTATTGCTGCCGCACTCAATCCCTTCATATATCATCATAGAGATAGGGAGTTCCGCAACACCTTCCTCGAAATATTTCGAGCTGCGTCAAACAAATTCAAGTGCTAAAATGTATTCCTTTCATATATCATCGCTATCAGAAAGTTTATTAACGGTTTCCCCGAAATATTTCAAACTACGTCCGTTAACTTCAAGAGCCAAGATTCATTTCTTTCATATATCATCTAAACCTCACCGTAGAGACAGAGAGTTTCGGTCAAAAGCTACGATTTGATCCCTTTGTATATCGTCATATAGACAGTGAGTTCGCAACGCTTTCCTCGAAATATTTCGAGCTGCGTCCATTAACTTCAAGAGCTAAGATGTATTTCATTCATATATCATCGCAGACGCAGAGACAGAGAGTTCCGTAACAGTTTCCTCGAAATATGTCAAGCTACATGTACGTCAAACAAGTTTAAGTGATAAGATGTATTGCTTTCATATATCATCGTACAGACAGAGAGTTTCGTAACAGTTTCCTCGAAATATTTCGAGCTGCGTCAAACAAGTTCAAGTGCTAAGATTTATTCCCTTCATATATCATCGTAGAGACAGAGATTTTCGTTCAAGAGCTATGATTTAATCCCTTCATAATTTCCATCACTAAACAGAGTTTCGCAGCGTTCAACTTCAGAAGTATATCGAGCTGCGTCTAACGGGTTCAAGCGCCAAGATCTTGTGCAGGCTCAATTTTTAAGAACTATTGCTATAATAACTACATTTTAAACATCTTAAAAGATGCAAATTCACACTTCTGATTTCATTTTTTTTTAAAGAATTGCTCATAGAATATTTTCAGAGCCATGTATTTAAGTTTAAGACATTGATGAAACGTTAAAATATGTTGATGATATGAACCAAGCTTATCGTTTTTCATCGGATGGTCGTGGAGCTGCAACTTTTTTTTTTTTATCTGATTGTCGTAGAGTACTTACTTAACCTGCATGGACATTACTGTTCTTATACAACGATACTCCCAGTGTATTACTGCAATATATACCATAGTCTTACCGCGGTAAACCCATAGGTTAATATACACCATCGCAAAGATTTTCAAAAATCAAGCTTAGGCAATGCCAATAGCATGTGCGTCACCTATCGAAATATCTAAACCTGATTTCTATTCTTAGGCAATTTGAAAGTGACTTTAATTGACTTATTAAGCGTTGCACATTACATGTTCCTCTTGCGATACGATTTTCGTAGAAAGCGCGGTTGTATTAGATGTGGCGATCTAAACAACTACCATCCTTCTGATTTAAGTTCTAAACAATGATAAGAACATTAAAGGTACTATGTCCCATTTGCAGGCCAAAAAAATGAAAAAGTTAAATTCCAACTGCATTTGAAAGATAATACTAATTTAGAACTTCCCTAAAAAAGGTGGGGCTTGAAAATGTCTTCAAGTGGGAAAATAACGACTATTATAAACCGTATCAGACATCTGAGCAGGGCAATTTTTAAATGTTATTGCCCTCAAGGTTTGATGGATAAGTCAACAAAATTACAATAAGTTAGTCCGCTCAGAAAAGTCAATGGGATTTTGTGTGTAATTTGGCGGGCAATATAGGTTATACAGTAAACCAATGCGCAAATATTTTAGCCCGCTCAGAAGAGTCAATGGGATTTGTGTGTAATTTGGCGGGCAATATAGGTTATACAGTAAACCAATGGACAAATATTTTAGCCCGCTCAGAAAAGTCAATGGCAAAATGCGTGTTAAACTAGTGAGCAATAATATAGTGCCAGTTGCAATTTACATCGCGCATCGTGTATAAGATAATGCGCACTTTGCGCGAACTCTATTGTGACGTAACAATCACACCCTAGGCAAACTGTTTGCAGTGTATCGAAAATTTGTCAAACACTGGATGAACAATGCTGGTTTGACAATGTTTTTGCAACTTCTAATGCTAGGAAACCCTGTGTAGCCTACATAATTTAAGAGTATAAGATAGTAAGAGTTTCTTGTTTGCTCTAGATGTCTGATGTGGTTAATAATAGTAATATTGACTGCCTAATTCAGGGCAATACGACTTGTCATATATCACCCTCACCTTCCCCTTTACTCGCATCAACCGGACCCTACCCGCCTGAAGTCAAGGAAAAGCTTCCTTCATACAGTCCAGCCACTGTCACAACCTCCTCATTCAACCAGAGTGATCTTGTGGGAAGAGAAACGTTCTGAAAACCACCACCATGAAAAGCTACCAATCCCGACCAAGGAACAGCTGCCCCCAGGCCATAGATGTGATTGGAAGACGTGGAAGTCCCTCAATAGGCTTCGCACAGGTGTGGGGCGATGTAAATACAACATGAATAAATGGGGATATACTGACGACACAGACACCAACTGCGAGTGTGGAACATCCGTGCAATCCATGTCACACCTATTAAGATGTCCACTCCTAATCGACCAATGCTGCCTGGAAGACCTGGTGGCAGCAAATGAGAAGGCTCTCCAGTGTGCCAAGGCCTGGCAGAGCATTTGAGGACACGAAAGAAGAATACAAAGTGTATATATCCTTTTCTTGAACATGATATTATTTATTTTTGGTGCTTGATAAATCTTTATAGATATTTATCACAACTATGAAATTTTAGATGGTTACCATTTCGTGTTTTTTTTTTTTTTTTTTTTTTTTTCTTCTTTTTACTTTTTTTCTTCAGTTATGAGTTATGAGTTTTTGATCGATCATCGGGTGGGTGGTACATGTACGACATTACTTATTATAGGCTCTGTATAAGCTTGGCTTGTTAGAACTCTTGTGAGTAATGTGCCGCGGGATTCCATATCCTTAAACTGCTGGCGAACAGAGCAACAAGACCAAGCTCTGTAATTATTAGGATCTCTGTCCAGTAGTGCCGTGTTTGTGCCATCTAACTGGATCGACCAAATCAATTGATTCATAATATATGTATATGCAATATTTTTTTCCCGTATCATGAGAGTAATTTTAATAGTTTCATACTATTAATTAAATGTATTGTTAACTGTAACTGTATAATTGTTTTAAATGGGGGCACGCTACAAGAGTCCTATCTCGCACCCCGGGGCAACGTGTCTGACACGGCCGGTTGTAGCAACTACTCCGAAGATCAAGATTACAGTAATCTTGATCTAAGGAGACACGAACGAACGAACCTTCGGTTCGGGCGATATATGTCGTATTGCCCAGAAGGCAGTCAATATTACTTAATTAGTTGTCAAATCGACTTTAGGGCTATAGAGCCCAAAAGTAATAGTCTTTATTTTCAAACAATTGTACCGAATGGTCATACGTTTTATGCTGCGCAAAGATTCAATCAGTTTAATCTTGGCCATCGCAAGAAGTGGGTTATTGATGTAGACAAATGCTCATGTACCCTTTACAATTTTTTTCTTGTATGTTATTACCAAAGAAGAAAAAAGCCAGTCAGTCACTCAATAGTGTCTGACAGTGAAGTCTAGCAAGTAAAAAGGGTTTCCTTGCATAATTTGAATATGAGGACACTGCTAACGTTTAAATTTCACAGATGGGACATACATGACATATTCAAAATTCCTGCAAAGTTCTCCAGCATTTGAGGTTGGCTGCAAAAGGGACATAGTACCTTTAACGCCGGAAGTTTAGTGCATTTAACTCTTGTTGGAATAAAAGCGGAATCGGCTTCAAATCGTAGACAATCGCAGTATTGGTCTGACGTCATTACGATTATGAGCCGATTTAGCTTTTCCCAATCCAAGGAAGTATAAAATCCATTGAAATTCAATTAATCGTATGACTTTCCGGTTCCTCGGTCATTAAGATTTTAAATGTTTGAGTGCTTATATAAAATGCTCTTACAAAGTCTTTCAAAATCGGATCGTAGTCAGCTCATAGAGTGTGAGCCGCGGTGAGTTTAATTAGCTCACCCGGTGTGATGGGGGAAGTGCGCATCTTCAGTAGATCCATGCTGTGGTGGATTCATCACTGAGTGTATTTTGTAAATAGTTGTATATATTCCATATACATTATTAGGTGGGCTGTATCTAATACAGACCACGTTATATTTTTGTTAAAATTGCCTTTATTATTTTGTATTATTTATTTCTTTATTTTTCTTATTTCCACCCACTTTTTTGTTAGTAAGATTACTTTAAAATGGTTTAATCAAATGCTTTAAAATTTGGCATACATATGTATAGGCATAGAGAATTCACACTAAGGTTTTCAACCTTGACCTTGACTGATGACGTCATCTAGGCGCCATTTTGTGAAAATTGACTCATGATCATATCTTCATAACCAAAACTCAGTTCTCATTCAAATTTGTCATGATCAAGGTCAATATCCATCCGGTCAATTTCGGTTTAAAAAAAAAAAAAAACGCGCGCGTGCGCGTACGTCCGCGCGTCAATGCGCGCGCAAATTTTCAAAATGCTCAAAATAGTCTCAAAATCATTTTGCATACGTTTCAGGCCATTTTAAGCATTTAAAAAAAAATTGCGCGTAACACCATTACACAACATAGAATCGACATTTTTTTTTTCATGATATTTCACATATTTTTACAAACAAATTGATACCATGTTTATCTCTTTATGACTATTAATAACGGAATGAGCGTCCGCTTAACATAAATGTCCGTGCGCGCGAGCTCTTGTAATACATAACATACATGGGCAAAAACATGCCCATACAAAATCCATTATAGCTCTTTGGTATGCACCTGGACTCCAATTTTGTTTTCATATTTGAAAAGAGTATGAGTCGGAGATATGATTTCATGTCTAATTTGGCCATTAAGTGTATCGTGACATCATCTTAATGGCCTTGGAACTCAAAATACGAATATGCATATTATGACGTCAGCATATTTATGGAAAATTGATTGTATCTCTGTAAATATTGATCGATTTTCTTCCACATTTTGATATGTTGTAGCTAAGACAATTTTCTACAATCTCAGTTTTTACCATTTTTCATTTTGATGACGTCATCATAGTAAAAATTTCGATTACTCATGTCAGAAATTTCATAATATGCGTGTTATGCCCATGGAAGGTGAATTTCGTTCACGTCATGAATCTACATGACATTGTTTTATAAGAATTGTAAAGCGTCATCTCGCTTATTTTCTCTCTATTTTGTCTCAAATTTTAGTTGACCAGCCCACCTATACTTGTTCCAAACAAGTATTACATGTCTAGTTTGTTGTTGTATTCATGAACCAGTTATCTTTGTCACATATGAGGGGGCCTTAACTTAACAAGCTGTGCTTCAACCAAGGTCTCCTCGTCTTTCGTTATTCTACATTGTACTGTTATGATTATACTCTATTATATTTTGTTGCATGTGATTTCTAGAAGACAAATAAACTTGATACTTGATACTTAAAAATGCCTGAGAGCGTGTTCGTTATTGCATTTACAATTCTAGCCAGAAATCAAAACCCCAAAACCTTGATATTTTCAAATGGTACTGGGGGCTATATAAAGGCTAGTCATTTTTAAACTACTTTGGAAGGAGTAGGAGGACGATAAGCCATAATGTAAAGTCACAATGTGCTGTGTATACTAAAAATAAAATCGGAACGTTATTATTACTATGATAGAGATTTTGTTTTAAAAAAAGATATAACACTGAGAACAAAAAAAATATTTAGTAGGTGACGAGGTTTTATTATTTTCTGTGGGTACATGCAGTAAAAAATGGGTTCTTCGACATTTAGATTAAGATTCATAGTTCATTTGGCATTTCACAATTGGTCAAGTGTCAACAGTAAATATAAAATTCGAGCTTCAGTCACAATGACGTGAACAACAAGAGATTAATATACACTGGATTACATTACCACAATGACAAGGAAACGATCAGTTCGGAGTCGGAGTGGCGGTGTGACTGGGGTATATTATGTCAGATTAAAATGAAAGCTTAATTCAACAATTTAATATCTTAATCCAGCGCAAATGAACGGGTTTGTGCAACAACAAGCATCAACATTATATAGTCCAAGCATGAAGTGACCAAACAGAAGGTTATTCAGAAACAAAGGCTACACACAACCAAAAATTCTGAATAAAATGGCTTTAATTGACCTTTGAATGTGCAATTACAGTACATACATGTTCTTCTAACCCCGGAGGAGTAATGACTGTCCAATATTGGCTCATTACCTATAATCACAGATACAAGCACCCGATTCCGGGGGATGATTATAATTATGATTCACCTTGAAGTCATGTTAGCCTAGATATCCATTTGACACATTACTTTGTTCCCTGTTCCTTGCTACAATAATCAAACAGGCTGACTGCCACTGGCATAAAATCTTATTCAGATCAGATTGATCATTTATCGTTTCCACTTATCATCTTGATGAATCGTGTAGGGTAGGTGTAGGGAATTGGTGAATGCGGGTAATTGGAGACCACCAAGCTTGAACCCATTACTGTCTGTCTGTGTTGGCTCTAATATTGCTATAGCGCCATTTGTGGCCTTTAACAACACTACTGCATGTATTCAATTCATTTTGAAAACTACAATGTGCTCTTTTTCCGAGAAAATTGGCAAAATTGACCAAGATAACCAATTTGATCGTAACATTTTGCTCTGATATAAAAACACAATTTTCATTGAATGTTGTGGTGTATGCAGATATTTAGGGGTGGCTCTTAAGAAGTAGTTTAAAATGAAGTTTATGAAGTGTGCCAACTATCACAGAAAACTTATGGCCATTGTATGTTGTGAATGGGTGTTGCACAGCACCTTATGAATTGTGTCTTATCAGAAATGTGTGCAGGCAATGGGGGACACCAGGTCCAAGATTTATTATTATTATTATTCATTTATTGGTATATAATGATCGACCAGCAGCACAAGGCTGTGATGTAAATTATATACATGTACAATAGTATAACGAAACATAGTAAATAAAATCTGTAACATAATGACAATACAGCAGAATTATATTGTGTTCGTGTATGTACATTAAATGAAAGGATGTACTAGCAGAAGATATACAAGAGCAGGTGAAGGTATATGGCTCATGAAAATGAGAGTGAGCAAGCGAATAGAATAGAGAGAGAGGGGGTGTTGGAGAAATGGGAGGTACAAAGAGAGAAAGGAAGAGAGAGAGATAGAGAGAGAGAGAGAGAGAGAGAGCAGGGAATGGAATTATCATAATTAAATAAACATATTATTCCTAATTACATGTAATACATTATTGAAAATTAAGAGAGTCAGATTTCGGCGAGAAAACAATAATCATCATACAAGTACATGCTAGAAGAGAGAAAAGGGAAGGTCAAAAGAAAAAAAGAAGGAGAGAAGTTTGAAGAGAGAGAAAGAGGGAGAGAGAGAGATGGGGTCGTTTGTTGTGAATGTCCGACAGTCAATGACCCGATGCTGGTTGGTTAATTGTCCATGCTTATAAATATTTTGGGTCACATTGTTATAAAATCGTTTCAAAATTACAGTAAGTTCATTGGCTGAATATATCTCTTTCAAAAAGTGTTTGAACTAACTATAACAATCCCATTTTCATTCAAATTGTATCTAAAATGTATTGATTTCTTACTGTCCTTTATAACCTTCACATGTAGGTAATGAGAGACCTTTGGTGATGAAGTCATTAATCATTGTTATCTTATTAATCAGTTACATCATGACCCAATTTTGTTACCAAATAAAGAGAAAAAGTTACTGAAGAGAATACAAAACTTTCTTTATGTTTAACATTTTTCCTGTTTATGTAATTTATGCAAATGTGCTTAAGGGTCTCCAATTCCATACACTTACCCTATATATTGATGGTGCTCAGGATGCATATAAATTACGTTATGCGTTAATCCAAGCTTCGAAACCCGTTGCACTCGCGCCATCATTGAGAAGTAAAGGCTCGTTCAGATCATTATGACGCGGCAAAACCGCGGATGTTTTTTTTTTAAAGACGAGATAAAGTTCCATACACCTCTCATTTATGTGTATCTTCTAGCACGGCGCTCAATAAATACGCGTAAATCCTTTGTTGCACACGTTAATAAAAAAAACTCAGCAGCTTTTTTGAGGCCGTTTATTTTGTCGCGCCAGTTGAGAATGACATCGGGTGATCAATGCAAATTGAACAGTGGAAACATTGCGTTGATCTTTCTGACGGGTGGCATGCATGTGCAAATTGTCCTCATAAGTCCCGATTAGCGTCGGTAATGACGCATTCGGAATAACGCCTCGGGTACGACGGGTATTCAATATTGACCATATTTATTTCAGTTAATGGTCTAGAAGCCTGTCCCGAAATAGTCACCCTACTCTACCCATAACATTAACCCCTTAGACCAATACAGTCATTAATAATAAAAAATAAAAAAAGATTGTCAGCCTGGCCGTAGCCGTTGAGTTTAGCCCCCAGAGCCCCGAAAACAAAAACAGACCCCAAAGTCGGGTCGTTTTCACTTAATCTAGCCCACGCACCAAGGGCTTTGCTACAACACCGAGGAAGCATGCAAAGTAGTAAGCCCTAAAACATCGTCAGTTCCATTGCTTGCTGACTTAAGGCTCTTAATATTTAGAATTATGAACGCGTTCGCAGCTATTGAGGCAACCATATGTAATGAACAATGTTAGAGCTACTGCTACTTCTGACAGGCCCTCAGTCAGGTCTGTAGTTTGTAGATTCTCACGTTAAAATGAATTAAGGTTTTGCAATAAATGTAAAGTTACTTCCAGGACAAATGGTGCTACTTTGATGTGATAATGAATAGATCACACGCAAAAATGGCGTCAGAGGGGTTACGACGAGCATCGAAAGATTACTACTTTATTCAAAATTGCCGCACGATATTTTGGAAGGCCTTTCGAAAGGCCCGATCTCTGAAGCCGTAGATGATAGGATTAACAACCAAACTTATTGTATGCAATACCAGGAATGAATGGTTGTATACCATAATAGTAAAAGACGATAAGTACGTTGTAAGCCGTAATATGAAATACAGGGGGATCGGAAACCAGAAGATAATGAAGACTGTCACGACAAGGGAGATAGTCTTAAATGCTTTCAATCGATCATCTTGTACTGGGAGTTGCTGCTGTTGGAACTGAATGATCACTCTTTGACTCGCAATCTTTCTCGCTTGTTTCACTGCGATGTGAAGAATCAAAGCATTGATGGTAAGCAGCGCAACCATTGAAATCACGATCAAACAAAATAAAAACCAGGTGAAGTTTACGTTTAATGTTCCAGTTAAGCGCGCCCCACAGTCCCTTTCTTTCTCGTCTTGACTTGTTTTTGATCCATGCGCTGAGATAACAGATCGGGCGGTGTTAGACAAAATACTAAGAAGCCAAAGACATCCCAAGACAATGGCAATGCGTCTAAACGTCACCAGGCTGGCATAACGTAACGGCTTCGTAACAGCTATGAATCGATCTGCAGTCAACGCCACAATGTGACTGAACGAAACACCAGATAGTGCACTCAGGGGTAGAACATAGTAAGGAGTATTTTCTTCGGCGAAGCACGATGCCTCGAATTTAAAGACGGTTGCATACACCCTCAGTGGAATCCCAACAAGGGCGTCGAGGAGATCAGAGATAGCAAGGCTCACAATAAAAGCATTTGTTGGAGTTCGGAGGCTGTAATGTCTGTAAACTGCTAGCACTAACAGGGCGTTGCTGACGATGATGCAAGGTAGGAAAGGAATAATACATACCATGACAACTATTTTGCCAGCAAATTGATGATGTGCAAAAAGAGCCGATTCCGTACTTTCATTCATTGCGATAATACTCTTTCAATCGTAATGAAATAGGCTAGTGAAGATCCAGATTCATGGACTGCGATTTATCTGATTGTCTCACAAAATAGTGCCAAGCTAATTAAGACAAAAGTATTCACTGGGTAATATCTGCACATTAACAAGATTAAAATCTGTTAATGGCATTTTAAAGAACTGAATTTAAGTGCAAGGCTGTTTGTTTTCTGGTTAGTCCGATGATCGAGCCGATGGCAGTCCCAAAATGGAACATCTTCCGACAGCGTATCATGCACTTCCTGGCATACACCGTGTAATGTGAGTGACTGTTTATTGACAAAGTGTTCAATTAAGAGGCATCACGGTTATTAACTCGTGTTAGGTTGTCAGATATAATCTCTGCCTGGCTATCAAACATTGAGCTGTTCCCTAAATTAAAATGGAATAAAATGATGTACGTCGTATGAACAAAAACCTACGCTGTTCATAACTCACGAACTTGCTCTCAGCATGTTCATACATAGAAATCCAGTCAACAAAAACTGGTAATGAAACTGAAACGAGCAATGCCAAAAGTTATTAAAGAAGCGCGATGGCTCAATGGTAAAGGGCGGTGGTGTCGAAATCGAGGATTCCCGGGTTCGAGCCTAAGTTATAATTGATGGGCTATACAGTGTCCTTTGGTGAGGCACTATTCCTCATTACTAAGTCACCCGGAGAGGACTTAAAGGCATTTTCTCTTACTCGGTTGTTAATGGTGTTCCTGGTCTTCGTTGAAGTACCGTCATGCCTTTTTATGAAGAATTACAAAATGGGTCCAAGAATGTAGCCAATGAGATGCGTCGAAATGGATCACGTGTGTGTGCATCGATGTTTAGCATAGACTCGAGGAGTGCATTTTGGTGATAACAACCGTCAATTTCCCGACGTAATACTCATATTGTAGACCCATCTACTAAAACAAATAATTAATGTTTTTAGCTCGTTCAGTATCCTTATGTGATTAAAACTCGCTGCAGTGCATATTCACTAATGCACTCGCAAGCATGTATTATTTGCATATAATCTTTAGCACGTTTGGAAACACTCACGACAGCACTAACGATGTCAAGATAAACTGAATGTAAAACCAATTTGTTTTTGGTTCTACAAAATAAATTGACGAAGATTCACTAATTACAAAGGAATCTATATCGATCTCTCTCTCTCTCTCTCTCTCTCTCTCACGCACAGACACACACACCCGCGCGCACACACTCCACTTTATCTCATTCTCTATTTCTCTCTCTCTCTCTTTCTCTATTCAAATCCCGATCCTAAATATATTGAGGAAAAGCTCAGTGAACAGCTGTCTACGTGTGCCGATTGGATGACTGATAATAAGCTTTCTTTACACTTGGGACAAACAGAAAGCATTTTGTTTTGTTCTAAAAGTAGTTCTAAAAAGTCAATTGATTTAATTTGATTTGATTCGATTTATTGGTTTATTGATATATTTGAATTCAAAGTTACACAAACTAATCAAGTAATCAGTCTGTGGAGTATTTAGGCATTGAGTTGGCTAGCGCAATTTCATTTTCATCTTTAGTAGAATCAGTTGTAAAAAAAGCAAATTTTCGTCTGAAATTTTTGTTCAGATATCAAAGTTCTATGGATTTAAAAACAAGACGTACACTCTGTTTTGCTCTTATTCAATGTTTATTTGACTATGCTAACCCTGCATGGTATAGTAACATAAACAAGTCATATCAAAAGATGTTGAAGATTATACAGAACAAAATGGTGAGATTTATCAACTGTTCTTGTCCAAGAACTCATGTTGGCTACAGTGAACTTTCTAAAGCTGGTTTTCTTGAAGTCGACCAAAGATCAAAACAACTCGTATTGCATCACGTGCATGAAATATATCATACTAGGTCGAATCATTATATTCGATTCCAACTACGATCTTGTTACTGACGTACATGATTATAATACAAGAAATAGCCGATTCAACTTTAACTTACCAGAAAGAGTAGGTATAGTATTGGAAATTCGTTTTTATTACAATGCCATAAAACATTGGAATTCCCTTCCCAATGATGTAAAGAAAATAGAAAACTATGCTGATTTTAGAAGGATATTAAAGGAATACCTAATACTTGAGAGTTAGAGAAGAGAAGTGAATGACATGTTATATGATTGAAATTTGTATTCTTATGCCGGTTCATACTTTTTCATTTTGTATATACTTATGTTTTTGTACGTTATAGAAATTCTGCAAATCATTATTATTTTCCTCTTCTTCCTCCTCCTCTTGTTCTTCTTCTCCTTCTTTTTTTCCTTTTGTACTAATTATTATTTGTAACATCAGTTTAATGTTGTTATTATTATTATCTTTAATAAGTAGTTATTTTTATTTTTATTATCTGTCTGTAAATATTACTGTTTTAAATTATTAATTTTGTACATGTCTGTAGGGGACCCAACTGGAAATAAGCTCTCGAGCTTTTGTGTGTTATCCTGTTCAAGCTGACTTATTTTTGATCGATTATTATTGTATATTGTTGTATGTTGGAAGCTTGTCGAATTAAAATTGATCAATCAATCCCAAAATATGGTTCGGCTCATTCACATTACTCTGATTCTCATCACCATTAATTATACCCAGACGTTGTGTGTCCGGTAATGTTTTGTATCCGGACAGTTGATTAAAAACAATGATTAATTTGAATACGTTTACAACCAATAGTTAATAAATTGTTAAAGACTTATATATATATATAATATATATATATATATATATATATATATGATATTATACATGACAAATATCCAACAGGCAAATGGTGTTCACCTCGTTTTGTATCTTCCAATCGGATTCCTAATATAAGTAAAGTTTGATACTTAGACGATGTCACCGACTGATCTTTTTATTAAGTTTACCCAAAGTGCTTACATTTTATGTTTTAGGGGCCCATCATTGTTTATATGCATTTCAACAATCATTCTTGCTATAAATATTCGTTATATCTAAGAAACCCACTACGAACAATATAAAGAACTAAGTTAAAGAAAAGACCCACATAAGACCACAAAGGCCAGTTTGTTAATACCTAATTATATATATTGACATGGCATCAAAAATAAATAGCAATTTGTGTCAATGATAATCAGTGCCAACTGACGTTCTTTCAATATGCGAACGTACTTAAAAAAATCAATGACACATGGCATCTTAAATAGCAGGAATGGATCCTGAATAGATTTCATGCGATTAACATGACAACTTAATTCAAAAATGTTTTATCTTTAACGCAAATGAACAGGTTTGTGCACAATACGCATCAAAACTATTGAGTGCTTGCAAAAAGTGACCAACAGAAAAGGTTATTCAGAAACAAAGGATACAGACAACAAACATTCTAAATAAAATGGCTTTAATTGACCTCTGAATGTGCAATTACAGTAAATACATGCTCCTCTAACCCCGGAGGAGTTATGACTGGCCAATATTTTCACATCTTCCTTCAGACATTTAAAAGCTAAGTTGATTGGAGGAGCTGTCGGCGTTGAATGTTTTTGAAACAGATATATGGCGAAATACAAATGCTGTGAATCATCATCATCATTAATATTTGCTCATAATGTATTAAAATTCTCAGATGCAAGACTGATTATACGTTTCACCTTAACGTCACTTTAGGCCAGATATCCCTATGACATATTACTTTGTTCCTTGCTACAATAATCAAACAGGCTGACTGCCACTGACATCAAATCTTATTCAAATCAAATTGCTCATTTTATCGTTTCCATTTATCATCTTGATGAATCGTGTAAATATTGATGGTGCTATGGATGCACATGAATTATGTTATGCGTTAATCCAAGCGCTGAAGCCCCGTTGCACTCGCGGCATCATTAAAAAGTAAAGGCTCGTTCAGATCATTATGACGCGGCAATACCGCGGCGTTTTTTTTTTAAACGACGAGGTAAAGTGTCATACGCCTCTCGTTTTTTGTTTGTATCTTCTAGCACAGCGCTCAGTAAATACGCGTAAGTTCTTGTTTTACACGTTAATTAAAAAAAAAAGGAGCAGCTTTTTTTAAGGCGGTTTATTTAGTGGCTGGCGTCAAGTGAGAGTGACATCGTGTGATCAATGCAGATTGAACAGTAGAAACATTGCGTTGATCTTTCTGGAGCGTGGCATGTATGTGCAAATTGTCCTCATAAGTCCCGATTACGTCGGTAATGACGCTTTCGGAATGACGCCTCGGGTACGCCGGGTATTCAATATTGATCATATTTTTTTCAGTTCATGGTCTAGGACCCTGTCCCGAAATAGTCACCCTACTCTACCCATAACAGTTAACCCCTTAGACCAATACAGTCATTAATAAAAAGATTGTCAGCCTGGCCGTTTTGTTTAGCCCCATGAGCCCCGAAAACAAAATCAGACCCCAAAAACGGGTCGTTTTCACTTCATCTAGCCCACGCACCAAGCCCCCAAAACATCATCAATTTCATTATTTGCTGACAATGCTCTTAATATTTAGAATTAAGAACGCATTCACAACTATTAAGGCAACCATATGTAATAAACCAAGTTAGAGCTACTGCTACTTCGGCTACTTCTTACAGGCCATCAGTCAGGTTTGTAGTTTGTACGTTCTCACACTAAAATGAATTAATGTTTTGCAATAAATGTAAAGTTACTTCGGTTATCTTGGACAGGCAGTTGCTGTTTCTGTTGCATCCAAATGGCCACTTGTTGACTTGCGATTGTATTCACCTGCTTAACTGCAATCTGAAGTAAGAATGCGTTTGCAACTCATAACGAAACCATATGCGATGAACCAAGTTAGAGCTACTGCTACTTCGGCTACTTCTTACAGGCCATCAGTCAAGTTTATAGTTTGCAGGTTCTCACACTAATATGAATTAATGTTTTGCAATAAATGTAAAGTTACTTCGGTTATCTTGGATAGGCAGTTGCTGTTTCTGTTGCATCCAAATGGCCACTTGTTGACTTGCGATTGTATTCACCTGCTTAACTGCAATCTGAAGTAAGAATGCGTTTGCAACTCATAACGAAACCATACGCGATGAACCAAGTTAGAGCTACTGCTAATTAGGCTACTTCGGACCTCAGTTAGGTTTGTAGTTTGTATATTCTCACATGGTTATTATTACAACATGCACGGTAAATTAACGTTTTGCAATCATGTTAAGTTACTTCCAGGACAAATGGTGCTCCTTTGATGTGATAATGGATAGATCACACGCTAAAATGGCGTCAGAGGGGTTACGACGCACTTCGAAAGATTACTACGTTATTCACAATTGACGCAATATATTTTGAAAGGCCTTTCGAAAAGCCCGATCTCTGAAGCCGTAGATGATAGGATTAACAACCAAACTTATTGTATGCAATACCAGGGCGGAATGGTCGTATACAATAATAGTAAAAGGTGATAGGTACGTTATAAGATGTAATATGAGAAACAGGGGAAACGGAAACCAGAAGATAATGAAGACTGTCACGACAAGGGAGATAGTCTTAAATGCTTTCAATCGGTCATCTTGTACTGGGAGTTGCTGCTGTTGAAACTGAATGATCACTCTTTGACTCGCAATCTTTCTCGCTTGTTTGACTGCGATGTGAAGAATCAAAGCATTGATGGCAAGCAGCGCAACCATTAAAATCACATTCGCACAAAATATCAGCCAGGTGAAGGTTACGTTCAATGTCCCAGTTAAGGGAGCCCCACAGTCCGTTTCTTTCTGGTCTTGAATTGTATGTGATCCATGCGCTAAGATAACACATCGGGCGGTGTGAAACAAAATATTGAGAGGCCAAAGACATCCCAGGACGATGGATGTGCGTCTAAACGTCACCAGGCTGGCATAACGTAACGGCTTCGTAACAGCTATGAATCGATCTGCAGTCAACGCCACAATGTGACAAAACGAAAGACCAGATAGTGCACTCAAGGGTAGAGCATAGTAATGAGTATTTTCTTCGATGAAGCACGATGCTCCGAATTTAAAGACGGTTGCATACACATACAGTGGAATCCTAACAACGGCGTCGAGGAGATTAGAGATGGCGAGGCTCACGATAATGGCATTTGTTGGTGTTCGGAGGCTGTAATTTCTGTAAACTGCTAGCACTAACAGGGCGTTGCTGACGACGATGCAAGGTACGAAAGGAGTAATACATACCATGACAACTATTTTGCCAGCAAATTGATGACCTGCAGAAAGAGCTGGTTCCGTACTTTCATTCATCATTGTGATGATACTCTTTAAAATGCAATGAAATAGACTAGTTGAGATCCAAATTCATGGATTGCGATGAATCTGAATGTCTCACGAAATAGGACTGGCCAAGCTAAGACAAAAGTATTCACTGGGTAATATTTGTACATTTACAAGACTCAAATCCGTTAATGGCATTTTAAAGAACTGAATGTAAGTGCAAAGTTGTTTGTTTTCTGGTAAGTCCAATGATCGAACTGATGGCAGTACCAAAATGGAACATCTCCCGACAACGTTTCATGCGCGTAACAGCTGCACTGCTAAAGCCAGGGTAATTATGCTGCATTATTGTAGAGCGCTTAGAGACTTCTGATAAAGTAAGTGTTAGGCGCTATATAAGCAATTATAAATATTATGCAATTCCCGCCATACACCGCGTAATGTGAGTGACTGTTTACTGACAAAGTGTTCAATTAAGAGTCATCACGGTTATTAACTCGTGTCAGGTTGTCAGATATAATGTCTGCATGGCTATTGAGCATTGAGCTGTTCCTTAAATTAAAATGGAGTAAAAATTATGTACGTCGTATGAGAGAATACCTTTTCAGCATTTTTATTCATAGCCAGTCAACACAAACAAGAAATGAAACTGGAACAAGCAATGCCAAAAGTAATTAAAGATATGCGATGGATCAGTGGTAGGGCAGTGGTCTTGTAACCGAGAAGTCCCGGGTTCAAGACTAAGTTAATAATGCGCTATAGTGTCCTTCTTGTAAGGCATTATTCCTCAATACCAATTCAGCCGGAGAGGACTTAATGCCGTCGGTCCACTGGTTTTTGTTTTCAAACTCGGTTTATAATGATTTTCCTGGTCATCTTTAAGTACCTTAATTAATGCCTTCTTTATGATGAACGATCTGCAGCATGTTTGGAAACACTCACGACAGCACTAACGTGGTCAAGAGAAATTGGATGTAGAACTAAACTTATTTGGTTCTACAAAATAATTGACGGACACTTAGTAACTACAAAGTATACTCCATATTAATTTAAATATCTCCTTCTCACACACACACACACACCCACGCGCACACACTCCACCTATTGAGGTAATGCCCCTCTGGTTTCAGCGAACGACATGTAGTTGAACCACTCAATATCAACTTTCACTATGATGAATCTATGTAATGTTTCTGATATGTGTTCTTTATTCTTTGATCAATTTCCCTTCTAATTTCACTCATAATAATAATATGCTTTTTGTGTCAGCGATATTGTACCCCCTTTAGTTTCATTAGTTGTACTAGTACCCGGCCAACCCCCCCCCCCCCCCAAAAAAAAAAAAAAAACAACAACAACAACAACAACAACAACAACAACAACAACAAAGAAACAAAAAATAAAAAATAAATAAATAAATAAAATAACAAAATTTAAAAAAAAAATAATAAAAATGGTATGCTACATTCCTTAAAAAAAAGGGGGGCACGAGGCGATTGTGCCACCCCACCCTCGTCCCCGATTTCCAAGTCTTCATGAGGAAAGAGTTACAAGTATTATCAACACCTTCATAATTACCAGGCTGTCGTTCAAAAATTGTAATTACAGTAAGGCCTTTGGACCTATAATATGTACGTAAAATGAAATATTGCTGGCATCAAATTTTTCTCAAATGAGGAAAGTAGAAAAGACTGTGAGAAAGTGAGACTATAGGACGGATATGGAATGACATCTTAATGAGATTCTAGGGTTAATTTCTAATAACTGGAATGGATTGACTGACACTGCTTTTGTTACGGTTCCTACTTTTAATTTAAAACTTTCTATCGCATGTTCTCGATAAAACATGAATAAACTACACGATAAAGTCAAAGTATTGTGTATTCCTATATTAATGCGCAAGTTTGTTACCGTAAGGAACTACATAAACTAAACTTCGGCTTTTCAAAATAAAAATGATCGATCTATGATATGACGCAGGTATAACAACTGTTAAAGTGTGCCCATTTAGCATGCTGACGAGCGCAGCTTTCTTGTACTAATTTACGGAGGGGAGGAGAGGGAGCGTGGATCATTTCGTGTTGTAGCACGTATAATGCTGTCAATACCCTAGCTCCATCATCGAAACATTTCCGGCAGGTTCAGTATCATCAATTATCGGAATCAGACAAAATCTGTGAAAGACGCAGGAAGGACGGATCCTTACTTTATTCATAAGATGTTGTGTTTTCGCAATTCTTAAACTTTACACCGGATTTTCAATATCAGAGGGACGAGTTCTGAAAATGTTGACTTATTTTTTGTTGTTTTTTGTCTGGAATTTGATTTCAGAAACTGCATCAGCTCTTTTAGTCGAGCAAAAGAAAGATCTATCTCTGAGGTATTTATATATTTCAAGAGTTTCAGCAACCCGCACTCCAGTTTGGGAAACGGCCCTTACACATCATTGTCTATAATTTCTCTCGGACATTTACATCATCAGATGATAGGTCACAGGGATTTTAGAATGATACGTAACCAGGGAACCTTCATAGCGCAATAATTATTTATTTATTTGTAGCGAACAGACTGCCCATGTCGGTGCCTACGAGAACTATCTGATAAGACACTCGTGTATGTCGAGTCTGGCGTTTGATTCGCGACAGACAGCGTAAAAGTTTCTGGGCATTCGACCGGCTTACAGCTGACAGCGAGGCGCTAAAAAACAAATATAATACATCGTTTCCTCATTCGAGAAGGATAGAAGGAGCTAAACTAGATTGTTTTACCAAGAAAGAATGAGGTAAGAATGATGAATTTCACCTATTCCGAAAACCTGCACGACAGTGGGCTCATCTTTGCGCTGATGTTGACATTTATGGCTGTGTTGGCGCCGTTCATCACCATTGGGAATTTGTTCGTCGTCTTGGCCGTTTACAAAAACTACAATCTACGAACGCCGACGAACTTTATCCTAACAAGTCTAGCAGTAAATGATATGGTGTCAAGTGTGGCTTTTGCTCTTAACTGCTACCCAGCCGTATTCTCGCTAAAGACCTGGTACCCTAACATGGCGGACTTGCTATGGTTACCAAGTTCCACTTTGTGTTCGAGTACACTGCTCCACATTGTTGCCCTTACCGTAGACCGATATATTGCAGTAACAAAACCGCTTAAATATCCTACATTGGTTACTCCGAAACGCGTTGGTTACGCGATAGCATCCATTTGGATACTTAGCTTCATCGTTCTCGTCGTACTCGGTTACATTGACCTAAACGAAGTTCAAAATGCCAACCGCGATAGAGAATCGCACAATAGCCTCGCGATCGTAACATTCAGCTTGGTCATCGTCTCATTTTTGGTCCTTACACTATTGGTGATAGTCGTCTCTAACCTCCGCATAATGCAGATCGCTGTCAAGCAGGCAAGAGCCATAGCGAATCAAACAATCAACGATCAAAATAACCGCGTCGCACCGGGAGCGGTGGAGCGCAGGCTCAAAGCGGTAAAGACAACTGGCATCATAGTCGGTGTCCTTGTGTTCTTTTGGTCTCCATACATCGTGTTCTTCACTCTTCAGGCAACGCCACTAGCGGACGAAGCCTCTGTGGTCTATCTAAATCTCTGTTTCCTGGTAGCAATAGCTATTGCTGCCTCACTCAATCCCTTCATATATCATCATAGAGATAGGGAGTTCCGCAACACCTTCCTCGAAATATTTCGAGCTGCGTCAAACAAATTCAAGTGCTAAGATGTGTTTCCTTCATATATCATCGCAGAGACAGAGTTTCGTGACGGTTCCCCGAAATATTTCGAGCTGCATCCATTAAGTTCAAGAGCTAAGATTTATTACCTTCATATATCATCGCAGAGACAGAGAGTTTCGTTTAAGAGCTAAGATTCAATCCCTTCATAATAGTCATCACATAGACCGAGTTTCGCAGTGCTCAACTTCGGAAGTATTTCGAGCTGTGTCTAACAGGTTCAAGCGCCAAGATCTTGTGCAAGCTCAATCTGTAAGAACTAATTCTTTAATAACTACATTTTAAATATCTTAAAAGATGCAGATTGACATTTCTGATTTCATTTTTTTTTTAAATAAGAATTGCTCATTGAATTTTTTTAAAACCATGTATTTAAGTTTAAGACATTGATAGAATGTTGAAATATGTTGATGTTATGAACTAAGCTTATTGTATCTAATGATCGTAGAGCTGCGAAGTAAATCCTGCTGGAAAAATATTGTTCTTATACAGCGATACTCCCAGTGTATTAATACAATATAAATAATAATAAAGTAATAATTAGTACCATTGCAAAGATTCAATAGCTTATGCGTCACCTATTGATATACTCGAATATGATTTCTATTCCTTATGCAATTTGAAATATTATTGTCCTTAATTGACTGTTAAAGCGGTGCACACTACATGTTCCTCCTGCTATCCTGATTTCGTAGAAAGGGTGGTTACATTAGATGTGGCGATCTAAACAACTACTGTCCTCCTGATTTAGGTTCTAAACAATAATAAGTATATTAACAACCGGAAGTTTAGTGCATTTAACTCTTGTTGGAATAAAAGCAGAATCGGCTTCAAATCGTAGACAATCGCAGTTTTGGTCTGACGTCATTACGATTATGAGGCGATTTAGCTTTTCCCCCTCCAAAGAAGCATAAAATCTCTTGAAATTGAGATTTTGTTAATTATATGACTTTCCAGATCCTCGGTTATTAAAGTGACTGGGTGACATTGTTGAAGGTTGATGAAAAAATTGCTTAATTTGTGTATAAAATTTTATTTTGTATATTCCTTCTACTGTACTAGCCCTCTGACATGCAAACAAATCCTGAACAAATTCTCAAACCACGAAGATATCTATGATTTTCTTTGAAGGCGTCACGGTGCAACACCCTCTAACAGTGATTAAAAGTAAATTCTCCAAACCATTTTTGAGTTTCCCAACCGTTTTTCCATGAAAAAAGGACATGAAACAGGCTTTTTTAAAAATGTCTGGAATGGTATATAGAGCCAATTTATTGCTTTGTGACTATTTACATTCATCTATTAAATTTTAGTCAAATGTAATTAAATTTTAATAATATAGTTGGGATAATTCAGGAATCGATAGGATCAGTTTTCCCAATTTTTATCATTAAAAATGCTCCGTTTTCACTCAAATTTTCAGATAATTGTATATTCAGCATTGAAGTCACTACCTTAGCACCACTATCTCTCATCTGAACAATGTTAGCAAGTCCCTTTAAGATTCCAAATGTTTGAATGCTTATATCATTTCTTTCAAAGTCGGTTCGTAGTCAGCTCATGGAGTGTGAGCCGCGCTTAAAATGCCTCTGAGATCATGTTCGTTATTGCATTTACAATTTTACAAAAGCCAGAAATTTAAACCAATAAAACTTTGATATTTTCAAATGGTACGACACTGGGAGCTACATGTGTATAAAGGCTAATTATTTCGAAATTACTTTGAAAGGCGCAGCAAAAACGTTAGGTCATAATGTAAAGCAACAATGTGCTGTGCATACTACAAATAAAATCGGAATGTTATAATTACCATGATAGAGATTTTTTGTAATGAAACATAAAACACTGAAAAAAAATACCTTTAGTAGGTCACGAGGTTTTATTATTTTTCTGTAGGTACATGCAGTAAAGAATGGGTTCTTTGACATTTATATTAAGATTCATAGTTCATTTGGCATTTCACAATGATGATTATGGGTCAAGTGTCAACAGTTAATATAAAAATTCGAGCTTCAGTCACAATGACGTGACCAACAAGAGACTGATTAATATACCGTCAAACCTGCTTTATTGACCACCTGTCTACAAAGACCACCTGTCTACAAAGGCCATATTTGTTGTTTCCCTTGAAAATGGTTTCTCATTGAAGCATGTACTGAAGGAACCTCTCTACAAAGACCACCTGTCTACAAAGGCTACTTGTTATGTTTCCTTTGGGTGGTCGCTATAGACAGGTTTGACGGTACATTGAATTACATTACCACAATGGCAATCTCATTGAAGCATGTACTGAAGGAACCTCTCTACAAAGACCACCTGTCTACAAAGGCTACTTGTTATGTTTCCTTTGGGTGGTCGCTATAGACAGGTTTGACGGTACATTGAATTACATTACCACAATGGCAAGGAAGCAATCAGTTTGGGGTCGGAGTGGCGGTGTGACTGGGGTACATTATGCAGAGGTGTCATCGTGGTCGAGTGGATATGTCACCGGTCTGTGGATTACAAGGTCCGCGGTTCAAGTCCCGCCGCGGCACTAATGTCCTTTTACCTTCTACATTTGCCAATTTCCACCCAGGTGTTAAATGGGTACCCGGTAGGATACGAAAGCTAATGTTGTTTGATTAGCAAGTGGCGTTTGTAAAATGGCGACTGGCTGTAATGCTCCCCAGGGAGTGGAGAATGTGCATACATTGTGTGCGGATAATCATGAATCCGATGATATATATCTGCGCTATATAAGGACGAACTATTATTATTATTATTTTGTCAGATTAAAATGACAGCTTAATTCATTATCTTAATCCAGCGCAAATGAACGTGTTTGTGTACAGTAATCATTGAAATTATATAGTCCAAGCATAAAGTGACCACAAAATGTTTTACAGAATCAAAGGCTACAGAAAACCAAAAATTCTAAATAAAATAGCTTTAATTGACCTTTAAAGGCACTTTGTCCCATTTGCAGGCCAAAAATGAAAAGGTTAAATTCCAACTGCATTTGAAAGATAATACTAATCTAAAACTTCCCTAAAAAAGGTGGGGCTTGAAAATGTCTTCAAGTGGGAAAATAACGACTATTAGTTGTCAAATCGACTTTAGGGCTATAGAGCCCAAAAGTAATAGTCTTGATTTTCAGACAATTGTACCGAATGGTCATACGTTTTATGCTGCGCAAAGATTCAATCAGTTTAATCTTGGCCATCACAAGAAGTGGGTTAATTGATGTATACAAATGCTCACGTACCCTTTACAACTCTTTCCATGTATGTTATTACCAAAGAAGAAAAAAAGCCAGTCAGTCACTCAATAGGGTCTGACAGTGAAGTCTAGCAAGTAAATGGGTTTCCTTGCATAATTTGAATATGAGGACACTGCTAACGTTTAAATTTCACAGATAGGACATACATGACATATTCATAATTCCTGCAAAGTTCTACAGAATTTGAGGTTGGCTGCAAAAGGGACATAGTACCTTTAAATGTGCAATTACAGTACTTAAATGCTCTTCTTACCCCGGAGGAGTTATGACTGTCCAATATTTGCTCATTACCTATGACAAATCACAGATACAAGCACCGGATTGCGGGGGATGATTATAATTATGTTACATGTCATTTTATCCTAGATATCCATTTGACACATTACTTTGTTCATTGCTACAGTAATCAAACAGGCTGACTGCCACTGACATAAAATCTTATTCAGATCAGATTGCTCATGTATCGTTTCCACTTATCATCTTGATGAATCGTGTAGGGTAGGTGTAGGGAATTGGAGACCGCAGGGAATTGGAAATCACCAAGCTTGAACCTATCACTGTCTGTCTGTATTGGCTCCAATATTGCTATAGCGCCATTTGTGGCCTTTAACAACACTACTGCATATATCCAATTCATTTTGAAGACTACAATGTGCTCTTTCTCCGAGAAAATTGGCAAAATTGACCAAGGTAACCAATTTAGATCGTAACATTTTGCTCTGATATAAAAACACAATTTTCATTGAATGTTGTGGTGTATGCAGATATTTAGGGGTGGCTCAGAGAGAAAGGAAGAGAGAGAGAGAGAGAGAGAGAGAGAGAGAGCAGGGAATGGAATGATCCTAATTAAATAAACATATTATTCCTAATTACATGTAATACATTAATGAAAATTAAGAAAGTCAGATTTCGGCGAGACAACAATAATCATCATACAAGTACATGCTAGAAGAGAGAAAAGGGAAGTTCAAAAGAAAAAAAGAAGTAGAGAAGTTTGAAGAGAGAGAAAAAGGGAGAGAGAGAGATGGGGTAGTTTGTTGTGAATGTCGAGTGTGCCGAGGACAGTCAATGACCCGATGCTTGTTGGTTAATTGTCCATGTATAGAAATGTTTTGGGTCACATTGTTATAAAATCGTTTCAAAAGTAAAGTAAGTTCATTGGCTGCATATATCTCTTTCAAAAGGTGTTTGAACTAACTATAACAATCCCATTTTCATTCAAATTGTATTTTAAATGTCTTGATTTGTTACTGTCCTTTATTACCTTCACATGTAGGTAATGAGAGACCTCTGGTGATGAAGTCATTAATCATTGTTATCTTATTAATCAGTTACATCATGACCACAATTTTGTTAACAAATAAAGAGAAAAAGTTACTGAAGAGAATACAAAACTTTCTGTATGTGTAACATTTTTCCTGTTTATGTAAATTATGCAAATGTGCTTAAGGGTCTCCAAATCCATACACCTACCCTATATATTGATGGTGCTCAGGATGCATATAAATTACGTTATGCGTTAATCCAAGCTTCGAAACCCGTTGCACTCGCGCCATCATTGAGAAGTAAAGGCTCGTTCAGATCATTATGACGCGGCAAAAACGCGGATGTTTTTTTTTAAAGACGAGATAAAGTTCCATACACCTCTCATTTATGTGTATCTTCTAGCACAGCGCTCAATAAATACGCGTAAATCCTTTGTTGCACACGTTAATAAAAAATTTAAAAAACGCAGCAGCTTTTTTGAGGCCGTTTATTTTGTCGCGCAAATTGAGAATGACATCGGGTGATCAATGCAAATTGAACAGTGGTAACATTGCGTTGATCTTTCTGGCGGGTGGCATGCATGTGCAAATTGTCCTCACAAGTCCCGATTAGCGTCTGTAATGACGCATTCGGAATAATGCCTCGGGTACGACGGGTATTCAATATTGACCATATTTATTTCAGTTAATGGTCTAGAAGCCTGTCCCCAAATAGTCACCCTACTCTACCCATAACATTAACTCCTTAGACCAATACAGTCATTAATAAAAAAAAAAAAGATTGTCAGCCTGGCCGTAGCCGTTGTGTTTAGCCCCCAGAGCCCCGAAAACAAAAACAGACCCCAAAGTCGGGCCGTTTTCACTTAATCTAGCCCACGCACCAAGGGCTTTGCTACAACACCGAGGAAGCATGCAAAGTAGTAAGCCCTAAAACATCGTCAATTCCATTGCTTGCTGACTTAAGGCTCTTAATATTTAGAATTATGAACGCGTTCGCAGCTACTGAGGCAACCATATGTAATGAACAATGTTAGAGCTACTGCTACTTCTGACAGGCCCTCAGTCAGGTCTGTAGTTTGTAGATTCTCACGTTAAAATGAATTAAGGTTTTGCAATAAATGTAAAGTTACTTCCAGGACAAATGGTGCTACTTTGATGTGATAATGAATAGATCACACGCTAAAATGGCGTCAGAGGGGTTACGACGAGCATCGAAATATTACTATTTTATTCAAAATTGCCGCACGATATTTTGGAAGGCCTTTCGAAAGGCCCGATCTCTGAAGCCGTAGATGATAGGATTAACAGCCAAACTTATTGTATGCAATACCAGGAATGAATGGTTGTATACCATAATAGTAAAAGGCGATAGGTACGTTGTAAGCCGTAATATGAAATACAGGGGAATCGGAAACCAGAAGATAATGAAGACTGTCACGACAAGGGAGATAGTCTTAAATGCTTTCAATCGGTCATCTTGTACTGGGCGTTGCTGCTGTTGGAACTGAATGATCACTCTTTGACTCGCAATCTTTCTCGCTTGTTTCACTGCGATGTGAAGAATCAAAGCATTGATGGTAAGCAGCGCAACCATTGAAATCACGATCAAACAAAATAACAACCAGGTAAAGTTTACGTTCAATGTCCCAGTTAAGCGTGCCCCACAGTCCCTTTCTTTCTCGTCTCGACTTGTTGGTGATCCATGCGCTGAGATAACAGATCGGGCGGTGTTAGGCAAAATACTAAGAAGCCAAAGACATCCCAAGACAATGGTAATGCGTCTAAACGTCACCAGGCTGGCATAACGTAACGGCTTCGTAACAGCTATGAATCGATCTGCAGTCAACGCCACAATGTGAAAAAACGAAACACCAGATAGTGCACTCAAGGGTAAAGCATAGTAAGGAGTATTTTCTTCGGCGAAGCACGATGCATCGAATTTAAAGACGGTTGCATACACCCTCAGTGGAATCCCAACAAGGGCGTCGAGGAGATCAGAGATAGCAAGGCTCACAATAAAAGCATTTGTTGGAGTTCGGAGGCTGTAATGTCTGAAAACTGTTAGCACTAACAGGGCGTTGCTGACGATGATGCAAGGTAGGAAAGGAATAATACATACCATGACAACTATTTTGCCAGCAAATTGATGATGTGCAAAAAGAGCTGATTCCGTACTTTCATTCATTGCGATAATACTCTTTCAATCGTAATGAAATAGGCTAGTGAAGATCCAGATTCATGGACTGCGATTTATCTGATTGTCTCACAAAATAGTGCCAAGCTAATTAAGACAAAAGTATTCACTGGGTAATATCTGCACATTAACAAGATTAAAATCTGTCAATGGCATTTTAAAGAACTGAATTTAAGTGCAAGGTTGTTTGCTTTCTGGTAAGTCCAATGATCGAGCCGATGGCAGAACATCTTCCGACAGCGTATCATGAGATTCCCGCCATACACCGTGTAATGTGAGTGACTGTATACTGACAAAGTGTTCAATTAAGAGGCATCACGGTTATTAACTCGTGTTAGGTTGTCAGATATAATCTCTACCTGGCTATCCAACATTGAGCTGTTCTCTAAATTAAATGGAATAAAAATGATGTACGTCGTATGAAAGAAAACCTACGCTGTTCATAGAAACCCAGTCAACAAAATCTGGTAATGAAACTGGAACGAGCAATGCCAAAAGTTATTAAAGAAGCGCGATGGCTCAGTGGTAAAGGGCGGTGGTCTCGTAATCGAGGATTCCCGGGTTCGAGCCTAAGTTATAATTGATGGGCTATATAGTGTCCTTTGGTAAGGCACTATTCCTCATTAGTAAGTCACCCGGAGAGGACTCAAAGGCACTTTCTCTTACTCGGTTGTTAATGGTGTTCCTGGTCTTCGTTGAAGTACCGTCATGCCTTTTTATGAAGAAATACAAAATGGGTCCAAGAATGTAGCCAATGAGATGCGTCGAAATGGATCACGTGTGTGTGCATTGATGTTTAGGATAGACTCGAGGAGTGCATTTTGGTGATAACAACCGTCAATTTCCCGACGTAATACTCATATTGTAGACCCATCAAATAAAACAAATAATTAATGTTTTTAGCTCGTTCAGTATCCTAATGTGATTAAAACTCGTTGCAGTGCATATTCACTAATGCACTCGCAAGCATGTATTATTTGTATGCAATCTTCAGGATGTTTGGAAACACTCACGACAGCACTGACGTTGTCAAGATAAACTGAATGTAAAACCAATTTGTTTTTGGTTCTACAAAATAAATTGACGAAGATTCACTAATTACAAAGGAATCTATATCGATCTCTCGATCTCTCTCACGCACAGACACACACACCCGCGCGCACACACTCCACTATATATCATTCTCTATTTCTCTCTCTCTCTTTCTCTATTCAAATCCCGATCCTAAATATATTGAGGAAAAGCTCAGTGAACAGCTGTCTACGTGTGCCAATTTGATGACTGATAATAAGCTTTTTTTACACTTGGGACAAACAGAAAGCATTTTGTTTTGTTCTAAAAGTGGTTCTAAAAAGTCAATTGATTTGATTTGATTTGATTCGATTTATTGGTTTATTGATATATTTGAATTCAAAGTGACACAAACTAATCAAGTAATCAGTCTGTGGAGTATTTAGGCATTGAGTTGGCTAGCGCAATTTCATTTTCATCTTTAGTAGAATCAGTTGTAAAAAAAGCAAATTCTCGTCTGGAAATTTTTGTTCAGATATCAAAGTTCTATGGATTTAAAAACAAGACGTACACTCTGTTTTGCTCTTATTCAATGTTTATTTGACTATGCTAACCCTGCATGGTATAGTAACATAAACAAGTCATATCAAAAGATGTTGAAGATTATACAGAACAAAATGGTGAGATTTATCAACTGTTCTTGTCCAAGAACTCATGTTGGCTACAG
Source organism: Strongylocentrotus purpuratus (assembly GCF_000002235.5). NCBI lineage: Eukaryota > Metazoa > Echinodermata > Echinoidea > Camarodonta > Strongylocentrotidae > Strongylocentrotus > Strongylocentrotus purpuratus. Next base: position 332,678 of record NW_022145527.1, read on the forward strand.
TGAACTTTCTAAAGCTGGTTTTCTTGAAGTCGACCAAAGATCAAAACAACTCGTATTGCATGACGTGCATGAAATATATCATACTAGGTCGATTTATATTCGATTCCAACTTCGATCTTGTTACTGACGTACATGATTCTAATACAAGAAATAGCCGATTCAACTTTAACTAACCAGAAAGAGTAGGTAGTATTGGAAATTCGTTTTTATTACAATGCCATAAAACATTGGAATTCCCTTCCCAATGGTGTAAAGGAAATAGAAAACTATGCTGATTTTAGAAGGATATTAAAGGAATACCTAATACTTGAGAGTCAGAGAAGAGAAGTGAATGACATGTTATATGATTGAAATTTGTATTCTTATGCCGGTTCATACTTTTTCATTTTGTATATACTTATGTTTTTGTACGTTAAAGAAATTCTGCAAATCATTATTATTTTCCTCTTCTTCCTCCTCCTCTTGTTCTTCTTCTCCTTCTTTTTTTTCCTTTTGTACTTATTATTATTTGTAACATCAGTTTAATGTTGTTATTATTATTATCTTTAATAAGTAGTTATTTTTATTTTTATTATCTGTCTGTAAATACTACTGTTTTAACTTATTAATTTTGTACATGTCTGTAGGGGACCCCACTGGAAATAAGCTCTCGAGCTTTTGTGTGTTATCCTGTTCAAGCTGACTTATTTTTGATCGGTTATTATTGTATATTGTTGTATGTTGGAAGCTTGTCGAATTAAAATTGATCAATCAATCCCAAAATATGGTTCGGCTCATTCACATTACTCTGATTCTCATCCCCATTAATTATACCCAGACGTTGTGTGTCTGGTAATGTTTTGTATCCGGACAGTTGATTAAAAACAATAATTAATTTGAATACGTTTACAACCAATAGTTAATAAATTGTTAAAGACTTATATATATATATATATATATATATATATATATATGATATTATACATGACAAATATCCAACAGGCAAATGGTGTTCACCTCGTTTTTTATCTTCCAATCGGATTCCTAATATAAGTAAAGTTTGATACTTAGACGATGTCACCGACTGATCTTTTTATTAAGTTTACCCAAAGTGCTTACATTTTATGTTTTAGGGGCCCATCATTGTTTATATGCATTTCAACAATCATTCTGGCTATAAATATTCGTTATATTTAAGAAATCCACTACGAACAATATAAAGAACTAAGTTAAAGAAAAGACCCACATAAGACCACAAAGGCCAGTTTGTTAATACCTAACTATATATATTGACATGGCATCAACAATAAATAGCAATTTGTGTCAATGATAATCAATGCCAACTGACGTTCTTTCAATATGCGAACGCACTTAAAAAAATCAATGACACATGGCATCTTAAATAGCAGGAATGGATCCTGAATAGATTTCATGCGATTAACATGACAGCTTAATTCAAAAATGTGTTATCTTTAACGCAAATGAACAGGTTCGTGCACAATACGCATCAAAACTATTGAGTGCTTGCAAAAAGTGACCAACAGAAAAGGTTATTCAGAAACAAAGGATACAGACAACAAACATTCTAAATAAAATGGCTTTAATTGACCTCTGAATGTGCAAGTACAGTAAATACATGCTCCTCTAACCCCGGAGGAGTTATGACTGGCCAATATTTTCACATCTTCCTTCTGACATTTAAAAGCTAAGTTGATTGGAGGAGCTGTCGGGGTTGAATGTTTTTGAAACAGATATATGGCGCCATACAAATGCTGTGAACCATCATCATCATCAATATTTGCTCATAATGTATTAAAATTCTCAGATACAAGACTGATTATACGTTTCACCTTAACGTCACTTTAGGCCAGATATCCCTATGACATATTACTTTGTTCCTTGCTACAATAATTAAACAGACTGACTGCCACTGACATAAAATCTTATTCAAATCAAATTGCTCATTTTATCGTTTCCATTTATCATCTTGATGAATCGTGTAAATATTGATGGTGCTATGGATGCACATGAATTACGTTATGCGTTAATCCAAGCGCTGAAGCCCCGTTGCACTCGCGGCATCATTAAAAAGTAAAGACTCGTTCAGATCATTATGACGCGGCAATACCGCGGCGTTTTTTTTAAAAACGACGAGGTAAAGTGTCATACGCCTCTCGTTTTTTTTTTCTGTATCTTCTAGCACAGCGCTCAGTAAATATGCGGAGGTCCTTTGTTTTACATGTTAATTTTAAAAAAAGACGCAGCAGCTTTTTTGAGGCGGTTTATTTTGAGGCGTCAAGTGAGAGTGACATCGTGTGATCAATGCAGATTGAACAGTGGAAACATTGCGTTGATCTTTCTGGAGCGTGGCATGTATGTGCAAGTTGTCATCATAAGTCCCGATTAGCGTCGGTAATGACGCATTCTGATTGACCAAATTTATTTTTCAGTAAATAGTCTAGGAGCCTGTCCCGAAATAGTCACCCTACTCTAATAAAAAGATTGTCAGCCTGGTCGTAGCCGTTGGGTTTAGCCCCATGAGCCCCGAAAACTAAATCAGACCCCAAAGTCGGGTCGTTTTCATTTTATCTAGTGCACGTATCAAGGGCTTTGCTGCAACAACGAGGAAGCATGCAAATGAGTAAGCCCCTAAAACGTCGTCAATTTCATTGCTTACCGACAAGGCTCGTATATTTAGGATTATGAACGCGTTCGCAACTATTAAGGCAACCATATGCAATGAACCAAGTTAGAGCTACTATTACCTCGGCTACTTCTGACAGGCCCTCAGTCAGGTTTGTAGTTTGTAGGTTCTCACGCTAAAATTGATTAATGTTTTGCAATAAATGTAAAGTTACTTCGGTTATCTTGAACAGGCAGTCGCTGTTCCTGTTGCATCCAAATGACAACCTGTTGACTTGCGATTGTATTCAACTGTTTCACTGCAACGCGAAGTATGAATTTGTTAGCAACTATTAAGGCAACCATATGCGATGAACCAAGTTAGAGCTACTGCTATTCCGGCTACTTCTGACAGGCCATCAGTCAGGTGTGTAGTTTTTAGGTTCTCACATGGTTATCATTACAACATGCGCGGTAAATTAACGTTTTGCAATAATGTTAAGTTACTTCCAGGACAAATTGTGCTCCTTTGATGTGAAACTGGATAGATCACACATGGCGTCGGAGGGGTTACGACGAACTTCGAAAGTTCATTACGTTATTCACAATTGACGCAATATATTTTGAAAGGCCTTTCGAAAAGCCCGATCTCTGAACCCGTAGATGATAGGATTAACAACCAAACTTATTGTATGCAATACCAGGAAGGAATTGTTGTATACCATGAGATAAAAAGGTGATTGGTACGTTATAAGCTGTAATATGAGAAACAGGGGATACGGAAACCAGAAGATAATGAAGACTGCCACGACAAGGGAGATAGTCTTAAATGCTTTCAATCGGTCATCTTGTACTGGGAGTTGCTGCTGTTGGAACTGGATGATCACTCTTTGACTCGCAATCTTTCTCGCTTGTTTGACTGCGATGTGAAGAATCAAAGCATTAATGGCAAGCAGCGCAACCATTGAAATCACGATCACACAAAATATCAACCAGGTGAAGGTAACGTTCGTCGTCCCAGTTAAAGGAGCCCCACAGTCCGTTTCTTTCTGGTCTTGACTTGTATGTGATCCATGCGCTAAGCTAACAGATCGGGCGGTGTTCATCAAAATACTAAGAAGCCAAAGACATCCCAGGACGATGGCAATGCGTCTATACGTCACCAGGCTGGCATAACGTAACGGCTTCGTAACAGCTATGAATCGATCTGCAGTCAACACCACAATGTGAAAAAACGAAACACCAGATAGTGCACTCAAGGGTAGAGTATAGTAAAGAGTATTTTCTTCAGCTAAGCACAATGCATAGAATTTAAAGACGGATGCATACACATATAGTGGAATCCCAACAAGGGCGTCAAGGAGATTAGAGATAGCAAGGCTCACAATAATGGCATTTGTTGGTGTTCGGAGGCTGTACTGTCTGTAAACTGCTAACACTAACAGGGCGTTGCCGACGATGACGCAAGGTAGAAAAGGAGTAATACATACCATGACAACTATTTTGCCAGCAAATTGATGACCTGCAAAAAGAGCTGGTTCCGTACTTTCATTCATTTTGATGATACTATTTAAAATGCAACTAAAAAGACTAGTTGAGATACAAATCGTGAAGCTGCGATGAATCTGAATCTCTCACGAAATAGGACTGGCCAAGCTATTTAAGACGAAAGTATTTACCGGGTTATATCTGCACATGAACAAGATCGAAATCTGTTAATGGCAGTTTAAAGAACTGAATGTAAGTGCAAGGTTGTTTGTTTTCTGGTAAGTCCAATGATCGAGCCGATGGCAGAACCAAAATGGAACATCTCCGGACAGCGTATCGTGCAATTCCCGCCATACACCGCGTAATGTGAGTGACTGTATGCTGACAAAGTGTTCAATTAAGAGTCACAACGGTTATTAACTCGTGTAGGTTGTCAGATATAATCTCTGCCTGGCTATCCAACGGTGGGCTGTTCCCTTAAATGGAATAAATTATGTACATCGTATGAAAGAAAACCTACGCTTTTTATAACTCACGAACTTGCTCTCAGTATATTCATACATAGAAATCCAGTAAACAAAAACAAGTAATGAAACTAGAACGAGCAATGGCAAAAGTAATTAAAGAAGCGCGATATCTCAGTGGTAGGGCAGTGGTCTAGTAACCGATAAGTCCCGGGTTCAAGACTAAGTTAATAATAAACTACAGTGCCCTTTTTGTAAGGCATTATTCCTCACTCCAAATCAGCCGGAGAGGTGTCGGTCCACAGTTTTTTTTTTTTCTAACTCGGTTTTTAATGTTTTACCTGGTTATCTGTGAAGTGCCTTCATGCCTTCTTTACGCAGAAAAATCTTCAGCATGTTTAGAAACACTGACGACAGCACTGACGTGGTCAAGAGAAACTGGATGTATAACTAAAATTATTTCGTTCTACAAAATAATTGGCGGAGACTCAGTAACTACAAAGTATACTCCATATTAACATAAATATCTCCTTCTCACGCACACACACGCACACATACTCAACCACGCGCACACACTCCACCTTATGAGGTAATGCCTCTATGGTTTCAGCGATCGACATGTAGTTGAAGCACTAAAAATCAACTTTTCACTATGAATCTATGTAATGTTTTTGATAAGTATTCTTTATTCTTTGATCGATTTCCCTTCTAATTTCACTCATAATAATATGCTTTTTGTGTGTGCGATATTGTATTCCCTCTAGTTAAATTAGTTGTACTAGAACCCACCCCCCCCCCCAAAAAAAAAAAAAAAATAATAATAATAATAACAAATAAATAAATAAATAAAATAAAATAAAAAAATAAAAAAATAAAAAAATTAGAAAAAATAAAAAATGAATAAATTAATTAATTAATTAATTAATTAATAAATAAAATTTTTAAAAATAAAAATAATAATAATAATAATAGTAATAAGAAATAAGTAAATAATAATAATAATTGTATACTACATTCCTTTAAAAAAGGGGGCACCAGGCAATTGTGCCACCCCACCCCCTTCCTCGATTTCCAATTCTTTCATGAGGATCGAGTTACAAGTATTATCAACACCTTCATAATTAACAGGCTGTCGCTCAAAAATGGTAATTGCAATAAGGCCTTTGGACCTATAATATCTACGTGAAATTCGATATTGCTGGCATCAAATTTTTTTCAAATGAGGAAAGTGGAAAAGACTGTGAGAAAGTGAGACTATAGGACGGATATGGAGTGACATCTAATGAAATTCTAGGATTGATTTCTAATAACTGGAATGGATTGACTGATACTGCTTTTGTTACGGTTTTTACATATTAAAAAAACCTTCTATCGCAAGGTCTCGATAAAAACATGTATGAAAGACACGAGAAAGTCAAAGTATTGTGTAGTCTTATATATTAATGCGCAATTTTGTTACTGTATGGAACTACATGGTCTAAACTTCGGCTTTTCAAAATAAAAATGATTGAACTGTGATATATGACGCAGGTATAATTACTTTTGAAATGCGCCCACTTAGCATGCTGGCAAGCGATCAAGGATCAACTTTCTGGTACAAATTTACAAAGGGAAGGAGAGGGAGCATGGATCATTTCGTGTTGTAGCACGAACGAATTGAATGCTGTCAATGCCCTCGCTCCATCATCAAACCATTTCCGACAGGTTCAGTATCATTAATTTTCGGAATCAGAAGAAATATGTAAAAGACGCGTGAAGGACAGATCCTACTTTATTCAGGAGATGTTGTGTTTTCGCATTTCATGATATTGACTACGATTACCTTGTCAGGACTGATCCAGGATTTCCAAAAGAAGGGGAAGAGTTCTGAAAATGTTGACTTAATTTATTTTTGTTTGTCTGGAATATGATTTCAGGAACTGCTTCAGCTCTTTAAGTCGAAGGGTAGGGTATATTGAGCAAAAGAAAGATATATATCAGAGGTATCTATATATTTTAAGAGTTTTAGCAACCCGCACTCCAGAATGGGATACGCCCCTTACGCATCCGTGTCTGTATTTTCTCGCGGACATGTACGTCATCAGATGATAGCTTGAATGGTCACACGGATGTAAGATTGATACTTATCCAGTGAACCAGATACACAGACCCAGCATAGCGCAAGATTTATTTATTTATGCGTACCAAACAGACTGCCCATGTCGGTGCCTACGAGAACTATCTGTTGAGACACTCGTGTGTGTCAAGTCTGGCGTTTGATTCGCGACGGACAGCGGAAAAGTTTTATTGGCTTTCGACCGGCTTACATCCGAAAGCGAGGCGCTAAATAACAAATATAATACATCGTATCCTCATTCGAGAAGGATAGAAAGAGCTAAAGTAGATTGTTTTACCGAGAAAGAATGAGGTAAGAATGACGAATTCCACCTATTCCGAAAACCTGCACGACAGTGGGTATTTCTTTGCGCTGATGTTGACAATTATGGCTGTGCTGGCGCCGTTCATCATTATTGGGAATTTGTTCGTCGTCTTGGCCGTTTACAAAAACTACAATCTACGAACGCCGACGAACTTTATCCTAACAAGTCTAGCAGTCAATGATATGGTGTCAAGTGTGGCTCTTGCTCTTGCCTGCTACCCAGCCGTATTTTCGCAAAAGACCTGGTACCCTAACATGGCGGACTTGCTATGGTTACCAATTTTCACTTTGTGTTCGAGTACACTGCTCCACATTGTTGCCCTGACCGTAGACCGGTATATTGCAGTAACAAAACCGCTTAGATATCCTACATTGGTTACTCCGAAACGCGTTGGTTACGCGATAGCATCCATTTGGATACTTAGCCTGATCTTTCTCGTATTACGCGGTTACATTGACCTAAACGAAGTTCAAAATGCCAACCGCGGTAGAGAGCCGCACAGCCTCGGGTTCGTAATATTCAGCTTGGTCATCGTCTCACTTTTGGTCCTTACACTGTTGGTGATTGTCGTCTCTAACCTCCGCATAATGCAGATCGCCGTCAGGCAGGCAAGAGCCATAGCGAATCAAACAATCAACGATCAAAATAACTGCGTCGCACCGGGAGCGGTGGAGCGGAGGCTCAAAGCGGTCAAGACTACCGGCATCATAGTCGGTGTTCTTGTGTTTTTTTGGTCTCCATATATCGTGTTCTTCACTCTTCATTTAACGCCGTTAGCGGACAAAGCATCAATGGTCTATCTAAATCTTTGTTTCCTGGTAGCAATAGCTATTTCTGCCGCACTCAATCCTTTCATATATCATCATAGAGATAGGGAGTTCCGCAACACCTTCCTAGAAATATTTCGAGCTGCGTCAAACAAATTCAAGTGCTAAGATGTGTTCTCTTCATATATCCCCGAAATATTTCGAGCTGCATACATTAAGTTCAAGAGCTAAGATTTATTCCCTTCATATATCATCGTAGAGACAGAGATTTTCGTTCAAGAGCTAAGATTCAATCCCTTCATAATTGTCATCACATAGACAGAGTTTCGCAGCGCTCAACTCGAAGTATTTCGAGCTGCGTCTAACAGGATCAAGCGCCAAGATCTTATGTAGGCTCAATCTGTAAGAACTACCGCTATAATAACTAGATGTTAAATATCTTAAAAGACGCAGATTCACACCGATTTAATTTTTTTTTTTTTTAATTGCTCATTGTATATTTTCAGAACCATGTATTTACTGGTTTGACATTGATGTTATTTTGAAATATGTTGATGTTATGAACTAAGCTTATCGGTGTTATCGAATGGTCGTGGAGCTACGACGTTTTTTTAAAACTTTTTAGCTTAGGCAATTCCAATAGCTTGTTCGTCCCCTATTGAAATATCTAAACGTGATTTCTATTCCTTAGGCAATTTGAAATTATCTTTAATTGACACTACATGTTCCTCCTGCGATCCTATTTTCGTAGAAAGCGCGGTTGTATTAGATGTGGCGATCTAAACAACTACTATCCTCCTGATTTAGGTTCTAAACAATGATAAGAATATTAACAACCGGAAGTTTAGTGCATTTAACTATTGTCAGAATAAAAGCGGAATCGGTTTCAAATCGTAGACAATCGCAGTATTGGTCTGACGTCATTACGATTATGAGGCGATTTAGCTTTTCCCCCTCCAAGGAAGCATAAAATCTCTTGAAATTGAGATTTTGTTAATCATATGACTTTCCAGATCCTCGGTTATTAAAGTGACTCGGTGACATTGTTGAAGGTTGATGAAAAAATTGCTTAATTTGTGTATAAAATTTTATTTTGTATATTCCTTCTACTGTACTAGCCCTCTGACATGCAAATAAATCCTGAACAAATTCTCAAACCACGAAGATATCTATGATTTTCTTTGAAGGCGTCACGGTGCAACACCCTCTAACAGTGATTAAAAGTAAATTCTCCAAACCATTTTTGAGTTTTCCCAACCGTTTTTCCATGAAAAAAAGACATGACACAGGCTATTACAAAAATGTCTGGAATGGTATATATGTAGAGCCAATTTATTACTTTGTGACGATTTACATTCACCTAAAATTTTAATAATATAGTTGGGATAATTCAGGAATCGATAGGATCAGTTTTTCCCAATTTTTATCATTAAAAATGATCCGTTTTCACTCAAATTTTCAGATAATTGTATATTCAGCATTGAAGTCACTACCTTAGCACCACTATCTCTCATCTGAACAATGTTAGCAAGTCCCTTTAAGATTCCAAATATTTGAATGCTTATATAAAAGTCTTTCAAAATCGGTTCGTAGTCATGGAGTGTGAGCCGCGCTTAAAATGCCTCTGAGATCATGTTCGTTATTGCATTTACAATTTTACAAAAGCCAGAAATTAAAACCAATAAAACTTTGATATTTTCAAATGGTACGACACTGGGAGCTACATGTGTATAAAGGCTAATTATTTCGAAACTACTTTGAAAGGCGCAGCAAAAACGTTAGGTCATAATGTAAAGCAACAATGTGCTGTGCATACTACAAATAAAATCGGAATGTTTTAATCACCATGATAGAGTTTTTTGTAATGAAACATAAAACACTGAAAAAAAATATCTTTAGTAGGTCACGAGGTTTTATTATTTTTCTGTAGGTACATGCAGTAAAGAATGGGTTCTTTGACATTTAGATTAAGATTCATACTTCATTTGGCATTTCACAATGATGATTATGGGTCATGTGTCAACAGTGAATATAAACATTCGAGCTTCAGTCACAATGACGTGACCAACAAGAGACTGATTAATATACCGTCAAACCTGCTTTATTGACCACCTGTCTACAAAGACCACCTGTCTACAAAGGCCATATTTGTTGTTTCCCTTGAAAATGGTTTCTCATTGAAGCATGTACTGAAGGAACCTCTCTACAAAGACCACCTGTCTACAAAGACCACTTGTTATGTTTCCTTTGGGTGGTCGCTATAGACAGGTTTGACTGTACATTGAATTACATTACCACAATGGCAAGGAAGCAATCAGTTTGGGGTCGGAGTGGCGGTGTGACTGGGGTACATTATGCAGAGGTGTCATCGTGGTCGAGTGGATATGTCACCGGTCTGTGGATTACAAGGTCCGCGGTTCCAGTCCCGCCGCGGCACTAATGTCCTTTTACCTTCTACATTTGCCAATTTCCACCCAGGTGTTAAATGGGTACCCGGTAGGATACGAAAGCTAATGTTGTTTGATTAGCAAGTGGCGTTTGTAAAATGGCGACTGGCTGTAATGCTCCCCAGGGAGTGGAGAATGTGCATACATTGTGTGCGGATAATCATGAATCCGATGACCGGGGTAATGATATATATCTGCGCTATATAAGGACGAACTATTATTATTATTATTTTGTCAGATTAAAATGACAGCTTAATTCATTATCTTAATCCAGCGCAAATGAACGTGTTTGTGTACAATAATCATTGAAATTATATAGTCCAAGCATAAAGTGACCACAAAATGTTTTACAGAATCAAAGGCTACAGAAACCAAAAATTCTAAATAAAATAGCTTTAATTGACCTTTAAATGTGCAATTACAGTACTTACTATAACCCCGGAGGAGTTATGACTGTCCAATATTTGCTCATTACCTATAAAAAATCACAGATACAAGCACCGGATTGCGGGGGATGATTATAATTATGTTACATGTCATTTTATCCTAGATATCCATTTGACACATTACTTTGTTCATTGCTACATTAATCAAACAGGTTGACTGCCACTGACATAAAATCTTATTCAGATCAGATTGCTCATGTATCGTTTCCACTTATCATCTTGATGAATTGTGTAGGGTAGGTGTAGGGAATTGGAGACCGCAGGGAATTGGAAATCACCAAGCTTGAACCTATCACTCTCTGTCTGTATTGGCTCCAATATTGCTATAGCGCCATTTGTGGCTTTAACAACACTACTGCATAATATATCCAATTCATTTTGAAGACTACAATGTGCTCTTTCTCCGAGAAAATTGGCAAAATTGACCAAGGTAACCAATTTAGATCGTAACATTTTGCTCTGATATAAAAACACAATTTTCATTGAATGTTGTGGTGTATGCAGATATTTAGGGGTGGCTCAGAGAGAAAGGAAGAGAGAGAGAGAGAGAGAGAGAGAGAGAGAGAGAGCAGGGAATGGAATGATCATAATTGAATAAACATATTATTCCTAATTACATGTAATACATTGATGAAAATTAAGAGAGTCAGATTTCGGCGAGACAACAATAATCATCATACAAGTACATGCTAGAAGAGAGAAAAGGGAAGGTCAAAAGAAAAAAAGAAGGAGAGAAGTTTGAAGAGAGAGAAAGAGGGAGAGAGAGAGATGGGGTAGTTTGTTGTGAATGTCGAGTATGCCGAGGACAGTCAATGACCCGATGCTTGTTGGTTAATTGTCCATGTATAGAAATGTTTTGGGTCACATTGTTATAAAATCGTTTCAAAAGTAAAGTAAGTTCATTGGCTGCATATATCTCTTTCAAAAGGTGTTTGAACTAACTATAACAATCCCATTTTCATTCAAATTGTATTTTAAATGTCTTGATTTGTTACTGTCCTTTATTACCTTCACATGTAGGTAATGAGAGACCTCTGGTGATGAAGTCATTAATCATTGTTATCTTATTAATCAGTTACATCATGACCACAATTTTGTTAACAAATAAAGAGAAAAAGTTACTGAAGAGAATACAAAACTTTCTGTATGTGTAACATTTTTCCTGTTTATGTAAATTATGCAAATGTGCTTAAGGGTCTCCAAATCCATACACCTACCCTATATATTGATGGTGCTCAGGATGCATATAAATTATGTTATGCGTTAATCCAAGCTTCGAAACCCGTTGCACTCGCGCCATCATTGAGAAGTAAAGGCTCGTTCAGATCATTATGACGCGGCAAAACTGCGGATGTTTTTTTTTTTAAAGACGAGATAAAGTTCCATACATCTCTCATTTATGTGTATCTTCTAGCACGGCGCTCAGTAAATACGCGTAAATCCTTTGTTGCACACGTTAATGAAAAAAAAACGCAACAGCTTTTTTGAGGCCGTTTTTTTTGTCGCGCCAATTGAGAATGACATCGGGTGATCAATGCAAATTGAACGGTGGAAACATTGCGTTGATCTTTCTGGCGGGTGGCATGCATGTGCAAATTGTCCTCACAAGTCCCGATTAGCGTCTGTAATGACGCATTCGGAATAACGCCTCGGGTACGACGGGTATTCAATATTGACCATATTTATTTCAGTTAATGGTCTAGAAGCCTGTCCCGAAATAGTCACCCTACTCTGCCCATAACATTAACCCCTTAGACCAATACAGTCATTAATAAAAAAAAAAAGATTGTCAGCCTGGCCGTAGCCGTTGTGTTTAGCCCCCAGAGCCCCGAAAACAAAAACAGACCCCAAAGTCGGGTCGTTTTCACTTAATCTAGCCCACGCACCAAGAGCTTTGCTACAACACCGAGGAAGCATGCAAAGAAGTAAGCCCTAAAACATCGTCAATTCCATTGCTTGCTGACTTAAGGCTCTTAATATTTAGAATTATGAACGCGTTCGCAGCTATTGAGAGAACCATTATGTAATGAACAATGTTAGAGCTACTGCTACTTCTGACAGGCCCTCAGTCAGGTCTGTAGTTTGTAGATTCTCACGTTAAAATGAATTAAGGTTTTGCAATAAATGTAAAGTTACTTCCAGGACAAATGGTGCTACTTTGATGTGATAATGAATAGATCACACGCTAAAATGGCGTCAGAGGGGTTACGACGAGCATCGAAATATTACTATTTTATTCAAAATTGCCGCACGATATTTTGGAAGGCCTTTCGAAAGGCCCGATCTCTGAAGCCGTAGATGATAGGATTAACAGCCAAACTTATTGTATGCAATACCAGGAATGAATGGTTGTATACCATAATAGTAAAAGGCGATAGGTACGTTGTAAGCCGTAATATGAAATACAGGGGAATCGGAAACCAGAAGATAATGAAGACTGTCACGACAAGGGAGATAGTCTTAAATGCTTTCAATCGGTCATCTTGTACTGGGCGTTGCTGCTGTTGGAACTGAATGATCACTCTTTGACTCGCAATCTTTCTCGCTTGTTTCACTGCGATGTGAAGAATCAAAGCATTGATGGTAAGCAGCGCAACCATTGAAATCACGATCAAACAAAATAAAAACCAGGTAAAGTTTACGTTCAATGTCCCAGTTAAGCGTGCCCCACAGTCCCTTTCTTTCTCGTCTCGACTTGTTGGTGATCCATGCGCTGAGATAACAGATCGGGCGGTGTTAGGCAAAATACTAAGAAGCCAAAGACATCCCAAGACAATGGTAATGCGTCTAAACGTCACCAGGCTGGCATAACGTAACGGCTTCGTAACAGCTATGAATCGATCTGCAGTCAACGCCACAATGTGAAAAAACGAAACACCAGATAGTGCACTCAAGGGTAAAGCATAGTAAGGAGTATTTTCTTCGGCGAAGCACGATGCATCGAATTTAAAGACGGTTGCATACACCCTCAGTGGAATCCCAACAAGGGCGTCGAGGAGATCAGAGATAGCAAGGCTCACAATAAAAGCATTTGTTGGAGTTCGGAGGCTGTAATGTCTGAAAACTGTTAGCACTAACAGGGCGTTGCTGACGATGATGCAAGGTAGGAAAGAATAATACATACCATGACAACTATTTTGCCAGCAAATTGATGATGTGCAAAAAGAGCTGATTCCGTACTTTCATTCATTGCGATAATACTCTTTCAATCGTAATGAAATAGGCTAGTGAAGATCCAGATTCATGGACTGCGATTTATCTGATTGTCTCACAAAATAGTGCCAAGCTATTAAGACAAAAGTATTCACTGGGTAATATCTGCACATTAACAAGATTAAAATCTGTTAATGGCATTTTAAAGAACTGAATTTAAGTGCAAGGTTGTTTGCTTTCTGGTAAGTCCAATGATCGAGCCGATGGCAGAACATCTTCCGACAGCGTATCATGAGATTCCCGCCATACACCGTGTAATGTGAGTGACTGTATACTGACAAAGTGTTCAATTAAGAGGCATCACGGTTATTAACTCGTGTTAGGTTGTCAGATATAATCTCTACCTGGCTATCCAACATTGAGCTGTTCTCTAAATTAAATGGAATAAATTGATGTACGTCGTATGAAAGAAAACCTACGCTGTTCATAGAAATCCAGTCAACAAAATCTGGTAATGAAACTGGAACGAGCAATGCCAAAAGTTATTAAAGAAGCGCGATGGCTCAGTGGTAAAGGGCGGTGGTCTCGTAATCGAGGATTCCCGGGTTCGAGCCTAAGTTATAATTGACTATATAGTGTCCTTTGGTAAGGCACTATTCCTCATTAGTAAGTCACCCGGAGAGGACTCAAAGGCACTTTCTCTTACTCGGTTGTTAATGGTGTTCCTGGTCTTCGTTGAAGTACCGTCATGCCTTTTTATGAAGAAATATCTGGGTCCAGCATGTTTAGAATGAGATGCGTCGACAGGATCACGTGTGTGTGCATTGATGTTTAGGATAGACTCGAGGAGTGCATTTTGGTGATAACAAAATCAATTTCCCGACTCAGTACTCAAAGTAGACCCATCAAATAACAAATAATTAATGTTTTTAGCTCGTTCAGTATCCTAATGTGATTCAACTCGTTGCACACACTCCACCTTATGAGGTAATGCCTCTATGGTTTCAGCGATCGACATGTAGTTGAAGCACTAAAAATCAACTTTTCACTATGAATCTATGTAATGTTTTTGATAAGTATTCTTTATTCTTTGATCGATTTCCCTTCTAATTTCACTCATAATAATATGCTTTTTTGTGTGTGCGATATTGTATTCCCTCTAGTTAAATTAGTTGTACTAGAACCCACCCCCCCCCCCAAAAAAAAAAAAAAAAATAATAATAATAATAACAAATAAATAAAAAATAAAATAAAATAAAAAATAAAAAAATAAAAAAATTAGAAAAAATAAAAAATGAATAAATTAATTAATTAATTAATTAATTAATAAATAAAATTTTTAAAAATAAAAATAATAATAATAATAATAGTAATAAGAAATAAGTAAATAATAATAATAATTGTATACTACATTCCTTTAAAAAAGGGGGCACCAGGCAATTGTGCCACCCCACCCCCTTCCTCGATTTCCAATTCTTTCATGAGGATCGAGTTACAAGTATTATCAACACCTCATAATTAACAGGCTGTCGCTCAAAAATGGTAATTGCAATAAGGCCTTTGGACCTATAATATCTACGTGAAATTCGATATTGCTGGCATCAAATTTTTTTCAAATGAGGAAAGTGGAAAAGACTGTGAGAAAGTGAGACTATAGGACGGATATGGAGTGACATCTAATGAAATTCTAGGATTGATTTCTAATAACTGGAATGGATTGACTGATACTGCTTTTGTTACGGTTTTTACATATTAAAAAAACCTTCTATCGCAAGGTCTCGATAAAAACATGTATGAAAGACACGAGAAAGTCAAAGTATTGTGTAGTCTTATATATTAATGCGCAATTTTGTTACTGTATGGAACTACATGGTCTAAACTTCGGCTTTTCAAAATAAAAATGATTGAACTGTGATATATGACGCAGGTATAATTACTTTTGAAATGCGCCCACTTAGCATGCTGGCAAGCGATCAAGGATCAACTTTCTGGTACAAATTTACAAAGGGAAGGAGAGGGAGCATGGATCATTTCGTGTTGTAGCACGAACGAATTGAATGCTGTCAATGCCCTCGCTCCATCATCAAAACATTTCCGACAGGTTCAGTATCATTAATTTTCGGAATCAGAAGAAATATGTAAAAGACGCGTGAAGGACAGATCCTACTTTATTCAGGAGATGTTGTGTTTTCGCATTTCATGATATTGACTACGATTACCTTGTCAGGACTGATCCAGGATTTCCAAAAGAAGGGGAAGAGTTCTGAAAATGTTGACTTAATTTATTTTTGTTTGTCTGGAATATGATTTCAGGAACTGCTTCAGCTCTTTAAGTCGAAGGGTAGGGTATATTGAGCAAAAGAAAGATATATATCAGAGGTATCTATATATTTTAAGAGTTTTAGCAACCCGCACTCCAGAATGGGATACGCCCCTTACGCATCCGTGTCTGTATTTCTCGCGGACATGTACGTCATCAGATGATAGCTTGAATGGTCACACGGATGTAAGATTGATACTTATCCAGTGAACCAGATACACAGACCCAGCATAGCGCAAGATTTATTTATTTATGCGTACCAAACAGACTGCCCATGTCGGTGCCTACGAGAACTATCTGTTGAGACACTCGTGTGTGTCAAGTCTGGCGTTTGATTCGCGACGGACAGCGGAAAAGTTTTATTGGCTTTCGACCGGCTTACATCCGAAAGCGAGGCGCTAAATAACAAATATAATACATCGTATCCTCATTCGAGAAGGATAGAAAGAGCTAAAGTAGATTGTTTTACCGAGAAAGAATGAGGTAAGAATGACGAATTCCACCTATTCCGAAAACCTGCACGACAGTGGGTATTTCTTTGCGCTGATGTTGACAATTATGGCTGTGCTGGCGCCGTTCATCATTATTGGGAATTTGTTCGTCGTCTTGGCCGTTTACAAAAACTACAATCTACGAACGCCGACGAACTTTATCCTAACAAGTCTAGCAGTCAATGATATGGTGTCAAGTGTGGCTCTTGCTCTTGCCTGCTACCCAGCCGTATTTTCGCAAAAGACCTGGTACCCTAACATGGCGGACTTGCTATGGTTACCAATTTTCACTTTGTGTTCGAGTACACTGCTCCACATTGTTGCCCTGACCGTAGACCGGTATATTGCAGTAACAAAACCGCTTAGATATCCTACATTGGTTACTCCGAAACGCGTTGGTTACGCGATAGCATCCATTTGGATACTTAGCCTGATCTTTCTCGTATTACGCGGTTACATTGACCTAAACGAAGTTCAAAATGCCAACCGCGGTAGAGAGCCGCACAGCCTCGGGTTCGTAATATTCAGCTTGGTCATCGTCTCACTTTTGGTCCTTACACTGTTGGTGATTGTCGTCTCTAACCTCCGCATAATGCAGATCGCCGTCAGGCAGGCAAGAGCCATAGCGAATCAAACAATCAACGATCAAAATAACTGCGTCGCACCGGGAGCGGTGGAGCGGAGGCTCAAAGCGGTCAAGACTACCGGCATCATAGTCGGTGTTCTTGTGTTTTTTTGGTCTCCATATATCGTGTTCTTCACTCTTCATTTAACGCCGTTAGCGGACAAAGCATCAATGGTCTATCTAAATCTTTGTTTCCTGGTAGCAATAGCTATTTCTGCCGCACTCAATCCTTTCATATATCATCATAGAGATAGGGAGTTCCGCAACACCTTCCTAGAAATATTTCGAGCTGCGTCAAACAAATTCAAGTGCTAAGATGTGTTCTCTTCATATATCCCCGAAATATTTCGAGCTGCATACATTAAGTTCAAGAGCTAAGATTTATTCCCTTCATATATCATCGTAGAGACAGAGATTTTCGTTCAAGAGCTAAGATTCAATCCCTTCATAATTGTCATCACATAGACAGAGTTTCGCAGCGCTCAACTCGAAGTATTTCGAGCTGCGTCTAACAGGATCAAGCGCCAAGATCTTATGTAGGCTCAATCTGTAAGAACTACCGCTATAATAACTAGATGTTAAATATCTTAAAAGACGCAGATTCACACCGATTTATTTTTTTTTTTTTTTAATTGCTCATTGTATATTTTCAGAACCATGTATTTACTGGTTTGACATTGATGTTATTTTGAAATATGTTGATGTTATGAACTAAGCTTATCGGTGTTATCGAATGGTCGTGGAGCTACGACGTTTTTTTAAAACTTTTTAGCTTAGGCAATTCCAATAGCTTGTTCGTCCCCTATTGAAATATCTAAACGTGATTTCTATTCCTTAGGCAATTTGAAATTATCTTTAATTGACACTACATGTTCCTCCTGCGATCCTATTTTCGTAGAAAGCGCGGTTGTATTAGATGTGGCGATCTAAACAACTACTATCCTCCTGATTTAGGTTCTAAACAATGATAAGAATATTAACAACCGGAAGTTTAGTGCATTTAACTATTGTCAGAATAAAAGCGGAATCGGTTTCAAATCGTAGACAATCGCAGTATTGGTCTGACGTCATTACGATTATGAGGCGATTTAGCTTTTCCCCCTCCAAGGAAGCATAAAATCTCTTGAAATTGAGATTTTGTTAATCATATGACTTTCCAGATCCTCGGTTATTAAAGTGACTCGGTGACATTGTTGAAGGTTGATGAAAAAATTGCTTAATTTGTGTATAAAATTTTATTTTGTATATTCCTTCTACTGTACTAGCCCTCTGACATGCAAATAAATCCTGAACAAATTCTCAAACCACGAAGATATCTATGATTTTCTTTGAAGGCGTCACGGTGCAACACCCTCTAACAGTGATTAAAAGTAAATTCTCCAAACCATTTTTGAGTTTTCCCAACCGTTTTTCCATGAAAAAAAGACATGACACAGGCTATTACAAAAATGTCTGGAATGGTATATATGTAGAGCCAATTTATTACTTTGTGACGATTTACATTCACCTAAAATTTTAATAATATAGTTGGGATAATTCAGGAATCGATAGGATCAGTTTTTCCCAATTTTTATCATTAAAAATGATCCGTTTTCACTCAAATTTTCAGATAATTGTATATTCAGCATTGAAGTCACTACCTTAGCACCACTATCTCTCATCTGAACAATGTTAGCAAGTCCCTTTAAGATTCCAAATATTTGAATGCTTATATAAAAGTCTTTCAAAATCGGTTCGTAGTCATGGAGTGTGAGCCGCGCTTAAAATGCCTCTGAGATCATGTTCGTTATTGCATTTACAATTTTACAAAAGCCAGAAATTAAAACCAATAAAACTTTGATATTTTCAAATGGTACGACACTGGGAGCTACATGTGTATAAAGGCTAATTATTTCGAAACTACTTTGAAAGGCGCAGCAAAAACGTTAGGTCATAATGTAAAGCAACAATGTGCTGTGCATACTACAAATAAAATCGGAATGTTTTAATCACCATGATAGAGTTTTTTGTAATGAAACATAAAACACTGAAAAAAAATATCTTTAGTAGGTCACGAGGTTTTATTATTTTTCTGTAGGTACATGCAGTAAAGAATGGGTTCTTTGACATTTAGATTAAGATTCATACTTCATTTGGCATTTCACAATGATGATTATGGGTCATGTGTCAACAGTGAATATAAACATTCGAGCTTCAGTCACAATGACGTGACCAACAAGAGACTGATTAATATACCGTCAAACCTGCTTTATTGACCACCTGTCTACAAAGACCACCTGTCTACAAAGGCCATATTTGTTGTTTCCCTTGAAAATGGTTTCTCATTGAAGCATGTACTGAAGGAACCTCTCTACAAAGACCACCTGTCTACAAAGACCACTTGTTATGTTTCCTTTGGGTGGTCGCTATAGACAGGTTTGACTGTACATTGAATTACATTACCACAATGGCAAGGAAGCAATCAGTTTGGGGTCGGAGTGGCGGTGTGACTGGGGTACATTATGCAGAGGTGTCATCGTGGTCGAGTGGATATGTCACCGGTCTGTGGATTACAAGGTCCGCGGTTCCAGTCCCGCCGCGGCACTAATGTCCTTTTACCTTCTACATTTGCCAATTTCCACCCAGGTGTTAAATGGGTACCCGGTAGGATACGAAAGCTAATGTTGTTTGATTAGCAAGTGGCGTTTGTAAAATGGCGACTGGCTGTAATGCTCCCCAGGGAGTGGAGAATGTGCATACATTGTGTGCGGATAATCATGAATCCGATGACCGGGGTAATGATATATATCTGCGCTATATAAGGACGAACTATTATTATTATTATTTTGTCAGATTAAAATGACAGCTTAATTCATTATCTTAATCCAGCGCAAATGAACGTGTTTGTGTACAATAATCATTGAAATTATATAGTCCAAGCATAAAGTGACCACAAAATGTTTTACAGAATCAAAGGCTACAGAAACCAAAAATTCTAAATAAAATAGCTTTAATTGACCTTTAAATGTGCAATTACAGTACTTACTATAACCCCGGAGGAGTTATGACTGTCCAATATTTGCTCATTACCTATAAAAAATCACAGATACAAGCACCGGATTGCGGGGGATGATTATAATTATGTTACATGTCATTTTATCCTAGATATCCATTTGACACATTACTTTGTTCATTGCTACATTAATCAAACAGGTTGACTGCCACTGACATAAAATCTTATTCAGATCAGATTGCTCATGTATCGTTTCCACTTATCATCTTGATGAATTGTGTAGGGTAGGTGTAGGGAATTGGAGACCGCAGGGAATTGGAAATCACCAAGCTTGAACCTATCACTCTCTGTCTGTATTGGCTCCAATATTGCTATAGCGCCATTTGTGGCTTTAACAACACTACTGCATAATATATCCAATTCATTTTGAAGACTACAATGTGCTCTTTCTCCGAGAAAATTGGCAAAATTGACCAAGGTAACCAATTTAGATCGTAACATTTTGCTCTGATATAAAAACACAATTTTCATTGAATGTTGTGGTGTATGCAGATATTTAGGGGTGGCTCAGAGAGAAAGGAAGAGAGAGAGAGAGAGAGAGAGAGAGAGAGAGAGAGAGCAGGGAATGGAATGATCATAATTGAATAAACATATTATTCCTAATTACATGTAATACATTGATGAAAATTAAGAGAGTCAGATTTCGGCGAGACAACAATAATCATCATACAAGTACATGCTAGAAGAGAGAAAAGGGAAGGTCAAAAGAAAAAAAGAAGGAGAGAAGTTTGAAGAGAGAGAAAGAGGGAGAGAGAGAGATGGGGTAGTTTGTTGTGAATGTCGAGTATGCCGAGGACAGTCAATGACCCGATGCTTGTTGGTTAATTGTCCATGTATAGAAATGTTTTGGGTCACATTGTTATAAAATCGTTTCAAAAGTAAAGTAAGTTCATTGGCTGCATATATCTCTTTCAAAAGGTGTTTGAACTAACTATAACAATCCCATTTTCATTCAAATTGTATTTTAAATGTCTTGATTTGTTACTGTCCTTTATTACCTTCACATGTAGGTAATGAGAGACCTCTGGTGATGAAGTCATTAATCATTGTTATCTTATTAATCAGTTACATCATGACCACAATTTTGTTAACAAATAAAGAGAAAAAGTTACTGAAGAGAATACAAAACTTTCTGTATGTGTAACATTTTTCCTGTTTATGTAAATTATGCAAATGTGCTTAAGGGTCTCCAAATCCATACACCTACCCTATATATTGATGGTGCTCAGGATGCATATAAATTATGTTATGCGTTAATCCAAGCTTCGAAACCCGTTGCACTCGCGCCATCATTGAGAAGTAAAGGCTCGTTCAGATCATTATGACGCGGCAAAACTGCGGATGTTTTTTTTTTAAAGACGAGATAAAGTTCCATACATCTCTCATTTATGTGTATCTTCTAGCACGGCGCTCAGTAAATACGCGTAAATCCTTTGTTGCACACGTTAATGAAAAAAAAACGCAACAGCTTTTTTGAGGCCGTTTTTTTTGTCGCGCCAATTGAGAATGACATCGGGTGATCAATGCAAATTGAACGGTGGAAACATTGCGTTGATCTTTCTGGCGGGTGGCATGCATGTGCAAATTGTCCTCACAAGTCCCGATTAGCGTCTGTAATGACGCATTCGGAATAACGCCTCGGGTACGACGGGTATTCAATATTGACCATATTTATTTCAGTTAATGGTCTAGAAGCCTGTCCCGAAATAGTCACCCTACTCTGCCCATAACATTAACCCCTTAGACCAATACAGTCATTAATAAAAAAAAAAAGATTGTCAGCCTGGCCGTAGCCGTTGTGTTTAGCCCCCAGAGCCCCGAAAACAAAAACAGACCCCAAAGTCGGGTCGTTTTCACTTAATCTAGCCCACGCACCAAGAGCTTTGCTACAACACCGAGGAAGCATGCAAAGAAGTAAGCCCTAAAACATCGTCAATTCCATTGCTTGCTGACTTAAGGCTCTTAATATTTAGAATTATGAACGCGTTCGCAGCTATTGAGAGAACCATTATGTAATGAACAATGTTAGAGCTACTGCTACTTCTGACAGGCCCTCAGTCAGGTCTGTAGTTTGTAGATTCTCACGTTAAAATGAATTAAGGTTTTGCAATAAATGTAAAGTTACTTCCAGGACAAATGGTGCTACTTTGATGTGATAATGAATAGATCACACGCTAAAATGGCGTCAGAGGGGTTACGACGAGCATCGAAAGATTACTACTTTATTCAAAATTGCCGCACGATATTTTGGAAGGCCTTTCGAAAGGCCCGATCTCTGAAGCCGTAGATGATAGGATTAACAACCAAACTTATTGTATGCAATACCAGGAATGAATGGTTGTATACCATAATAGTAAAAGGCGATAGGTACGTTGTAAGCCGTAATATGAAATACAGGGGAATCGGAAACCAGAAGATAATGAAGACTGTCACGACAAGGGAGATAGTCTTAAATGCTTTCAATCGGTCATCTAGTATAGGGCGTTGCTGCTGTTGGAACTGAATGATAACTCTTTGACTCGCAATCTTTCTCGCTTGTTTCACTGCGATGTGAAGAATCAAAGCATTGATGGTAAGCAGCGCAACCATTGAAATCACGATCAAACAAAATAAAAACCAGGTAAAGTTTACGTTCAATGTCCCAGTTAAGCGTGCCCCACAGTCCCTTTCTTTCTCGTCTTGACTTGTTGGTGATCCATGCGCTGAGATAACAGATCGGGCGGTGTTAGGCAAAATACTAAGAAGCCAAAGACATCCCAAGACAGTGGTAATGCGTCTAAACGTCACCAGGCTGGCATAACGTAACGGCTTCGTAACAGCTATGAATCGATCTGCAGTCAACGCCACAATGTGACAAAACGAAACACCAGATAGTGCACTCAAGGGTAAAGCATAGTAAGGAGTATTTTCTTCGGCGAAGCACGATGCATCGAATTTGAAGACGGTTGCATACACCTTCAGTGGAATCCCAACAAGGGCGTCGAGGAGATCAGAGATAGCAAGGCTCACAATAATGGCATTTGTTGGTGTTCGGAGGCTGTAATGTCTGTAAACTGCTAGCACTAACAGGGCGTTGCTGACGATGATGCAAGGTAGGAAAGAAATAATACATACCATCGCAACTATTTTGCCAGCAAATTGATGATGTGCAAAAAGAGCTGATTCCGTACTTTCATTCATTGCGATAATACTCTTTCAATCGTAATGAAATAGGCTAGTGAAGATCCAGATTCATGGACTGCGATTTATCTGATTGTCTCACAAAATAGTGCCAAGCTTATTAAGACAAAAGTATTCACTGGGTAATATCTGCACATTAACAAGATTAAAATCTGTTAATGGCATTTTAAAGAACTGAATTTAAGTGCAAGGTTGTTTGCTTTCTAGTAAGTCCAATGATCGAGCCGATGGCAGAACATCTTCCGACAGCGTATCATGCGATTCCCGCCATACACCGTGTAATGTGAGTGACTGTATACTGACAAAGTGTTCAATTAAGAGGCATCACGGTTATTAACTCGT
Source organism: Strongylocentrotus purpuratus (assembly GCF_000002235.5). Classification (NCBI taxonomy): domain Eukaryota; kingdom Metazoa; phylum Echinodermata; class Echinoidea; order Camarodonta; family Strongylocentrotidae; genus Strongylocentrotus; species Strongylocentrotus purpuratus. Next base: position 356,474 of record NW_022145527.1, read on the forward strand.
GTTAGGTTGTCAGATATAATCTCTGACTGGCTATCCAACATTAAGCTGTTCTCTAAATTAAATGGAATAAAAATGATGTACGTCGTATGAAAGAAAACCTACGCCGATCATAGAAATCCAGTCAACAAAATCTGGTAATGAAACTGGAACGAGCAATGCCAAAAGTTATTAAAGAAGCGCGATGGCTCAGTGGTAAAGGGCGGTGGTCTCGTAATCGAGGATTCCCGGGTTCGAGCCTAAGTTATAATTGATGGGCTATATAGTGTCCTTTGGTAAGGCACTATTCCTCATTACTAAGTCACCCGGAGAGGACTTAAAGGTATTTTCTCTTACTCGGTTGTTAATGGTGTTCCTGGTCTTCGTTGAAGTACCGTCATGCCTTTTTATGAAGAAATATAAAATGGGTCCAAGAATGTTGCCAATGAGATGCGTCGAAATGGATCACGTGTGTGTGCATTGATGTTTAGGATAGACTCGAGGAGTGCATTTTGGTGATAACAACCGTCAATTTCCCGACTTAATACTCATATTGTAGACCCATCAAATACACAAATAATCAATGATTTCAGCTCGTTCAGTATCCTAATGTGATTTCAACTCGTTGCAGTGCATATTCATTAATGCACTCGCAAGCATGTATTATTTGTATGCAATCTTCAGCATGTTTGGAAACACTCACGATAGCCTCGCGGAACTGACATTGTCAAGAGAACCTGAATGTAAAACCAACATTTTTGGGTCCTAAAAAAAAAAATTGACGAAGACTCACTAATTACAAAGTAATATATATTGATATATATAGATCTCTCTCTCTCTCTCTTACACGCACACACACACCCGCGCGCACACACTCCACATTATCTCTTCCCCCCCCCCCCTCTCTCTCTCTCTTTCTCTCTCTTGATTTGGCCTTCTTCATTACACACGAAATATGGTTCGGCTCATTCACATTACTCTGATTCTCATCCCCATTAATTATACCCAGACGTTGTGGCCCGAATTCACAAAGTGTGAATTCGGGCCACTGTGTCCGGACAGTTGATTAATTAATTTGAAGACGTTAACAACCAATATTTCATAAATATTTTAAGACTGATGTTATATAATATCATAAAGGACAAATAATCATGTGATTGTAGTCCTATTTGATGAATATTTTTAATCTATTCCAAAGGCATGAGAGAAGGCGGGACACACAAACCCCATAATACTATACTATTAAGCACATAGACGAATCCAGCAGGCAAATGGTGTTCACCTCGTTTTTTGTTTTTCAATCGGATTCCTAAGTAAAGTTTGATACTTAGACGATGTCACCGACTGATCTTTTTATAAAGTGTACCCAAAGTGCTTACATGTTATGTTTTAGGGGCCCATCATTGTCTATATGCATTTCAACAATCATTCTGGCTATAAATGTTCGTTAGATCTAAGAAACCCTCTAAGAATAATATAAAGAACAAAGTTAAAGAAAAGACCCACAGAAGACCACAAAGGCCAGTTTGTTTACCTAACTAGACATGGCATCAAGAATAAATAGCAATTTGTGTCAATGATAATCAATGCTTACTGACGTTCTTTCAATATGCGAACGCACTTAACAAATCAATGACACATGACATCTTAAGAAACACGAATGGATCCTGATTATGATCCTGAATAGATTTCATTCGATTAAAATGACAGCTTAATTCAAGAATTTGTTATCTTAATACAACGCAAATGAACAGGTTTGTGCATAATAAGCATCAAAATTATAGAGTGCAAGCATAAAGTGACCAACAGAACAGGTTATTCAGAATCTAAGGATACGAGACAACCAAACCGAAATAAAATGGTTTTAATTGACCTTTGAATTTGCAATTACAGTACATACATGCTCCTCTACCCCCGGAGGAGTTATGATTGTCCAATATTTGCTTATCACCTATGAATAATTACAGAAACAAGCACCATATTGCGGGGGATGATTATAATTATGTTTCACGTCATTTTAGCCTAGATATCTCATTTAAATCAGATTAAAAATTTATCGTTTCCACTTATCATCTTATCATCAAAGTCGGGTCGTTTTCACTTCATCTAGCCCACGCACCAAGGGCTTTGCTACACCAACGAGGAAGCATGCAAACGAGAAAACCCTAAAACATCGTCAATTCCATTGCTTGCTGCGAGGCTCTTAATATTTAAAATTATGAACGCGTTCGCAACTATTAAGGCAACCATATGCAATGAACCAAGTTAGAGATACTGCTTATTCGGCTACTTCTGACAGGCCATCAGTCAGGTTTGTAGGTTCTCAAACTAAATTAAAGTAATGTTTTGCAAAAAATGTAAAGTTTTTTCCAGAAAAAAAAGGTGCTCCTTTGATGTGACAATGGATAGATCACACGCTAAAATGGCGCCAGAGGGGTTACGACGAACTGCGAAAGATTACTACGTTATTAAAAATTGACGCAAGATATTTTGAAAGGCCTTTCGAAAAGCCCGATCTCTGAAGCCGTAGATGATAGGAGTAACAACCAAATTTATGGTATGCAATACCAGGAAGGAATTATTGTATACCATAATAGTAAACGGTGATAGGTACGTTGGCACCGTTCATCATTATTGGGAATTTGTTCGTCCTCTTGGCCGTTTACAAAAACTACAATCTACGAACGCCGACGAACTATATCCTCACAAGTCTTGCAGTGAATGATATGGCTACAAGTTTGGCTCTTGCTCTTAACTCCTACCCAGCAGCATTCTCGCAAAAGAAGTGGACCCCATCATGGCGGACTTGCTAACGTTACCACTTTTCACTTTGTGTTCGGGTACACTGCTCCACATTGTTGTCCTGACCGTAGACCGGTACGTCGCGGTAACAAAACCGCTTGAATATCCCACATTGGTTACTCCGAAACGCATTGGTTACTCCGAAACGCGTTGGTTACGCGATAGCGTCCATTTGGACTTCAAGTCTGATCTTTCTCGTATTACGCGGTTACATTGACCTAACCTAAACTCCAAATGCCAACCGCGGTAGAGGAGAACCGCGCTATAGCTTCGGGTTCGTAACCTTCTGCTTGGCCATCATTTCATTTTTGGTCCTTACACTGTTGTTGATAGTTGTCTCTAACCTCCACATAATGCATATCGCTGTCAAGCAGGCAAGAGCCATAGCGATTCAAACAAGCAACGGTCAAAATAACCACGTCGCACCGGAAGCGCTGGAGCGCAGGCTCAAAGCGGTCAAGACAACTGGCATCATAGTCGGTGTCCTTGTGTCCTCTTGGTCTCCATACATCGTGTTCTTCACTCTTCAGGTAACGCCGCTAGCGGACGAAGCCTCTGTGGCATATCTAAATCTTTGTTTCCTAGTAGCAGTAGCTATTGCTGCCACACTCAATCACTTCATATATCATCATAGAGATAGGGAGTTCTGCAACACCTTTCTCGAAATATTTCGAGCTACGTCAAACAAATACAAGTGCTAAGATGTATTCCCTTGAAATATCATCGTAGAGACAGAGAGTTTCGTACACTTTTCTTCGAACTATTTCAAGCTACGTCCTTTAAGTTCAAGAGCTAAGATTCAATCTCTTTGTATGTCGTCATAGAGACAGAGAGTTTCGCAGCGCTCAACTCGGAAGTATCTCGAGTTGCGTCCAACAGGTTCAAGCGGCTAGATCTGAAGATTGTGCAGGCTCAATCTGTAAGAACTACTGCAGTAATGCCTATATTTTCAAAATCTCAAGAATTACGTAAAAATGTACACTTCTGGTTTCATTACGATTATGAGCCGATTTAGCCTTTCCCCCTCCAAGGAAGAATAAAATCCCTTAAGATTGAGATTTGTCAATCATTATGATTTTCCAGATCCTCGGTGATTAAGATTTTAAATGTTTGAATGTTTATATGAGATGCTGTTACAAAGTCCCTTAAATTCGGATCGTAGTCAGATCATGGAGTGTGATCATGTCCGCATTTAGAATTTTACATATGCTAGAAATTGAAACCAAAAATACCTTGATATTTTCATGTGGTATAAAACTGGGAGCTATTTAAAGGCTAATCATTTCGAAACTACTTTGGAAGGCTCAAAAGGACGTTGAGTCATAATGTAAAGTCACAATGTGCTGTACATACTAGTTACTACAAATAAAATTGGAATGTTACAATTATCATAGAGATTTTTAAACAAAAATGATGAAACACTGAGACAAATTCTCTTCAGTAGGTCACAAAGTTTTATTATCTTTCTGTGGGTAAAGTAAAGAGTTGGATTTTTGACATTTTGATTGAGTTACACAGTACATTTTGCATGTCACAATGATGATTATGTGTCATTGGTGAATATACAGTCACAATAAGAGACTGATTAATATACATTGGATTACATTACCACAATGGCAAGGAAGCGATCAGTTTGAAGTCGTAGTGGCGGTGTGACTGGGGTATATTATGCAGAGGTGTCGTGGTCAAGTGGAGATTAAGCTTAGGCAATTCCAGTAGTGTCAACAGTGAATATATACATTTGAGCTTCAGTCACAATGACGTGACCAACAAGAGATTGCTTAATATATATTGAATTACATTACCACAATGGCAAGGAAGCGATCAGTATGAAGTCGGAGTGACTGGGGCATATATTATGTCACACTAAAGTTACAGCTTCATTCATCAATTTAGTATCTTTAATCCAACGCAAACGAACGGGTTTGCGCACATTAAGCATTGGACTTATATATTCCAAGCATAAAGTGACCAACAGAAGGTTCTTCAGAATAAAAGGCTACAGAAAACCAACAATTCTAAATAAAATGGCTTTGATTGACCTGTGAATGTGCAATTACAGTACATACATGCTTCTCTAACCCCGGAGGAGTCATGACTATCCAATATCTGCTCATAAGGTATTGAAATTCTCAGATACAAGACTGCGGGAAATTAATGATTATACGTTTTACTTTGAAGTCATTTCAGCCCAGATATTCTTTTGACACATCACTTTGTTCCTTGCTACAATAATCAAACAGGCTGACTGCCACTGACATAAAATCTTATTCAGATCAGATTGCTCATTTATCGTTTCCACTTATCATCTTGATGAATCGTGTATATACATATATTGATGATGCTAAGGATGCACATGAATTACGTTATGCGTTAAAACAAGCTCTGAAGCTCGTTGCACTCGCGGCATCATTGAGAAGTAAATAGTCTGGTAACCTGTCCCGAAATAGTCATCCTACTCTATCCATAACATTTAGCCCCTTAGACTAATACAGTCATTGATAAAAAGATTGTCAGCCTGGTCGTAGCCGTTGTGTTTAGCCCCTGAGCCCCGAAAACAAAATCAGACCCCAAAGTCGGGTCGTTTTCACTTAATCTAGCTCACGCACCAAGGGCTTTGCTACAGCAACGAGGATGCATGCAAATGAGTAAGCCCCTAAAACATCGTCAATTTCATTGCTTGCTGACAAGGCCCTAAATATTTAGAATTAAGAACGCGTTAGCAACTTTTAACGCAACCATATGCAATGAATCAAGTTAGAGCTACTGCTAGTTCGGCTACTTCTGACAGGCCCTCCCTCAGCAAGGTTTGTAGTTTGCAGGTTCTTACGTTAAAATGAAATGATGTTTGCAATAAATGTAAAGTTACTTCCAGGTCAAATGTTGCTCCTTTCATGTGAAACTGGATAGATCACACGCTAAAATGGCGTCATGCAGGGGGTTACGACGAACTTCGAAAGATTACTACGATATTCAAAACTGACGCAAGATATTTTGAAAGGCCTTTCGAAAAGCCCGATCTCTGAAGCCGTAGATGATAGGATTTACAACCAAACTTATTGTATGCAATACCAGTAAGAAATGGAAGTATACTATAATAGTAAAAGGTGATATGTGCGCTGTAAGCCGCAATATGAGATACAGGGGAAACGGAAACCAGAAGAAAATGAAGACTGTCACGACATGGGAGACAGTCTTAAATGCTTTCAATCGGTCATCTTGTACTGGGAGTTGCTGCTGTTGGAACTGAATGATCACTCTTTGACTCGCAATCTTTCTCGCTTGTTTCACTGCGATGTGAAGAATCAAAGCATTGATGACAAGCAGCGCAACCATTGAAATCACGATCACACAAACTAACAAACAGGTGAAGGTTACGTTTGTCGTCCCAGTTAAGGGCGCCCTACAGTCCGTTGCTTTCTGGTCTACTCTTGTATGTGATCCATGTGCTGAGCTAACAGATCGGGCGGTGTTAAACAAAATACTAAGAAGCCAAAGACATCCCAGGACGATGGCAATGCGCCTATATGTCACCAGGCTGGCATAACGTAACGGCTTCGTAACAGCTATGAATCGATCTGCAGTCAACGCTACAATGTGACTGAACGAAACACCAGATAGTGCATACAAGGGTAAAGTATAGTAACGAGTATTTTTTTCGCACGATGCATCGAATTCAAAGACGGATTCATACATATGCAGTGGAATCCCAACAAGGGCGTCGAGGAGATTAGAGATGGCAAGGCTCACAATAATGGCATTTGTTGGTGTTCGGAGGCTGTACTGTCTGTAAACTGCTAACACTAACAGGACGTTGCTGACGATGACGCAAGGTAGGACAGGAGTAATACATACCATGACAACTATTTTGCCAGCAAATTGATGATGTGCAAAAAGAGCTGATTCCTTACTTTCATTCATTGTGACGCTACTCTTTAAAATGTAATGAAATAGACTAGTAAATATCTACACTGTTGGTCATAATGGTGGAATATTTATTTTTACCCCAGTTTAGGGAAGGATTTTTAAAAATTATTTATTTCTAATAGATCTAGATAATGGCATACATTCTCACATTTTATTGAATATTAATTTGCGAGTGTTTGTTTTGCGTGACTGCTTAATCATATGTGTGCTGCTATGCTAATCAGCTAAGGGACCTACGTCCTTAAGTCATAATTGACAGTAATAAGGATTAATGCCTCACAAAAGAGCACTAATATATAGCTGATTGACACGATTTTTATCCTGGGGCCTCACAGTAACAAGGCCATTGCTTAGCCCCTGAATCATGACTGTACGCAGTGTTTGCTAGGGTACGCGGCCCCTTCCACAAATCCCCCAAAACGAAGAAAATGCAATAAATTATCAATAATTCATTGCATTTCCCCCGGCCCCCTACAGGAAAAATTCCTCTGTAGGGCCATGCATTATGGTTCAAGGCATGGCCACACGTAGGTTCCCTAGCTGATTAGCATAGGAGCACACATATGATTTAGGAGTCACGCAAAACAAACACTCGCAAATTAATATTCAATAAAATCTGAGAATGTATGCCATTATCTAGATCTATTAGAAATAAATATTTTTTTTAAATCCTTCCCTTAACTGGGGTAAAAATAATTATTCCACCATTATGACCAACAGTGTAGATTCATGGACTGCGATGAATCTGAATCTCTCACGATATAGGACTGGCCAAGCTAATTAAGACAAAAGTATTCGCTGGGTAATATCTGCACATTAACAAGATTAAAATCTGTTAATGGCATTTTAAAGAACTGAATTTAAGTGCAAGGTTGTTTGTTTTCTGGTTAGTCCGATGATTGAGCCGATGGCAGTCCCAAAATGGAACATCTTCCGACAGCGTATCATGCACTTCCCGCCATACACCGTGTAATGTGAGTGACTGTATACTGACAAAGTGTTCAATTAAGAGGCATCACGGTTATTAACTCGTGTTAGGTTGTCAGATATAATCTCTGCCTGGCTATCCAACATTGAGCTGTTCTCTAAATTAAAATGGAATAAAAATGATGTACGTCGTATGAAAGAAAACCTACGCTGTTCATAGAAATCCAGTCAACAAAATCTGGTAATGAAACTGGAACGAGCCAATGCCAAAAGTTATTAAAGAAGCGCGATGGCTCAGTGGTAAAGGGCGGTGGTCTCGTAATCGAGGATTCCCGGGTTCGAGCCTAAGTTATAATTGATGGGCTATATAGTGTCCTTTGGTAAGGCACTATTCCTCATTACTAAGTCACCCGGAGAGGACTTAAAGGCACTTTCTCTTACTCGGTTGTTAATGGTGTTCCTGGTCTTCGTTGAAGTACCGTCATGCCTTTTTATGAAGAAATATAAAATGGGTCCAAGAATGTAGCCAATGAGATGCGTCGAAATGGATCACGTGTGTGTGCATTGATGTTTAGGATAGACTCGAGGAGTGCATTTTGGTGATAACAACCGTCAATTTCCCGACAATAAACTCATATTGTAGACCCATCAAATAAACAAATAATTAATGTTTTTAGCTCGTTCAGTATCCTAATATGATTTAAACTCGTTGCAGTGCATACTCACTAATGCACTCGCAAGCATGTATTATTTGTATACAATCTTCAGCATGTTTAGAAACACTCACGACAGCACTGACGTTGTCAAGAGAACATATTCGTTCGACAAAAAAAATTGACGAAGACTCCCTAATTACAAAGTAATCTATATTGATATTTATAAAGATATATATATATATATATATATATATATATATATATATATATATAAATATATATATCAAGCACACACACACACACGCACACACTCCATCTGATCTCTTTCTCTCTCTGTCTCTCCCTCTCCCTCTCCCTCTCTCTCTCTTGATTTGGCCTTCTTCATTACACACGAAATATGGTTCGGCTCATTCACATTACTATGATTCTCATCCCCATTAATTATACCCAGACGTTGTGGCCCGAATTTACAAAGGAGGTTTGTCGACAGATCTCCTTTGTGAATTCGGGCCACTGTGTCCGGACAGTTGATTAAAAACAGCAATTAATTTGAAGAAGTTTACAACCAATATTTCATGAATATTTTAAGACTGATGTTATATAATATCATACAAAACAAATATACATGTGGTTGTAGTGCTATTTGATGAATATTTGTAATCAATTCCAAAGGCATGAGAGAAGGCGGGACACACAAACCCCATCATACTATACTGTATTGCACACAGACGAATCCAACAGGCAAATGGTGTTCAACTCGCTTTATGTTTTTCAGTCGGATTCCTAAGTCAAGTTTGATACTTAGACGATGTCACCGACTGATCTTTTTATACACTGTACCCAAAGTGCTTACATTTTATGTTTTAGGGGTCCATCATTGTTTGTTTGCATTTCAACAATCACTCTGGCTATAAATGTTCGTTAGCTCTAAGAAACCCACTACGAACAATATAATGAAATATGTTAAAGAAAAGACCCACAGAAGACCACAAAGGCCATTTTGTTTTCCTAACTATATATATATTGATATGGCATCAAGAATAAATAGCAATTTGTGTCAATGATAATCAATGCTTACTGACGTTCTTTCAATATGAGAATGCACTTAACAAATCAATGACACATGAGATCTTAAGAAACACGAATGGATCCTGATTATGATCATGAATAGATTTCATTCGATTTAAATGACAGCTTAATTCAAGAATTTGTTATCTTAATACAACGCAAATGAACAGGTTTGTGCACAATAAGCATCAAAATTATAGAGTGCAAGCATAAAGTGACCAACAGAACAGGTTATTCAGAATCTAAGGATACGAGACAACCAAACCGAAAAAAAATGGTTTTAATTGACCTTTGAATGTGCAATTACAGTACATACATGCTCCTCTACCCCCGGAGAAGTTATGATTGTCCAATATTTGCTCATCACCTATGAATAATTACAGAAACAAGCACCATATTGCGGGGGATGATTATAATTATGTTTCACATCATTTTAGCCTAGATATCCGTTTGACACATTACTTTGTCCCTTGCTACAATAATCAAACAGGCTGACTGCCACTGACATTAAATCTCATTTAAATCAGATTTATCGTTTCCACTCATAATCTTATTATCAAAGTCGGGTCGTTTTCACTTCATCTAGCCCACGCACCAAGGGCTTTGCTACACCAACGAGGAAGCATGCAAATGAGAAAACCCTAAAACATCGTCAATTCCATTGCTTGCTGCGAGGCTCTTCATATTTAAAATTATGAACGCGTTCGCAACTTTTAAGGCAAGCATATGCAATGAACCAAGTTAGAGATACTGCTTATTCGGCTACTTCTGACAGGCCATCGGTCAGGTTTGTAGGTTCTCAAACTAAAGTAACGTAATGTTTTGCAAAAAAATGTAAAGTTTCTTCTAGGACAAAAGGTGCTCCTTTGATGTGACAATGGATAGATCACACGCTAAAATGGCGTCAAAGGGGTTACGACGAACTGCGAAAGACTACTACGTTATTAAAAATTGACGCAAGATATTTTGAAAGGCCTTTCGAAAAGCCCGATCTCTGAAGCCGTAGATGATAGGAGTAACAACCAAATTTGCGGTATGCAATACCAGGAAGGAATTATTGTATACCATAATAGTAAACGGTGATAGGTACGTTGTAAGCCGTAATATGAAATACAGGGGAATCGGAAACCAGAAGATAATGAAGACTGTCACGACAAGGGAGATAGTCTTAAATGCTTTCAATCGGTCATCTTGTACTGGGAGTTGCTGCTGTTGGAACTGAATGATCACTCTTTGACTCGCAATCTTTCTCGCTTGTTTCACTGCGATGTGAAGAATCAAAGCATTGATGGCAAGCAGCGCAACCATTGAAATCACGGTCACGCAAACCATCAACCAGCTAGGTGAAGGTTACGTTCAATGTCCCAGGTAAAGGCGCCCCACAGTCTCTTTCTTGCTGGTCGTGACTTGTATGTGATCCATGCGCTAAGTTAAAAGATCGGGCGGTGTCAGACACAATAGTAAGAGGCCAAAGACATCCCAGGACTATGGCAATGCGTCTAAACGTCACCAGGCTGGCATAACGTAACGGCTTCGTAACAGCTATGAATCGATCTGCAGTCAACGCCACAATGTGACAAAACGAAACACTAGATAGTGCACTCAGGGGTAGGGCATAGTAAGGAGTATTTTCTTCAGCTAAGCACAATGCATCGAATTTAAAGACGGCTGCATACACATACAGTGGAATCCCAACAAGGGCGTCGAGGAGATTAGAGATAGCAAGGCTCACAATAATGGCATTTGTTGGTGTTCGGAGGCTGTACTGTCTGTAAACTGCTAACATTAACAGGGCGTTGCTGACGACGATGCAAGGTAGGAAAGGAGTAATACATACCATGACAACTATTTTGCCAGCAAATTGATGATGTGCAAAAAGAGCTGATTCCGTACTTTCATTCATTGTGATGATCCTCTTTAAAATGCAATTAAATAGACTAGCTAGATGAGATCCTAATTCATGGACTGCGATGAATCTGAATGTCTCACGAAACAGGACTGGCCAAGCTAATTAAGACAAAAGTATTCACTGGGTAATATCTGCACATTAACAAGATTAACATGTGTTAATGGAATGTTGTTTGATTTCTGGTAAGTCCAATGACCGAGCCGATGGCAGAACCAAAATGGAACATCTCCGGACAGCGTATCATGCAATTCCCTGCCATACACCGCGTTATGTGAGCGATTGTATACTGACAAAGTGTTCAATTAAGAGTCACCACGGTTATTAGCTCGTGTTAGATTTTTGGATATAATCTCTGCCTGGCTATCCAACATTGAGCTATTCCCTAAAATGGTAATCATGTACGCCGTATGAAAGAAAACCTACGCTTTTCATAAGTCACGAACTTGCTCTCAGCATTTTCATTCATAGAAATCCAGTCAAAAAAACAAGTAATGAAACTGGAAATGCCAAAAGTAATTTTAAGAAGCGCGATGGCTTATAGTGGTAGGGCAGTGGTCTCGTATCCGTGAAATGAAGTATCTCGGGTTCTAGACTAAGTTGATATTTGCAAGGCATTATTCCTCATTACCAAGTCAGCCGGAGAGGACTTAAAGCCGTCGGTCCACAGGTGTGTTTTTTCTAACTCGGTTTTTAAAGATTTACCTGGTCATCTTTGAAGTGCCTTCATGCCTTATTTATGAAGAACAATCTTCAGCATGGTTGGAAACACTGACGACAGCACTGACGTGGTCAAGAGAAACTGGATGTAGAACTAAAACTATTTGGTTCTACACAATTCTTGGCGGAGACTCAGTAAATACAAATTATACTTCATATTAATATATATCTCTCCTCCTCACGCACATACACACCCATGTGCACACACTCCACAATATGATTTAAAGCCCCTCTGGTAGTCAGCGAACGAACATCTTTTCACTAAAATAAGACCTTTAGACCTATATTACGAAGGTAAATGAGATATTGCTAGTATAAATATTTTTCTCAAATGAGGAAAGTAGAAAAGACTGTGAGAAAGCGATACTATAGGACTGATATGCAATGACATCTAATGAAGTTCTAGGATTGATTTTTAATAACTGGAATGGATTGACTGACACTGCTTTTGTTACGGTTTTTACATATTAAAAAACCTTCTATCGCAAGGTCTCGATAAAAACATGTATGAAAGACACGAGAAAGTCAAAGTATTGTGTATTCTCATATTAATGCACAATTTTGTTACAGTAAGGAACTACATGAACTAAACTTCGGTTTTTCAAAATAAAAAAATGATTGACGCAGGTATAATTACTTTTGAAAAGCGCCCACTAAGCATTCTGACAAGCGATTAAAGATCAACTTTTTAGTACTAATTTACAGAGGGAAGGGGAAGGAGCATGGATCATTTCGTGTTGTATGCTGCTAATGTACTCGCTCCATCATCAAAACATTTCCGACAGGTTCATGATCCAGTATCATTAATCGGAATCAGACAAAATATGTGAAAGACGCGTGGAGGACAGACCCCTACTTTATTCAGGAGATTTTGTGTTTTTGCAATTCGTGAATTTACATCTTGACTGATCCCGGATTAACAAAAGAAGGGGACGAGTTCTAAAAATGTTGACTTAATTTAGTTGTATTTGTCTGAAATATGATTTCAGGAACTGCTTCAGCTCTTTAAGTCGAAGGGTAGAAGATATTGAGCAAAAGAAAGATATATCTCTGAGGTATTAATTTTTTTTTTTAAGTTTCAGCAACCCGGACTCCAGAATGGGATCTTACGCATCCTTGTCTATATTTTCTCGCGGAGATGTACGTCATCAGATGATAGCTTGAATGGTCACACGGATGTAAGATTGATTTTTATCCAGTGAACCAGATACACATACCCAGCATACCGCAAGATTGATTTATTTATGCGTAGCGAACAGACTGCCCATGTCGGTGCCTGCGTGAACTATCGGTCAAGTCTGGCGCGAAAATCGATCGGGGATAAGTTTGCCATCAGAAATATTCACGAGACATTTTGATTCGCGACGAACAACGGAAAAATTTTCTAAGCATTCTACTGGCTTTCTTCAGAAAATAGGCGCTAAATAATAAATATAATTATCATCATTCGAGAAGGACAGAAGGAGCTCAAGTAGATTGTTTTACTAGGAAAGGATAAGGTAAAATGATTAATTTAACCTATTCCCAAAACCTGCAGGACAGTGGGCTTTTCTTTGCGCTGATGTTAACCATTATCGCTGTGCTGGCACCGTTCATCATTATTGGGAATTTGTTCGTCCTCTTGGCCGTTTACAAAACTACAATCTACGAACGCCGACGAACTATATCCTCACAAGTCTTGCAGTGAATGATATGGCTACAAGTTTGGCTCTTGCTCTTAACTCCTACCCAGCAGCATTCTCGCAAAAGAAGTGGACCCCATCATGGCGGACTTGCTAACGTTACCACTTTTCACTTTGTGTTCGGGTACACTGCTCCACATTGTTGTCCTGACCGTAGACCGGTACGTCGCGGTAACAAAACCGCTTGAATATCCCACATTGGTTACTCCAAAACGCGTTGGTTACGCGATAGCGTCCATTTGGACCTCAAGTCTGATCTTTCTCGTATTACGCGGTTACATTGACCTAACCTAAACTCCAAATGCCAACCGCGGTAGAGGAGAACCGCGCTATAGCTTCGGGTTCGTAACCTTCTGCTTGGCCATCGATTCATTTTTGGTCCTTACACTGTTGTTGATAGTTGTCTCTAACCTCCACATAATGCATATCGCTGTTAAGCAGGCAAGAGCCATAGCGATTCAAACAAGCAACGGTCAAAATAACCACGTCGCACCGGAAGCGCTGGAGCGCAGGCTCAAAGCGGTCAAGACAACTGGCATCATAGTCGGTGTCCTTGTGTCCTCTTGGTCTCCATACATCGTGTTCTTCACTCTTCAGGTAACGCCGCTAGCGGACGAAGCCTCTGTGGCATATCTAAATCTTTGTTTCCTGGTAACAGTAGCTATTGCTGCCACACTCAATCCCTTCATATATCATCATAGAGATAGGGAGTTCTGCAACACCTTTCTCGAAATATTTCGAGCTGCGTCAAACAAATACAAGTGCTAAGATGTATTCCCTTGAAATATCATCGTAGAGACAGAGAGTTTCGTACAATTTTCTTCAAACTATTTCAAGCTACGTCCTTTAAGTTCAAGAGCTAAGATTCAATCTCTTTGTATGTCGTCATAGAGACAGAGAGTTTCGCAGCGCTCAACTTGGAAGTATCTCGAGCTGCGTCCAACAGTTTCAAAATCTCAAGAATTACGTAAAAATGCACACTTCTGGTTTCATTACGATTATGAGCCGATTTAGCCTTTCCCCCTCCAAGGAAGAATAAAATCCCTTAAGATTGAGATTTGTCAATCATTATGATTTTCCAGATCCTCGGTGATTAAGATTTTAAATGTTTGAATGTTTATATGAGATGCTGTTACAAAGTCTTTTAAATTCGGATCGTACTCAGATCATGGAGTGTGATCATGTCCGCATTTAGAATGTTACATATGCTAGAAATTGAAACCAAAAATACCTCGATATTTTCATGTGGTATAAAACTGGGAGCTATTTAAAGGCTAATCATTCCGAAACTACTTTGGAAGGCTCAAAAGGACGTTGAGTCATAATGTAAAGTCACAATGTGCTGTACATACTAGTTACTACAAATAAAATTGGAATGTTACAATTATCATAGAGATTTTTAACTCTTTGTTTGCTTTGTTCGCCGATTTGCACGGACGTAGGCGTGCCAACTTCGCATTTTTGCACAGATGTATACGAGTCAATTAGACATTCATAATACCGCTCGCAGTGTGTAGCCACGCGTTGCGTTTACTATTGTTTACATTGTATACATCGCACACTTTCCGGTAAACTGTTTTTCTTCATAGTGTTACATTCGAAATTACCGTGTATTTAGCGGTTTTCTTTGGATTTTTTTTACTGATGTTACGATGGCACCTGCTGGAAAACGTCAACGTGTGTTTAGTGTAGAGGAGGCTCGAGATCTTGTTACTATGGAAGCATGGAGCATGGACTCTGATTCCGACGAATCGAGCAGTGACGAAGACTCTAGTGATAAAAGTGTTCCCTGAGAGTAGACTGATAGAATAAGAATGAATAAAAATTAATGAAAGAGCTAGAGATGACAGCAAGAAAGAGAGTAGACTGATAGAATAAGAATGAATAAAAAAAATGAAAGAAGGAGATAGAGATGACAGCAAGAAAGAGAGTAGACAGTGATAGAATAAGAATGAATAAAAATAATGAAAGAAAGAGATAGAGATGACAGCAAGAAAGAGAGTAGACTGATAGAATAAGAATGAATAAAAATTAATGAAAGAGCTAGAGATGACAGCAAGAAAGAGAGTAGACAGTGATAGAATAAGAATGAATAAAACTAATGAAAGAAAGATGTATCCTGTCTTGCCGTCATCTTTATATCTTTCTTTTATTATCTTTATTCATTCTTATGCTATCAGTGTTTACTCTCTTTCTTTCCGTCATCTCTATCTTATTATTATTATCATTTTCCTATCTATATGTACCCTATGTCTTGCCGTCATCTGTATATCTTTTTCTTATTATCTTTATTCATTATTATGCTATGAGTGTAATACTCTCTTTCTTGCCGTCATCTCTATCTCATTATTATTATCATTTTCCTATCTATATGTACCCTATGTCTTGCCGTCATCTCTATATCTTTCTCTTATTATCTTTATTCATTCTTATGCTATCAGTGTTTACTCTCTTTCTTTCCGTCATCTCTATCTTATTATTATTATCATTTTCCTATCTATAATTATGTACCCTATGTCTTGCCGTCATCTCTATATCTTTCTCTTATTATCTTTATTCATTCTTATGCTATCAGTGTTTACTCTCTTTCTTGCCGTCATCTCTATCTTATTATTATTATCATTTTCCTATCTATATGTACCCTATGTCTTGCCGTCATCTGTATATCTTTCTCTTATTATCTTTATTCATTCTTATGCTATCAGTGTTTACTCTCTTTCTTGCCGTCATCTCTATCTTATTATTATTATTATTTTCCTATCAATATGTATCCTATGTCTTGCCGTCATCTCTATATATTTCTCTTATTATCTTTATTCATTCTTGTGCTATCAGTGTTTACTCTCTTTCTTTCCGTCATCTCTATCTTTTTATTATTATCATTTTCCTATCTATATGTACCCTATGTCTTGCCGTCATCTCTATATCTTTCTCTTATTATCTTTATTCATTCTTATGCTATCAGTGTTTACTCTCTTTCTTTCCGTCATCTCTATCTTATTATTATTATCATTTTCCTATCTATATGTACCCTATGTCTTGCCGTCATCTCTATATCTTTCTCTTATTATCTTTATTCATTCTTATGCTATCAGTGTTTACTCTCTTTCTTTCCGTCATCTCTATCTCATTATTATTGTTATTTTCGTATCAATATGTATCCTGTCTTGCCGTCATCTTTATCTCTTTCTCTTATAATCTTTATTCACAGTAAAGTCCTTTCATTTCATATCACTATTTCTCTCTCATAATGTCTCTCACGTCCGTTCTCCATATTTTATTCATTGCATACTCCACTCGTCAATCATTTCTGATAATAAGCTCTCTCACAATAAAGTAAATGGAAAACAATGCAATATAGTTTATATTTTAAGATTGATTCATTCTTTCTTTGTATATCTATGGCTGTGATAAATGTACTTGAAATCAATTTTATTGAGGGGTAAAGAAGGTGAGAGAACAGATGCGGTGAACATTCATAATGAGACATTTCAATAAGATGCTGATTATGTCATGTATATCACATATAATATATTATGCCTATACCATTTTTACATGCTCATACCAGTGGGCAAAATCAATAACATTCTCTTATTTCTTATTGACTTATCATGGCACAACAAAGAAAAACATCCCCACGACGTCCCTTTTCATGCCCCGCTAAACCGGACATTGACAATAACCTGGGGTAATAGGGATTTCAATGGGCAGATTAGCCCATTGTCAAGGGTGGCTGAGCGGGGTACTTTCAAGTCTCTCCCTATTGAACTTCTTTTCTTCAACAACCTAAATACTAACCTTCTGAATTGTTAGAATACTTGAGCAAGGTATGTAAAGAAAGGTAAGAAGTCCACCTTTCTAATAGATTCGATTTGAAGATGTCTTATCATTGCTAAATAAGAAATTCTAGAGGGATAAAAAACTGCCGTAAATAAGAAAAATTAAACATTATATAATTATGATTATTATAAAAATGATAATTCAAAATATAACAAATGACGGTTCATCGAAAAGCACGTTTTCCGGTCTACAACTTTGCTGCACAATATTTTTCATCATGATCATCCAGTGAAGAGTTATAGCCTCTTGATTCAGCAGAGTCAATAAAGATTCCCTCGAAATGTGTGACCCTAAAAGAATGTGGCACAGGGGGGTTTTTTAAGTGGCGCATAAAGAGTTAAACAAAAATGATGAAACACTAAGACAAATTCTCTTCAGTAGGTCACAAAGTTTTATTATCTTTCTGTGGGTACAGTAAAGACATGGATTTTTGAAATTTTGATTGAGTTACACAGTTCATTTTGCATGTCACAATGATGATTATGTGTCAAAGGTGAATATACAGTCACAATAAGAGACTGATTAATATACATTGAATTACATTACCACAATGGCAAGGAAGCGATCAGTTTGGAGTCGGAGTGGCGGCGTGACTGGGGTATATTATGCAGAGGTGTCGTGGTCTAGTGGAGATCAAGCTTAGGCAATTCCAATAGTGTCAACAGTGAATATATACATTTGAGCTTCAGTCACAATGACGACGTGACCAACAAGAGATTGCTTAATATATATTGAATTACATTAACACATTGGCAAAGGAAGCAATCAGTATGAAGTCGGTGTGACTGGGGTATATGTTATGTCACATTAAAGTTACAGCTTCATTCATCAATTTAGTATCTTTAATCCAACGCAAACGAATGGGTTTGCGCACATTAGGCATCGGACTTATATAGTCCAAGCATAAAGTGACCAACAGAAGGTTCTTCAGAATAAAAGGCTACAGAAAACCAACAATTCTAAAAAAAAAAATGGCTTTGATTGATTTGATTGACCTGTGAATGTGCAATTACAGTACATACATGCTCCTCTAACCCCGGAGGAGTTATGACTATCCAATATCTGCTCATAAGGTATTGAAATTCTCAGATACAAGACTGCGGGAAATTAATGATTATACGTTTTACTTTGAAGTCATTTTAGCCCAGATATTCCTTTGACACATCACTTTGTTCCTTGCTACAATAATCAAACAGGCTGACTGCCACTGACATAAAATCTTAATCAGATCAGATAGCTCATTTATCGTTTCCATTTATCATCTTGATGAATCGTGTATATACATATATTGATGATACTAAGGATGCACATGAATTACGTTATGCGTTAAAACAAGCTCTGAAGCTCGTTGCACTCGCGGCATCATTGAGAAGTAAATAGTCTGGTAACCTGTCCCGAAATAGTCATCCTACTCTATCCATAACATTTAACCCCTTAGACCAATACAGTCATTGATAAAAAGATTGTCAGCCTGGTCGTAGCCGTTGTGTTTAGCCCCTGAGCCCCGAAAACAAAATCAGACCCCAAAGTCGGGTCGTTTTCACTTAATCTAGCTCACGCACCAAGGACTTTGCTACAAGAACGAGGATGCATGCAAATGAATAAGCCCCTAAAACATCGTCAATTTCATTGCTTGCTGACAAGGCCCTAAATATATAGAATTAAGAACGCGTTCGCAACTTTTAACGCAACCATATGCAATGAATCAAGTTAGAGCTACTGCTAGCTAGTTCGGCTACTTCTGACAGGCCCTCAGCAAGGTTTGTAGTTTGTACGTTCTTACGTTAAAATGAAATGATGTTTGCAATAAATGTAAAGTTACTTCCAGGACAAATTTTGCTCCTTTCATGTGAAACTGGATAGATCACACGCTAAAATGGCGTCATGCAGGGGGTTACGACGAACTTCGAAAGATTACTACGATATTCAAAACTGACGCAAGATATTTTGAAAGGCCTTTCGAAAAGCCCGATCTCTGAAGCCGTAGATGATAGGATTAACAACCAAACTTATTGTATGCACTACCAGTAAGAAATGGCTGTATACTATAATAGCAAAATGTGATATGTGCGTTGTAAGCCGCAATATGAGGTACAGGGGGAACGGAAACCAGAAGAAAATGAAGACTGTCACGACAAGGGAGACAGTCTTAAATGCTTTCAATCGGTCATCTTGTACTGGGAGTTGCTGCTGTTGGAACTGAATGATCACTCTTTGACTCGCAATCTTTCTCGCTTGTTTCACTGCGATGTGAAGAATCAAAGCATTGATGACAAGCAGCGCAACCATTGAAATCACGATTACACAAACTAACAAACAGGTGAAGGTTACGTTCGTCGTCCCAGTTAAGGGCGCCCTACAGTCCGTTGCTTTCTGGTCTACACTTGTATGTGATCCATGTGCTGAGCTAACAGATCGGGCGGTGTTAAACAAAATACTAAGAAGCCAAAGACATCCCAGGACGATGGCAATGCGCCTATATGTCACCAGGCTGGCATAACGTAACGGCTTCGTAACAGCTATGAATCGATCTGCAGTCAACGCTACAATGTGACTGAACGAAACACCAGAGAGTGCATACAAGGGTAAAGTATAGTAACGGGTATTTTTTTCGCACGATGCATCGAATTCAAAGACGGATTCATACATATGCAGTGGAATCCCAACAAGGGCGTCGAGGAGATTAGAGATGGCAAGGCTCACAATAATGGCATTTGTTGGTGTTCGGAGGCTGTACTGTCTGTAAACTGCTAACACTAACAGGACGTTGCTGACGATGACGCAAGGTAGGACAGGAGTAATACATACCAAGAGAACTATTTTGCCAACAAATTGATGATGTGCAAAAAGAGCTGATTCCGTACTTTCATTCATTGCGATAATACTCTTTCAATTGTAATGAAATAGGCTAGTGAAGATCCAGATTCATGGACTGCGATTTATCTGAATGTCTCACAAAATAGGACTGGCCAAGCTAATTTAGACAAAAGTATTTACTGGGTTATATCTGCACATGAACAAAATCTGTTAGTGGCATTTAAAAGAACTAAATGTAAGTGCAAGCTGGTTTCATTTCTGGCTAGTCGAATGATCGAGCCGATGGCAGAACCAAAATGAAACATCTCCAGACAGCGTATCATGCAATTCCCGCCATACACCGCGTAATGTGAGCGATTGTATGTTGACAGAGTGTTCAATTAAGAGGCATTACGGTTATTAGCTCGTGTCAGGTTGTCAGATATAATTTCTGTCTGGCTATCCAACGGTGGGCTGTTCCCTTAAATGGAATAAATTATGTACGTCGTATGAGAGAAAACCTACGCTGTTCATAACTCACGAACTTGCTCTCAGCATGTTCATACATAGAAATCCAGTCAACAAAAACTGGTAATGAAACTGGAACGAGCAATGGCAAAAGTAATTAAAGAAGCGCGATGGCTCA
Organism: Strongylocentrotus purpuratus; assembly: GCF_000002235.5. Taxonomy (NCBI): domain Eukaryota; kingdom Metazoa; phylum Echinodermata; class Echinoidea; order Camarodonta; family Strongylocentrotidae; genus Strongylocentrotus; species Strongylocentrotus purpuratus. Next base: position 377,420 of record NW_022145527.1, read on the forward strand.
GTGGTAGGGTAGTGGTCTCATAACCGAGAAGTCCCGGGTTCAAGACTAAGTTAATGCTCTACAGTGCCCTTTTTGTAAGGCATTATTCCTCATTACCGCGTCAGCCGAAGAGGACTTAAAGCCGTCGGTCCACAGGTGTTTTTTCTAACTTGGTTTTTAATGATTTACCTGGTTATCTTTGAAGTACCTTCATGCCTTCTTTATGCAGAACAATCTTCAGCATGTTCGGAAACACTCACAAAAGCCAGGCGCGTAGCCACGAGGGGGGGGGGGCACGGGGGGGGGGGGAACGTGCCCCCCCCTAAAAAGTCCAAGATCGGTTTTTTTTTTTTAGACCCCTTTTTTTTTTTTACCTCGATCGATTACATGTAAGTGCCCCCCCCCCCCCCAAAAAAAAAAAAACATCGAACTCTGGCTACGTGCCTGACGACAGCACTGACGTGGTCAAGAGAAATTGGATGTAGAACTAAATTTATTTGGTTCTACAAAATAATTTACGGAGACTCGGTAACTGCAAAGTATACTCTATATTAATATATATATATATATATCCTTCTCATGCACGCATGCACACACGCACACACACGCACACATACACACCCGCGCGCACACACTCTACCTTATGAGGTAATGCCCCTCTGGTTTCAGCGAAGTGTTCTTTATTCTTTGATCAATTTCCCTTCTAATTTCACTCATAATAATAAGCTTTTTGTGTGTTGCGATATTGTACCCCTCTAGTTATATTAGTTGTACTAGTACCCACCCCCCCCCCCTCCAAAAAAAAAAAAATATATATATACTACATTCCTTTAAAACAGGGGGGCACGAGGCGATTGTGCCACCCACCCCTTCCCCGATTTCCAAGTCTTTCATGAGGATAGAGTTACAAGTATTATCAACACCTTCATAATTACCAGGCTGTCGCTCAAAAATGGTAATAACAATAAGGCCTTTGGACATATATTATGTACGTGAAATGAGATATTGCTAGTATCAATATTTTTCTCAAATGAGGAAAGTGGAAAAGACTGCGAGCAAGCGAGACTATACGGCGGACATGCAATCCCACCTAATGAAATTCTAGGATGGATTGACTGACACTGCTTTTGTTACGGTTTCTACTTTTTTATTTAAAAACTTTCATCGCATGCTCTCAATAATACATGAATTAAAGACACGATAAAGTCAAAGTCAAAGTATCGCGTATTCTTCCATTGATGCGCGATTCTGTTACGGTAAGGAACTACTTACCTAATAAAATAAAAATTATTGAACTGTGATATGACGCAGGTTTAATTACTTTTGAAGTGCGCCTATTTAGCAAGCTGACGAGCGCAGTTTTCTGGTACTAATTTACTGAGGAAAGGAGAGGGAGCGTGGATCATTTCGTGTTGTAGCACGTATATGCTGTCAATACCCTAGCTTCCTCATCAAAACATTTCCGACAGGATTATCGGAATCAGACAAAATCTGTGAAAGACGCAAAAAGGACGGACCCCTACTTTATTCATGAGATGTTGTGTTTTCGCGATTCATGAACTTGACATCTTGACTTCAGTTACCTTGTAAGGACTGATCCAGGATTTTCAAAAACCGGGGGGACGAGTTCTGAAAATGTTGACTTAATTTTATTTTTGTTTGTCTGGAATATGATTTCAGGAACTGCATCAGCTCTTTCAGTCGAAGCATATTGAGCAAAAGAAAGATCTATCTATATTTCAAGAGTTTCAGCAACCCGCACTCCACAATGCGACACGGCCGGCAGCCAAACCTAGATTTGGGGCCTAACCTTCTATATTTTCTCGCGGACAAGTACATCATCAGATGATAGTTTTGAAGGTCACACGGATTTAATATTGGAACTTTAACAGTGAACCAGATACACAGACCCAGCATAGCGCAATATTTATTTATTTTTGCGTACCGAACAGACTGCCCGTGTCGGTGCCTACAAGAAATATCTGTTAAGACACTGGTGTGTGTCGAGCCTGGCGTTTGATTCGCGACGGACAGCGGAAAGGTTTTCTAGGGATTTGACCGGCTAAAATCCAAAAGCGAGGCGCTAAATAACAAATATAATATATCGTATCATAATTCGAGGAGGATAGAAAGAGCTAGAGTAAATTGTTTTACCAAGAGAGAATAAGGTAAAAATGATGAATTCTACCTATTACCAAAACCTGCACGACAATGGGCTTTTCTTTGCGCTGATGTTGACAATTATCGCTGTGCTGGCACCGTTCATCATTGTTGGGAATTTGTTCGTTGTCTTGGCCGTTTACAAAAACTACAATCTACGAACGCCGACGAACTATATTCTAACAAGTCTAGCAGTAAATGATATGGTGTCAAGTGTGGCTCTTGCTCTTGACTGCTACCCAGCCGTATTCTCGCAAAAGACCTGGTACCCTAACATGGCAGACTTGCTAGGGTTACCAATTTTCACTTTGTGTTCGAGTACACTGCTCCACATTGTTGCCCTTACCGTAGACCGGTATATTGCAGTAACAAAACCGCTTAGATATCCTACATTGGTTACTCCGAAACGCGTTGGTTACGCGATAGCATCCATTTGGATACTTAGCCTGATCTTTCTCGTATTACGCGGTTACATTGACCTAAACGAAGTTCCAAATGCCAACCTCGGTAGAGAACCGCACAATAGCCTCGGGGTCGTAACATTCAGCTTGGTCATCGTCTCATTTTTGGTCCTTACACTGTTGGTGATAGTCGTCTCTAACCTCCGCATAATGCAGATCGCTGTCAAGCAGGCAAGAGCCATAGCGAATCAAACAATCAACGATCAAAATAACCGCGTCGCACCGGCAGCGGTGGAGCGCAGGCTCAAAGCGGTCAAGACAACTGGCATCATAGTCGGTGTCCTTGTGTTCTTTTGGTCTCCATACATCGTGTTCTTCACTCTTCAGATAACGCCGCTAGCGGACGAAGCCTCTGTGGCCTATCTAAATCTTTGTGTCCTGGTAGCAATAGCTATTTCTGCCGCACTCAATCCTTTCATATATCATCATAGAGATAGGGAGTTCCGCAACACCTTCCTCGAAATATTTCGAGCTGCGTCAAACAAATTCAAGTGCTAAATTGTGTTTCCTTCATATATCATCGTAGAGACAGAGAGTTTCGTAACAGTTTCATCGAAATATTTCGAGCTGCGTCAAACAAGTTCAAGTGCTAAGATGTATTGCTTTCATATATCATCGTAGAGTCAGAGAGTTTCGTAACAAGTTTCCTCAAAATATTTCGAGCTGCGTCAAACAAGTTCAAGTGCTAAGATGTATTGCTTTTATATATCGTCGTAGAGACAGAGAGTTTCGTAACAGTTTCCTCGAAATATTTCGAGCTGCGTCAAACAAGTTCAAGTGCCAAGATGTGTTCCCTTCATAAATCATCGCAGAGACAGAGTGTTTCGTGACAGTTCCCCGAAATATTTCGAGCTGCATAGTACATTAAGTTCAAGAGCTAAGATTTATTCCCTTCATATATATCATCGTAGAGACAGAGATTTCCGTTCAAGAGCTAAGATTCAATCCCTTCATAATAGACAGAGTTTCGCAGCGCTCAACTCGAAGTATTTCGAGCTGCGTCTAACAGGATCAAGCGCCAAGATCTTGTGCAGGCTCAATCTTTAAGAACTATTGCTATAATAACTACATTTTAAACATCTTAAAAGATGCAGATTCACACTTCTGATTTCATTTTTTTTTGGAAAGAATTGCTCATAGAATATTTTCAGAGCCATGTATTTAAGTTTAAGACATTGATGAAATGTTAAAATATGTTGATGATATGAACCAAGCTTATCGTTTTTCATCGGATGGTCGTGGAGCTGCAACGTTTTTTTTTTTATCTGATTGTCGTAGAGTACGTACTAAACCTGCAGGGACATTACTGTTCTTATACAAAGATACAGTGTATAACTGCAATATATACTATAGTCTTACCGCGGTAAACCCATAGGTTAATTAGCACCATCGCAAAGATTTTCAAAAATCAAGCTTAGGCAATTCCAATAGCTTGTGCGTCACCTATTGAAATATCTGAACGTGATTTCTATTCCTTAGGCAATTTTGAAAGTGACTTTAATTGACTTATAAAGCGTTGCACACTACATGTTCCTCCTGCTTTCCTGATTTCGTAGAAAGGGTGGTTACATTAGATGTGGCGATCTAAACAACTACTATCCTCCTGATTTAGGTTCTAAACAATGATGAGAATATTAATAACCGGAAGTTTATTGTATTTAACTCTTTTCATAATAAAAGCAGAATCGGTTTCAAATCGTAGACAATCGCAGTATTGGTCTGACGTCATTACTATTATGAGGCGATTTAGCTTTTCCCAATCCAAGGAAGCATAAAATCCTTTGAAATTTTAATTTAAATAATTATGAATTTCCAGTTTCTCGGTCATTACGATTTTAAATGTTTTAATGCTTATATAAAATGCTGTCACAAAGTACTTTAAATTCGGATTGTAGTCGGACCATGGAGTGTGCGCCGCGCTTAAAATACCTCTGAGATCATGTTCGTTATTGCATTTACAATTTTACAAAAGCCAGAAATTAAAACAACAAAAAACCTTGATATTTTCATGTGGTATAACACTGGGAGTTATATAAAGGCTTATTATTTCTAAACTACTTTGGAAGGCACAGAAGGACGTTAATTTATAATGTAAAGTCACAACGTGCTGTGCATACTACAAATAAAATCGCAATGTTATAATTACCATGATAGAGATTTTTTTTTTTATAAAGATGAACGCAGAAAAATATTCTTTAGTAGCTAGGTCACGAGGTTTTATTATTTTTCTGTGGGTAAATGCAGTAAAGAATGGGTTCTTTGACATTTAGATTAAGGTTCATAGTTCATTTGGCATTTCACAATGATGGTTATGGGTCATGTGTCAACAGTGAATATAAAAATTCGAGCTTCAGTCACAATGACGTGACCAACAAGAGACTGATTAATATACATTGAATTACATTACCACGATGGCAAGGAAGCGATCAGTATGAAGTCGGTGTGACTGGGGTATATTATGTCACATTAAAATGAAAGCTTAATTCAACAATTTAGTATCTTAATACAACGTGAATGAACACGTGAATTATATAGTCCAAGCATAAAGTGACCAACAGAAGATTCTTCAGAATAAAAGGCTACAGACAACCAACAATTCTACATATGGCTTTAACTGACCTTTGAATGTGCAATTACAGTACATACATGCACCTCTAACCCCGGAGGAGATATGACTGTCCAATATTTGCTCATTACCTATAATCGTAGATACAAGCACCAGATTGCGGGGGATGATTATAATTATGTTTCACGTCATTTTAGCCTCGATATCCCTGTGACACATTACTTTGTTGACTGCCAGTGACATAAAATCTTATTCAGATCAGATTGCTCATTTATCGTTTCCACTTATCATCTTGATGAATCGTATATATATTGATGGTGCTCAGGATACACATAAATTACGTTATTCGTTAATCCAAGCGCTGAAGCCCGTTGCACTCACGGCTTAATTGAGAAGCAAAGGCTCGTACAGATCATTATGACGCCGCAAAACCGCGGCGGTTGTTTTCAAAAGATGAGGTAAAGTGTCATACTCCACTTATTTTATCTGTAAATTGAACGGTGGAAAAATTGCGTTGATCTGTCTGGAGCGTGGCATGCATGTACAAATTGTCCTCATAAGTCCCGATTAACGTCGGATATGACGCATTCAGAATGACGCCCCGAAATAGTCACTCTCGTCTACCCATAACATTTGACCCTTTAGACCAATACAGTAATTGATAACAAGATTGTCAGTCTGGTCGTAGCCGTTGTGTTTAGCCCCATGAGTCCCGAAAACAAAATCAGACCCCAAAGTCGGGTCGTTTTCACTTCATCTAGCCCACACACCAAGGGCTTTGCTACAACGAGGAAGCATGCAAACGGGTAAGCCCCAAAACATCGTCAATGTTATTGCTTGCAGGCAAGGCTCTTAATATTTAGAACTATGCACTCGTTAGCAACTATTATGGCAACCATATGCAATGAACCAAGTCAGAGCTACTGCTACTTCGGCTACTTCTGACAGGCCCTCAGCAAAGTTTGTAGTTTTTAGGTTCTCACGCTAAAATTAATTCATGTTTTGCAATCAATGTAAAGTTACTTCAAGGACAAATGATGCTCCTTTCATATGAAACTGGATAGATCACACGCTAAAATGGCGACATGCAGGGGTTACGACGAACTTCAAAAGATTACTACGAAGTTCAAAATTTACGCAATATATTTTGAAAGGCCTTTCGAAAAGCCCGATCTCTGAAGCCGTAGATGACAGGATTAACAACCAAGCTTATTGTATGCAATACCAGAAATGAATGGTTGTATACCATAATAGTAAAAGGTGATAGGTATGTTGTAAGCCGCAATATGAGATACAGGGGAAACGCGAAAAAGAAGATAATGAAGACTGTCACGACAAAGGAGATAGTCTTAAATGCTTTCAATCGGTCATCGTGTACTGGGAGTTGCTGCTGTTGGAACTGGATGATCACTCTTTGGCTCGCAATCTTTCTCGCTTGATTCACTGCGATGTGAAGAATCAAAGCATTGATGGCAAGCAGCGTAGCCATTGAAATCATGATCAAACAAAATAACAACCAGGTGAAGGTTACGTTCAATGTCCCAATTAAGGGTGCCCCACAGTCCCTTTCTTTCTGGTTTTGACTCATATGTGATCCATGTGTTATGCTAACAGATCGGGCGGTGTTCAATGAAATACAAAGAAGCCAAAGACACCCCAGGACGATGGCAATGCGTCTAAACGTCACCAGGCTGGTATAACGTAACGGCTTCGTAACAGCTATGAATCTATCTACAGTCAACGCCACAATGTGACAAAACGAAACACCAGATAGTGCATTCAAGGGTAGAACATAGTAAGGAGTATTTTCTTCTGTTTCAGCGAAGCACGATACATCAAATTTAAAGACAGTTGCATACACATCCAGTGGAATCCCAACAAGGGCGTCGAGGAGATTAGAGATCGCAAGGCTCACAATAATGGTATTTGTTGGAGTTCGGAGGCTGTAATTTCTGTAAACTGCTATCACCAACATTGCGTTGCTGACGACGATGCAAGGTAGAAAAGGAGTAATACATACCATGACAACTATTTTGCCAGCAAACTGATGATCTTCAAATAGAGCTGGTTCCGTACTTTCATTCATTGTGATGATACTCTTTAAAATGCAATGAAAAGGACTAGTGAAAATCCAAATTCACGGACTGGCGATGAATCTAAATCTCTCACGAAATAGGACTGGCCAAGCCAAGACAAAATAAAGTACTCACTGCGTAAAATGTTATGCAAGAGTGGAGTACTAAATGTAAGTGAAAGTTTGTTTGTTTTCTGGTACGTCCGATGATCGAGCCGATGGCAGTACCAAAATGGAACATCTTTGGACAGCGTATCACGCTATTCCCGCCATACACCGCGTAATGTGAGTGACTGTATACTGGCAAAGTTTTCAGTTAAGAGTCATCAAGGTTATTAACTCGCGTTAGGTTGTCAGGTATAATTCTGTATTCTTAAATGGTATACATGTACGTCGTATAAAAGAAAACCTTCGCTTTTCATAAGTCATGAACTTGATCTCAGCATTTCCATCCATAGATATCCAGTCAACAAAAAAGGTAAGGAAACTTGAACAAACAAAAGAGGCGTGACGGCTCAGTGGTAAAGGGCAGTGGTCTCGTAATCGAGGATTCCCGGGTTCGAGACTAAGTTATAATTAATGGGCTGTATAGTGCCCTTTGGTAAGGCATTATTCCTCATTACCAAGTCACCCGGAGAGGACTTGTACCCGTTTTTTCTTACTCGGTTGTTAATGGTGTTCCTGGTCAGCTTTGAAGTATCGTCATGCCTTCTTTATGAAGAATTACAAGATGGGTTCAAGAATGTAGCCAATGAGAAACGTCAAAATGGATCACGTGTGTGTGCATTTATGTTGAGGATAGACACGGGGAGTGCATTATGGTGATAACAACCGTCAATTTTCCGACGTTAAACTCATATTGTAGACCCATCTAATAAAACAAATAATTAATATTTTAGCTCGTTCAGTATCCTAATATGATTAAAAATCGTTGCAGTGCATATTCACTAATGCACTCGCAAAATATGTATTATTTGTATGCAATCGTCAGCATGTTTGGAAACACTCACGACAGCACCTACGTTGTCAAGAGAAACAATGTTAAACCAATTGGGGTTCTACAAACAAAAATTGACGAAGACTCCATAATTACAAAGGAATCCATATAAATATATAACACGCACACACACCCGCGCGCACACACTCTACTTTATCTCTTCCTCTCTCTCTCTCTCACTCTCTTGATTTGGCCTTCTTCATTACACACGAAAAATGGTTCGGCTCATTCACATTACTCTGATTCTCATCCCCATTAATTATACCCAGACGTTGTGTGTCCGGAAATGGTTTGTATCCGGACAGTTGATTAAAAATAGCAAATAATTTGAAGAAGTTTACAACCAATATTTCATATATATTTTAAGACTGATGTTATATAATATCATACAGGACAAATATTCATGTGGTTGTAGTCCTATTTAATGAATATTTTTAATGAATTTCAAAGGCATGAGAGAAGGATTTATACCTCTTAAGTGTCCGGACACACAACGCCATCATACTATACTGTTAGGACCACAAGCGAATCCAACAGTCAAATGGCGTTCACCTCGTTTTTTGTTTTTCAATCGGATTCCTAAGTCAAGTTTGATACTTAGACGAAGTCACCGACTGATCTTTTTATAAAGTGTACCCAAAGTGCTTACATGTTATGGTTTAGGGGCCCATCATTGTTTATATACATTTCAACAATCATTCTGGCTATAAATGTTCGTTAGATCTAAGAAACCCTCTACGAATAATATAAAGAACAAAGTTAAAGAAAAGACCCACAGAAGACCACAAAGGCCAGTTTGTTTACCTAACTAGACATGGCATCAAGAATAAATAGCAATTTGTGTCAATGATAATCAATGCTTACTGACGTTCTTTCAATATGCGAACGCACTTAACAAATCAATGACACATGACATCTTAAGAAACACGAATGGATCCTGATTGTGATCATGAATAGATGTCATTCGATTAAAATGACAGCTTAATTCAAGAATTTGTTATCTTAATACAACGCAAATGAACCAGTTTTTGCACAATAAGCATCAAAATTATAGAGTGCAAGCATAACGTGACCAACAGAACAGGTTATTCAGAATCTAAGGATTCGAGACAACCAAACCGAAATAAAATGGTTTTAATTGACCTTTGAATATGCAATTACAGTAAATACATCCTCCTCTACCCCCGGAGGAGTTATGACTGTCCAATATTTGCTCATCACCTATGAATAATTACAGAAACAAGCACCATATTGCGGGGGATGATTATAATTATGTTTCACGTCATTTTAGCCTAGATATCCGTTTGACACATTATTTTGTCCCTTGCTACAATAATCAAACAAGCTGACTGCCACTGACATCAAATCTCATTTAAATCAGATAAAAAATTTATCGTTTCCACTTATCATCTTATTATCAAAGTCGGGTCGTTTTCACTTCATCTAGCCCACGCACCAAGGGCTTTGCTACACCAACGAGGAAGCATGCAAACGAGAAAACCCTTAAACATCGTCAATTCCATTGCTTGCTGCGAGGCTCTTAATATTTAAAATTATGAACGCGTTCGCAACTATTAAGGCAAGCATATGCAATGAACCAAGTTAGAGATACTGCTTATTCGGCTACTTCTGACTGGCCATCAGTCAGGTTTGTAGGTTCTCAAACTAAAGTAAAGTAATGTTTTGCACAAAAATGTAAAGTTTCTTCTAGGACAAAAGGTGCTCCTTTGATGTGACAATGGATAGATCGCACGCTAAAATGTCGTCAGAGGGGTTACGACGAAATGCGAAAGATTACTACGTTATTAAAAATTGACGCAAGATATTTTGAAAGGCCTTTCGAAAAGCCCGATCTCTGAAGCCGTAGATGATAGGAGTAACAACCAAATTTATGGTATGCAATACCAGGAAGGAATTGTTGTATACCATAATAGTAAACGGTGATAGGTACGTTGTAAGCCGTAATATGAAATACAGGGGAATCGGAAACCAGAAGATAATGAAGACTGTCACGACAAGGGAGATAGTCTTAAATGCTTTCAATCGGTCATCTTGTACTGGGAGTTGCTGCTGTTGGAACTGAATGATCACTCTTTGACTCGCAATCTTTCTCGCTTGTTTCACTGCGATGTGAAGAATCAAAGCATTGATGGCAAGCAGCGCGACCATTGAAATCACGGTCACGCAAACCATCAACCAGGTGAAGGTTACGTTCAATGTCCCAGTTAAAGGCGCCCCACAGTCTCTTTCTTGCTGGTCGTGACTTGTATGTGATCCATGCGCTAAGTTAAAAGATCGGGCGGTGTCAGACACAATAGTAAGAGGCCAAAGACATCCCAGGACTATGGCAATGCGTCTAAACGTCACCAGGCTGGCATAACGTAACGGCTTCGTAACAGCTATGAATCGATCTGCAGTCAACGCCACAATGTGACAAAACGAAACACTAGATAGTGCACTCAGGGGTAGAGCATAGTAAAGAGTATTTTCTTCAGCGAAGCACAATGCATCGAATTTAAAGACGGCTGCATACACATACAGTGGAATCCCAACAAGGGCGTCGAGGAGATTAGAGATAGCAAGGCTCACAATAATGGCATTTGTTGGTGTTCGGAGGCTGTACTGTCTGTAAACTGCTAACATTAACAGGGCGTTGCTGACGACGATGCAAGGTAGGAAAGGAATAATACATACCATGACAACTATTTTGCCAGCAAATTGATGACCTGCAGAAAGAGCTTGTTCCGTACTTTCATTCATTGTGATGATCCTCTTTAAAATGCAATTAAATAGACTAGCTAGATGAGATCCAAATTCATGGACTGCGATGAATCTGAATGTCTCACGAAACAGGACTAGCCAAGCTAATTAAGACAAAAGTATTCACTGGGTAATATCTGCACATTAACAAGATCAACATGTGTTAATGGAATGTCGTTTGATTTCTGGTAAGTCCAATCAGGGGCGTACGCAGGATTTTTTCAAGGGGGGGGTTTTAAAATATTTTGCTCCCGAAAATTTGAAAATCGCGCCGGCCGAAAAGTCGCTCAGTGGGGGGGGGGGGGGGGGTAAGCGGACACTTTTTTTTTTTTTTTTTTTGGAGGCCAAAAAAAATCGCAACGACTCAGCCGGCAGAAAAGTCGCTCAGTGGGGGGGGGGGGGGGGGGGGGGGGGGGGGGGGGGGTAAGCGGACACTTTTTTTTTTTTTTTGGTCTCAAAATTTCAAAATTTGACATTTTTTTACGTATGGGGGGGGGGGTAAGGTCACCTTATTTAGGTTAGCCGTGGGTATAATTTTTTTTTTTTTTTTTTTTTTTTTTTAATAAAAAAATTTAAAAAAATAAAAGCCAAAGGGGGGGGGGGGGGTTTTAGGTTTTTTTAGGGGGGTCTACATACATTAAAATACCAAAGGGGGGGGTTTGAACCCCCAAAACACCCCCCCCCCCCCTGCGTACGCCCCTGAGTCCAATGACCGAGCCGATGGCAGAACCAAAATGGAACATCTCCGGACAGCGTATCATGCAATTCCCTGCCATACACCGCGTTATGTGAGCGATAGTATACTGACAAAGTGTTCAATTAAGAGTCATCACGGTTATTAGCTCGTGTTAGGTTTTTGGATATAATCTCTGCCTGGCTATCCAACATTGAGCTGTTCCCTAAAATGGTAATCATGTACGCCGTATGAAAGAAAACCTACGCTTTTCATAAGTCACGAACTTGCTCTCAGCATTTTCATTCATAGAAATCCAGTCAAAAAAACAAGTAATGAAACTGGAAATGCCAAAAGTAATTTTAAGAAGCGCGATGGCTTATAATGGTAGGGCAGTGGTCTCGTATCCGTGAAATGAAGTATCTCGGGTTCTAGACTAAGTTGATATTTGCAAGGCATTATTCCTCATTACCAAGTCAGCCGGAGAGGACTTAAAGCCGTCGGTCCACAGGTGTTTTTTTTCTAACTCGGTTTTTAAAGATTTACCTGGTCATCTTTGAAGTGCCTTCATGCCTTATTTATGAAGAACAATCTTCAGCATGGTTGGAAACACTCACGACAGCACTGATATGGTCAAGAGAAACTGGATGTAGAACTAAAAGTATTTGGTTCTACAAAATGATTGGCGGAGACTCAGTAACTACAAAGTATACTTCATATTAATATATATCTCTCCTCACGCACATACACACCCACGTGCACACACTCCACATTATAATTTAATGCCCCTCTGGTAGTCAGCGAACGAACATCTTTTCACTATGAATAAATAAGACCTTTGGACCTATATTACGAACGTAAAATGAGATATTGCTAGTATCAATATTTTTCTCAAATGAGGAAAGTAGAAAAGACTGTGAGAAAGCGATATTATAGAACTAATATGCAATGACATCTAATAAAGTTCTAGGATTGATTTTTAATAACTGGAATGGATTGACTGACACTGCTTTTGTTACGGTTTTTACATATCGCAAAGTCTCGATAAAAACATGCATGAAAGACACGAGACAGTCAAAGTATTGTGTATTCTTATATTAATGCGCAATTTTGTTACAGTAAGGAACTACATGAACTAAACTTCGGTTTTTCAAAATAAAAATGATTGACGCAGGTATAATTACTTTTGGAATGCGCGCACTAAGCATTCTGACAAGCGATCAACTTTCTGGTACTAATTTACAGAGGGAAGGAGAAGGAGCATGGATCATTTCGTGTTGTAGCACGTATATGTTGCTAATGCCCTCGCTCCATCATCAAAACATTTCCGACAGGTTCATGATCCAGTATCATTAATTTTCGGAATCAGACAAAATATGTGAAAGTCGCGTGAAGGACAGACCCCTACTTTATTCAGGAGATTTTGTGTTTTCGCAATTCGTGAAATTGACATCTTGACTGATCCAGGATTAACAAAAGAAGGGGACGAGTTCTGAAAATGTTGACTTAATTTAGTTTTATTTGTCTGGAATATGATTTCAGGAACTGCTTCAGCTCTTTAAGTCGAAGAGTAGGGGAGATTGAGCAAAAGAAAGATATATCTCTGAGGTATTTAATATGTTTCAAGAGTTTCAGCAACCCGGACTCCAGCATGGGACACGGCTCTTACGCATCATTGTCTATATTTTCTCGCGGACATGTACGTCATCAGATGATAGCTTGAATGGTCACACGGATGTAAGATTGATATTTATCCAGTGAACCAGATAAAAATACCCAGCATGCTGCAAGCTTTATATATTTACGTGTAGCGAACAGACTGCCCGTGTCGGTGCCTGCGTGAACTATCGGTTAAGGCACTGCCACTGGTGTGTGTCGAGTCTGGTGACGTGTCTAAAAGATGTCTGGCACGAAAATCGATCGGGAAGAAGTTTGCCATCATAAATAATCACGAGACATTTTGATTCGCGACGGAACTCGGAAAAGTTTTCTGAGCATTCTAATGGCTTACACCGGAAAGAGAGGCGCTAAATAATAAATGTTATTATCATCATTTGAGAAGGATAGGAGAGTAGTTGTTTTACCAGGAAAGAATAAGGTAAAATTATGAATTTAACCTATTCCCAAAACCTGCAGGACAGTGGGCTTTTCTTTCCGCTGATGTTGACAATTATCGCTGTGCTGGCACCGTTCATCATTATTGGGAATTTGTTCGTTGTCTTAGCCGTTTACAAAAACTACAATCTACGAACGCCGACGAACTATATCCTAACAAGTCTAGCAGTAAATGATATGATGACAAGTTTGGCTCTTGCTCTTAACTCCTACTCAGCAGCATTCTCGCAAAAGAAGTGGTACCCTATCATGGCGGACTTGCTAGTGTTACCACTTTTCACTTTGTGTTCGAGTACACTCCTCCACATTATTGCCCTTACCGTAGACCGGTACGTCGCAGTAACAAAACCGCTTGAATATCCCGCATTGGTTACTCCAAAACGCGTTGGTTACGCGATAGCGTCCATTTGGACCTCAAGTCTGATTTTTCTCGTATTACGCGGTTACATTGACCTAAACGAAGTTCCAAATGCCAACCGCGAAAGAGGAGAACCGCGCTATAGCTTCGGGTTCGTAGCCTTCTGCTTGGCCATCGATTCATTTTTGGTCATTTCACTGTTCTTGATAGTCGTCTCCAACCTCCACATAATGCAAATCGCTGTCAAGCAGGCAAGAGCCATAGCGATTCAAACAAGCAACGGTCAAAATAACCACGTCGCACCGGCAGCGTTGGAGCGCAGGCTCAAAGCGGTTAAGACAACTGGCATTATAGTCGGTGTCCTTGCATTCTTTTGGTCTCCATATATCGTGTTCTTCACTCTTCATGTAACGCCGTTAGCGGACAAAGCATCAATGGTGTATCTAAATCTTTGTTTCCCGGTAGCAGTAGCTATTGCTGCCGCACTCAATCCCTTCATATATCATCATAGAGATAGGGAGTTCCGCAACACCTTCCTCAAAATATTTCGAGCTGCGTTAAACAAATTCAAGTGCTAAAATGTATTCCCTTCATATATCATCGCTACCAGAGAGTTTATTAACGGTTTCCCCGGAATATTTCAAACTACGTCCGTTAACTTCAAGAGCCAAGATTCATTCCATTCATATATCATCTTAAGGCCCGGTCCCACTGCACTTACGGATGCAAAGAGGATGTAAAACGTAAAAAAATCTTGCCATCCGTTGGAAAACGCTATGCATCCGTAGTGTACTCATTGCATACGTGTTTCATACGCTCTATCCGTCGAGCATCCGTCCACTGTGATTTCATCCGCGCAAAAAGTTTTGAGCTGCACAAAACTTTTAGAACGGATGAACTTCCGCCGTGTACGATGTTAATCCGCGACAAATACGAGCAACAAACGTTCTATGTCCGTTATCATCCGTTAAACGTCCGCTGTATCCTCTCTGCATCCTCTGGGCATCCTCGCAACTCACATCCGCTGCAGCTGAAAACGGAAAGAGGGAGGAAAGATAAGGTACATGGAACGTCTATACATCGTTAGTAGCACGGAAATAGAAAGGATGTAAGCGTATGCATCTCGTATATTAAGTATTCAAAGCTGTCATCCACTTCCATCCGCTTTCATCCTCTAGGCTTCCGATGAACATCCGTTTAACATCCCCGCTACATACTACCCACGTCCGTTATGTTCCGTTCTGTTTTCGCAAATTTTCTCAAGTTTTGTCCATTTCTAGAGCGGATGAAAACGGATGGAGCCACCCCCGAAATTTTGCTCGTCCGCTGTGTCCTTTATGCATACGTTTTGTGTCCGTCGGCCAGTGGGACCGGGCCATAAAGCTCATCGTAGAGACAGAGAGTTTCGTTCAAAAGCTACGATTTGATCCCTTTATATATCGTCATATAGACAAGGAGTTTGCAACGCTCTCCTCGAAATATCTCTAACTGCGTCAAACAAGTCCAAGTGCTAAGATGTATTTTCTTCATTTGTCATCGTAGAGACAGAGAGTTCGCAACGCATTCCTCGAAATATTTCGAGCTGCGTCCATTTACTTCAAGAGCTAAAATTAAATATCTTTGTATATCGTCATAGAGACAGAGAGTTTCGCAGCGCTCAACTCGGAAGTATTTTGAAATGCGTCCAACAGGTTCAAGATGCAGATGCACACTTATAGACGAAAGACTTCATGCATGGCTGATTGTCAACGAAACGGAGTTACGTCTTGTGTCGATTCTGCTTGTTGATACAGCAGGCAGTCAGTGAAAATGCATTCGTTTGATAAAATTATGGAAATGTAAGCACTACTTTCAACAAACAGAACTTTGTTATTCCTAGCTCATTTTACCTGATTGAGGTGTCATATGAAAGGGCAAAAACTCAGCTTTTTAGAAATGTGATTTACTCTTTGAAACTCAGATACCGTCCGCCAAATTACTTTTTGTTTTCCTCTCTACAAATTCATTTTAATCACCCATGCGTGAAATATGCATCATATGAGTTGCATGAAATGAAAGAGGAGGATCTAAGCTTTCCAAATATGTGTCATTTATCGATTATAAATGTGACTAAGTTATGATAAAACATCGATAATTCTCGGTTTCGTTTTTTCTGGGACGCACTGTATAAAGGCTAATCATTTCGAAACTGCTTTGGAAGGTGCAGAAGGACGTTAAGTCATATTGTAAAGTCACAATATACTGTGCATACTACAAATAAAATCAGAATGTTACAATTACCATAGTGACATTTTTTGTTAAATGATGAAACACTGAGAAAAATTTCTTTAGTAGGTCACAAAGTTTTATTATCTTTCTGTGGGTAGAGTAAAGAATTGGATTTTTGACATTTTGATTAAGTTACATAGTTCATTTGGCATGTCACAATGATGATTATGTGTCAAAGGTGAATATACAATATCAACAAGAGACTGATTAATATACATTGGATTACATTACCACAATGACAAGGAAGCGATCAGTTTGGGTTCGGAGTGGCGGTGTGACTGGGGTATATCATGTCAGATTAAAATGACAGCTTCATTCATCAAAGTCGGGTCGACTTTACCTCATCTAGCCCATTCACCAAGGGCTTTGCTAGAACAACGAGCAAGCATACAAACGGGCAAGCAATACAAGATCGTAAATTTCATCTGACAAGGTTCTAAATATTTAAAATCAGCAACAACCATCTTCCTGGCGTCGCGCAAGACTCTTTTTTTTGGGGGGGGGTTAAAACCGTTTGCTTGTATCACAAATTCCAATTGTGAGGGCCATTTATTACTTAATCATACCTTTTGACAATTATGCCAATTTCACACAAAAAACAAAGTTCTCTGCACGCATTTTATGCTGTACATTACGTTAAAATAAATATTAATACAAGTTTAACATTGCACAAAATAGCTCGTTACTTACCGTAAAATTGCAATTATAGAAAACTACATGAAATAAAATTCAGTCATATTCAACTACGTTTGCATAGCGCTTTAATTGCTTTGCAGACTGCTCATTTAAATGTAGAGAATACTCACAATCTATAGCCTTGTATTGAATATATCCACTCATAAAATCATTTAAAAAAAGAAAGACTTCAACATTATTAGTCTACAAGCTTGTCGTTTCAAAATAACAAATGAAATTCATACCATATGAAGGACTCCTGGAACAAATCAATTTCAAGAGGAAATTTCATATTTTGTAATAAACAGAATATAATGGCAAGAACAACTATCGTAAGAACACCCCATGAAATTGGCAAATGAAATGTACTTGGTTCAAAACTGAAAGTACTCATCTAATACTCTTTCTGGATTAGTACCGGTACTTGTAAGTACAACAAATTACTTTTACAACTGTATTTCTCATTCACTAACCATAAATCATGGGTTTTTTAAATAAATCTTATTAGTAAAACATTGTAACTTTATTTTCACCTTTTCTGAACTTATGGAATTAAAAGTTCTGTTAACTCATTCAGAGGCAAACATTTGTTATCTATTCTTTTCTGATGTCTTGCTTTTTCAGAAGTAAATATTCACCCTAGAATAATGGTACAATACCCTAAAAATATCTCTTCCAATTATAACTAATATTAAAAATTACAAAAGCAAGGGATGATCATAGACAATTTATACCGGAAGAAAAAATGCAAATAATGTAAAAATGTAAAACAAAGTAGCATTTATAACTAATGCATCTCTGATGTTTAGACATACTAAGTTCATTGACATTCATTTTTCAAATGAACATTTATTTCTACTGTACATGTAAAACTAAAATACTTTGCAAACAGCTATAACAAAAATGTGTATGTCAACAATGTACATTTAGATTAATACAAACTTCTTTTTTACGCTTTTTAATGTGAGAATCAAAATTTTCAATTCTGGAAGAAAACAAAAAGATAATGATACGAGGGACAGTTATAATGATCACTAAATTGTGATCAGCTAGGGTAAATGTAGGGAATACCGGACAGACAATACATTAATCTGTTGATTACTGAATTCATTAATTGCCATAGGCTTATATACAGGAACCTCCCAGTTTCAGTAGGCAAAGGGTTAACTCCTCTTCATTGAACACCGTTCTCATTTTGTCAACAGGGTCGATATCAGACTCAACCCTCTTTTCCTCCTTAGATGACAGGGATACAAGTTATGCAACATAATGAAACAACACCGTCTACAGGTCATATGGACCTTAGCACATACAGATATCAATAGCAATCTCTGACCAAGTCTGTACGGGTAGGGAGGGCTGATTAATCAACACCCTGTATATTTCCAACCCTTTTGCAATCAAATAAAATCAAAATGAGATCTCATATTTACTCTTTCTTGTTGACCTTCAGCATTCCAAATTCATCTTTAACTTATATTCTTACATCTTCCGATACTTCACGCTCGTTCGCACATAACATTGAAAACTGCCGCAGTTAGTTCAGCAGTTGTTGTTTTTTGTTTTTTAAACATGTATGGAAATGATTGTTGGGTTGAGTGATCCGGACGAAAAAGGAACTGCACTCAGTAATATTCATCTGTATATGACGTACAGACATGTGAAGAGCATTGGGCTTATGTAATATTTCTTTTAAAGCCCCAGTTTACCTTTCCGCATCATATCATAAGCGAAAAGAGTGTTTATAATGGTGCCAGAACCTGTTAAACCTCTGTAAATACTTGGTTCTGGGATACGAAAAGACATTCCACATGATATCTACCATCTACCACACATAAACAGACATACAGACAGTATAATATACATTCAGATGTTACATTATATACATTTGCACATACATATATTTGTACATTTTACGTTCTACATTTCTCATCAAAGACAGTTTCTCTCCAGAAGTACTGTTTAACTGCATTCTCTAAAGGTAATCATACATCTACACTTATGATTTGCACAGTGAGTCCGAGACAAAAGAAATACTGGTGCCAATTTGGCAATTCTTCAGTCATAATGATTCTACTTTTCAATTTCTGCCTTTGGGTCAATACTAGCATCATATTTAATTAAACAAGCAAGAAGATGATGAAGAGAGAAGATATTCAAATCACATATATAAAGCAAAGATAAGGAAATCACTTTCTGTAATTTGTTATGGAATTTTACAGAATGTTGTGAATCAGTTACGGAGAGCTAGAAAGGCATTAACTTTGTTTATGAAATTGAATGTATGCCCTTCTGGCTACTCAAAAGGTGATTTGTCCAATTTACTTGTCTTTGTTCATTCGCTTCCTGCTCTTAATTTAAAGGTACAACAATAAAACTGTTACAAAGCCATGAATCAAACAAAACAAAAAAAACAAAGAAATTAAACCATCATCATAATCATTTTCAATACTGATGATCAGACAATCAAGAAGACGATAAGATAAACCCCATTACGGATTTTGAAGAATATTAATTATGCTTCGGTGGTATATTAATTTTCATGGAAGAAGGTTGGAAAAGTGACAAACAGAACTTGATAAGTTCCTATGCACCATACATGCATGTTTTCAAGAGAGACTTCACAATAATTTTTGTTTAACCTTACAGGTTGTGTATTCCTTTTAGACTTTTTCATTAGTTGTAGCAGGTATCCTAAATGTATCCCTCACTTCATAGAAATAATCCCGATGGCAGCTTATACGATGAGCTGCCATCGGGATTATTTCTACAAGGTACAGAGCATTTATCGTCATTACCAAGTCCTTTGGAGAGGAGTTAAAGCTGTTGGTCCCCTGGGTTCTTACAAGCTAACAAAAGCTTCTTAGCAATCAGGAAAAAACCAACCAACCAACTTTCAATATCCTGTGGCACTCTGAAAGAGCAAATGTAATTTCAAAAAGACATTACGAAACACATAAAGTCTGCAGGAACAATTTAAGCTTGAAGGTAGCCTTCAAATATAAACAATTAATTAATACCCTGCACAATAACTCTATTCATATATAATTAGAAGGGGGAAAATTCATATCTTTGATCAAAATTATTAAGATACCCTTTCATTTCCAGGTACAGTGTACATTTAAATAGACATTTGATGAAATATTTAAATTGCCTACATACATGCAAAAGGTGATAGAAAAGAAACGTGTGTCTGGAAAATATGAATGATTACGATTCTTTACATTATGAAACAGGAAATATTTAATCTCACTTCATATAATACCTTCTGATGCAGATCAAGACAAAAGTGGAATTACTGACATTAGAGTTTTTTGCATATTCAACACTATTTACACTTTTGCCTAATTTTTATCTGACATTTGATTAAACCCTCACAAAAAAATATTTCTGACATTAAGATATAATTAGTGCCTCTCAATACAGCCTTTATGTAATATTTCATTATCCTCCCTCTCCGTATTAAAGGAGATAAGGGATTTTCTTCTCTTTTTTTCTCTAATGTATTTTTATTTAAGTTCACATCAACTTCACGTCTCTAAATCAATGCATTCCAATAACACTAAGTACAATTATGCGGTTTAATACATCAACATTTAGTTAATAAATGCAATATTTGACATTCATGAAAGAACTTTGACAAGCAATACTGAATAATAAAAATTATAATATTCAAACATCTTGTATGTACATCATTAGTCAATGAAAGTCCAAATACCTCCAATAGTACAAGGTACATTAATCATTAACTTTTGTTCTTCAATTCAAAGACCTGCAAACTACTTTCTTATTCAATCAAGAAATTAATACCTACTTTTTTGCTTTCTTTTTAGAAAAAAAAGTGCATTTAGCTTTAATAATGAATGCATTATGGCATCCTCAGTCTGAAGTTCATTAATATATGATCCTAAGAATACTGTAATTCGCTAGAAAATGTTCAAGTCCACAAAAATATATAGAATTGTCAAAAAATTGCAGTGGAGTAAAACATTCATGTAGTTCAGTCAAAGAGTCCATAAAAATAACTCAAATTTCTCAAAGACTGATGTGTTAACAACGTATAGCACCAGTAATATTGTGGTTGCACTATCGAGTAATACAGTTACATCAATCAAAATATGATATATACATGTAGTTCTTGTTTTCGCTTACTACAAACAAAAACATAGACTGACTTAGATAATAAAAATGAACAGATATATTCTCTTTTATACGCATTGCACTAGGAAGCCATTCTTAAAAAATAACATACAATTACATGAGTATCTATATCATCTTACAAGCATCACCAAAACATTGATGTCTTTGCATACCGATATCCATCTGGCAAACTATGCTACATCTGTGTATTAAAAAAAGAATGATTTTCCCCGCTTTTTAAAGGGAATGTTAAGAGAAGGTTGTTAGTAAAGTGTATGAAAATAACAGGCGTTATAATTATATGATGCTCATTTTTCTTTGGCGCAACAGATTTAATCCAAAACTGGTACAGTTCAAAACACACATCCACATGTTTAAGCCACACAGTCATCTGTATTCATGTGTAACGCCTCACAAATGGCTGACACCTATTAAAGTGTGCTCAGGTCTCCCAGGCAGTGAAAATGTGGCCCACCAGACAATTTCTTTGAATCTTGCCTTCAAATATCATAGGTGAACTGTTGATCATAAAGGTGAAGACCACACCGTGTGTGTGATTGACAACACCTGTTATTGTGTAAACATCCGAATGGTGTCAAATTTCCCATAACCACCCATGACTATGGGTCTTTAAAGAGGCTGTAGCATGACGAGACTACATGTCTTTCCCGTGGCCTGACTCAGGGACAATCAAGTTTAATATGACTATGCGACCGCAGTAGGCCTACGTATTCACGTCCGTCCAACATACGCAAAGCCGAAGCGTAAGGAGAACTTTGACCTGTTTCGCGAACGCTAGCACGCGCTGACCCAGTTAACCAAGTCCATTTGTTTATATGCAGTTGTCCAAAGAAGACATAGATGGCGTCAACCAGTATTTCCCATGCTACAGCCATTTTAACCATTCGCATCACCTATCACCACAATTTTGCAATGGTAACCTATACCATCAGTACCCATTAGAACCCACTAGAACTCTGGATTCTTTATCAGCTTGAAGGAGACATCATTATCCATGGATCGAACTGGACATAATCTTATCCTTTGTCGATTTGATAGGCATCCTATACTTTGACTAAGGTACTTGTTCAGTGGGTGGGTCCTCTTGTTGATAAAACCTTGACTTGAAAATTCCAGGAGAATATGGCAGGACATGTTGCCAAACACTGTAGAATTACCCACAAAGGCCCATTCAGCGTATATCTAATTGTGTGTAAACTTGTCTAAACACCACTTGTTGACACAACCTTTAATATGTCTACATACATGTGCATGAACAGTGGCAGAGCGGGCAAGATGGCAAGATGGTCTTTCAACAAACGAATCTCACACAATATCATCAAGCCTGCTAAACATGCACCACACATATACATGTAGGAGCAAAAATATGAATCCGTAACCAAATTCTCTAAGCAAAGCTTGTATGGCTACATGTTACCCTGTCATGTGAGTATAAAATAATTGGAATTCAGGCATGGTAAAGAAAGAAAAAGAGAGATTGTTCTCTACTGTTGTGAGCACCTATAGCTACGTCACTAGTAATAATGTCAAAGACATTTGGGTTTATAATAATAATATTGGCATTTATATAGCACTCTTACAGACATACATGTGTATCACAGCGCTTTACAACATTAGTTAAATAAGTTCAAGTCCACCCTGAAAATATATTTATTTCAATTGTTGTAAACAAGTAAAAGGAACTCAGCATCCTATTTATCTCTTTGCTTTTCTTTTTAAGCGCACAGGGACATACTTTGTAAAGTGTTACGCGCTATATAAAAATTGATTATTATTATTATTGAAGAATTCTAGTTCCCGCAGGATACACGAAGCACCCAATTCCCAGGGGCAATCGGTTAAAGAACCTCAGGGTAATTCTCTAGATGTCTGATTACATGTCATGTAGTAACAACAAACAAATCAGTTATTGGCAGTATCATTGAATGTGGTGTCATACCTTAAAATCAATCAGATCAAATATCAGATTTCAAGACATACCATAAAATCTTGTAAATTATGCATGTAATTCTCTTCTTCAAGGTTTAATTTAAGAACAGACTCAAGCAAATTAGTGATATGAAGTTGATGCATTGCAAATACTCTAATTCATCAGGGTAGCGTTTCTCGAAACCGTCATAAGTACAAGTTCACCGACATCCCATTGAAACGCGTGTTAAACTTAATACACGCGTGTCAATGGGATGTCGGTGAACTTGTACTTATGACGGTTTCGAGAAACGCTGCCCAGGGTATTTGCTATTACTACTACGGTGAAACCTGTCTATAAAGACCACCCAAAGGAGACAAGAAAAGAGGTCTTTATAGGCAGGTGGTCTTTACGTACAGGTTACTTTTGTACATGTTTCAATGAGAAACCATTTTCAAGGGAAACAAAAAAAATGTGGTCTTTGTAGATAGGTGGTTATTTTATACAGGTGGTCACTAAAGCAGGTTTGACTGTATTATCATCACCATGCTATAATCGTACTTCTATGGGCTCAAGAAGAGTACATAAAATGTCAGAATGACAGAGGGTATGGCATCATTTGTTTAGATTGTCGGGAGTAACCTGTACAAGGTGCAGCATATGCATTGTAGCTGCGTTAAATAAACACGGGCAAGGTTTACCTCACGGGTGAGTTGGTTGCCAATTATGACGAGTTGCACGGCCTTTGCAGCACAGCCTGAAAAAGGGGGAAAAAGGGTAAAAGAAATGAAAAAATATTTGTTAACCGTTTCGGGACAATCATTCCACATTTTGTGGTTTGGCTCAATAACTTTTGTTTCAGATTGCCAAAAAACCATACCAGGGGAATGTTTCACAAATACTTAGATCGACTTTAAGTTGGAGTTAACTATGACAGGCTGTTCATGCCACTGGTTGCTCTCACCATTGGTCTCTCAATTATGATCTTTAGATAATATTTTTTCCTTCAAAAAAGCTAAATTCTGTAGATGTGTGACCATGATTTGTACATCCCTTGAGACACCATTGCCAGTAAATGGTGAGAGCAAACAGTGGCATGAACGGCCTGCCATAGTTAAGTCCAACTTAAAGTCAATCCAAGTCTTTGTGAAACACCCCCCAGATACATGAGTAAAAGAGCAAACATTTCTGCATACTCTGCATCCACTTTTCTCGCATGACCATAGTGCATTTCATGCCAGGAATTTTAAAAGGGAAAATAAGCTTTCAATTCATTAAATTGGCAACAAATTGAGAGGCTCTGTGACATCATTTTCTATCAAAATTGGCACTCTGTACACATAAATATTGTTCTTATAGACAATATATATTTTTATCAGGACAATGTAGCAATAAAAGAAAAATAGTATTGTTGCCAATTTGAAGAACATGTGATCGATTTAGCCCTTCAAATAAATCCTGTCCTGGAAGTGATAATGATAATAATAATAATAAAGATAGATTTATTGGGCGCATAATAAACAGAATTTTCTCTTTGCGCTTTACAAACTAACAAAATAAGCAAGTACAAGTATATTTAATAGTTACAAGAACGAAAACGATTGTTAAAGACAATACCGAATGTGCTCATCAAAATGGAAGGGTTTGTTACATCCACTCAGCACGCTAATTTACATAAACAGAGGAATACATGACAATAAGGAAATTACTGAAGGGACATTAATGGAGATTTGTGTATTCAAGGGTTATGTATGTTATTATGCAGTTTCTGAATGATGCACAAAATCTTCATCTTCTTTTTTATCATTTGTTAATGCATAAATAAATGTCACATGAAGTTGAAGAAAGAAAAAAAAGCTACTCTGTAAGTCATTTCATTTCACCATAGCACTCTCTTCCTAGGCAGATTACCGTGTCATATTTGAATGAGATAAAACAGAGCTCAACAGGAAAGATACATCCAAGCCCTAGTATGAAACACCCCTGTCCTACCTTATACTTCCCAGGCATTCTGTCGGCTGTGAGTTCCACGGTGACCTGACTAAACATCTTGATGACCTGTGTCACGCCCTTTGACCCTGCTTCATCCTCCCATTCCAGGGTTAGCTCATAGTACTTTGCAATCGGAACTGCAATTAACTTCTTCAAAGGTATAGCCTGCCATTAATATAAAATAAAACAAAAAACACAACAAATGATAACAACTTTCAAAGATACTTTCTAAGGAACTTCTATGCATAATGTGTCACAGTTCCCTACAGTTCGCTCACAATAAAGTTTAATGGAATCCCCAATAACTATTCCACAAATCATGGTCACAGCGAAACGTGTGGCCCATTTGGATCTTAGCAGGATCTTGCTTTTAAGAGACTGTAGAGCATTCATTCATGGTTTAAGTGAGGAATTATAACAATGAACTTTTTAAAGGGTCAGTTCTTCTTAATAAATAGCCCAAGACAGAACTTGTGGCCCATTTCTAATATTTGTGTACCACCCCAAATATTAGATAATAATTTGAACTAGCCATTGAAAAAACGAAATAGCGCCTTGTAGGAAATATTCCAGCCAATGCAGATGTTTGCTTTTTGTTGGCTTTTTTTTTGTTGGTTATACGACCAGCTGGCCCGTGTATTGTTATTATTAAGTAATTAATTAATTAACAGTCACCATATTTTTTTGAAAGTAGAGCTGAATTGGTATAATCGTATTGGCTAAATTTCATGCATTTCGGGTCTAAATTTACCTTCATAGCAATTTTAGGTCCTAAAAGGGCACTAAAAATGTGCTAAATAAGAAAAAGAGCAATAACCATACACTTTGAAGGTATTTGCGGTCTGAAACAAGAACTCAACTATCCCTTTAAGGAAAGTACGTATTGACTTACATTGCAGTAGACTCTCTTCACTTGTCCAAGATTGATAATGAGGACATCGAATGAGCGATCTAGCACTGCCATGACAATGGCCTTCTCAACCAGAGGTCCACATTCCTGAATGAAAAGAAAATTGCAAGTTAGATAACTCAAGAAAGAAAGATTACCGACAGTCTTTTTCAGGACTCCCCAATCCTCTCCCCTCTCACACATGTTGCAACCGTAAACCTACTGTATATATACATCACCATGCAAGCCGATACTTATAAGCAGCATCTAAGTTGGATCTTGTTTTCAAAATGTTAAGGTTTATTATGAACCTTGTTTCATGGTGAAATCATGATGGCTAGCATTTAGGAGCTTTCAAAGAAATTGTCCATTTAAGAAGTTTCATACATATATTTAGCTATTGTGGAATCAAACAAGAAAGACAAAAGAGTTTGTTGTATCCTATTATACATGTATATGAGATAGATATGATGGTATCAAATGAGAAAAAAAGAATAAATGAAAAGGAACGCCATAAACATATGAACCAGATGATACAGACATAAAATGTGAGTGAGCAAATAAAGCAAGTGAGAGAGGAGACAGACAGGAAAACAGATAGAGAAACAGATAGATAGAAAGCAAAAGAGAGAGATGGGGAAATGAGAGGGAAAGAGAGCAATATGAATAAGGAAGGGAGAGAAAGATAGAGAGATGAATAAGAGAAGAAAGAAATAAGAGATAAGGAGAGAAAGCAGGATAGAAAAGGGGAGAGAGAGAGAGACAGACATACATGGAGAAAGAGAGTAAAATATGAATACAGACAAAAAGAACAATGGCTGGCATGAAAAAAACATGAACACAGATTTTGTTAAAATAAGGCTACTACCAGTTGTTCAAAGATCATTTTCAATTGCAGTATAAGCTGACAATTAATGATTATCTTTAATTTTATATCAATATCACTCCACCTTAAACAACCAAAACAAAACAATGATTTGACCAACCTTGACAAACTGGCAGAAGAAGAGATCACTGCTTTTATCCGACACTTCCTTGGCTGAATCCTTGGCATCATTACACCTCATGGCTTGCCTCTGCAGTCTCTCTGGGTCTCTTTCCATTACAGGACCACATGCTGGTATAATAAGATAAACTTCCATACATGAGTTCCATACACGAGTTGAGACTTTAACTTAAAGCCCCACTGCATTACTTGTAGCTACTTGCTCCCTCTAAATAGAAAACAATGCCTAAGTGGTGCCTGTTGGTCCCCCATGATCCTCTTTTTCTTATGTTAATTGAGAGCTGAGTTGATGAGATAACCCCCTGTCAGTGACCACACTGGGTGGTCTAATCCCCCCTGGCCAAACTAGTGCAGACAGGCTTTAATTCCCCCCCCCCCCCCAAAGGGCCACACCCGTTTATTGAAGTCTATGTGTAAAAAATCTACATAATAACCGATGGGTCTTTTCTTTCCTTCTTTCTTTCTTTCTTCTCTCTTTCTTTCACACTCACACTATACATTTTCATGTGTCTATTAATTTTTTCTACTGATCTTTCTTTATTTATATATTCATCCTTCTATCTATAGTTCCCTCCTCTCTCTGCCTCTTCCTCTCTATTGATATATCCATCTTTTTAATTAATCTATCGTTATATCCATCTCTCTCTCACTCTCTCTTTTTCTCTCCTTTCTAGATATCTTAATCTATCCATCCATCCATATTTGATGCATCTATTCATCTTTGAACTATGGATTTAAATCACAAACCTTCTCTTCTTCATCACTTTCTGTGACATCATATCATGCCAACACCTAGGGGGTGTTTCACAAAGATCCTAAGTTGAACTTATCTCTAAGTAGGACTTAACAATTATGGACAGCCGTTGGCATCTTTAAAAATATTTTGTAAAAGTTATTTTAAAAGGCATAAAAATGTTGATTCAAATCATTCATAATTTCTCTTATCAAGGAGATTTCATGCGCTTAATGTGGAATTCATGAAAATTCTAAAATAGTTGAATTTTTGCTTCTGAATATATTTTATTAAGGCTACAAATGGCTCTCCATAATTTTTAAGTCCAACTTAGAGATAAGTTCAACTTCAGATCTTTGTGAAACACGCGCCTGGACTTAATATTGGAGAATCTATCCATCTTAATACACATTCTGTTTGTGTACTTACCGAGAGATGAAGCGAGCATTCTATGTACCAGTATGTCAGGGTATCTTCTGATGGGAGATGTAAAATGAGTGTACAGCGGTACGTTCAGTGCATAGTGACGATACATTTCCTCATCCTCTAGACTCGCGCAGCAGAAATATCTCGCTTTCTGTATAACGGAAATAAGAACAAAATCAAGATAATCAAGATTATAAGATTTGTTTACACATGATATGGTATTTAAAATCTCCTTAAAAATATATACATATATTGCAGAATATTGCATTTTTGCAGAAAAATATAATTACATAAAGCATAGAGAGTTTTCAGCAAGGTTGAGTCACTAAGTTACATTATTGAAGTATGAAGGACTTTGTGCTAACAAGAAATATCAGTGCATCTTATGCTTTGCACAAAAGTACCAGGATGCCATGCATTTATTTTGCTTAACACGTAATTTTACTAATGACCAGTCATTAGTAAAATCATGTTATAAAACATCATTTTATGAAACAAATAATACACATCATTTTGTTTGGGCATTAGAAAAATTACCCACATTCAAAACAGTCCAAACACCCTCGGCTATCGCCTTGGGTGTTAGACTGCTCCAAAGGTACCTTGTGTGGGTAATTCTTACTAATGCCCTCACTGCTGTGTATTATTGGTATAGTATACCACTCAACCTAATCCCCCCTCCCCCCAAGAAATCTTGAACATTGCATTTGAACTATGAAGGTATTCTTCTCTCTTCCAGAAACAATAACCATTACCTCTATCATGACATTGATATCTACAGTAGTTATTTCATGCCCAAATCAAGCATTTTAAGTCAAATTTCACTCTCGAAAGTGTTGTTTCCGCAGAAGAGGTTATATACATGTATATGTAAACCAAAGTGGTGCATCACAGGATTTTTGAGCTCACCTGCATCGGTTTAGAGTAGAGGACAGTCAGCACCTTCAGCAGACACTTGGCTTGTTCTTCTGATGTACAGTACCTGTTCAGAGAAGCCTAAGGGATGAAAAACAAAAATTTGAAGGAAACTGTATGACATTTGCGAACATTCGTGAACAAAATTGTAAAACCCACTGAGACTAATACTGGATACATGCTCACGAAAGTTATGTAACCATTATTCATGCATGCACCTGTGATGCATTTTATTGAACACAGGTGGAAGTAATCTTTTGAAGAGGGCAAACAAAGAATTACTTCCATGACTTTAGCTGTGTTTATTCCAAAAGGCACAAAGTTGGATTTATCTAAGTTTAAAAGATATGTGGATATTTGGGGTCATATGACCCATGTGCTAACTACGAACTGGTCTATTGATAATAATAATTACAAAGTGAATAAATTATACTAATTATCTTGGGAGGTAATATGTGATTGTTTATATAATATATATAAACATACTGCCCTTTTCTAAAATTTTGGCGATTATTTTGGGGCAATACCGTCAAATATCCCCTCCCCCCTCAAAAAAAAAAGCCTGTCAATTTAAAGACACTTTATTGTGGGAAATTTGACACTTTAACCGATAACGGGTGTTAGCAATCACATGAGTGAACTTAATTTTAAAAAACAACAAGGGGTCTTTCACAAAGCTCCTAAGTCAAACTTAACTCTGAATTGGATTTAAACATTATGAGGAGCCATTTGTAGCCTTTAAAAGAATATATTCAAAAGCAAAAATTTAAGTATTTTAGACTTTTTATAAATTCCACATCAAGAACTTGAGAAATCTCCTCGATAATAGAAAATATGAAGGATTTGAATCAACATTTTATGACTGTTTAAATAAGTTTTACAACACGGCTTTCCATAATTGTTAAGTGCAATGTAGGATCTTGAATTGCGGTGTTTGTGTCAGAATTCTGCAAACATGTAAATGTACATCAATTGGTAATTCCATCAAGCCTTGTGTACGCAAACTATAATGCAATGCACAAAGAATCTTCAAAGATCATGTCTTTAAAGCCCCTCTGCACTAGTTTGGCCAGGAGGGATTCGACCTCCCTGCATGGTCACTGACAGGTGGTTATGTCATTGAATCAGCTCTCAATTAACATAAGAAAAAGTGGATCATGGGGATCAATGGTCACCGATGAGGCATTGTTTGCTTTATAGAGGGCGCAAGTAGCTATAAGTAGTGCAGTGGGGCTTAAGAGAATCTACCCGGCATTCCACATTTTTGTTGAACCTCACCTGAAGCTTTCCAGCTGTTGTTCCATCCATGTCCAGACCAAGACTTTCACAGAGCGTCGCTAGGTCGTCCATCATCTTCTCCTTGGGAGGTGGGTGTCGCCTCAGAAACGCCCTCTGTGGTTCCGCCTTGAAGATTCGGTGAGCTGCCGCCATGTTGGCTAGTAACATGAACTCCTCAACCAATCTGGATACAAAGATAAAATAAGAAATACATGAAAACATGTCTACAAATTGAATATTGTCAAATACAATTTAAAAAATCAGCAAAATAACAATTTATGTCAACGATAAGTCCTTTACAAAAGGAAAAGTGCACAGATCTACATGTATAGTAACATTAAAGGTCAAACAGCCTGTTGCTGTATATGTTTTTCCCCTTTTTTTCTTCAAAAGAGGTCTTATGCATTTGTCAATTTTATTTGTGAGATTTCTTTGCATCTTTGAATATAACTTTGTGTTTGTTTGTTTTATCACCAGAACTCTTTATTTAGAGCTTCCAGAACTAAATTTGGGGAAAGGTCATTTGCCCATGCTGGACCTTACCTATGGGATCAATTGCCACAAGATATTTGTTATATTTCAAGTGTAGAATGCTTTAAAAATGCCCACATAACTATTTGTTCAAAGCGGCTTTCCAGTAGATTTACTTTCACATTGTTGATGTTCATTTTTGTGTGTATTTCCGTGGACATGTAGTTTTTCTTCTCCATTGCGCCTCGAACACATTAGTCATGTGGAGTCGGCGCATTACAAATACTCTATATTATTATTATTATCATTATGACAATTTCTTACCTATTACTGTCTTTCTGTTGGTAGACTGAGTAGCCATTAGGAAGTGTTGTTTCTGCATTCAATGAATACTGTAGTTTCACTTGATCGAGTCGTAGGGCACCACCATCAAAACGTTTCTTGCGTAGGTTTGAAGCAATCTGTCAGGCAAGAAAAAAAGGACAGATCTGATGGATGAACAAATCAATTTCAATTTCAAATCATTTATTTCCCATTTTACTACAATGAGAAAACAGGTCCATGGGCAAAATAACAGCACTCTGTAAAGTTAAAATGAGCCAGATATTATTTATATACTGCGCTTTTCCCAGAGCAACCCAAAGCACTTACAACAAGAAGAATCCTACAAAAAATGAAAATGAAAACTTACAAAATCCTAAAAATCTGGATTACAAAAAAGAAATGTTTTAAGTCCTTTTTTTAATGAAGAGACAGATGGTGATTGCCAGAGTATTAAAGGTAGCCTATTCCAATATTTAGATGCAGTTATAGTGAAAATCTCCAGCTATTTTCTGTGTGATGCTGTATGTAAGACGGAGTGGGTCACTGGAGGCTCGAAGGTTCCTGCGAGGGGTGTACATGTATAGGGTCAAACAATCATGTAGGTATTGAGGTGCCTGCTTATTAAGGGAGCTTGACAAGTCTTGTTCATTATCCCATTGTGACTTGACCTACGTGCAGTGCATATTCACTATTGCACGTGTGTTTCATGAACGATCATACCAAACTGAACGATCATACGAAATTGAATCTATGAGATACCTTCTGCATGTTGAGCACAGCTTGAGCCACCTCGTTCCTGCCGAAACCGTTAGTGATCTCTGGAAGCACGATGTCGTCCCCTTTCTCCTCCCAGTTCTCTATCATGTCTTGGGCGTGAAGGTAACTCAGCTTGACGCAGGAACGGATCACAGAACGGCCGCACCATTCTTGCAAGATCTATTAGATAGATAGATAGATAATCAAATTTATTTCATTCATCATAAACAACATCTAGATACAATAACATACAAAATCACAAAGATATATAGTCAAAATAAACATACATTACAAAAGATAATCGCACATTATGATATATACATCATAAAGGTAATCTGGACAAAATATAGGGAAAAGTGAGTATTTATGAGAATGAGGAGACAGCTAGAAAGAAAATGAATTGAGACAAGGAATAAAAATGATGACAGTTCAATAAAGGGACACATTTCCTTTTAATTATCTATTATAAAAGTGAATAGATGTATTAACTACTGAGTCTACTAGCATATTCATGAATATCATTGATTTCATAAAATGTTATGAAATCTCCAGGCAAAATAAAGGTTTTATAGAAACAAAGTACATGTTGTGAAATATCGGTAAAACAAGCATTGTTACATCAGTTACACATGCCTCCATTCATCAAGGATCAGTTTGGTATTCTCACCTCTCCTTCTTCCGTCATCCTCCATATAAAAGACATAGTAAGTCTCTCCTGATCGGGATTCAAACTGCACAGCTCCTCACAGAGTAATCGCGGCAACATTGGAATTACCTTCATGAATAAGAAGACATAATAATGAGAATAAGAATAGGGAAAATTTTGAATTCATTGGTACTTTCACATTTGCTTGATTTTAGATACATGGAAATTGTTTATTGCCTTTTGGTCCAATGCCACTTGGCCCCCTACCTCATATAACTTCATTTACTCTGTTTGGACAAGATTACTTGGGAACAAAAACAAATGATGGACTAACCCTAATATTAGACTCAATGATATTAGGCTATTTGGGCATTGTGGCCAAATTAAATTGGACCAAATATCATATTACCGTTATTATTTGAAAGAACTGATACATACATGTAGTAGTAGTTTAATTTGAAGAAAAAACGCAATTAATTGAAGAAAATTCCAGCTCTTCATTACAAGACTCATCACTGTTTGTGATTGTCTCATTTGTATCCTCACGTATGAATACATGAATGAATAAATAAATAATCATTGATTATTTATTCATTCATACATTTGAAGCCCTGTAAAAGGGGATTGATATGTGTAAGAGAGCTATATAATACTTTGTTATTAATTTATTCATTAATCAAGGAACAAATGAATGAATTAATCAATCAATCAACGGAATGTGTTGATCAATTAAGCTACGGTCACAAAGGTTTGTACGAACGATGGGTTCGTACGAATCTCTGTTTTTTCATCGTCTTCCTGAATTTCCATTGTCTGAAAATCATTCGTACGGCGTTCGTAGCAGTTCGTAATGGCATTTGTGACCGAGGCTTAACATATAAGATTTGTGAGGCACCAATTCCACTTGAAACCAAACACTCTTGATTGCAAAAGTTTTCATTTTTGTACTTACCTTTTGGACCAGATAAACACTAGTAGCTCTGTGACTTGCTGTCTTATCCAAACTGGTATCTTCTTTCACAAAATAGCTCACATCAGCAATGTGAACACCCATTTCATAGATGCCTATGTACAGAAGAGAAAGGAAAGAGTACTGTACATATAATATACAATCAGAAAATAGTTTTTCAAAAGGATATTCATTGATGCGTCATAATACTATGATCTTCTAAAAGCACTGCGTTTATCTCAAAATATTTTGCCATAACTGTTACTGTTTAATCCTTAGTCTGTTTACCACAGTCAATTTGTCGCTGTTTTCACGAAGTGAAATGCAGATTTGTCACATGTGAAAATACGAATAGTTAACTTGCAATACTTCAAAAACGGTTAGATAAGGATATCAAATTTAACATTCATTATAGGATGTTCTGTAAGATGATGATTATTTGTCACTCCCAAGCTAGGATCCCATGGATGGTGAAACCCCCCCACCCCCGCCCCCCCAACCGAACCCCACCACAGCAACTATGAGATCACCCCCAAAAGCCTGACCTTTAATACATGTATGGTTAAACATGTAACAGCTATCCATGAAGTGTAGGATCGATAATATCGCCCACTGGGTCGACCAGGTGAGTGTTTCACAAAGATCCTAAGTTGAACTTATCTCTAAGTTGGATTTAACAATTATGGAAAGCTGTTAGCATCTATGAAAATATTTTGTACAAGTTATTTCATAAGGCATAAAATGTTGATTTAAATCATTCATATTGTCTATTATCAAGGATATTTCATGTTCTTGATGTAGAATTTATGAACAGTCTAAAATACTCAAATTTTTGCTTTTGGAAATATTTAATTTTAAGGCTACAAATGGCTCTCCATAATTATTAAGTCCAACTTGGGAGTTAACTTTGACTTTGAATCTTTGTGAAACAACCCCCAGGACATATGCATCTGTCATACACTCACCATCTCCTAAAGCTTTACAGTGAAGAGCATCATCCAGATCTCTGGCTGTGGTTGGGTCGATGGTAAAGATGCACTCCGACCTCAGGTCACGTCGCTGTGACAACTCCTCCGCAGGTATCCTCCATGGGCGCTCTTTTGGAAGGTCCTCTAGGACCTGCAAGATCAACAGAAGGTTACCAGAAGTTTAAGAACAAACTACATATACAGTCGAACCTGTCTACAGTGACCGCCCAAGGGAAACACAAAAAGGGCTCTTTGTAGACAGGTTCCTTTAGTACACGTTTCAATTAGAAACAATTTTCAAGGGGAACAAATAATATGGCATTTGTAGACAGGTGGTCTTTGTAGACAGGTGGTCACTAAAGCAGGTTTGACTGTATATATATATATATATATATAAACCCAGACGGGAAAGGAGACTGAACATTAAAATCAAGGAAGCCTACATTTCATCACGGTACATATTACAGTAGAGAGGTGGAGTATTTGAGGAGTCAATCCCAAGAAGCAAATGTCTCAACTTTCACCGACTCATGCAAATCAAGATTTGACAGATACTTGATGTGGCGGATATTGTCCAGCTCTTCCTTCTGTACAAGTACTCTAGCGACAATTTCTCTAGGCCTTGTTACATCAAAGAAGAGGTAGGATTGCCAAAGGATGTATGTGATGTGGCAGGGATTTGAACCCTGGACCTTGTGATGCAGAGTCCAGAGACGTATCCACTAGACCACAACACCTCTATATGTGGTGAGATAGGCTTACTTCAGCAGTGAACTCAATTGGGTTTCAGTTTAGGCGCCACGGATTTATTCAACTGGCATTCGGAATGCATTCGGAATGCCCTTGTTAATCTTTCTGGAATGTATCTGGAATGTCCCCATTCTAGCCACATTCTCAAAAAATCGATGCGACCTGCGCCTATTGTCTAGAGAACAAAGGGGCATTCCAGAATGCGCACATTCTGGAATGCATTCTGGAATGCGCCTTTGTTCTCTAGGCAAAAGGCGCAAATCGCATCGACTTTTTGAGAATTGGGCGATTAAAAAGCATGCCCGAAACGCTGGCGATTAATCAGAATTGCGTGATTTCAAATGCCTGCCAAAGTGACTACAGCGCGGCGCACAACAGGCTATAACATTTGTTCTCTCAACTTCTGATTTTCTGAAGTTGATAACAGCGGAAACACATTGTCCCTAATTGAAGGAAAAAATTATCTTGGTATTACGTTTCCATTTTCCCATAAAAAAAGTTGCGGCCGCTTTATTTCTTCCCCTGTAAAATGAATTTTGACGCTACGAACGAGTTCTAATACAAGTATTTTCCCGCTCGAAAAAGATTACATTTATATAAAATAACTTGTTTGTCTTTTCAAATTTCTGCCGGCATAGTGTTGGAATATGAATAAGTATCGGTTTATATAGACAGCGCGGAGCACTTTTAGAAGGAGTAAGAGCTATTTTTATTTATCTTTTTAAACAAGGTTTAACATTGGTTCTCTCAACTTCTGATTTTCTGAAGTTGATAACAACGGAATCACGTTGTCTCCTAATTGAAGGAAAAAATTATCTTGGTATTACGTTTCCATTTTCCCATAAAAAAAGTTGCGGCCGCTTTATTTCTTCCCCGGTAAAATGAATTTTGACGCTACGAACGAGTTCTAATACAAGTATTTTCCCGCTCGAAAAAGATTACATTTATATAAAATAACTTGTTTGTCTTTTCAAATTTCTGCCGACATAGTGTTGGAATATGAATAAGTATCAGTTTATATAGACAGCGCGGAGCACTTTTAGAAGGAGTAAGAGCTATTTTTATTTATCTTTTTAAACAAGGTATAACATTCGTTCTCTCAACTTCTGATTTTTTGAAGTTGATAACAACAGAATCACGTTGTCTCCTAATTGAAGGAAAAAATTATCTTGGTATTACGTTTCCATTTTCCCATAAAAAAAGTTGCGGCCGCTTTATTTCTTCCCCGGTAAAATGAATTTTGACGCTACGAACGAGTTCTAATAAAAGTATTTTCCCGCTCGAAAAAGATTACATTTATATAAAATAACTTGTTTGTCTTTTCAAATTTCTGCCGACATAGTGTTGGAATATGAATAAGTATCGGTTTATATAGACAGCGCGGAGCACTTTTAGAAGGAGTAAGAGCTATTTTTATTTATCTTTTTAAACAAGGTATAACATTCGTTCTCTCAACTTCTGATTTTCTGAAGTTGATAACAGCGGAAACACGTTGTCTCCTAATTGAAGGACAAAATTATCTTGGTATTACGTTTCCATTTTCCCATAAAAAAGTTGCGGCCGCTTTATTTCTTCCCCGGTAAAATGAATTTTGACGCTACGAACGAGTTCTAATACAAGTATTTTCCCGCTCGAAAAGGATTACATTTATATAAAATAAATTGTTTGTATTTTCAAATTCTTTAAACTCGGTCAAACTATCATCAATCTCTTTCTCTCTCTTTTGTTGTTGTTGCCATTTTGCTTTCGTTCAAATCAACTGCGTGTCAAGTAAATTACACTACCCGTTCAATAAATGCAAGGGAAACGATTTAACGGTGGAGGCAAAGGACATATTTTACTCAGTGGGAACATCATAATTATTCTGTATTAACATCGACTTCCATTACGACTGGTTCCTAGGAAACCAAAAAATATCGATAAACGATGCTCCCCCCCCCCCCTTCCCCGAAAGATTGAATGGAATATGAAACATCTGAGACTTGGCATTTATATATTGTACTTAATTAAAATAAATGGGCAATCCAATCCTGTGGTGGAAATTTGCTTCAAAGGAAAGCAAAACAAATCAGTGGAAAACATTCATAAAAGTTTGAAAACGATCCGATAAACAAGAACAGATAACAAAACAAAGGCCTTTGCGGGTTGTGAAAACAGCCATTAAATAACCGACCCCTGACTTGGTAATTCTTCTCCCCCAGTGTCGGAACTCTGACAATACAGTTTTCATGTTATCAACTTGATCAATTTAGCGAATCATTCATGTATGGACCTCCTCTATTATGAAACGCTTATCTCAGCTGCCTGGACCGGATCCCACAATAAGAGGAACAAACGAATGTAAAGGTGTAACTACTCTGGAAGATTACCGTGTTGAAAGAAGAGGATGTAGGCCCAAACGTAGGTCAAGCTACATGACAATACAAACAACCACTCTAACTTATGTACCTTTACGAGGGCATGTAACCATTTTTGAGCAGGTTTGAGTTATAGGTATAGCCACGAATATGAGAATTTTCCTGGGCAAATATGCTACCATTGTTAAAGGGGGAAAAAAAGCAAGGCAACATAAAAAAAAAAGAAGTTTTCTGGCAATAAAGAAAAGCGAGTGCAAGATGAAGAAATTAATGTCTATTATCATTACTATTCTATTACAATATTGTAAGCATCATCATCGCCATCATCATCATCATTTCATGTATACATGCCATCTACAGAACTGATCATGAAACGAAGATTAACAAAGTTTTATTGACAGGATAGGTTGAACGAGAACACAGATGGAGACGAAGACAAATAAATTGAATTCTCACGAGGGATAACCAAAACAAGTCTAGCTGTTAAATGGTTATCCTGATAAATGGGATTTGTGTGTCATTTTATTCCATAAAATATATTTAGGCAATAGTGGTAAGATTGTAATATGGTAAGGCACACGACAAATGAATATTTCTAATTATGAGAAACAAAGTCGAAAGTATTCAAAGTAAATATTATTTTTGTTTTCGAGAATAAAACAATGTTCATTTCAAAATGCATAAGTTCCCCCAAATAGTCCTATATTTGATTTGCACATTTAAAAGAAAGGGCATTTAGTGTAGATCATGGCATAATGTTGGTCAGAATATAGTTACAAAATGTGTCGAAAACCCATGTAAAACGAAGGCTTAGGCCTATTATTTATGGCTCGGTTGATAATCGGCCGAGCTTTAGCACACGACAATCATAGACAATGGGGGAATGAATGGAGGTATCGACCGATGTTACGCAATTTGTATCGTGAGTGTATTGAAAAGGAAAGACGTGAAGCTTCAGCAAAATAAGACGGCAATTTCCCTCAAAAATAACAGACCTTATTTTTCGTATTGATGAACATTACTTATATCTTTAGAAAAAAAAAAGTCTGAACTTTCATTTTTATATTTACAAAAAGAATCACGAAATTGACTGAATGAGGCGCAATGAAAGTAGAAAGCACCGCCAAATTTTCCATTACTTGCGATGTAACCGAAATCGCTCGAGAACCCCGTATTTCTTTATAGGGGCACATTACGGTGCGGGATCAGTCTAAAGGCCGATATTTTGTTATGCTATTATGTGCCATTTTTAGATACATGTATTCATATTACCGGACGTCTCGTAGTTCCACGGTTCAGACCTAGTGTTATCCATTACGACTGTCAATTTAAGTTCACGAGATAGGAACCAAACAAATATCAATGGATGATGCTCTTACCCCCCCCCCCCCCCCCCCTCTTACCCCCCCCCCCCCCCCCCACCTCCTTCCCCCACCTCCCCACCTCCTTCCCCCGACCACGAAAGATTGGTGGGGATTTGAAAGTTGGATTGATGACTGTATCTTAGAAATGTTGTAATCAACACCCAAGTTCGAACAGACCGCGATATTTATTGTTAAGTCGCCTCTGTTCTGAGAGCGCCGACATGTGGCGGGAATGTCATAATAAACCTGACATTATTTTGAATGTCGTTTTGCGACTGGTCAATGGTGAGGAGCAATTATTTACGATGACAAAAACATTTGTGTATTACAAAATAATCCAACATTTTAGGATTGTAATACCTTTAATCTCTCTCTCTCTCTCTCGATAATAATTAATCCATCTCTATCTCGAATCAACACTGTCTCCTTCTTATCTAATATGAGGCGTCATGTCAATCAACACCAAAGTTTAAAACGCGCGTATATTTGACATTGTTAAGCGCCTTTGTTCTGAGAGCGCCGACTTGCTTATGGCGGGAATGTCATAATAAATCTGTCATTATTGGTATGTCGTTGTTGCGCACGTGTCATGTTGTTGTCCACATGCCATGTTGGCGTGAGATAACATTGTTAAATTATTAGAGCATACGGACTATTTAGATTGGAAATAAGAAATAAGAAATCTTTTTAACTCTCATATATATAAAAAAAGACTAAAATCAGATTTCACCACCTCATATTTCAACATTCACCATCTCTTGCATCCTCTTTCTTTCCCTCATCCTCTCCAATTCGCCTCTCACTCAGTTATCATCTCTCCCCCACTCTCTACTGATCTATATATGACCTTCTCTTTTTTTTTTTTGGAATAAATAAGCACACCCTCTACAATTTTTATGAAATTCCGTAGAGAAATATGATATAAGTCATATTTTATTTATTATTGATGAAGAAAAAAAAAGAGATAGAATTAAAAAA
This sequence comes from Strongylocentrotus purpuratus, assembly GCF_000002235.5. Classification (NCBI taxonomy): domain Eukaryota; kingdom Metazoa; phylum Echinodermata; class Echinoidea; order Camarodonta; family Strongylocentrotidae; genus Strongylocentrotus; species Strongylocentrotus purpuratus. Next base: position 417,378 of record NW_022145527.1, read on the forward strand.
TTAGAGAGGGAAGATGAGGAAGGTGATGAAAAAAAAAGGGGGGGTAGGATAGTGTGCGCTAAACAATGATACGCAACATATAAGCACAGACCGCAAACAAAATTATGTCCGTCTCGGTTTGGGAATAAGATTATTCGAAACAACATACTTCATAGGTTTACATTAAAGCATGTGCTTTCCTTCATGCGCAGACTCGTGGAGGGGGGGGGGGAGCAACGGGGCCAGGCCGCTTCCTCCCTGGCCAAAAAAAAGACGGACCGCCCCATCCCTGCCCCCTAAAAAAGTTTAAAAATAAGATGGTAACCACAAATATCCACTCTCGCTTTTTATCTATAACAAGGATAACAGGATAACGGAATAGGGGCAGTGATGAGAGAGTGAGAGAGAGAAGCGAAAGCAATTAAATATCGAGATTCTGATATGTCTATTGATCTTTTTGTGGGTACGATGAAAAGGCACGAATGAAGTAGAAAGTTGGATTGATGACTGTATCTTGGAAATGTTGTAATCAACACACAAGTTCCAACAGACCGCGATATTTACGATTGTTACGCCTCTGTTCTGAAAGCGCCGACATGTGGAGGGAATGTCATAATAAATATGTCATTATTTGAATGTCATTGTTGCAACCGTGGTCAATGGTGAGGAGCAATTATTTCCGATGACAAAAACATTTGTGTATTACAAAATAATCCAACATTTTAGAATTGTTATAGGCATACAGCCAATTTACACCTGTAATCTCTCTCTCTCTCTCGATAATAATAATAAATCCAGATCTCGAATGAACACTGTCTCCTTCTTATCTAAAATGAGGGGTCATGTCAATCAACACCAAAGTTTAAAACAGGCGTACATTGTTACGTGCCTTTATTCTGAGAGCGCCGACATAGTAGTGGCGGGAATGTAATAATAAATCTGTCATTATTTTATTTATAAATAAGCACACCCTCTACAATTTTTATGAAATTCCGTAAGTCATATTTTATTTATAATTGAAGAAAAAAAACACACACACACACACACACAAAAAAAAATCATTATTTATAAGAGAAGGAATTTAAAAAGATAGAGAGGGTAGATGAGGTAAGTGATGTAACAAATTAAACAAAATGATACGCAACATAAGTACAGACCACAAAGAAAATTATGTCCGTCTCGGTTTAGGAATAAGATTACATGAAACAACATACTTCATAGGTTTACATTAAAGCATGTGCTTTCCTTCATGCGCAGACTCATGGAGGGGGGGGGGCAACGGGGCCAGGCTGCTTCCTCCCTGGCCAAAAGAAAAAGACGGACCCCCCCCCCCCATCCCTGCCCCCCCCCCCAAAGTTTTAAAATAAGATGGTAATCACCACAAATATCCACTCTCGCTTTTTATCTAAATGTATCATTTCATTAGTCCTCCGATCTTTCAACACCCACCATCTCTTGCATCCTCTTTCTTCCTCTCATTTTGATCATTCAGATTCATCCGCATTTTCATGCAAAATATTTTCTTCATTTTTTCTCAATCTTTCTCCTACTCTTTTTACCATCTTTAATGAGGCATCGTGTCAATCAACACCAACGTTTCAAAACACCGCGTATATTTGACACTGTTACGCGCCTTTGTTCTGAGAGCGCCGACTCAGGACATATTTGTGGCGGCCTGGCGGGAATGTCATAATAAATCTGTCTTCATTCTTTCTCAATCTTTCTTCTACTCTCTTCACCATCTTTAATAAGCTGAAGAAAAGAAAGAAAATCAATTACAATATCTCCGACGCTTGAGAAATAAATAGTGAGAGAAAGAGAGCTAGAAGCGAAAACAATTAAATATCGATGATGTTACCGGAGTTTATGACAAAAATTAAGCCGTCGGAAAGAAATCAAAGTAAGTCCATTATCACCTGCGCTCGAGAAATGCAACGAGCGACCGATCGCGGGAGAGACAGAAGCGAAACCAATTAAATATCTGTTGATTTCTATCAATTCTTATGGTGCATTCTATATCGAAACTCTTCCGGCACGCAATATCAAGAAGGTAGTCGCTGCCGATCGATCTCGCCTTTGTTTGGATGGCCTATTCATGGAGCATTCCAGAATGCACCCACAATGCGCCAATTAAGTCGTTAAGTACCGCATTCTAGGTACATTCTAGGTACATTCTGGAATGTGGATTAACAGAACAATAGATTCTGAAGAGGGCATTCTACATGCATTCCGAATGCCAGTTGAATAAATCCGTGGCGCCTTAGTGTGTTGCCAAAGGATGTATGTGATGTCGCAGGGATTTGAACCCTGTACTTTGTGATTCAGAGTCCAGAGACGAAACCACTAGACCACAACACCTCTATATGTGGTGAGATAGACTTACTTCAGCAGCGAACTCAATTGGGTTTTAGTTTAGTGTCTTGCCAAAGGATGTATGTGATGTGGCAGGATTTGAACCCTGTACCTTGTGATTCAGAGTCCAGAGACGAAACCACTAGACCACAACACCTCTACGTGTGGTGAGATAGACTTACTTCAGAAGTGAACTCAATTGGGTTTTAGTTTCGTGTCTTGCCAAAGGATGTATGTGATGTGGCAGGGATTTGAACCCTGTACCTATTGTAAGTCAGAGTCCAGAGACGTATCCACTAGACCACAACTGTACCCCTACGTGTGGTGAGATAGACTTACCTCAGTAGTGAACTCAGAACTGTCGATGCCATGCTCAATCAGCATAGCTGTCGTTTCAGCCTCTACTTCCCCCGCCTGTCCAATACTGTAGAGCAAATGTCTACAGGTAAGAAAGTAAAAAAAGGGGGGAGAGGCTGAAATTACTCATTGGGAACAGTCAGGTTACTTTTTATTCTTTATAAATACTTCCGGAATACACATATGAGTCTCTGTATCGCCTGTTCAGAGTCATAAGATCATTAACTCTTATACGAGTCAATGCCCTTCTGGCTCCAAACAGACAATATATTGGTACATATCCTGTTCAGGGCTCTGTCACCACAGGCTTGCATTTTCATACTTTATATAGTGGTATGCAGTTGAATACAAGTAACTTTGGGGGCACAATGTATGACACCCCCTCCCCCCCCCCCCCCCCTAAAAAATGAAAGGGATATAGAATGGAGATAATAGGACCCTGTCCCATACCCTCTCTCTAATCACTGGCCTTGTTAATTAACATTTCTTTCACCAGGTAAGTCCACAACACCCCCCCCCCCCCCCCCATATACCAGTGGCTCCTTGATGCATGTAGGAAGACTCACACTACGCCATTGATGGCATCTACATTAGATTGTTGTTTGGTTGTTGGTGTTGTTTTTAGAATATCCAGATGTCTAATTTAAACCTAAATAGTGTAGAATGGCATACTGGATGAGAGAAAACTAGAGAGATTTCATATTCTTCATCCAAGATATAAAGTTAAATGTATGGCTAATTTCTATGAAACATCTAGAATACTTGTGAAAGCAATATAGAGTAATAAACTAATATCCTTTTGGAGAGAGTTGACTATAAAAAATGGCATAATGGAACAATATTTGGCAGCCAATCACAGCTTTTTCTCTTAACCTGCACTTTACATGTAGATCCTTTATGCTTGATTTAGATTCCTGTTCCTTTTTGCATTTTCATCTGAGGGCAAGATAATACCGTACCCCATTTGTTATGCGCCATCGATCTAGTAAACTATTCCGGGGCGCAGAGGGATAGAATTAGAATGAGTTACATAGAGAAATGAGTAGGAGAAAAAAAAGAGGATAAAAAGCTTCATTATGTCTGTATCCAAAGCTAGTCTTACATTTTGGAGTACGACATGTAATTGTCTGCTGCTTGTAAGTATCGGCTTGCATGGTGATGTAGATATACAGTAGGCTTGCGGATGTACCATGTGCCTCAATCCTCCCTCTCTCTCACATGGTGCATCCGCAAGCCTACTGTTTATGTAATTGTCTCTTTACGAAGTGGAATAACTACTTACCCTTTTGCAAATGCTGAGATGAGTGGCCAATCGATGATCTGAGCGATGAAGAGTGTGTTTGCATAGTCCTGGGGTCGCTGGGAAAACGTAGCTGGGCATTCCTTCCTTGGGATGTAGATCCGAGGTACACGGTGGTCAGTGGGAGCAAACATCACGTCAGGTGCTCTCTAGCAATTAAAAATAGAAAAACCATGAGGGTTGTGAACGTAACAACAAAGATTTATTTGCCCAATATGGAAAAATCTATAAATATATATATACAGATCATATGTACATAATACAATTCTTTCTTACAGTGCATAAAACCCAATGAAATATTGCTTAATTTGCTCTACAAAAAAAAAAAAACTAGATGGAATTCGACTGCGCGCAGTCGAAAATGATGCCTCCGTCATAGAGCAATTTTACAAACCGAAACGGAAGAAATTTTTCAAATTCAAGTTCAATTGTAATCCATTAACATGTTCTCAGAATATCGTGAATACAAGCAATTTCTCATAAACATATATGACCCTTTGATCTTTGACCTCATAAACCTAAAATCTACTCAGTTCATTGGCTCTGCAAGATTTCCTGAGTTAAATAGTAATCCATCTGTCAGTTCTAATGAGAATGCGTCCACAAGCTATTTTTGCATACATAATGAGCCCATGACCTTTGATCTTATGAACCATTCATTGGCTCTGCAAGATACATAAATGATCTAAGTTTGGCAGGAATCCATCAATCTGTTCTAATGATAATGCGATCACAAGCTATTTTTGCATACATAATGAGCCGCATGACCTTGACCTTTACCTCATGACCCCAAAATCTAATCAGTTCATCAGCTCTGCAAGTAACATACATGACCAAAGTTTGGCAGGAATCCATCAATCGGTTGTTCAGATAACGCGATCACGAGCTGTTTTTGCATACATAATGTGCGCTGTGACCTTTGACCTCGTGACCCCAAAATCTAATCAGTCATTGGCTTTGCAAGATACATACATGACCAAAGTTTGGCAGGAATCCATCAATCGGTTCTTCAGATAACGCGATCACAAGCTGTTTTTGCATACATAATGAGCCCTGTGACCTTTGACCTTTGACCTCGTGACCCCAAAATCTAATCAGTTCATCAGCTCTGCAAGATACATACATGACCAAAGTTTGGCAGGAATCCATCAATCGGTTGTTCAGATAACGCGATCACAAGCTGTTTTTGCATACATAATGAGCCCTGTGACCTTTGACCTTTGACCTACGTGCTCCAAAATGTAATCAGATTGTTTTCCTATAGTGATACACACTATCACTAAGTTTGAAGTTTAAATCTCCAGTGGTTCTTGAGATATCATGATAACAATCTCAATGTATGGAATTTCATAAGTTGACCTCTGTGACCCTTGACCTTTGACATACGTGCTCCAAAATCTAATCAGATCGTCTTCCTATGGTGATACATACTATCCTTAAGTTTGAAGTTTAAATCTCAAATGGTTCTTGAGATATCGCGCTAACAAACTCAATACAAGGAATTTCATAAGTTGACCTCTGTGACCTGTGACCTTTGACCTACGTACTCCAAAATCTAATCAGATCGTCTTCCTATGGTGATAAATACTATTCCCGAGTCTTAAGTTTAAATCTTAAATGGTTCTTGAGATATTGTGATAACGGTCAAACGGGACGGACGGACGGACGTACGGACGGACGGACGTACGGACGGACGTACGGACGGACGTACGGACGGACGTACGGACGGACAACCCGAAAACATGATGCCTCCGGCACCACCTTCGGTGGCGGAGGCATAAAAAAAAACAGATTTGGTCATCAAATGAAAATTAGAGTACTTTCACCTAGTAATTTGTTGGGGTATTTTCGTTTACTAACAGAATTAGTTACAGGATGATAGTGACTTGTAAATCAAATCTGACATTTCTGATAGTTCAGCAGCTTTCAAGAATATGGCCACTATAATTAAGGGTAATATGATATATGTAAGTAATAAGTAATATACTGTATTCTATACCGGGTTAGATGGAAGCTTTAGATGTCCGCTGGCTGCTCTGGAATGCTTGTATTCACAGATGTAGACGACCCTGGCAGTCTTGGGCGCCATGCGTGGATCATTTCCAAGTGTCCCTCCGATTTTCTGTGAATAAAAAAGAAAAAGCTATTTGTAAAGCATGGATTACCTACAAATCGTAAATCATCAGGATAGTTAACAACACACTTTGAATTGAAATAAAACATGAGTGTTATAGGTTTCCTGGGAGGTGTTTCATAAAACTTTGCGTAAAGTTACGCATGAGTTAACGAATGACTTGAATATGAAGAGCTAAATGGGATTCTCAAATCCTTTGAATTCCATAAGCTAAAGTTGAAATATGCAGATGTAGATTAACCTTATCATTATTAACAAAATATTTTAATGCACATTGTATTTTGGGCTACAATTTAATTGAGATTATGGGAAATACAGTCACACTTTGTTAAAATGTCAGGAAAAACTTTGGGCATCGTATTTGGCTCTTCGTATTCAAATCATTTGTAAAGTCACTCGTAACTTTACGCACAGCTTTATGAAACACCCCCCTGGATTCCTTGCATATCTGACTGATTACTCAGCAGCCACGCACTTTCTTTTCAGAACAGTGTGGCAGATACAATATATCTTTACATATACATGTATGTATGTGACATTATATATATATATATATTTTATATTATCCTTATGCTGTTCTATTATTCTCTAATCTATTTTTTGATCAGAACCAGAAATCATCTTACCTGGGGAGTTCCCCCTCCACTGGTTGAGGATCCCCTGTTATTGCTTGGGGTACGAGGGGCGTCTTCTATCACTTCGCTACTTGACGAAACCTCAGACCTAGGATGATTTAGAGGAATACCGTAAGCAATAAATACCCTCTGTTTGAAAGGGTTGCGTGACACAATGTAAACAGTGTTGGCGTTTCAGTAGTGGTGTTTTAGGCACTCTTACACAGAAAATAGTTAATGGTATTCTAACCTTGGCCCTGTTTCATAAAACTGCTATATTTTTATGACAAATTTGCTCCCACAATTTCAGTAGCTTATAACAGTTATTGTAGCTTGTTATTAATAACATGTTTTATGGAACAGGGCCCAGATTTGGAGGGAGCAGGTTCTGTTAAAGTGATTCGGTAACATTGCCTCAAGGCATCGTTTAATAGTGTTAAATCTGAGATGCACGGCTCTACGTGTTATCAGTGTCTGTGATATGGTGTTATATTGAAGCCCTAAAAATATTGCGCTTCAAAATAATCATGAAGTGCCTCAAAAAATTAAAAATCTTTGAGTGACCGGTTTTATCATACTCATTTTTCACGATAGAATGTAGTGTTATAAAACCAGTTAGGAAAACGATAAATGAAATTACGATTTCCAATCATATGTATCTTGATAGTCAGACAGGCAATTGGCTTGTAAAAGTCATGGGATTCCTGACTGACCTAAGGGTTTATAATTATGATTGCAGCATGAGCTAAATCCAGGATTTTGTTTCAGAATCTGAGGCAATGTTACCGAGTCACTTTAAGAGTGACTACTCGATAGAACCTCCTGGCCAAACTAGTGCAGAGGGGCTTTAAAGGCATGTATCTCCACTCACCTGGCATCGGACCACTCTCTGCGCACCAGGTCCCCCACCTTGTCCTGCTCCTCGCCCGACGTGGCCGAGACGTCTGCAAAGCCAAACGCTGCCTCAGAGTTGTTGAGATACAAGCTGCTCATGTTGTCAGATACATCCAGCTCATTCAAGCTGCTTGTGTCAAAATCACCTGGTAATTGGATCCAAAATTAATATAATCCACTAAATTACTTTCATATATTTGACTCTTTTATAATTTGCTGGTACATACACATATAGCAAATGCTGAGAGCCAGAAGGGCCTTCACTCTTACTCTTTAAAGGAGACCAGTTTTGGAAACGCCCCCCTCTCAAAAAATGAAATGGAAGCTCTTATTACTGATCATGTGAAAGGATATGTTTTGACTAATACGTGATGATACAAATTTTACCACATGGAACTCATAAAACACACAACAGAATATATTTGGGTGATTGGCATATTCTAAATCACGGTGAATGGTTGGACCTTCATACCTTGGCTTCCGAAGAAGTACCTCCCTCCCAGCTTCTTGGGGGTCGATGATCCTGGTGTGGATGAACCCTGTCGGTCAGGACTCTCGGACACTGCAATGATGGGTTGGTTGGCAAGAAGTTTCCTAGGCGTGCTCATCCTCTGTGACTTAGGAGTCTGCAGGAGTACATTTGATAAGGAAAGAAATCTGTATCTGTATGGTTTGACCAGCAAAATGTCCTCTTCAGACACATCCACACTAACTTTGTGATGACAGAAGCGCATTGCGTGTGGAAAGACTTGATTTGTTTGAGTTTAGCTTTAAATGTTACCAGGGATGGGCTATTAACAATTGAAGAAGGAAGGTTGTTCCAGTCCCTAACAATATCTATGAAGAAGGAGTCATGTAATACTCTGGCCCTATGCCTGGTTTGGAGAAACTTTTGGTCATTCCCTCTAACAAATTCTCTTACCTTATTTTTTAATTTGAGAAGAGCTGGTACCTTGATTTTAAACTCCTTCTTGCAAAAACAATAAAACTTTGCAGCTAGTGGTGCCTTTATAAATAATTCATGAATATAAAAGAATCAGAATTCAGCCTTTGGATGAAATAATTTTTGTATTTTGAACAAACAAAGTCCAATTAAATCAAACTTATCTGACTCTGTATCATTCTCATCGATACTTATGCTAAAAGAGGACAACATAGCCTCCTAGAGCACAACCATTTTTCCAGGAGATAACAAGTGTCATTGTCGTTATTATTGATTTGGCACTTTCAATACATAAAAAAGAGAACATACAAATGAGTAAACAAAATATAGCAATACTTACATAGGCACTGGTGCATCTGACCAGGCCGGATGGGAAAGAATAGGTACTCTAAACTAACATGGCCCACAGGCCTTCCTTCCTGCTTTCACATTCACTTTCCCTGATCAGGGCAGCGCCAGGAGGGTCACAACGTGACGAACATGTGCGCTATATAAGAAGCCACCATTTTTATTATTATTATTATTATTTAAACAATTTGGAATCAATTCATACCAGAGTTTCTCTTCTTCAAAATAAACCCTGTCCTATTTTCAACACCACAGTCCTGAGAGAAAAACTAGACAAAACTGTTTTGAATAAGCTTGCAAGACGGAACAGAAAATCTATCCGGGATCTGAACCCATAACTTTATAATTACATGTCAATAGGACATACCACTAGGTCTTACCATTATAACCTCACCAGTCAAGATCTGGACTGCTACTACATCACCTTGGAGGGCTCTATTGCGGGCGTGAACACCATTGATAAAGATATCAGAACCACCATCCTATAAGTGAGAAACAAAACAGAGAGAATAATTGAGACTGAAATGCAATAAGTTTGTTTGTTTGGTATCTTCGGAGAACTCTTGGGAAAACCTAGAGGATTTGGAAGACTGTGTTGCCAGCGAGAGCATCTTTGATAAAGCTATCAGTACCACCATCTTGTTAAGTAAGCACTAACAGAGAGAATACATGAGATTGAATGAACACACAAGAGTTTGATTTGTATCATGGGAGAAGTCTTGAGAGAATCTCCAAGTTTTGAAATGAGTCCCCTGACAGTGTTACAACCTTCGATTCCTTTGCTTGATAAATTTGCCTACTTAAAATATTGCAACCTTCACCCTTCCCAATACGCTGTATCAAATACACTATGCCTCAATTATGCAAGACTACACAAGGAACAACTATATGCAGTGACTAAAATATATACAATTTTATTAATCCTACCGAATTTATTGTGTCAATTAACAGAAACCAGTTCCTTGAGCAGTGTAACTATTATGTCGTCATACTCTTCCCGTCCAATCATGACCTGAAGCTTTAAAAATTGTATGTAGAAAAGTAAACTACAAAAATTACATAAAAATTCTGTTTCCCTATTATTATGAAAAACTACTGTGGATGTGAAGGGACATCAAAGCATTGACTGAAATGTATACGATTTGCATAATCCTACTGAAATTATTATGTCAAATAAAAGCAACTAAATATTCAAGCAGTGTTATATCATGTCATTCTGTAAGTACCTGTACAAATATGCAACTTTAAAAGTTGTATATAGACAACCAGACAACTACAAAAATATATAAAATTCAGGGTCCCCCGCTACGCACTACACACAAATTGTTATCAAGATTGAGTTCCATGCTAATCCCTTCTGTGCTGTATGCAAAATAATCTTGCCAAATAATTAAGAGTGATAAATAAAGAGCTACATTTTCCTCCAGAAACAGAAAGACTCACTTCTATCATGAGGTTCATATCTATGGAAGATAGCATATTGCCCATTCATTTGAAGTCAATATTTTTACCCCTGAAAGTTCAATGACAATCTTCTAAAAATGTGGTTGTCCAAAAGGAAAAAGTTTAATAAATGTAGAGGTGTTGTGGTCTAGTGGACAAGTCACCTGACTGCAGATCACAATGTACAGGGTACAAGTCCCGTCCCCGGCATTAAGGTCCTTTGGCGAAATGTTAATCTACATTTGCCACTCTCCACCCAGGTGTAAATGGGTACCTGATATGGTCGAGCGCTAGTTACTTTGGCAGCTCGGCTACAACCAGGGTAATATGTGTAAAGCGCCATGAGCGTCAGAGCCTGGCGGATACCGGCGCTATATATATATATATATCCATATTATCATTATTATTAAAAGCTTTTCAAGAACAGTTTATACTTACTGGTGAGTCAAGATACGCCTCCTCAAAGTTCTTGGGGTTGATCCGTAGCGTTCCCTTTACCACCTTGCCCTGTTTTACAAGTTTAGACACATCTTCCTCCATCCAGTACTTATCAAATGGCTGTCAAGAAGGTAGAAATATAAGAAAAATAATACAGTCAAACCTGTATACAAAGAATTCTCGTGGGAGACCAAGAAAATGTTGTCTTTATATAAAGGTGATTTAAAGGGAGAGGGTCTTCAGTTTCCATGTGCAGAAGGCCTTAATTCGCTGACACCAGACTTGATGGAAATACCATTAATGGGTATACAAGTCTGCACACAGCAAACCTGTGGGCCTATCAAGAAACTCCCCTAGTCTCTCGGAGAGTCTCTCGGAGAGTCTACAGTTGAGGGGAACGTAAGATAATGACTTTACCAAATGGGGGAATGGGAGGAAAATGCAAAGCGTTACATAAGGCCTGCTGGTCATAAAACTGAAGGCTAATCCTGGTGATTGACACACCTGTTATTGGGTAAACACCGGAACGTGTCTAATTCCCCATGAGAGCCTCCAACTATGTGTCTTTAATGTACGGATTACTCAAGTACAAGTCTCAAAGAGGAACAACAAATGGGAGGGGTGAGAGGTTACACTGGCAAAGAACAAAAGAGAGGTCTTATAGACAATGTGCCACAAACAAATTGTATATGTTGGGGTTTATGTAAGCTTTGGGGGTAAGGGCTAGGTAATGATAAAGGTGGGTCAAAGTGTTTAGTCCAGGGGAGTGTTTCACAAAGTCGAACTTAACTCTAACTTAGACTTAACCATTATGGAGAGCCATTTCTGGCTTAAAATTAAATATATTCAAAATTTTAATAAATAGTATTTTAGACGTTTCATAAATTCCACATCAATAACATTGAAATTTCCATGATAATAGTAAATATGAATGTTTTGAATCAAAATTTAATGTCTTTTAAATAACTTTTAAAAAATATTTTCAATGATGCTAACGGCTTTCCATAACTTTTAAGTCCAACTTAGGATCTTTGTAAAACACACCCCAGGGCTAAATGTGATTAATTGTGCAGTGTACGAAATTAACAACAGAGCATACATTTGCCAGAGCATCTATTGTAGAACATTTTCGCTCCTTTCGACACTCCAACATACCTTGAAAGATTGCTTCTTCGGCGTGGCACCGGAGGAATCTGAGGGTTGGCCACCAGGGGATAATGGCTGGCCATCCTTCTTCGCTTGTTTCTTATCCTTCCCTCCGTTCTTTCCTTTCTTCTGCTTGTCTTTACCTCCAGCATCTTTCCTCCCAAAGTGATGTGGTGCTGTCTCACCTTGCCCTGAATCTGTGGACTTTAACACAAGATATGTGGAATAAGAAACATTCTTCATCTTCATGATTATCTTCATCATCTACATCATCACTATCATCATCATCATCATCATCATCATCATCACCACCACCATCATCATCATCATCATCATCATCATCACCATCACCATCACCACCATCACCACCATCACCACCATCGTCATCATCATCTTCATCCTGTGAGTCCCCTCTATGAAGGGTCGGGTCTCCTCTTTACTGCCCTCCATCTTGTCCCGTCTGTCGCCAGCTACAAATCAATTTCTCCACCGTCTTCCTTAATACAATCTATCCACCTCTTCCTGGATCTTCCTCTCTTTCTCCTTCCTTTCTCCTTTCTCTCTGCTTCTTATCTAATCAGCTCATCTTTAGCTTTCCTCTTCACGTTTCTTAATCTAAATCTGCTCCCTCTAATCTTCTCCCTTATCTTTGTCAAGTAAGAAGGACCTCAAATCTGAAGACAAAAAAATAAATAAAAATTTTGTTTTAAAGCTCGTCTGCACTAGTGTGGCCAGGGGGGGGGGGGGGGGGATTAGATATCCCTGCAAGGTCACTGAGAGGTGGTTATCTTATCAAATCAGTTCTCAATTAACATAAGAAAAAGGGGATCATGGGGGACCAACAAGCAATGATAAGGCATTGTTTGCTACATAGAGGGCGCAAGTAGCTATAAGTAGTGCAGTGGGGCTTTAATTGACAATACGAGTGATCCGTTTGCCATATGGATGGTAGAGCAATGTTTAAACTCACTCCATGTCTTGCAAACTTGTCCATTCCACTAGAATCCTTCCTGCTCATGCTATCCTGTGCAGGGCTGCTGTGTAGGGCACTAGCTGAACCCCTCCTGGTCTTAGCCGTCACGGCTCCATCAACCACGCCCTTCTGCCCCTCCCTTGGGAAGGTGCTGGACAGTTTAGCAGGGTGTCCGCTCAGGGGACTGGTGCCCCCACCCAGCTTGGTTCGGAAGCGACCGCCAGACTCCAGCTTACGCACCATCAGGCCACTGGAATAAAGAAGCAGATTGATTTATCATTATTCTTGTTTAGATATTTGCAGAGGCTTCACTTAATCGTAATTACGTATTCGTCAAGAGTCATCCACGGCTCAGAAGTGACTAACTTTTCTTTATAAGTGGCCCAAACATTGTGGAGCAGTGTGTGCAGCGCTTTGTAACCGCAAAGAAAAGGCAATACATCAAATATCTTTTGGATTGGATTAGATTGGATTGGAAATATATGTATTAAGTTTACAATGTAAAATAAATTAAGGTAGCTGGTAGATGCTGTTAATCATGGGATCCAATGAACTGAAACGATAATAGAAGATAATCAGACTAAACAAAGATTGCCAGGTATCCACTTTCAGGTGGATTTTAGACTAAAAACATCACAACTGGGACTAAACTATTAAAGAATCGTGTTTACCCTAGGCACATTCGATCTACAAAAAACAATATCCCCTCACAATGTCTCTGTTGCTCTCCCAGCAGCAGTAGCTTGGTTTAAAAAAAGTGCTTTTGAGACTCCCCAGAGTGATACTCAACGATGAGGGATATAATCTACAAGATGAGAGGTAATATTATTGTTTTGTTTGAACCCTGTAATACTTGAGTGAGGTAATCTGGCTTGTTACCTTCACATGCATCATTGTATAAACAAAGACAAGACTAATGTAAACAAGAAACCTTCCTATGCATGAAACTGTCACAAATTTGCAAGTGGGCGCGATTTGCAAACATCTTATGCCATTAAATGACCCCAATTTTTTTTTTTTTACAATTCTTGAGCAAAACAGATAAATCTTCTTACAAAACAGGTCCTACTCACCGGCCGCTCTTGGCTGGGGATGGGTCTCTGCCCTTCAAACCTTTCTGGACAGCTAACCCTGAATCATTTGAAGGGTCCCCGGACTCAGTCTGAGCTCTCACTTCAAATTCTGCACAACTGTCTTCATTCTCCAGATTTTCTTTCTTTTTCCGTCTTTTTTTCTACACATCAAACCAAACAAACAAACATAGATAGGGCACTAAAATAAAAGCTATAGCATTTTGTCTAATTATAGTTTGAAAGGAAATAACAACCTGTCTGAAATCATTCAATTTGTGACATGCTTTTGGAGATTTTTTCTTCTTCACAGCAGCTTGCAAAACAGCTATGAATTCCTCAACAAATGATTAAGTGAGTGGCGATCACATTATACCACATTTTGGGGCAATTCCAAGTTATGTGTTCATTTAGAGACTTTACCAAGAATTATCAAGTGCTATGGAAATGTGAACATATGATTTACATCAGAAGTACGGAGAGCTAAATATGACATGTTCAACCCTAAAGAAATGATTCCTTGCAATTGCATTGTCCAAGGCTCCGACATAGGCGCAATCCCCGGTACACACAGACATTAATCCTGCTGCAGAGGGGCATATAAGTAATTATACTTGAAGCCCAACATCAAGGTAAATCAAGTACGATTTCATATTATTAATTCCAATTTTTAAACTTCCATCAATCCAATTTCATATTATTTAATTTTAATTTTAAAACTTCATCAATCTATTTATCTAATTATTCTGATTTCCCTTGAAGTTGATGTTAAAGTCTTACATCCTATTTTATTCCATCCTTACCACCTGTTTCTTTTTCTTCTTTCCTTCACCGTCCATCTCTGTGTCTAGTTCTTCCATCCCCACCCTTTCGCTCTCCTCTTCTGATGCCGAGTAGCTGGGATTCACTGAGATGTTGTCCAACTCCAGCAAGGAGTTTACAGAGGTGGAAAGCTGATCCTTATTCATTGTGTCTTTTTAATCTGATAATCAACTGTGAATCTGTGAAATAGAATAAATTGTAGTGGTGAGCAATAATAGCTTGAAATCTCTCCCAAAAAAAACTATGGTAAAAAGCAATACAATACATAAAAATTGCCGTAAAAAAAATTGCTCATTTACAGGACAAAGAGAGACAATAAAGAGCTTGCATAAACAAACAAAAATGATTAGGATCTAGACTAGATCTAGTAGTAGTAGTAGTACAATGAGTAATTGTAATGAAACATTACAACAAAAATGCCAAGATTCAATTTCAGATGGAAAATGTTAATTTATAAAAAAAAGAATACCAAAATGATTACCCTCAATCACCTCTGTAACACAAATGAAAACATGTAATGTCAAAATACCCTGCGCGCCCGGGTACACGAGTAGGTGTGTTGCAACATATCGTCATGACTCACTGATTTCTTCTTACCACACAATCTCGCAAGAACATAACATAACCCCTGGTAAACCATACGCACATTGTAACACGTCGGACTACATGAAGATTTAAGCTCATTAAAATTCATTCATTCCGTCATGGAAATTGCACATGTATGCCACAAAATTTGAAAATAAAACTTACACAGGACACTGCTCACAACTGTTCTAAGGCCTCTGGATAGTCAGGATCTAAAGAAAATTACAAATCATCGCAAAATCAGCGTAACTTACTCGGAATTCTTTACGCTTGGGAGGGCCCGATTCTGTTTTTCGTAATCTGATCTGCTGCCATCTATTGACTGACAGGTGTAAGCGTAAAATAATTTGAGATTGAGTGGAAATAACAGAGGGGAATTAGGGACCCTCTTCTCAATTTTACTAATAAAACTTATTCTAAAGCATAACTTGCTAGAGAACCAGAGGAAGGGACAGTTGTACTTCAGCTTGAAGGGTTCATTTCACACTTGATTAATTGAAATCTATCGATCCCATAATATCTCTTTTGGCCCCACAATCATTAACACATTCAGTGCCCCGGCCCCACCCCCCCCCCCTCATTTTAGACAATAATTTCTCTTATACCACCTAGCCCTCTCCTCCCTCCCCCCCCCCCCCCTCTCTCTCTCTCTGTCTCTGTCTGTCTCTCTCTCTCTCTCTCTCCCTCTCTCTCTCTCTCTATCACTTCTCCTTCCCCACCCCACTCCCCTCTCTTGCTCTCTCTATAGCTCTCTCTCTCTCGATCTCTCTCTCTCGATCTCTCTGGGGAAAATATTTGTGCTCATCAATACCTTTATGTACCATTGCATAGGCATCACCAGATTCTGCTAGATTTATTTGATGAACAGAATACACAGGTATTTACACAGTAGGTACTCACATGACAAAAGATACTTTACTTCAATTATTAAAGCTATGAAAATATTGCTTCTTGAAAGAACACTCCGACATCAGATCTATCAAGCAATATCTTGCAAATATAATATTTATAAGACTAAATCAGACACCTAGCTGATTTAGACACACAAGTAGATATCATTTTGAAAAGGTAGATAAATGTAGATGTATGAACAAAACTAAAAGACCAATTTCATTAACCTTGATCTTCACTATTCTAATCTAAGCCTGAACCATCCATATCTTTGCTTTATATCACTTTTTAAGCCAGTGTTTCAAAATATACTTTCAAAAGTTTAATAGTACCTTCAACAGCCATCATCAAGTTAGTTTGTAGCATTACTGATCCTCACAAATGGTCATATTACAAATTCATCACAGTGACAGCAGAAAATGAGTTGCACAATAATATAAAGAGCTAGTAAAACTCTCATATTTTGCAAAGAGTAATTAGATAGCTTTGAGAAAGCAGAAATTTGAAGATTACGATGACCCTTTCAGATTTTTTTTTTCCTTCTCTATCTGCTTTTAAAGCACTTAAAGAATTATTTAACCACCCCCCCCCCCTCCCCCCCCCCCCCCACCAAAAAAAAGAGTATTTGACAGCTGTAAACAAAATTCATCACACAAATGCACTGCTACTACTACTACTGAACTAGGAAATGCCTGATGTTCTTCATAAATGCTTCACACAAAACAAAACAAACTTGATAATACTTAAATTTGCAATATCTTTATGTATTAATAGACAAAATATATATTCCACACAGAACGATGCCACATACATACAAGTATTACCATCAATCAAGTATATTATTTAATTATTTCATGTTCAGCAAAATATTGGTAGTAGCACATCAAGTCATGATATCAAGTCACTATATATTACCCAAAGGCTTACTGACTTCACCAACTATTCCTATTGTTTAACTCATTGAGTACCAAGTTCTCTTATTCCCATAGGCTTAATACAGGGGCCACCCGCTCCCAGTAGGCAATGGGTAAAGGTCAATCACATGGAAATTGTTTTTGCCCACAAAAAATAAACAGATCTGATTTAGTTTATATGAGGCATGAAGGCAGCATTTTGTGAAGCCGTGAAAGAAGTCAGACGAAAACGGAAACCCTTCCACATTTGTCTCTATTAATATTTGTAAGACTTTACCACTTCATGTAGTTTTCATACAATGATGAATAAACAGAACAATTGAACTGAATTGTGTGTAAGATTTCCAAAAATGATTGATAATCCCAATCAATTTTTAGCAATGAACCCATGAATTGTTAGGATTTTATGTATGCCCAAGAAATAAAGCATTCTCACTAAAACATTGCCAAAATACAGTAAAATTAAGAATCACTTGGGTTCATGTCTACATTTCATAAATATAATTGTCACAAATCATATCACATTTTGATATAGATGTTTTAATATATACATTAAAAAGTGAGCAGGAAAATAAGTAATTGTTTTCTTTTTACTTTTCTCTTTAAAAAACAGCCTTACCATGATGGAAGATCTCATTTATAATGATTTTTTTCTGTGAGTAAAAATTATAGTATTGGACTGTTTAAAATACATGATTGCTTGACATGTACAACATGATTATGATACTTCACACAGGCGTCTACTCTAAACATATAAATCATGTCAAATATTGAATAAAAAGTATCATTTTGGGGTTAAAAATTAAATATGCTGTCCGTAGGGTTCAGGTAGTGTTGCCAAGTCGTAGAAGAATATGAGATAATTTAATGTCATGTGATGGCTCTTTTCTCCTATAAACCATAGATTATTTTGAACAAAACAAAAACAAAATCATTCTAGCATTCCAATATTCTCTGTTTAGACGTATTAGATATATGAAAATATCTTTACACCATTCGGGTATTCTGTACTCTCAGAGTACAGATCACAAAGGCCAACATCATATCACAAGTTAAGATTCTATTGTTCATTCATTCTTGTGGTTATCATTTCCTGCAAACATCAGTGATTTAAGGAGCACAAAAAATCACTCTCCTCAACCAATAACAATTACTATTAAACTCCATAAACAATTAAAATCATGGCAGCATCAAGTTAATATTTCATTTGTATTCCATGACTGGAATCATTTGATTTGTTCATTCCACAATAAAATAAACAGCTTCACACTTTGCACCTCTTAAATCAGTGGACCACATGACCACGCAGCATTTAGTATGCCACCTTAATCAATTTTTGACTCAATTGACATGGAAACATAGAAAGGGAAGATGACACTATTATTGCATCATATATCTTTGGATACCAACATAACATTTAACATTACAAAGACCTACACAGATGTTTATGATTAGAAATACATGATGCGATGAATGGGATTATATATATATATATATATATATATATATATATATATATCTCACATCGTTTCATCAAGGTAAGTCTTCATGAAGACAACATTACACTATGTCATGTACAGGGATGCCAGTTAGAATTGATCAGAGGGCCTGAAAATCACCTAGAATGAGCTATTTTGTACACAAAAGACCTGAACTATGGCATGAAAATAAATTGCTAGGGCCTGAGTTGGGGCTTTTGCCTGAAAATTGGCATCCCTGCACGTATGATTTCCACAACAAAAACTTTCATGGATGTTTGGGCATCTCACAGCTTGCAACAGCATGCACATTTCAGTCGATGGCATCGTCCATTTAAAGCCAGACTCATTTACTTCAACACAAAGTGATGCTTTTTTGGCTCTCCATGCAGAAAGAGCTATTAAAGTCCAATTTGTCTGATTTATTCATTCATGTGAGCGTAACGCCATCCTCGTAGAGGAGCGTGGGTGGTTTTGACGGTAAGCGGCGACACAAAGCGGAGAGGATAGAGGGAGCTACCTGGCTTGTCGTTTGTACCTGAAATAGAAGGGATACCAAAAACAAAA
The DNA here is from genome assembly GCF_000002235.5 of Strongylocentrotus purpuratus. Lineage (NCBI taxonomy): Eukaryota > Metazoa > Echinodermata > Echinoidea > Camarodonta > Strongylocentrotidae > Strongylocentrotus > Strongylocentrotus purpuratus. The sequence goes on from NW_022145527.1 coordinate 436,626, forward strand.
TTAAGGAGAATATCTGCGTGTACACATATGCATCCAGATTCTACACTAAGAATATATTTTTAAATCATTACATTTTAAGAAATCCACATTTTAATAGAGGTCTGGTAAAACTTTGTGTAAAATAACAGTCAAGTTCTGAGTATGGTAGATTATTTATTTATTTAAATAGGTATATATTTCATGGACATGATTATGTTTTTGTCCTAAATATACACACACAAATTAAAGAAATTGTAAATACATTTGGAATATCATTGGATATAAATAATACCGGTAATGACATTTAAATTGTAAAAATATAGCAAAACGGTAGAAAAATGTTTAAATACATGTATCACAGCAGCCTTTAAGTTCACTGGACTGCATGCCAAATTGCTACACTGGTCAATGTTACCTTTATTTAGATAAACTTGCAATATCTTTACAGTGAAGTAATATTTACAGGAAATATTTTGAAGATATGATACTTACGAGGAATTCCAAAGATAAATAGCAAATCTTACCTGAATTCCTTGCACCTCCAAATGGCTGCTGACCCACGACCGACCCGGTGCTCTTATCATTGACGTAGAAGTTACCAGCGGTATCACGAAGGGTGGAGCATGTGTCCTCAATCACTTTGCTGTTAAAGGAAGAAAGACCACAACAGTATTACATCAGTAAATAGAGCAATGATGATGGAGATAAAGAGGGTAGGTCCACAAAGCTGCCAACCATTTTTATTTGAAGGAATGATTCCTACTTTTTGGTCTTCAAAGGATGTTACAAACCATAGATTACTCTCTTTTTCTGAAAAAGCCTGCAAAATACATGTACATGGTATTCCTTAATTGTTTTGCTTTGTAACCTAGGTTTGAGATGATGATAGTTCATGAAAGGAAAGCATCAATAATACTTGGTAATGGTAATGGTAATGGTAATGGTAAAGGTTTTATTAAAAATTCAATTGCAGCCAAATGGCTGAATTGCAGAATTTTGTACAATGTAAAAACATAAATATTTATAAAGACATAAGTCGTATTAAGACATATTAATGAATTTTCTAAATAAATTAGTGTACACATATATATATATATATATATATATATATATATATATATATATACAAATTAATGAAATTCATAAATTTCGCTACTTCATTAAAGAGGGAGTTGGAACTAAAGAAATAACATGCTGAATTTTTACTTTTGATTATGGCGGTAAAGTTCTCACAATCTGCTGATTCTAATCCCCCCCCCCCCCCCCCCCCCCCCCCCCGTCCATAATAAGTGCAATAAATGAAAAGTAGTTGACACTATGTGAAATAAGGAGGACAATTATTGGAACAAATATAAAAGTTTATGAACATTCATATCGTCTGTTCAGATTCAGAAGGGCATTAAATCTGTGTTAAAGTATATCGGTAAACACCCTCCTCGCTCCAAACAGATGATAAGGAAACCAATGTGCATGTCCTGTTGATGCATTGGAGAGTTAATCAACACAGCTTGAGCATTGCAAGGTTTGTCTGATTTTCTGAACATTTTTGTTATTGTTTTGATAGTTTGTTTGTTGATATGAGGTGACATGTCAGATGTGTGATTGATATAACCTGTAGAAAATTCTGCCCATCATAGTTTCAGCGACAACAACAAAACTAAGACTGACCTGTCTCCGGCAAAGAGGGCACCAGTCAAGGAATAATGTGACGTGGAGTCGATGAATTTCACGATATCTTCATACTTTTCGTCTGGATATACATAAGCAGCGACTACAGGTCCAAAGATCTCCTCTCTCATCATGCGATCGGCCGGATCAGAAACTTCTACCAGGGTCGGCTCCACGTAGTAACCCACTCTGTGAAGAATGATCGAAAGGGAAAGTCCAACTTTTTCACTTGGTGTCCAATAAATTACAAAGTATAACAGAGTTATAAACATATTTGCAGTTGGCATATAACCTGAAACCTTTACACGTAGTAACCCACTCTGTGAAGAATGAAAGGAAAAGTCCAATTTTTTTTTACTTGGGTCCAATAAACTACAAGGTATTACAGAGTTATGAACATATTTGTAGTAGGCATATAAACTGAAAACTATAACAGGGTCGGCTCCACATAGTAACCCACTCTGTGAAGGATGAAAGGGAAAGTCCAACTTTTTTACTTGGTTTCCAATAAATTACAAAGTATTACAGAGTTATAAACATATTTATAGTAGGCATATAACCTGAAACCTCTCCTAGGGTCGGCTCCACTTAGTAACCCACTGTGAAGAATGAAAGGGAAAGTCCAACTTTTTTTACTTGGTGTCCAATAAATATACAAAGTATTACAGAATTATAAACATATTTGTAGTAGGCCTATAAACTGAATACAATCATCAGGGCTCCATTTCACAAAACAGTGACAAATGACAGTTTATGTAATAAGCTACTGAATCCTTGCTTTTGAATGGTTATCAGCAGATTTGTCATTGAAAAAAGGTTTTGTGAAACACTCCCCAGGTCCATGTAACACAAAGCTTACCAATTGATCATACGATTGTGGAAAACAGTTGAATCCACACCACCCCTCTGATAGGAAGTTAAATGGAGGTATTGGCCTTATGTGGAGAAGAGTCGCCACCTTTGTCTCTTGCTTATTAAGAAACCCACTGCACTCTTTCTTCATAAAAGAAAAGGGGAAACCGCAATGTCGTGGCATGACATGCTCATAAGTAATACCGGGAGGAGAGACCAGAGGGCTACAGGGATTTAATTTGCTAAAAGAAGGGGGAATCCCCAACGGGGATGTATATACCTGTACATCCTCATAAGTAATACCGGGAGGAGAGACCAGAGGGTTACAGGGATTTAGTTTGCTTTCCACTGCAAGGCACACAAGACACCAAATACTTATTAATGCTTAATAACAGTGCATACCAGGTATACAGTAACACCTGTCTATAGCGACCACCCAAGTCTTTGTAGATAGGTTCCTTTAGTATTTTCCATTTTCCATTTTCAAAGGAAATCAAAAATGTGGTCTTGGTAAACAGGTGGTCACTAAAGCAGGTTTGACTGTATCACCTGAATAAAAATAAGAAGCCTGGTCCTGACACTTTGGTCTTCTTTTGAAGCTCACTTGGGTCTCCTTTTCTGACTCACCTGTCATCACAAGTTCCACCGGCAAGAATCGTGACATTAGGTGAGCCTTTGGCATAATCCACATAGCTTTTCACTTTGTTGAATGCCTGCAATATAAGAAGTAAAGTCACTGGTTGCTCTTATCATTGGTCTCTCAATTATGATCTTTAGATAATATTTTTTCCTTCATAATGATCACTATCAACAAATGTAAATTTTGTAGATTTGTGAACTCGGTTGGTACGTCCCTTGAAAGACCAATGCCAGTAAATGATGAAAGAAAATAGTGACATAAACGGCCTACCATAGTTAAGTTCAACTTAAAGGTAATACAAAGTTTTGGGAAATTTTCAAAATTAGGTGGATAGTGATTCTTTACAATTTTGATATATTTGGATGCCCCTGTGGATGTTTTAAAGGCACTAGAAAATTTAGCCCCTAAAATACTTCTGCTTTCGAGAAAAATTAAATATAACAATTTACCAGTGCTTCCGGTAAATTTTGATAAATTTCAAATAGCGCCTATGGCCGTACAATGGTAGCTGCGACCATGAAAATCTCAGAATATGTAGTTGTGATAGATAATTTCCAAACGAGAATAGCTAATCGGTCGATTTTAGTCAAGAAACATTGTTTTATAGCTTCATTAATATCTTGACCTTGTGAGGGAGCTATTCAACATAAAGAGTTTATTATTTACAATTTCATAACTTTAGACTCGATTTCAACCCCGACAACGATCACTGAATATTGTAGGATCGCATATGCCTTCAATATACTCATTTGAACCAAAACTTTGTATTACCTTTAAAGTGGATCTTAATATTTGTGAAACACTGCCCTGGTCTAACATGAATTAAGTTAATTCTACCTGGTACGTTGAACACACATTAAAGTAAAAGACTAATCGCTCGAGGTCGGATACCTTCAACATATCCACTGCAGATGGGATTTCTCCTAGACAACACTGAAAGTTTCGTAATGTGAGCAAATTTCTTGCTGTTGAAATGGAGAAAATGGAGATTGTCTGTAACTTAAATTTCTGTTTTTATGCTTTTTTTCTATAAAAGAAGTTAACTTATGTCTGTTACAACTAGATGAACAAAGTATATCTGTTTACAAGTTATATACGATTTTCAATAATATTTCTGGGAAGCAAAATAAAACTTGCGCTTACCGGTTCGTTAATTACAGCGGAGACGAATGAGGTAAAGTCCAGTGGCTACAAAACAAAATTACATAATCAAAATTAGACATAATTTAATAAAACACAGCTCCAATTTCCAAAGTGACAATAAAGGGTTCAAATAATAAAACAGGAGAAAATTCAGGCGACAATATTACATTTTATTTCTTTGGACAAATCTCACGTGCAGCGAAAAGATGAGAAAACAAGTCCCAGGACATCAACCCAATCATCGGAGATTATTCTGGTCATCTTGGAATGAACATTTACATATACATGTACTACCCACCCAAGGGCAGACATTTTGAAGTATTTGGGTGGTAACCGCAATTTGTTAGGTGTGTCTGTGGTAAAAGTGAAATGCACTGTCAGCGATCTACATAACAGCTGGTATATCCCAAGCGGTGTAAATTCCTCACAAGTATCCACAATTAGGCCTTTAAAAAAACAGATGTTGTATTGCCCTTTACTTTAGGTGCCAATACATGGGTCGTTCGGTCAGAAATCTTTTATTTTTTTTATAACTTTTTTTCTTTCTTTCTCCCTCTTTGGGCTTATTTTCTCAGTTTTGAATGCTTTCAATATTTTTTCTCTCTAAAAAACAATAAAAAAAAAAACTTTTTTAAAAAGCCGACCGTAGATTTCAAGATTTTTGGGTCAGTCGCAAAGGGCAATACAACATCTTTTTTTGTAGGCCTTATATGCTTTTAATTTCAACTTACTGATCCCAGTTTAATCTGTTTCTGCTTCTCGATCAACCCTTCCTTGAATGTAGGCCACATACTCTGTGGGACGTAGACTCTGGAGCAAGCAGAGCATTTCTGACCTCCGAACTCGTAGGCAGAGCGCAGCGTTCCGACGACGGCAGACTCCAGGTCGGCCGTTGGGTGGACAAGATGGAAGTTTTTGCCACCACATTCTGATGGGAGAAGACATAAAACAGGTATCTTACAGGGCACCTGTAACAGCTAAAGGATGATACACATAAAATAAACCCTAAATCCTTTACCGGTATTCTTTAGGTTTCCAGTGAAGTAGGATCAACAACAACAAATAAAGAATGACAAAATACCAAGATCACAAAAACCAGTTCGGTTTTGGGTTCTGTTTGCGCCTTCATCTATCCAAGTATTTAGAGGGCACTTTTACATTCATTTAAGTGTTTTTGATCTTGCAAAAAAAAATGTATAGAGGTAACGGCAGAAGCGTACAGCAGCATGAAACCTCTAAAATACAGAGCAAAATATATTTACATCCACATATTAGAGATTGGTCCCCCCTACATCATGGTGAATTCACAGAAAATATTATCTATCTCCGTTTCTGGTAAGAATTCGGTCAAGTAAACTGTTTGCTCTTCCATTAAACATTTAATGAGAAAATAGTAAAGCAAAGTTTTTGTCAGGGTTGCAGGGTTTACTTATTCATGTTTCTATGCGATTCCGCAGTTATTATGTTTCTTTGTTTGTTGTTGTTTTTTTAAAGATGAAAAATTGTATTTCAAGAGGCGATATCGTATTATTATATTTCACTCTTATTATCGTACTAAATACAACAAAATTGTACTAGTTGGTATCTCTGCCACAGACACACCAACGAGACTGACAACAGACTGATCAAACAATGATATTAACTCCAATGGTCAAGAAGCGGTCAGTTTGGAGTCGGTGTGGAGTTGGTCTGGCAGTGTGACTCAGGTATGATGTATAAAGGAAATATCAATGAAAGACAATACAAGCACTTTGATAAAGAAGAAACATCAGGCAGGATCTAACCATCTTACCTCCAGTAATCTTTGGGAAGGTCTTGTAGATGTTCAGATTGTCACCGACCTGCTGCCATAACCTCTTAAATGTTCTAAAAAGAGGAGAAAGATACATGAAATGTCTCTAATGAGAAGACAAATAGGGAAACAACAATTCTCACAAAGAATTGAAAGATATGAATTCTTTATTAATTACATTTAACTTTATTTTTCATATTCAATCATGTAAACAACTTTCTTAATGATTGAATTACTTCATAAAAGAAAGCACAGCAAAACTGTAATACATGTGCAAGTAAAATGTATAATTACACATCTGCACATTTTCATTCTAAAATGATTAAGAATAGTACTGGGAAACATAAATGACAAATTGATCCTCTTCTTGACAAAACACCATACAAAACCTTGATAAAATAATAAATAAACATAGTGGCCAGTATTCATAAAAGAGAAAAAACTAAGTCCAGGATTACACCCCGACTTTAATAGATTAGAGTTTACTCCGCTGACTTATAAAGCGCCAGATGTCTACCTCTTCGTCTCATAATAATCACCATAATTCAGTAACTGGACGAACAAAACAAAGCAAAACATGCTATTATAAAATTGATTCGTCACTTCAATTTTGTGACTTACCCAGTACTGCCACTAAAATCAACGCAAACCAGCCCAGAGCTACTATTCACAGCGTCCCCAGACATAGGTCTATCAGATAGTACAAAGTACTCTACTCTTTTCTTATTATCAACTTACACGGTACTGGGTAAGAAATCAGTAATCATTGACTTACCCAGTACTGCCAGTAAAAGCGACGCAAGCCAAGTCTGGACTGCTGGTGACCGTATCCCCAAAGACAGGTCCATCGGCTGGTACAAAGTTGATGACACCGTCCGGAACTCCTGCTTCTCTTAAGATGTTGAAGACGACGTAGGACGAGTAGACAGAGTTTGGACTTGGTTTCCATACCACAGCGTTACCCTGGAAATTAATAATGAACACTGGATCAATAAGGAAACTCAGTTTACACCGTGCCAGATTGCCACTTGAAACAGGATAAACTTTATTGTTCCATCATCCAAATTTCCTAGGCAACAATCTGGCGCCACAAGTATATTATTCTTCTCACAAAAACTGCTCTGACTTCTCTCTCTGTGTTCTAGCTGTCAAGTAGCGTAATATGGTATCTTTAAAACCAAAACCTACAGCGATTTTAAACTGACTCCAAAATCTACTGGTTTCTTCAAATTGACCTCCAACTGTCGACAAATTGAACAAACAGTGGACTGCTATATTTAACTCTTGTCACACAAACACTGAGTAGTGAACTTTCAACATATTGCTCCAAACAGTAAGGCACACTAGAATTTACATTGGTGGTGGAAACACAGTTGGTTAAGATGGTCAATAATCTTTCATGGAATCAAACCAAATTGACACTGGATGTTCAAGAATAAAATCCACACATGCAAAATGATTTAGTTAGAAAATATAAAAGGGGCTGAGTAACAAGCATACTTGTAGAAAGAGTAAGAAATCAAGGTAGTCGGTCCCGCCCACATAATTACTACCAGTATGTGTTATCTTTCTGAAAGTTTCATAAGCTTGTTTGTATTTTGCTGTTTCAAACCATCTTAATCCATATTAAAATAATCAGTATTATTTTCAACCAGTTTCTCTCAAACTGATACATATTAGGAGACTTTGAGGGTTCAGGGACACAAAGACGTTACTCCATATTTCGCCAAAATGAGTTTTTGATATCAAAATGTTCAGAAAAATGTGGGCTTTCCAGGAATCACAAAGACTTAACTCCATCCAACACCCCCTTGAAATAAATAAATGGCTAGTGAAACATAGACTTAAGTCCTTAAGGGCCAAGTGCTCAGTGACACATATATCACTTTTTCTAAAAATGGTCAAAATGGAGTTACATCTTTGTGTTACTGACCCCTCGACTTCTTCTCTTCAATCCCCTCCTTACCACCATTTTTTTTTTAATTTTCATAAAATGAGCTTTCCGAGTGTTGAGTTTTGAAAATTCCAAAGCTTGTTTCATTACCTAATTTGGAACTGATTCATTTATTCCATGCAAATAAGCCTCAAAATCTGGATGCATCTCTCCATTTTGGTAAGCATGAGAAAGACACAATTGGTCCCAAAGCATCGTTCAACACTTTGGCCTGAATTCACAAAGGAGGTTTGTCAACAAACCTAGGTTTTGGTGCGTCATATGACGCATTTCGACGCGTTTTTACAAACCAGGTCAAAATGCGTCATATGACGTACATAGACCTAGGTTTGTCAACAAACCTCCTTTGTGAATTCGGGCCATTAAGTTTGAGCAGGATATGCCACACATTGCATGGAAAAAGGTTAATACAGTCAAACCTGCTTTAGTGACCACCTGTATGTCTACAAGAACAACATTTTTGTTTACTTTGAAAATAGAATCTCATTTAAACATGTACTAAAGGAAACTGTCTACACAGACAACTTTTTGTGTTTCCCTTGGGCGGTCGCTATAGACAGGTTTGACTGTAATACTACAGGAGTACTCACTAACCATCATTGCAGGAGTGCCAGCTAAGTTGCCTCCGATGGCTGTGAAGTTGAAAGGTGCAATGGCTGCCACGAAGCCTTCGAGACCTCGGCATTGGATGGTGTTCGTCGACTCGGACGTGCTGATGGGCTGAGAGTTTTCCAACCAGTCGAGGGCGTACTGGCCGTGGAAGCGGTAGAAGTCGGCCAGCTCGCAGACGATATCGATCTCGGCTTGGAGGACGGTCTTAGCCTGTGTAGCGGGGGAAGAAGAAAATGGCATTACCGTACAGGTAAGTGCTACTGGTGGTGTAGCAGAAGTCCACCCATGAAGGAGGCAATGGAATGATTGGAGGGGGCACCAGACTTGCTGGGAAAATGAAATTACAGATTTACAAGGCTACTGATTGGAGCGAGGGTGGGGAAGGTAAATCAGATGCCTTGGTTTCTTTAATATCATTATTCCATTTCCCTTTCTCTCATTTCTTTTTCCACTTTTTCTTCTATTGTTTTGTTTCCCTCTTGATTGGCTGGCATGTGCCCCCCCCCCCCCCCTCCCAAAGCTGTTCCACTTAGTGAGAGTCTCACTGGAGCCACACAAAACCCAAATAGTTATTTGGTGAATAATAGTTTAACATGGAGAATAACAAAGATGAAGAATAAAACAAAAAATGTCGAATGTACCCCAATGGCAGCAGGAACCAGGACGTTCCTGTACTAAGCCTAAAGGAACAAAGCAATTCGGCAGTCAAGGGTTACCAAATGAAGATATTCATTTAACATTATTCCTTAAAACTATTTTTTTTTAAAGGCAGAGTATTCCACTGACACTACTTCAGATTTACATATACTGCCATCTGCTGTCTACAATGACCGATGTGTTGACACCCATGTCCCACAATGCATCACCAACTAATTAACAAAACCGGAAATCGCTCCATGTACGCTTTCACCGAGAGATGGCGCAATACACCAGTTTACGGTTACATCAGTGCGCATGCGCAGACATGGGCGCCATTTTAATTGGCTTCGAAAACAAAGCCAATGACCTAGAGGTCATGTATTTATGCGTAAATTAAGATTGCGCCCATGCAAATGATGATGGCGCACGCAACGCAGCGCGTAGGCAGTGATGTCATCAAAATTTGCAAGGGCGCAATCTTAATTTACGCATAAATACATGACCTCTAGGTCATTGGCTTTGTTTTCGAAGCCAATTAAAATGGCGCCCCTAACCGCAAACTGGTGTATTGAAGATAATTATCCACAGCAGTGGTAGCGATGTCGGTAAAATACCCTGCCTTTAAAGGTAAAGACCAGTATTGGAAACGCCCCAATTTCAAAAAATGAAATGGAAGCTCTCATTACCAATCATGTGAAAGAATATGTTTTGACTAATACATGATGATCAAAAATTTGCCGGGAAACCGCCTACTAATTCATATATTTGGTAAATTTGTTTCTCTCATGGTCTGTGAGAGATATAGGGTAGTCCCATATACATCTTTCTGTGTATAGTGCTTGTAACTTTACGAAGAATGGGCCAAATTTCTTATCATTTTGATGATTCCAGAACCTTGCAGATGCTAGATGCTAGATGATCAACCTTTTCTTATCGATTCCACAACGTTTCTTTCACAATGCAATCGCATGACCATAACTGGTCTTTACCTTTAAAGACTTTGAATTACCTGTCCCATCATACAGCTAGCGGCAAGCTCCGCTCTGTATTTACCACAAGCCAGATCTGCAGCCTTCACAAGAATAGCAACCCTCTCCTGCAGCGGTCTCCTATCCCATTCATCTCTGGCCTCCAGCGCCGTTTTGATGGCCGTCTCAATCACCATCTGGAAAAGATAATATTATCCTTTGAATTATGAACGTATCCACACCAAGGGATCTTCAAGGCAGCAAGTTCACCATCTGAAAATGACAAGGTCTACATCTATAATGCTTTCATATCTAACCTTGGCCTAAGGGGTGCTCAAGATGCATACAACAATTCCTTCTACTATGGTCTTTTAATGGTTGTAAACCTTTAACTTGAGGTGGCCTTACCGGTATATTAAAGAGTCAATAGGTTATATCTTGTGAGATACCAGGATTAATGTCCCCAACCAACTCAAGCATTGTAGCGGTTATTAACGTTAATTTTGTTGGATTGGCATGTGTCGCCTGGCCCCTGGCTGGAATACTCCCCAGGGAGCAGAGCATGTGCACTATCATATGTGGATACGCAATTAATCCAATGATTAAGGTAATGATAATTATGATGTAAAGGGCTTAGAAAAGTAGTAATAAGCGTTATACAAATGTGACTTTTATCATTATTTGCCATCATAGATTTCAGCATAAAAGGCATACACTGAGTACTATATTTTCAAGTACTCAAGCTTGTGGCATTAAGACCTGCAAGTTGGTGTTATGCAGTATGAATTTGATTTCCAAATACATGCTGGTATATCAGTGTACAGGTAAACAAAAACAAATTTAGGAATAACTGCAGTAACTACAAGTAGTCCTAACCCTGGCCCAACACTGACCCTAACCTTGACCCTAACTATGAACTGAATCCTAACCTTAACCTTATAATCCTAGCCATGAGCCTGAACCAAACCCAAATACACTTTACTGAAGCTTGGCAGGCATTCTGCATTTGAGCTGAAATACATGGTGCAGCAAAGCTATATGTTACATAATACATATGGATCACTTGAAACATATAATTGCAGCAGGCCACAATTAAATATACTGGTATTTATTACATCAACAGTCTTCAACAGATGTTCAATTTCCAGTGCGTTATGAAATATCTCAGGCAAGAATATGAGGAAGTGGTCTCCATAATACAGCTTCCTGCTGACCTCCTTGATCTGAATTTAATTTGCTTTTTAAAACCCTAGACATACACACTGGTACATACAGAAAATACTCTATTACTCATTTCTAGGGGGTGTTTCACAAAGATTCTAAGTTGAACTAATCTCTAAGTTGGACTTAACAGTTATGGAAAGCCGTTGGCATCTATGAAAATATTTTGTAAAAGTTATTTTAAAAGGCATCAAATGTTGATTCAAATCATTCATATTTTCTATTATCAGGGAGATTTCATGTTCTTGATGTAGCATTTATGAAAAGTCTAAAATGCTTCAATTTTTGCTTTTGAATATATTTTATTTTAAGGCTACAAATAGCTCTTCATGAAGTTCACGTTAAACTTAGAGTTAAGTTCCACTTAGGATCTTTGTGAAACACCCCCCCCCCCCCCCCCCCCCCCCCCAGCTGACCACATAAGCCAGGAGCTCAATCACTCATGCACTTTAGTCACCATTAGCATGACACACCGCATATATGTCTGGTAATCAAATGACATTATTGTCCTAAAAACTTAGCCTGGTGGATAACAGTATGAAATTTCCTTCACTTTCACAAGCCTATACATGTAGCCATAGTTTTTCTTATTTTAAATATTTTATTATTTTTAACCTACAAAATCAGGGCCAGCATTCAGTCAAATACTCATGTGCAAGTCAGAAATATGAATATTTTATTCAACGTATCATTTGTTACAATTTCTTTACGTTTTGATCAGTTCTTATAATCCTTGCTTAATTACTTCAATTTTCTTTCATAATGTAATCACATGACTGGTAGTTGACTACTTGACTTTATCTTGAAGTTACCAGCCTTGCATGACCCACTGCATACTTTATGGAGAGTATATGGAGAGTCACATGACACTGTGAACCGTGTGTGATGGGTAACAGTATACATGTCTAGGAATGCAATATCAGTATCATAATCCTCAACCGCCAGACCCAATCTGTACCAGCACCATACAGCAGTGACGTTTACAGACCCTCAACTGGCCTAAGGAACAATGATTCATACTAGCTTACAGTGACCTGAATGTGGTTCAGTAAGAAAATCATGTTTTGGGGCCCTGGTTGGAGTTACAGTATGTGTGTAGGGGAAGGGGTGGAGGGTGGATGTTGGAATAAAGATAAATCTTTTGAGAATGTGTTGTGCATTCCCGTGTGAAACCTGATCATATAGTTCCATTTAAAGGTCTGCTAACCATAAGATTTGGCTGCAGGTTGTTTTTAGGGGGATTGGGGAGGGGGAGGGGGCAAATTGCCTTTTTGATGTCCTTCAAATACGCTACTGTATACTAGTACTAACAAGGGGAGAAAATAACAGGTACACAGGTGTAGTGAACAATTAAACCCTGAAAAGTTTTTAGAACTCTAGAAACTCAAAAAGGGTTCTTGTACCAGTACTGGACTTCATCTCTAACCCTTTTAGGACAGGATTTATTTTTAGAATTAAATTGATCACATATTGTTCTTCAAATTGGCAAAAATAATATATTTCTTGTAGTGCTACAATGTACATTGTGAAAATAAAATGTAATGTGTCTTTTAGGCTTGTATGTTGTTGAAAAGTTGGACGGAAAAAAAAACAATGATTTTGAATCTGTTAACATGTTGCCAATTTAATGATTTTCAAGCTAATTCTACTTTTTTATTAATTCCTGGCATCAAAAGCAATATCGTCATGCAAAAAAAATCAGCGTGTGCAGAGATTTTGTCAATTACTCATGCATCCGACATACACTTGGGTCACTGAATAAAAAGTTATTGAGCCAAACCACATAATGTGGAATGTTTGTCACAAAAGGATTCAAACTGAAAACAGGCTTACCTTGTCAGCATAATGTACTTTGCAAAGCACGTGCTGATGATCAAAAGGCTGTGCAGAAAGAAAGGAAAAAAGACAACAATAAATAGTTAATATATGACCTGCGAAGGTACACAGAGTCTAATAGAGGCAGATAGATACAGTTGACATGGTACAAAATGTGTTGGGAGAGGGAACAAGTTAAAGAATTTTTGCAAACCTCCTGTTTTTTTCTTCTGATTCTACATGTATAGCAATTCTTTCTTAATTAACACTAGTTTTATACACTGTAGATAGAAAAGGTCAAAATCTTTTCCTCAAATAATGGGCAATACAATCAACATTCATTGTTACATGTAGACTATAGTTTTGTATTTCTTTTATTTTGTCCACGGATATGTCAGGGAGCAACCACAGGCTGAATAAAGGTTATAACATGCATGAAATAAAAAAACATGAACATGAAATAAAACAATGGATAATACTAAAGGTACAAAACCTCTGAAAAGATTAGAATGTGACCATCTTCTACAGGGAATGGTTTGGAAAATCTTGCACTGACTGGAAGAATCGAGGAGAGGAGCAGTAGGGGTAGAAGGAGGATTCCGTGGATGAGTAGCTTAAGGAGTGGGATTTCTGAAAGTGGAATTGATCTCGGGGAGAATGAATTGTGGCATTCCATGGTCCCCAACGTCTCAGGACATGGCACGTAAAGAAGAAGAATCATCTACTTGACAACAAAATATGAGAGTCCATGATACATCCTGAGTTCATTACAGGGCCTTATCGTAGGAATGCAATTGGAGACTTACCGCTACTTCTGTTTCTGTGTTTCCAGTAAAGATCTCCTTTCCTCCGATCACACAGGGAATGTCTTCTTGAGTTCCCCATCTCCTCTTCAGAGACTGAAATAAATGATAAAAACCATCAATTAGACATCCTAACAAAAGGTATATCTCAACCTTAGTGTTGTGGTGGGTGAGGGTGGGGGAGGGTGGGGGAGGGTGGGGGAGAGTGGGGGAGGGTGGGGGAGGGTGGGGGTTGAGCCAGTGATGACCAACATACATGTACTTTTGGAAGAAAATTGCTTTCCAGCAAAAGAGGGGGAGGTGGAAGGGGGTTGCTTTCTTTGGAATTGGGTATGAAATTGTGAAAATATTGACAAAAGATCGGCAAATTTTGCAATCTTTTGCGTCCGTTCCGAAAAATTATCAACTTACCGATAAGGGTCTGAAAATCTTCAATTTGAGAGCAGATTTCCTCAAAATTGTAAGTAAAAAGTGGTACCAACTGATTGTATGATATCTTGTCTTGCAAATTATGATATTACCTTATTTTTAATGGATCGCTTTTTTTGATAAATCAACTGTAAACCCCCGTGCGTGAACTTGGGTCTCGTTGTTTTTATGACTTTTTTTGATGCAGCGCGCACGCACGATCGGACATCGAATTTATAGATCGCGATATCTCCGAGATCCTTTGACGATGAATTTTCTATTTGAACAAATTTGTAGCAAAAAACTTTGCCGTCCATTCGGTAATAATTGAAAAAAATAAATATGTGTATAATATGAGAAATCATAGATCGAATATCACATTTTGTAATATGTTCTAAACTGTCCGCGAACTTTGGTCACCCCTTCATACAATCTCTTCTTGACTGTAACTTTAATATGATTTTGATTCCTATATAATAATAATAATTATCCTTGCTTATATAGCGCCTAACACTTACTTTATCAGAAGACAGTCTCTAAGCGCTCTACAATAATGCAGCATGATTACCCTGGCTTTAGCAGTGCAGCTGTTACGCGCGCTGCGTTTCAGGGAATAAATTCCTACCAGGTACCCATTTACTTCACCTGGGTGGAGTGTGGCAAATGTAGATCAATGTCTTGCCAAAGGACATTAGTGCGGCGGCGGGACTCGAACCGCGGACCTTGTGAACGACAGTCCGGCGATGTATCCACTCGACCACAACACCTCTACATTCATTGCACATTTAAATCATATTTTTAGCAAGCACAGTTTCAGTAAAACTTCACTTAACAGAATGCATAGAATACATGGCTAGTGTGTTTTGTTTGAGGACCTTTTTTGATTGATTTCAATTCTAGACCTTTTCATTTTCATCCAGTAAAAATTCACAATTCTGTGATTCAATTTTTAAAAATTAACAAACAAAAATCAGGTCATTATGTTATCATTATGTTATTATTTCATTATGATTTGCATAACTGATTGTGTCACTTCATTTATTACATAATTGCAGTAATTCTTAAAGAATATTAATTATAATTATAATATAAGCAGTGGACTACCGGTATGTTAAACCAGGTTTTATAATCCACCTTTATAAACAGCTTATAGGAGCATCAGATACCGTATGAATTCTCCTGCTACCCCTTCCTGGCAGACATACAATAAGGCCATCATATTAAAAGCATCGTTTAAAGGTAATACAAAGTTTTGGTATGGGGTCATGAATTTGGTTCAAATGAACATATTGGAAACATATGCGATCCCACTATATTCGGTGATCGTTGTCGCGGTTGAAATCGAGGTAAAGTGATGAAATTGTAAATAATAAACTCTTTCGATGTATAGCTCCCTCTCAAGGTCAAGATATTAATTTAGCCATAAAAAAATGTTTCGTGACTAAAATCGACCGATTGGCTATTCCTATTTAGAAATTATATATCACAACTACATATTCTGAGATTTTCAAGGTCGCAGCTACCATTGTATGGCCGAAGGCGCTATTTGAAAATATCGAAATTTACCGGGAGCACCGGTAAATTTTCATATTCATTTTTTCTCAAAAGTAGAAGTGTTTTAGGAGTTAAATTTTCTAGTGCTTATAATACATCCACAGGGGCATCAAATTATTTCAAAATTGTAAAGAATCCCTATCCAGCCAATTTTCAAAATTTCCCAAAACTTTGTATTACCTTTACAATGTTAAATCTGATAATGCATGGCCCTACAGTGTACATGGTATAGTGTCTGTGATATGGTGTAATATTGAAGCCCTAACAAAAATTGCGCTTCAAAATGATCATGAAGTGCCTCAAAAAAGGAAAGATCTGTGAGTGACCGGTTTTACCATACTCATTTTCCCCAATAGACTGTAGTGTTATAAAAAAAACCAGTAGGAAAACGAAAAGTGAAATTTTGATTTCCAATCATAAATATCTTGATAATCAGACAGGCGATCGGCTTGTAAAAGTCATGGGGTTCCTGACTGACCTAAACTAAAGGTTTATAATTATCATTGCAGCATGAGCTAAATCCAGGATATTGTTTCAGAATCTGAGACAAAGTTACCCAATCCCTTTAAACAAACTATCGTTTATATTCAAACCCTTGGTGCCTGGAGCGGAATATACTCAGTTCCAGTTCCTTCACTTGACGTGGTAAACTCATTACGGATCAGCTGGCAAAATAATTAAACTCTGGTATTACAACAGAAAAAATATACAATGTACAAAGCATTGTATCTCGAATTCTCAATGATATTCTTTTCAAAATAAAATGTACTACATGTTGGTGTCATAAATTGCATACATGTGTACAACTGTACATGCACGTAGTTCCTACGATATAGATACAATCATGCACAGCACATCACAGTGTGATATTGTACAAGTTGTTGGCATTTCTTTCTTTCTGTCTTTCTATGTCAATCCTGTGGCTGATCCCTATATTGGGAATAAATACAGCAAAAACCCATTCTTTAGTAATCTCTGACCTCAATCTATCTATTGACTATATCCTTAAAGTTAATCAGTCAAAATAAGAGAACTGGAATATCTTGGTACTGCAGAGTGATTTGTTATTTTTGCCTGGAAAGACACTACGGTATGTTAAACAAAACAAAATGTTATAAAATGAGTTTAATGGCCAGGGCTCCGTAACTTTAATACAATCAACAGGAAGAATATATTGTATCTCACCATGCATTGTATCTAATTCACAGAGTATCTGTAAAATTGAATAAATCGTTGATGAAGATAAAGTGTGGGGCAGATGCAGTAGACTGTACATGTAAATGTAACTTTATTACTGTTGCTGCTAACAAAAATAAACAATACCGGTAGATGCTACAGGTTTGAAACTTTGAAGCCTTTCCTATAATCTGATCACCAAATTCACACATATTACTTTGATAGACCAAGGAATAGTAATTCCAGCATGATTGCCATGGTGTGCAATGTCAGGGGGTGTGCAACAAAGATCCTAAGTTGAACTTAACTCTAAGTTGGACTTAAAAATTATGCAGAGCCATTTGTAGCCTTAAAATTAAATATTTCCAAATGCAAAAATTGAAGTATTTTAGACTTTTCATAATTTCCACATCAAGAACATGAAATCTCCTTGATAATAGAAAATATGAATGATTTGAATCAAAATTTTATGCCTCTTAAAATAACTTTTACAAAACATTACAGAAATGCTAAATGGCTTTCCATAATTGTTAAGTCCAACTTAGAGATAAGTTCAACTGATCTTTGTGAAACTTCTAAACTCACTTCTTCGACTGCTTTCCTTTCAGAGCTGCCAGGCGCATAGTCTAGGATCGGCTCGTTTACGGCAGTAAAGCTGCTGGCCGGTGTAATGTGCTGTGATAGTCTGGACTTGCTCCTGCAGAAAAGAAAAGTTGAACGTTATTGACAAGATAAGGCAAAATAGCAATATTCCTGGTTTCTCGTCCCATCCTCCATTCTTATTCCGCACTCCTCGATATGTCTGTTATTGCCATTTTCGTATTGAAATCAAATAAATAAAAATCTTCTGACATCTAGACATAGACAATGAAGTTGACAAAAATGATCTTTCTGCAAATTTTACCTTGTTTTAAGCCTCCGTATTGGATGTAAAAATAAAATTGAATTACTGGTAACAAAGTTTGTGTTGAAATTGACCCAACAGCATTTCTATGACCAGAAACAATTTGAGATCTCAAATAACAACCCCCTCCTCCTACTGTGCTAGATTTTTAAAAAATCCAAATGAGAAACTAGGTATTGATTTTTGAACTTTGCCTTTAACTTATGTTCATTGTGACAGTAAAATAAAATTATCAGGTTTAAATACACCTCATGGAGATACAGGTACATGTAAGCTCTATCGGAATAATGAAATGGAATGACAATTTGGCAAAGGCTTATCTACAATTTCCCATACCACTACCAGATGGTTACTTCTGTCTACCGTAATCAAATTAATAAACCCACATAATTGTTGTTGTTTATACTTTTTGCCATGATCATCTGATCATATTGGTTGACAATTTTGATTTCTTATATTGGTTAAGCTTTATTACGGGGTTATAGATCATCATCCATTAATGATGCATCATAACCAACGGAATCAGGGTTTAAAACAGTGATTCTTGTCAATGTCATGCATGTGAAATTGTGTCCTCATTTAAACATTCATCTATCTAGTCGATCTAGCATGCATGTCTAACTTTAGTGATAATATTCTATCAATGACATGATGGCCCTGTATATGTATCATGTGTATGTGGGATTCATGTATCTATAACACCATATTAGTTTCCATTCATCTCTCATATAGAAAAGAAGACATGATCGCCTTCCATACGATTCAATCATTATTTATTATGATTTATTTGGCACTTTCAAAAGAAACAAAACCAGGAAACAATATACAATATCCATAGGACATAGTGAATGAAATGAATACAATAATTCGACGCTTGCGCAATGGACCAGGTAGCCTACAAGGAACAGGTCAACTTAATGTCCATGGCCAACAGGCCTTCCTTCTCAAACCTGATCGGAGGCACAGACATCTTAATACAACGTAGAATAAACTCACATATTTTTTTTTTGAATTAAAATGTGACAGAAGTGACAATACCTAGATTACATTCTCCCTGGGCGCCGTACGATTTTTCATGTGTTTTGGGGGGTATCGTAGGAGGCTACGGGCTACGATGTTTGTGTTTACATTATCTTGCCAATTCTTGTATTGACCCTCAGGGGAAGGTGCAGTGACTGTGCACCCGCGTGCTGTTTTTGAGCGTTTTTTTTGCCCCCATGTTCACCGAAAAATTGTGCCTTTGCTGCACGATCAGCGCGAGGCCTCCATGCGATGCCCTTGCGGGAAATGTGCAGTGCCACCTACAGCATATGTCTACGGGCTACGGGCTTACGATTTTTTATAACTTCCTGCGAAACAAAATCATAAAGGCGGGGGCCACACGGAAAAGGGGATACAGGCAGGATACAGGCTCCGTAGATTTATCGCAGGCCAAACGTAATCTAGGCATTAACTGCATCATAAAGTAATAGCATTTCATGCCAGATAGAGAGATGGAGAAGAGAATTAGGGAGAAGACAGAAGAGAGAGTAGAAAAGTAATAACTAATACCACTGAATACCAGACAGAGAGTGGGGGGGAAGAGAAAAAACAGGAGAGAAAGAGCAGAACAAAATATGGAGACTGCAAAAAAAATAACGACTTCCGGATCGATCATGACTGTGATGTCATTTATTTGCATAACATTGTGTTACTAAAGTTGTATTTTAAGTCACCATTTACAGAAATAAACAATAACAATTTTAAAATGCCACTCCGCTGGCCGCTGTTTCACGTCTAGGCCTAGACCGAATTTTCCGTCTCTTTCGTTCGTTAGCCTCTTATTGGGGTAGGGTCGGCTCTCTCTTTAGAGACGGAAGCCGTTTATACACATGTCCTTGCTAACGCCACGGCCAGTTCTGGTCGTAGCGTTTTGCCCCCAAAATCCCCCAAAATGTCATTTTACCTCGAGCATGTTATATTGTAAATTAGGCCTAGGCTATAATAAATCAGTTCCACTTACCAACTTGACTGAAATAATCAGTTTAATAGTCCCTTTTTAGGAAATTATGGGTCAAAATCGAAATCCATTTTGAAAATCTTTTTCAACATGGATTCCGATTTTGACCCATAATTTCCTAAAAAGGGACTATTAAACTGATTATTTCAGTCAAGTTGGTAAGTGGAACTGATTTATTATAGCCTAGGCCTAATTTACAATATAACATGCTCGAGGTAAAATGACATTTTGGGGGATTTTGGGGGCAAAACGCTACGACCAGAACTGGCCGTGGCGTTAGCAAGGACATGTGTATAAACGGCTTCCGTCTCTAAAGAGAGAGCCGACCCTACCCCAATAAGAGGCTAACGAACGAAAGAGACGGAAAATTCGGTCTAGTCTAGGCCTAGTAAAAATTCAGCATTCACTTCTACTGAGTAGATCTACTACTGTAGTCTGTAGACTCTACTGCACTGTCTTACTGACTTCACTTCATTTCACTGACTTAGCTGTTGAGTAGTGCATGCATGCTTTATAGATCTAGATCTAGTTGGTGACTTACGTCGAGAGAATTCTGTTTAACAGTCCGAGACCGACAGCTTTTCTCGCAGGAAGCATGTTGAAAAATTCACTCCAATATCAGGGGAAAGATCAAACAAAAGTCTGAAGAGTTCCTGTATTTTTTATTTCGCCAGATCGTAAATATATGCTCTGGTGTCGACGGTACGCGGTAAAGCTACGTTAGATGTGCATGTGATGTACGACGAACGCATATGGTTGGCTATCGCCTTCATAACGCGTGCCTAGACCGTACGCGTGCCTGTCAGAGCGTACGCGTGGTTCTGTCAGAGCGTACGCGTGGGTCCATCATAACGTACGCGTGGTTCTGACAGAACGTACGCATGGTCATTTTCTATTATACTTCTATGTAAATCTTAACGTACGCATGGTTTTGGCATAGCGTACGCGTGTTTGTGTCATGTCATACGCGTGGTTGTGTCATATCATACGCGTGGTTGTGTCATTACGCACGCGTGGTATTGTTATTACGTGTGCATAATATAGTCATAACGTACGCGTGGTTCCGTCATAACGTACGCGTGGTTCTGTCATAGCGTACGCGTGGTTCTGTCATAGCGTACGCGTGGTTGAATCGTAACGTACGCGTGGTTCTGTCACAACGTACGCGTGGTTGTGTAACTTTAAACACAGATGTTGGAATGGCCAATCAAATTTCTCGTTATATTCGTGGCACAGGCCCGAGTGTTCCCTGTGTTTGAGGGTGATGCGAAGAGGGAGGGAAAAGGGAAATATAATATGGTATAGTTAGTTACCTGATTTACAATCTATCTTTCACAACTTACTCTTAATTGCAAATTAGGTGAATATATATACTACGCAACAGTGCCGTTGTGTTAATGTGTAGGCCTATGGTCCAGTGTAGATATAGCGTTGAAACAACAGAGTATAATACATGCACTGTATGTTATGTGTAGTATCTCTCCCTTATCTTTCTGTACAGATGTGCTTGGTAGGGGAACACACACACACTCTCTCTCCCTATCTCCCTCTCTTTCTCTCTCTCCCTTCCTTCCCCTAGTATTCTCGTTCATTCTGTGTTGTTGAGCTATTACACTCTAGGACAAGGGGATTAGTGGTAGGAGGCATGTTTGCTTAAGAGCTCAGATTGTAAGTTGGAAACACTGAGTTTGCATTTGCCAGGCATAAGGGATTGTCTGAACAGGGAGGTGTTTTTATTTGCTAGTTTCAATAGAATAAACCTGCTAATAATAGTTGTATTTGTATTTCAAGATCAATATTCTTTATTCTATAATTCTGGTCTTGTATATAGTTCATGATTATTCTTTTCTGTTTATGTGTCATGGGTAGTCTAAGCATAATAGTGGTGCATTAATTAATAGGACTGAATCATGCAGATCGATGGTAGTATTGATTGATAAGCTCGTTTTCCGAAAACGATATTAACACCGGAGAATACGTATATGCTGTGTGCTTGAAGGATACAACATATTGTCTATTATCCTCTCAGATTTATATTATATTTCTATAAATATGAGAGGATAATAGATAAGCATTTTGACCTGGATGGTTAGGGGTTATCGGGATAGGCGGAGGGAGAGGGGGGGTGGGTGGTAGGAGGGGCGCTAATTAATGTGATATGAAGGGGGTTTATAATACCTACTTCGTTTAAAGGGTTTTTATTAATTATGAACAATGGGTATAGGAATAATTGTTTGAAGGTGATGAGCAGGGGTGGGCATAGTCATGTAGCCTGGTTGGTCAGGGGCTATAGCGTGAGGGGGGGGCGGAGAGGGGCGTTAATGGGATTATGAAGGGGTTTATAAGTTTCAAGATTTTTTTAAATATTAATTATGAACAACGGGCAGGATTGTTTGAGGGTGATGAGAAGGTAGCTAGCTGGTTGGGCGGGGGTGGCGCTAATGGGATATCATTTAAGGGAGTGGGATATAATGGGATGCGGTGCCGGGGAAGGGGGCGTTAATGGGATATAAAAGAGTGGGATATATAATGGGATAATGAGAGAGGCCGGGTCCCGGGGAGGGGCGTTATGGGATCGATATAAAGGCGTGGACATAAAGAAATACTGGGATATAAAGGAGGTGGAGGGGGAGGGGTAGTGGGTGCCCGGGAGGAGCATTAATGAGATATAAAGGAGTGTATATTATAGGATTTCCCGGCCAAATTCGCGTGTTTGTCATTCGAATTCATTTACTTTGCATTTAAGTTAGCGCAGATCGGCTTTGCCATGCCAATCATCATTCAATTTTCCAGCTTTTGTATTTAATTTAGGATTTTGGTCGAAGGGTTTCATAGATCTATCATTCAATTTAGAAACTACTCAACTAGCATTCAAATTAATATTCACTTGTCGAAGCGTAATTTTTATCATTCAAATTAGCACCTGTCATTCGTATGCGTAATATTTTTATTCAAGTTAGGAATGTTAGGGGGAAGAATTGCAACAACATTTTACAGTATTTAAATAATGCAGTTAAAATGCATGATTTGTCATTAGGGTCTAAGCTGTTATTCCATTTATTTGTTTGCAGGACAATGCAGATAGGTGTAGTCAGACATAAAGTAGAGAAGGGGCGAAATCAAGGGATATGGCATTTCTGCACGGACATGTTCATATACCCGGGAAAGGTGGGTGTACCCTCAATCGCCCTTTTTTCTTTACTACAGACTCGGAATTTTACAAAAGTAATTCACATCGTCTCTTATACCCAGCACACCCCTCTGTTTTTCTTAAAGAGTTTCATAGTTTACCTGCCCGCCAGCAGATCGATGGCTAAGACATGGCTAAATAATTAATCATGTTCAAATTGTTGACTCTAGTCCCTCCCTACTCCAGTCCAGGCGCGCCGGAAGCAGTTTGGGACTGGGGGGGCAAACATTCCAGGGGGCTCACATTCCAGGGGCAGTGACGTAATGAGAAAAAAAGTTCGGAAGGGGGGGCAGACGAAAAATCTGCATCACCACCAGTCTTACATGCAGTTCCCTCGGAACGTTTTTCAAAGTGGAGTATTATCGATCAGGTAGAGTGTAAATTGGCGTGGGGTCCAGGGCATGAGCCTCGGCAGGTGTCAAGGGGCTGAGCCCCCGGAAGCTCAGGGCTTTTAGGTATTTAATTACGGTTAGATGAGCATCCAGGGGCCGTCTTATGGCCCTTGGTGGGTTCCAGGGGGCAGAGCCCCCTGAAGCTCAGGGGTTTTTAGGTATTTAATTACGGTTAGATGAGCATCCAGGGCCCTCTGTAAGGCAATTGACGTGTTCCAAGGAGGGGGGGGGGGGAGAGCCCCAAGAAGCTCAGAGGTTTTAATATTTAACTACAGTCAGATGAGCATCCAGGGGCCGTCTTATGGCCCTTGGTGTGGTCCAGGGGGCAGAGCCCCCGGAAGCTCAGGGGTTTTAGGTATTTAATTACGGTCAGATGAGCATCCAGGGGCCCGCCTTAGGGCCCTTGGTGGGGTCCAGGGGGCAGAGCCCCCTGAAGCTCAGGGGTTTTTAGGTTTTTAATTAAGGTCAGATGAGCATCCAGGAGGCCGCCAAAGGGCCCTTGGTGGGGTCCAGGGGGCAAAGCCCCGGAAGCTCAGGGGTTTGAGGTATTTAATAACGGTCAGATGAGCTTCCAGGGGCCCGCCTTAGGGCCCTTGGTGGGGTCCAGGGGGCAGAGCCCCCGGAAGCTCAGGGGTTTTATGTATTCAATTACGGTCAGATGAGCATCCAGGGACCCGCCTTAGAGCCCTTGTTGGGGTCCAGGGGGCAGAGCCCCTGGAAGCTCGGGTTTTTTAGGTATTTAATTACGGTCAGATGAGCAACCAGGGGCCAGCCTTAGGTCCCTTGGTGGGGTCCGGGGGCGGAGCCCCCGTAAGCTCTGGGGTTTTAAGCATTTAATTACGGTCAGATGAGCATTTTTTATACCTTATTTGTGACATTGGCAGGTCACTTATTTTTTTCTCCGTCTTTCTTTCTTTTTCTCTTTAACAAACTTTTTCAAAAAGGAGGGGGGGGGGGGCTCGAGCCCAGCCACTTTGCAGACCATGACATAAAGGCTTCTAAATTCGCGTATTTCGCCTGACTGTAATTTGGGAATTTCTTATTTTCCAACAAATGCATAAAAAGGTATGACTTACAAAAAAAATGGAGAAAAAATGCCGGAAAATCATGTCACAACATCAACATTTGTAAATCACTTGTTTCGAATAAGAAATACATCACCCCCCATCAGTACGCCAGCGTTCAGGGGCTCATGTCTTCTCACCCCTATAACAAAAAAACGGACACGCTTTCCCATTCTCGCACAATATGTCCACGATATGCGCGTATCGCTATTACAGAGACCTCCATTGATAAATACCGTATAGGTGGCATGCGCAATGTTTATGAAATTTAATTCCTGTGAACTTTCCTTTTCTTTGAATGGAATTGTATATGTGATTTAATTCAGGTTTTTATTATTGTTACGTTCTTTTGGATTAAAAATACAAACCATGTTTACTCCTTTACTGTTTTTTTTTTTTTTTTTGAGGGGGGGGGGGGCGTTTTGGGGGGGCAAAAATGCGTTTTGCCCCCCCACTTTTTTGACTGGGGGGGCAACTGCCCCCCCTGCCCCCCCACTTCCGGCGCCTATGCTCCAGTCACAATATTATGCCCTTCTTCCATAATGATTTATGATGAAATTATGATCAATTTATGATAAAACATAAGACAAACAACTTCCTTACATGAACATTTACAAATATACTGAGACCATCAGGTCCGTAGATGCAAGTCGTTTTTTTCTTCTTAACCATCAAACTTAAATGCTGATGAATATCAGATAAATATAATAATAATAAGTGTATAAATGCAAGAAAATGAAATATGATGAAATACACATGAAAAAACAATCTTGAAAGAAAAAGAATGAGCTATAAAAAGTGTGTAATAAACGAGAAATGTATAATGACCATCAATTTAAGTGCACAAAGTGCTAATTTGAATGCTACAAATGAATTAGAATGCTAAAAGTACACCGTCGCGTTGTCAGAAAATCGTGTTGCGCCAAATCGAATGACCAAATAGCGAAAGAAGCATAATGTTCGTTAACTTGAATGAAACATACGTAGATTCTAACGAAAAGTTCATAGATTTGGAAACTAGAAAAGGGAATATAAACCCGAGATATACCTGACTGCACTAAAACCGTCGAATTTGAACGCAAGACAAATTAATTTGAATGACAAACTCGCGAATTTGGCCGGGAAATCCTATAATACCTACTTCGTTGTAAGGGGTTCTATTAATTATGAACAGTGGGTAGGGTTGTTTGAGGTAGATGAGAAGGGGGCGGGCATAGTGATGTAGACGTGATGGTTTGGTTTGGTGGAGAGGGGAAAAGGGGAAAATGGGGGGGGGGGGGGTTAAAGGGATACAAGCACTGTATATTAGCTACTTTTTTGAGGTTTTTTTTTTAAATTATGAATAGAGGGCAGGATTATTAGAAGGTGTTGAGAGTTGGTTATTGTCATGTAGCCGCGATGGTTGCGGGCTTAGTGAAGGGCAGATGCGGCCCCCTGGCAAAAAAAGTGTTAACAAAAATGGGCCCCCATCCCTGGCTAAAAAAAAGAAGGGGAGAGGGGAGATGGTAACCATAATTTTATCTTCAAAAACAAAAGAAATAATTGCTTCCCCTTCCCCCCCCCTCCCCGCATATTCGCCGCAATTTTGTTTTCTTCATGAAAACAAAATAATAGTGCTCTTTACCCCCACCCCCCCCCCCTCGCTTATTCCCGACCGGCTGATCCGTCGCAAAATATTTTCTAACGAATGGAGCCCCCTCGCCCCTGCTCGCAGATGGCTGAATCCGCCACTGGTGGAGGTGTGGGGGTCACGGGGATATCAAGGAGTTTATTACCTAATTGGTTTTAAGGAGTTTCATTACTTAGGAACAGTGGATAGGAATGTTTTTTGATGATGAGAATGGGATGGGCATAACAATGACGAAGCCTTGGTGGTTAGGGGCTAAGCGGAGGAAGAAGGGGTTTAAAGAGATATAGAAATTGCTACTATTATCTTTTTAGTGTGTATGTTTTAATTGAGATTTTTTTTTTTATAATTTAATCCAAATTAGAAGCATATTATAGTTGTAATGTGATGCAATTCATAACGCTTTGAATATGTGATTGATGTTAATACATATGGACAATTCCACGACATAAGGGACAAAGATGTCATAATACAGACCATAAAGTCAGGGGCGGTGATCCGGAGGGACGGGGGGGGGGACACCTCCCCCCCTCAATTTTTTTTAGGGGGATCGTCCCCCCCTGAAAATTTGAAAAAGTGCAAAAAATAAGTGTATAGCAAATACTGACTAAAGACTGCAACAAACTTTAAGGCTCTGGAAGGCCCATGAGTGCAGCGTTTAGAGAAATAAAAATGCAAAAATCTTCTCGCTCGGTAGCTACGCTCCCTCGTATAATATTCTTCAGAGTTTACAAGTAAATATTGTAGAAAAGTGAAGTATGAAAAATGTATATCGCTTGTTTTTATACAACTGTTTTACTAAGGAATGTAATTTGTTAATACATCAAAGCTTCAAAAACCTGTGAGGGGATAGTCACTTCCGTCATCGCCACCCCTCTCGTTCACTGTGCTCCCTCGCACTGGCGTAATGATGGAGGGGGGAGCTTGGGGGCAGTTGCCCCCCGAATAAAATTCAAACGTGGTTTATTTCTAATTCGATACCAGTGATTTACAAATGTTGCTGAAATGGCATGGTTTTTCCCTGAACTTTCGGGTGCTCTGCCCCCTGGACCCCACCAGGGGCCCTGAGGCGAGCCCCTGGTTGCTTATCTGACCGTAATTATATGCCTAAAAACCCCGCACCATGACCCCCGCCGGGGCTTTGTGACTTGACCTTAAGCCAATTTACGCTCCACTTACTTCGCTCGCTTTGCTCTGCTTGACCGATTTTTTTTTAGCCCCCCCCCCCCTTTGAAAAACGTTCCGCGGGGCCTGTATGTACCATGTAAAAGTTGGTGTGATGCTGAATTTTTTCTGCCCCCCCCCCCAAAAAAAAACAAAAAACAACAACAACAACAACAACAACAACACGTTTTTGCTCATTACTACACTGCTCCCCGTCCCTAGCATTTCGTCCCCCCGGTCATGAAAATAAATCACCGTCCCTGCATATATAGTTACACAATACTTGAGTTGAGTTTTAAGAATTGTTATATTTTGTACAAATGGCGGCCCTTTATATATTCAAAATGGCTGCCGTATTTTTTCAATCACATGGATGAAGTTACCAGAGAAAAACTTTACCAAATATTATAAGGAGAAAAAATAATTAACAAATCTGAACATAGATTTACCATGGAAGATAGTATATCTGCAAAGCGCTTAGAGACATTGTATTAAGCGCTATATAAAAGCGGAATATTATATTAAAGTCAATTACCACAAACATGGGTATTCCAAAAGGAGGTGATATACAGTGCGTCCAATAAAAACGAAACCAAGAATTATCGATGCATTATCGTAACTTAATCACAATTATAATTAATAAAGAAAAACATATTTGTAAAGCTTAGATCCTCTTCTTTCATTTTGATGCAGCTCATATAATGCATATTTCACGCATGAGTGATTGAAAACAATTTGAAGAGAGGGTACCAAAAGGTCATTTGGCGAACGCTATTTGAATGTATTTCAAAGAGAAAATCATATTTCTAGAAAGCACATTTTCTGCCCTTTCATATGACACCTCAATCAGGAAAAATGAGCCAGGAATAACAAAGTTATGTTGTTTCAAGTAGGGCCTAATGCTTGCATTTTCATAATTTGATTAACAAATTCGTTTTCACTGGCTGCCCGCCGCAGCAACAAACAGAGTTGACAAAAGACTTAATTCCATTTTGTTGACGATCAGCCATGCATGAAGTCTTTCGTCTTCTTTTTGACTAATTTATAAACGGGTAATCCCCCCCCCCCCCCTCTCCTCGAGCATACGCAGAACAAACTTATGTGTAAATGGGCGTTTCACCCGGTCGTCACATCCCAGTTTCATAGTATAAAATTTAGAGTAAGTGAGCACTTTTGAGATGTGCTGCTCAGTCTGCTTTTGAGTGGATTTTTCCCATAAGTTCTTTTCCAATTTACATCATTGTTACAAACTGATGGGTTTTACATATTTTAAAGAGGCCTAAGTAGTAAGTACAATGAGAAATACAAGAAAGCGTGCAACGCAAAAGGAATTCCTCTTGTCACTTTATTTTCTTTCTTACAAGACCCTCAGCTCATCGATGAGGAGATAACCATAATTATGCACAGTCGTGATGACCGTCTATTCAGGCGCGGATCCTGGGGAAGTGCAAGCGGGCCTTGCCCCCCCCCCCCCCCCACACACACACCTAAAAAGAGAGAGAGAGAGAGAGAGAGAGAGAGAGAGAAGGAAAATAAGGGAAAGGGAGAGAGGAGAGAAAGGGAAAGAAAGAAGAAGAAGAAAAGAAAAAGGGGAAGAAGGAGATCGGGGGGGGGGTCGAAAGGGCCTTGCCTCCCAGCTGTTACCCCCCCCCCTCCTCCCATCAAAAAAAAAAAGCGGAAGAAGAAAAGAAAAAAAAGCGGGATATACAGTTTTCAATTTTCCCGTCAACAAGTTGTAGTTCGGGTCGCCAAAAGGCCCTTGCCCTCAACCCCAACCCCAAAAAGGGGGAAGGGAAAGAAAAGAGGAGAGCTAAAAGGGAACACTAAAAAGAGGAAGAAGAAAAGAAAAGGGTGAAAAGGAGGGGAGAACGGTTGCGATTAATCCCGCCAACAACGTGTGGATCGGGGGGGGGGCGAAACCCTTGCCTCCCCCCCCCCCCCCCCATCAAACCTAAAACAGAGGGAAGGAAGGGAAGGGAAAGGAAAAGAGGAGAAAAAGGGAAAGAAAAAAGAGAGAAAGAAGAAGGTATAGGGGGAGGTCAGTTGCGATTTTCCCCGCCAACAAGGTGTAGGTCGGGGATGGGCTTATTGGAAGGGGGGGGGGACAGATGCCTCCCAAATATTATTTAAACGTGGTTTATTCTAATTCGCTACCGGTGATTTATAAATGTTGCTGAAATAACATAATTTCCCGAAATTTTTCCTCAATCTTTAGTAAATTATACTTTTGTATGCGTTTGTTGGAAAATGGCGAATTCCTAAAGAAAGAAAGAAAGAATAGTGACCTGCCTTTGTCACAAAATAATGAGGTGTCAACATTTGCTCATCTGACCGTGATTAAATACATAAACCCCCTAAGCTTCCGGGGCTCTGCCCATTGGATTCCGCCTAGGGCTCATCTGACGGTAATTAAATGCCTAAAACCCCTGAGCTCCTGTGGGCTCCGCCCCCTGGCCCCACACCAATTAGTGACCTGCCAGTGTCACAAATAAGGTATCAAAATATGCTCATCTGACCGTAATTACATGCATAAAACCCCTGAGCTTCCGAGGCTCCGCCCCCTCGACCCCGTCAAGGGCCCTAAGGCGGCCCCTGCATGCTTGTCTGACAATTATAAAATGCTTAAAAACCCTGAGCTTCTGGAGGCTCCGTCCCCTTGACCCCACGCCAATTCGTGACCTGACGGTGTCACAAATAAGATATCAAGATATGCTCATTTAACGGTAATTTTAAGGTATAGAACCCCTGAGCTTCTGGGGGCTCCGCCCCCTGGAGCACACGTTAATTCGTGACCTGTCAGTGTCACAAATAAGTTATCAAAATATGCTCAACTGACGGTAATTTAATGTATAAAACCCCTGAGCTTCTGGGATCTCGGCCCCCTGGACCCCACACCAATTGGTGTCCAGCTGGAAGTATCACAAATAAGGTATCAACACAAGCTCATCTGACCGTAATTAAATGCCTATACTCCCTGAGCTTCTGGGGGCTCCACCCCTTGACCCCCGCATATTTGTCATATAATTTTGTAATGGAGAGAAAAATAAGTCATTCAAACTCCGAAATAGCGTACAACATACTAATAATAGCTCTATCCAGGTGCGGATACAGGGGGGGGGGGCGACGGCCCAGAAACCCGGCCAGAAACATGAGTTCGAAGTGGACCCAGGGCCCTCACTTATTCGTATATAGGCCAAGGTCCCGCGGTTCAGCTACCCATTCTCCGAGGTTTGGGTTTTAGGTCTATATGATTGAAACAAAGTGCCGATGATCGCTTTACAATAGGGCGTACAAGTTACAACGTTCAAAAGTATGTCAGGACTCAGTTAGCTTAAGGTCCATCTGTCAAATCATCATGCCGTAAGTCACAGGGCCCGCATTGCCTGCGCTACTATGGGGTTCGGGTGGGGGGGGGGGGGCTCGAGCCCCTTCCCCCTCTTTTTTGAAAAAGTATGTTAAAGAGAAATAGAAAGAAACCAACCAAGGCAAGAACTCATTTTTTAAACTGCAAAATGCGAGACCACATTTACCTACATAAAAGCGCGGTTTAGCGAACCTAGTAATAGCAAATGCGAGAAGTAAGGACACGAGTGCATCGTCAAGCATGTCGGCAAAGCTTCCGAATTCTGCAGTTTGTGGATTCACAAAATCAGTTCCGTAAAAGCGATCTTAAAACCCTAATTTGTTCAGGAAATTACACACTTTTATCGCCAGAATCTAGGTAACAACACTTTATTCAGTTGTATAGGTGCGCAAAAGACGAACTGTGGGTCTAAATTTTTCTTTTTCAATCTGCGTATAATTATATGCAAATTATTTCGAACAAAATTAGTCTCATGCACATCGTTTACAAGTATCACATATGGTTGTCACTGTTACACTTTATAGACAGATTGGATAAATGTGTAAATCATTAAAATTATAATCATTATACGATGCGAAAATGATTCTGTCCAGCTTTCTAAAACCAACTAGGGAATTACTTACCGCTTTTGCATAATTTGTGCGTGAGATTTGGTTTTTTTCTTATAAGTGCCCCTTTACATCTCCGATGAGCGGGCACGTAGCCACGGGGGGGGGGGGATCACGTGCCCCCAAAAAATTCAAGATCGGTTGAACTTTTTTAGACCCCTTTTTTTACCTCGATCGATTACATGTATGTGCCCCCCCCCCCCAACATCAAACTCTGGCTACGTGCCTGCCGATAAGTGCATGCCCTTATTCAAATAATAGAGGTGCCCCCTTTAATTCTTTAATAAACACCCCTTTTCATCTCTGACAAGTGCCCCTTTTTTGACACGTGCGCCTTATCACACAATTAGTGCCATTTTCCTCCTGATAAATGCACTTTTCCGTTGTTGTTGGGGGGGGGTGGGTGTAGAGGCCAACGATTACCGACAAAACTAGCCACCAATTACCGACAAAAATATTTATGCCAACAAGTGTCCCAATGTCTACAAATTTAAGCCTATAGACCCGTGGCGAGGAGCTTAATTATTTTTAAGTCCACCTGCCCCCCCCCCTACCCCCCCCCCCCCCCCCCCCGCTAGCCCCAAACCATCGAGGCTACATGACGAGCCCTCCCCCTTCCCATCACCCTAAACTGATCCTATCCACTATTCAATATAAATAAAACCCCTGAGAAAGACGAAGGTAATATACACTCATTTATAGCCAATAAACGTCCCTCTCCGGCACCCTCCCCCTCCCCGGCCCCCTCCCACTCCTTTATATCCGATTACCGCCCCTCCCCGTCACCTAGTATCCCAGTATGCCATTCCCTTATATCCAATAAACGCCCTCCCCGCCCCGCCGCCCCCGCTTGCCCCAAGCCATCGAGGCTACGTGACTATGCCCTCCTCCTTCCCATCACACCCCTAAGAAAGACGAAGGCAATATACACTCCTTTACATCCAATAAGCGCTCCCTCCGGCACCCTCCCCCCTCCCCGGCCCCCTCCCACTCCTTTATATCCGATTAACGCCCCTCCCCGGCACCCCTCCTAGCATCCCATTATCCCACTCCCTTATATCCCATAAACACCCTCTCCGCCCCCCCCCCCCCCCGCTCTCCCCCTTCCCATCACCCTAAAACCATCGTAACCACTGTTAAAAATTAGTAAAACCCCTTGGAAAGACGAAGGTAATATATTCTTCTTTATTTCCACGCCCCCCCCCCCACCACCCCACCCCCTACAGTAGCCCCTAACCATATATGATACACGAATCTGCCCAACTCCCTCTTACGAGTCAACCTCAAACAAACCTGCCCTTGATTCAACATTAGGAAAATCCCTTTAAACGAAGTAGGTAATATACACTCCTTTATATCCCATTAACGCCCCCTCTCAGCCCCCCCCCCCCCCCTCCCTACTCCACCCCGGTAACCTCTGATCATCCAGGCTACATGACCATGCCCTCCCTCTTCTCATCACCCTCAAACAATCCTATCTGCGGCAAGACATTGATCTGCATTTACCACAATCAACCCAGGTGATGTAAATGGGTACCTGGCAGGAATTAATTCCTTGAAATGCTAGAGCGCTGCAGTGGCTGCCTTGCTAAAGCCAGGGTAATAATCGGGGCAGCGCCAGGAGCGTCACAACGTGACGGACATGTGCGCTATATAAGAAGCTACCATTATTATTATCAGGTGGGCTGTATGTAATACAGACCACCTTATAATTTTGTTAAAATTGCCTTTATTATTATTATTTATTATTTATTATTTATCAGGTGGGCTGTATCTAATACAGACCACCTTATAATTTTGTTAAAATTGCCTTTATTATTATTTATTATTTATTAGGTGGTCTGTTGAAAACAGATCACCTATTGTTTTCGTCAGAATTTTCTTTCTTTATTAGATGGTCTGTTGAAAACAGATCACCTATTGTTTTCGTCAGAATTTTCTTTATTATTTATTATTTATTTTTATTTCTCCCCACTTTTTTGTTTATCGGTTAACTCAAGATCGGTTGTCTTAATTTCTTTCAATTTTGACACAGTCATAGGTCATTGTCATGAGACGTGACAGGAACATTTCAAGGTCATCAGGTCATCGTGACGTCATCCAGGCGCCATTTTGTGAAATCACGTTATCCATCATATCTTCGTGATGCATAAGCAAAGGTCATTAATATTCATATCACATATACTTCAGGTCAAGGGTCAACAGGTCATGTCATCAAAGGTCACATAAAGGTCACGACGCGCACTTACGCGTCCGTCAAAATTTACAAATGCTCAAAATCACTTAACTATTAAAGGAGAGTACGAATCAGGTCATTTTAAGCATTTCAAAATTTTCCGTCCGTAAGTGTCCCCGCGCGCGTTGCGCGCGCTCATAGCGCGCGGAAAAGGTCAAATTCAAAATTTTTACATGATTTAGATTCCTCTTACCGTAAATGACAATTTACATTTTTTTTCAGTCACCCTTGACCTTTCATAAGGCCGTGAGCGCGCGTCAAAGTTCAAAATCCGCGCGTGCTGCTATGGGCAATATAATGCAAATTTGATCAAAAACATGCCATTTTAAAAATCATAATAGCTCTTCAGATAGTCCATTGACCCCAACTTTTATATCATGGTTAGAAAAAGCATGAGTTGGAGATATGATTCCATGTCTCATTTGACCCTCAATTGACTCATGACGTCATCATAATGGCCTCCGAACTCAAAATTTCAATTTGCATATTATGACGTCATCATATTTTTGGAAAATTGATTGTATCTTTGTAAATATTGATTAATTTTCTTCCAAATTTTGATATGTTCTACCTGAGAATATTGTCTACAAATGCAGTCACCACGATATTTCATTTTGACAAGGGCATCATGGCGTATTTTCGCGATTAAAGGAGGCATGTCAATTTTTCACATTTTGCGTGTATTCTCTATGGGACATGACTTTTTCTCAAAACTGGATTCTACATGCTCGTCTTTCGGGAGCAATATCTCCGTCGTTTTATCTTTGTTTACGCTGAGCTTTGAGTATGTTGTAGCTGAGACAATAAGATATCACAGGTGTGCCCTTTATTTTTCGATCAGATGCCGGGATCATGCTCATATCTCACTTGCAAAGAGGGATTTGAGAATTCCATTTTCCGTTTACGTGTATTCTCTATGGGAAATGTTTTGGTATATCGGTAACGCACTTGACTTCCGACCTCGAGGTCCCTGGTTCGAGTCCGGGCGTCTCCAACAATTTTTTTTCTTCATTTTTTTTTCTTTTTTGACTTTTCAATGATCATAAAATTGAAAACAGACCTAATTCGTCACCATGACGAATTCAATTTCTAGTTATTATCAGGTGGGCTGTATCTAATACAGACCACCTTATATTTTTGTTAAAATTGCCTTTATTTATTTATCAGGTGGGCTGTATAACGTACAGACCACCTTACAATTTCGTTAGAATTGCCTTTATTTATTTATTTATTTATTATATATTTTTCTTATTTCTAACCACTTTTTTGTTGGCAAGATAACTTAGAAATGGCTCAATCAAATGCATTGAAATTTGGCACACATATGTATAGGCATATGTACAAAGCACAATAACGTTTTCAACATTGACCTTCACTGATGACGTCATCTAGGCGCCATTTTGTAAAATTTTACGAAAATCAACTCATGATCATATCTTCATAACCAAAAGGTATTTGTCATTCATATTTATTATGATCAAGGTCAATATCCGTCCGGTCAATTTCATGTCAAATAACGCGCGCGTGCGCGTACGTCCGCGCGTCAATGCGCGCGCAAAATTTTAAAATGCTTAAAATCGTCTCAAAATCATTTTTCATACGTTTTAGGCCATTCTAAGCATTTTATAAAAAATCGCGCACACGCGCATGCGCGCGCGTTTTCGCGCGTAAAACTATTACACAACATAGAATCGCCATTTTTTTCTTTCATCATATTCCAAATATTTTGACAAACGAATTGATACCATGTTTATCTCTTTATGACTATTAATAACGGAATGATCGACCGTTTAACATAAATTTCCTTGTGCGCGAGCTCTTGTAATACAGCATATATGGGCAAAAACATGCCTATACAAAATCCATTGTAGCTCTTTAGGATGCAAGGTGACCCCAATTTTTGTCATATTTTAATAGAGTATGATTAGGAAATATTTTTTGATGTCTCATTTGACCCTCAAGTAACTCATAACGCCATCATAATGGCCTCCGAACTCAAAATTCCAATTTGCATATTATGACGTCAGCATATTTATGGAAAATTGATTGTATCTCTGTAAATATTGATCGATTTTCTTCCAAATTTTGATATGTACTAGCTGATACAATTTTCTACAAATGCAGTTGCTACTATCCTTCATTTTTACAAAGGCATCATGGCATATTTTTGCGATTAAAGGAGGCATGTCAATTTTTCACATTTTGCGTGTATTCTCTATGGGACATGACTTTTTCTCAAAACTCAATTCTACATTCCCGTCTTTCGCGAGCAATATCTACGTCGTTTTAGCTTCATTTACGCTGAACTTCGAGTATGTTGTAGCTGAGACAAAAAGCTATCTCAAATGTACCCTTTATTTTGTCTCAATTTTTTGTTGGATCAGCCCACCTATACTTGTTCCAAACAAGTATTACAAATCTAGTTTATTTTTCTTATTTTGACCCACTTTTTTGTTAGCAAGATAACTTTGAAATGGTTCAACAAAATATCTTGAAATTTGACACACATATGTATAGGCATATGGACAACGTCATCTAGGCGCCATTTTGTGAATTTTTCTGAAAATCAACTCATGATCATATCTTCATAACCAAAAGTTATTTCTCATTCATATTTATCATGTTCAAGGTCAACATCAGTCCGGTTAATTTCAGGTCAAAAAACGCGCGCATGCGCGTACGTCCGCGCGTCAGTACGCGCGCAAAAATTTTAAATGCTCAAATTCGTCTCAAATTTTTTTTTGCATACGTTTCAGGTCATTTTAAGCATTTTATAAAAAATCGCGCACACGCGAATGCGCGCGCGTTTTCGCGCGTTACACCATTACACAACATAGAATCGCCATTTTTTTTTCTATGAGGATATTTCTCATATATTTTCAAACAATTTGATACCATGTTTATCTCTTTATGACCATTAATAACAAGATGAGCGTCCATTCAAGATAAATGTTCATGCGCGCGAGCTCTTGTAATACATAGCATATATGGGCAAAAACATGCCTATACAAAATCCATTATAGCTCTTTGGGATGGAACTGGACCCCCAATATTTTTTCATATTTTGATAGAGAATGAGTCGGAAATATGCTTCAATGTCTCATTTGGCTATTAAAAATATTTTGACATCATCATAATGGCCTTCGAACTAAAAATAGGACTTTGCATATTATGACGTCAGCATATTTATGGAAAATTGATTGTTTCTCTGTATATATAGATCAATTTTCTTCAAAATTTTGATATGTTGTAGCTAAGATAATTTTCTACAAGTTCAATTGTAACCATTTTTCATTTTAATGACGTCATCAGAGTGAAAATTTCGATTAAAGGCCTCATGTCAGAAATTTCACAATTTGCGTTTTATGACTACAGAAGGTGAATTTCGTTCATGTAATGAATCTACATGATATTGTTTATTAAGAATTTTTAAGCAGTTTCTCGCTTATTTTTGCTCTATTTTGTTTTCAAATTTTAGTTGACCAGCCCACCTATACTTGTTCCAAACAAGTATTATATGTCTAGTTATAATTAATTTTTAAAAACCGAAGTAGGTATAATATATACTCCTTTCCCCTGAACCTCCTCACCCCAACAACTCCCACCCCTACACTAACCAATAACCATCCGCCACGTCACTAAACCCACCTCCTTTTCATCACCCTCAACCGATCTTGCCCCATGTTCATAATTAATAAATACCCGTAACGTACACTCCTTTATATCCCATTAACGCCCCACCCCTCTAGCCCAGCAGCCCCTCCATTTATACCATTTTATCCCACTCCCTTATATCCCGTTAACGCCCCTCTCCGGCACCCTCCCCGGCCCACTCCCACTCCTTTTTATCCCATTATTCCTTTGTATCTCAGTCATTTATATCCCATTATTGAACGCCCCTCACCGGCACCCTTCCTAGTACCCCATTATCCCACTCCCGTATATCCCATTAACGCCCCTCTCCGTCTACCCCCACCCCCTGCCGCTAGTCCCAAACCATCGAGGGTATATGGTTATGCCCTCCCCGTTCCCATCACCCTATAAACAATCCTATCCACTGTTCAAAATGATTAAACCCCTCAGAGAGACGAAGGTAATATAATACTCCTTTATTTCCCCATTAAACCCCTCTCCAACAACCCCATCCAGACTAGCCTCTTTCCATCACTGCTACTTCACTATGCCCGCCCCTTTCTCATCATCCTCAAACAATCCTATACACTGTTCATAGTAAATAAAACCCTTAAGACGAAGGAGGTATAATATATACTCCTTTATTTCCCCTGCACCCTCCCCCCCGCTCCAACAACCCCTATCTCCCTATACTAGCCCCTAACCATCCAGCCCACATCACTAAGCCCAACTCCTTTCCATCACCCTCAAACAATCCCACCCACTGTTCATAATTAATAAAATCGCTTAAAACGAAGTAGGTAATATACGCTCCTTTATATCCCATTAACGCCCCTCTCAGCCCCCCCCCCCCCCTTCACCCCGGTAGCCTCTGATCATCCAGGCTACATGGCCAGGCCCTCTCTCTTCTCATCACCCTCAAACAATCCTTTCTACGGTTTATAATTAATTTTAAAAACCTTAAGACGAAATAGGTATAATATATACTCCTTTATTTCCCTTGAACCCCCTCACCCCCACAACCTGTTTTGGTGAGACATGATAACCTTCGATGTACTCTTAATTGCACTGAACCATATTACCGCATAGTCCCGTATATGCCTATCTACGTCTGCCAACATCACAATTCTGTTTTGATGACCTAGCGGAAACTCATCGATTATCACAAATTTTCGTCACACGTCTATGAATTCTGTTTGGTAAGAACATCATCTTGAATCTACTATATCTATGCTTGGAATAATTTATTCCTTGGGATACAGAAGTCTTATAAATCAGGACCAATATGACACCCAGTGTTTCTACGAATAAATGCAAAGGAAATCCAGGTACTGACACTTTCATTTACAAGCTGCCAAAAGGGATAACAATTCCAAGCATTAGTTTTGCTATCAATCTTATTTGCCGCTCAGGTTTGCCTGGCAGTGACAATGATATTGATAATGAAATTGTTGAGAACAATCTCGTGAGAATATACCCAATCTGAACCGTTCAATTTGCCACCATTTTATTCTGTTACACAATGAGGGTGTACATGATGCCAATAATGACACAAACGGGAATAGTGACTGTACAAAGAACTTCGTTCGTAGAAGTTGCTTGATATGTAAAAAGGAGCTGATTAATTGCAATACCAAGGATATTTTGTGTGATAATTGCACAGATCTACCAAATAAAGTCAAATCATTGGAAGCTTCTGTCCTTGACATCGTTACAAGGTTGAACGACCAATATTGTGACCATATATCAATTGACGAGTCCTTAATAGGATCTACTGTCGAGAGTCCCAACAAAGGGAATAATAGACCTGTGTCTCCTGCTGAAGTTAGCGAGACGATTCAAACAGTCGCTGACTTAGAGTGCCACGAACAAAACGTTATTAATCCCTCTCTACAGGAACAGTTCGACGAATACAAAACTAAACAAAAGCAACTGCACGCCCTGACAAAATCCAATCAAACCAATGTGATTGAGAATGCCCCTATTAACACTGACATTCAAACCACAAGGGATTCCATGACAAGAGAGAACGAAACATCACATGATGGAAACCCCGTTTCCATGAATGAGCGGAATCAGAAATCTATGCAAACACAAAGACCGATGAAAGCGGATGTGCTGATAATTGGGGACTCTATGACGAAACAAATCAGACCATCCAAACTTTCTCGAAGCAAAAACATTATCTGCAGAACTCTGAATGGAGCGAAAATTGAGGATGCACACAATGATGTATGTAAGTTCGCTAATGAGTATGAAGTAAGCGAAGTTGTCGTACATCTCGGCACAAATAACTTGCAATGCGATGAATCAGATGTAATAATTGCTAAAACAATCTCACTTCTTGAACAAGTCCATACAATTCCTGGGGTCAAGACCGTTGCTACTTCAACCATCATCCATAGACTGAATGAAACGAATCAAGAATATACCAAAGTTTCAGAGGTGAACGCAGCCATCAAACTTTCAGCCAATCAACGAAGTTGGCTCGTCATCGATAATGACAATATCGACCCTGGCCTTCATCTCAACGCAGATGGCGTACATCTCAATCGGACGGGGACGATCACGTTTGCACAAAATATCATTCACTTTCTGCGGCGATCATCTAGACCAACATCGATGGACTCGCAATACAAGTCTCTGCAATCCTATGATGTTGATTTTCCACCCCTGAATGATAACAAAATTCCACAGAACGGAGGAGATGATGGATTGACATCAACCCAATTTAGCTATCCAACGTGGACGCCCCAGCAAGACGCACAGAAGCACGAGCCTCCACCTTTTCCGTGGTACAGCTTCTCGAAATCTCGACGGAAGTCAGAAAACAGAGTGTTCCCAAAAGATTGGATGGACAGTCTTAAAACAGCCAGGAATCTCCTGAACAATCGTTACCACTAAATGCCACTACTTGTGACAATATCACCTTTACTTCTAAAAACAGTCTCAATCCAACTGGCTCACAAACTGATGTAAATTGGGCCCACACCTGTAAGTACTTCGGAACTCAAGATGAATTATTCAGCTGCCTTCCTAAAACAGGTTTAAAAATATGTCACATTAATATAAATTCAATTGTACCAAAGTTATCTGAACTTAAAATTGTACTTCAACATAATCCTTTCCATGTTGTTGCTGTCTCTGAAACCAAATGCGATGCTACCATATCTGATTCTGAATTAGACATTGAAAATTACAATATTTTCCGCAAAGACCGCAACCGGCATGGAGGGGGTGTGGCTCTGTACGTGAAAGATGACGTAAGTTGCCGGTTTGAAAATAATATTACATGCGACGATATTGAAGCCCTTTGGGTAAAATTATCGCCGAAACATTCAGAAACACTTCTTATATGTGTTATCTACAGACCTCCAAATTCGTCGTCAAGTTACTTTGATTTATTGAACGGAATGTTAAGTCAAGCTATCACCAATACAGATGTGGAAATGATATTACTTGGAGACTTAAATTGTGATATGTGTCCAAATAACATAGACTCTCTATCACGATCTCTCGAAGAGATGATGTCTGGTTTTCTTTTCGATCAACTGATTGATGTTCCAACACGAGTGACGACAA
This sequence comes from Strongylocentrotus purpuratus, assembly GCF_000002235.5. Lineage (NCBI taxonomy): Eukaryota > Metazoa > Echinodermata > Echinoidea > Camarodonta > Strongylocentrotidae > Strongylocentrotus > Strongylocentrotus purpuratus. Next base: position 477,613 of record NW_022145527.1, read on the forward strand.
CGTCGCAAACTATTATTGATCTTATATATTCCACTGACGTAGAAAATCACTCCTTGAATGGAGTGCTAAAAACATCATTTAGTGATCATTATATGATTTTCACCGTTTACGGTGATGCTGATATTACTCAAAAAGAAAATATCATAGAATGGAGAGATTTTAAGGGTTTTGAGTTTGCAGAATTCAATTTTTTACTTTCCCAAGTGCATTTTGAAGAATTATATCAGTGTAAGGATGTTAACTGTGCATGGGATATATGGTACAATCCGATAATAGAAATTGTAAATATGTGTGCACCATACAAAAGAAAACGTCTAAGAAATAATCCATGTCCTTGGGTGACAGGTGACGTCATTCAATTGATGAACACGAGGGACTACCTTCGTGATAAAGCAATACAGCTCTCGTCATCAGATTTTTGGGAACAATATAAAAAATGCAGAAATCTTATCACACGCGAACTCAAAAATCGTAAAAAATCATACATTACTTCATTATTGAACGACAAATCAGGAAACGCAAATGCGTTATGGGATGTTATGCGACGTCTTACTAAGAAAAGTCAGTCTAAAAATATAATATTGAATGTAAACGATTTTGAAATATCAGACTTAAAGGAGGTTGTTGAATATTTTAATACGTATTTTGTTGACTCCGTTTCTGAACTCACTAAAGGTTTTGAGCTCGAGACCGAAACTATTAAGAGATGTGAATCACTTGAAGAAAATCTGGAAAAACAAACAAACGGTGATTTACTTTACTTTTCAAATATCTCGATAGATTTCGTCATCAAACAAATAAAATCATATACTTGCAAAAAAGCAACTGGGTATGATGAACTCTCTGTTAAAATACTGAAATATATCTGTGATATTCCTCATGTAATGGAAAGTTTAGTATATATACTCAATTTGTCTTTGCATTCTTCAGTATACCCTGATGCTTGGAAGATAGCCCGAGTCCAACCAATTCCCAAAGGAGGGGATACAGCCATAATGAAAAACTACAGACCCGTGTCTATATTGCCGATTTTATCTAAAATAATTGAAAGGTTAGTTTATTTAAATATCTTTGAATATCTGTCTCAGCATAATCTATTTTATAAGAACCAATTTGGATTTCGTCCTAAGCACTCATGTGAAACAGCCCTATTGTGCATGTTTAACCAGTGGTCAGTTAATGTAGACAAAGGGTATTTAAATGGTGTAGCTTTTATAGATCTCCGACGTGCATTCGATACAGTCAATCTCTCCTCTTAAATAGATTACATCAATATGGTTGCTCTCCGCATGTAATTAAATGGTTTGAATCATACTTGAAAAATCGCCAACAATTTGTCTCATTAGGGAAAGAAAAATCAACATTTAGAAATATAACAATGGGAGTTCCACAAGGGTCCATCCTGGCCCCGCTCCTTTTTACTCTATTTGTTAATGACCTCCCATGTTCCATCTCAAATGGCATTGTTTATATGTATGCGGATGATACTACTATTTCTGTATGTGGAAAAAACTAAGCAAGAGGTAGAACTCAAACTGACAAAAGCTCTTGGTGAACTGAATTCTTGGCTGAATAATAATAAGTTGATTTTGAATAGTGATAAAACCAAAACGATGCTGCTAGGATCAAAGCAAAAGCTTAGATCATTAGATAACAGTATGCTGTCGATTGAATTAAATAGATGCCAATTGGAATGTGTATATACATATAAATGTTTGGAAGTTATAATTGATAACAGCAGGCGCGCCGGAAGCAGTTTGGGACTGGGGGGGCAAACATTCCAGGGGGCTCACATTCCAGGGGCAGTGACGTAATGAGAAAAAAAGTTCGGAAGGGGGGGGCAGACGAAAAATCTGCATCACCACCAGTCTTACATGCAGTTCCCTCGGAACGTTTTTCAAAGTGGAGTATTATCGATCAGGTAGAGTGTAAATTGGCGTGGGGTCCAGGGCATGAGCCTCGGCAGGTGTCAAGGGGCTGAGCCCCCGGAAGCTCAGGGCTTTTAGGTATTTAATTACGGTTAGATGAGCATCCAGGGGCCGTCTTATGGCCCTTGGTGGGTTCCAGGGGGCAGAGCCCCCTGAAGCTCAGGGGTTTTTAGGTATTTAATTACGGTTAGATGAGCATCCAGGGCCCTCTGTAAGGCAATTGACGTGTTCCAAGGAGGGGGGGGGGGAGAGCCCCAAGAAGCTCAGAGGTTTTAATATTTAACTACAGTCAGATGAGCATCCAGGGGCCGTCTTATGGCCCTTGGTGTGGTCCAGGGGGCAGAGCCCCCGGAAGCTCAGGGGTTTTAGGTATTTAATTACGGTCAGATGAGCATCCAGGGGCCCGCCTTAGGGCCCTTGGTGGGGTCCAGGGGGCAGAGCCCCCTGAAGCTCAGGGGTTTTTAGGTTTTTAATTAAGGTCAGATGAGCATCCAGGAGGCCGCCAAAGGGCCCTTGGTGGGGTCCAGGGGGCAAAGCCCCGGAAGCTCAGGGGTTTGAGGTATTTAATAACGGTCAGATGAGCTTCCAGGGGCCCGCCTTAGGGCCCTTGGTGGGGTCCAGGGGGCAGAGCCCCCGGAAGCTCAGGGGTTTTATGTATTCAATTACGGTCAGATGAGCATCCAGGGACCCGCCTTAGAGCCCTTGTTGGGGTCCAGGGGGCAGAGCCCCTGGAAGCTCGGGTTTTTTAGGTATTTAATTACGGTCAGATGAGCAACCAGGGGCCAGCCTTAGGTCCCTTGGTGGGGTCCGGGGGCGGAGCCCCCGTAAGCTCTGGGGTTTTAAGCATTTAATTACGGTCAGATGAGCATTTTTTATACCTTATTTGTGACATTGGCAGGTCACTTATTTTTTTCTCCGTCTTTCTTTCTTTTTCTCTTTAACAAACTTTTTCAAAAAGGAGGGGGGGGGGGCTCGAGCCCAGCCACTTTGCAGACCATGACATAAAGGCTTCTAAATTCGCGTATTTCGCCTGACTGTAATTTGGGAATTTCTTATTTTCCAACAAATGCATAAAAAGGTATGACTTACAAAAAAAATGGAGAAAAAATGCCGGAAAATCATGTCACAACATCAACATTTGTAAATCACTTGTTTCGAATAAGAAATACATCACCCCCCATCAGTACGCCAGCGTTCAGGGGCTCATGTCTTCTCACCCCTATAACAAAAAAACGGACACGCTTTCCCATTCTCGCACAATATGTCCACGATATGCGCGTATCGCTATTACAGAGACCTCCATTGATAAATACCGTATAGGTGGCATGCGCAATGTTTATGAAATTTAATTCCTGTGAACTTTCCTTTTCTTTGAATGGAATTGTATATGTGATTTAATTCAGGTTTTTATTATTGTTACGTTCTTTTGGATTAAAAATACAAACCATGTTTACTCCTTTACTGTTTTTTTTTTTTTTTTTGAGGGGGGGGGGCGTTTTGGGGGGGCAAAAATGCGTTTTGCCCCCCCACTTTTTTGACTGGGGGGGCAACTGCCCCCCCTGCCCCCCCCACTTCCGGCGCCTATGGATAACAGTCTTGACTTTAAAAAACATATCGAAAGTATTGCTTTAACTGTGAAACAGAAATTAGGAACTATTCGTCGATGTAAACATTATTTTGATAAAGCACAATTGAACAAACTGTACTGGGCTTTTGTAGTGCCCCATTTAATGTACTGTTGTACCGTTTGGTCTGGGAGATCTGAAGCAAACCATAGTAAACTGGAAAGATTACATAAGAGGGCAGCATATATGATATCTCGTTTTTCCTGGGAAACCCCATCTGAACAAGTGTTTGAAATTCTATCCTGGCCGAAAGTAGATCATCTGTTTTTTAGAGCATCTTGTTGCATGATTCATAAATGCTTACATAAAGCTGCACCTGAAGTACTAGGTGATAAGTTTATTTATATTGAAGCGATATCATCTCGAACAACAAGGAGCACAAATAAGATGCTAATTAGGATGCCACATGTTCGTACGACCTTTTATCAGAAGTCATTTATTGTCACAGGTCCATCAAACTGGAATAAATTACCCGAACGTATTCGATTTATAAAAAATATGAAACCATTTAAACAAGAATTGGCAAAATGGCAAAAGACATCCACATTTTAATATGATTATGGTATGATATAACTCTTCTTTTTCTCGTCTTTTTATATATTTTATCATATCTTCTTCTTGTTTTCTCTTGTTGGTTTGTTATTGTGGTTGTATGTTGCTGTTGTTTTTTGTGTTTTTTTTTAAATAAATTTTTACTGTTTGCTTCAATAGGATATATGGCATTTACAAATTTGTATCATATACATTTTACTAATTTCGTTATTCTCTATGTTCAAATCATTTTTTATAACCTGGTTTGCAATTTTAGTTTGTTAAAATCGTATTTTGTAACTGTCTATATTTATTTATATTTTTATATTTGTATCATATACATTTTAATCATTTCGTTATTCTTTATAATCAAATCCTTATTTATAACCTGGTTTGCAATTTTTTGTTTGTTAAATTCGAATTTTGTAATTTTCTATATTTATTTATATTTTGATATGTTGATGAAATGTATATACTTGTTTGTGTCATGAAGGACCTCAACGAAAACCAGTATTTGTTTGCTGATTGGGCTACCCTTCTTTTTAAAGATGTGTTATAAATAAATAAATAAATAAATAATCCCCACCCCTACACTAGCCTATAACCATCTGCTTCATAACTAAGCCCACCCCCTTGTCATCACCCTCAAACGATCCTGCCCCATGTTCATAATTAATAAAACCCCGTAATGTACACTCCTTTATATCCCATGAACCCCCCCCCCCCCCAACCCATCCTTTTATACCATTTTATCCCCCTCCCTTATATCCCAGTAACGCCCCTCTTCCCCCACCTTTGTAAACGGGAAAGCATGCTCGGCCGTCAAAAAAAGAACGGCGGAAATTCAGCTTTATCCACACAATACAACAAGCTTTCTCATTGGTTGTACGACTGTCTAGTATACAGTAAATACACACAGCTGAATTACGTACGCGTGGTTCTGTCATAACGTACGCGTGGTTCCGTCAAAACGTACGCGTGGTTCCGTCATAACGTACGCGTGGTTCCGTCATAACGTACGCGTGGTTCTGTCATAACGTACGCGTGGTTCCGTCTTGGAGTTACACATTTTTTCGGGACCCACGCGTATGACATGACATAACCACGCGTATGACATGACAGAACCACGCGTACGCTATGTCAAAACCATGCGTACGTTAAGAATTACGTAGAAGTATAATGGTAAATGACCATGCGTACGTTCTGTCAGAACCATGCGTACGTTATGATGGACCCACGCGTACGTTCTGTCAGAACCACGCGTACGCTCTGACAGGCACGCGTACGGTCTTGGCACGCGTTATGAAGGCGATAGCCAACCATAAACGCACGTATTATGCGTTTGATACGGCACGCGCGCTAGATGTATGTGTAGATTACAACCAACGTACGATTCGATTTGATACGTTTGCGCGCGGAACTGTTCAATGGTAGTGGGTATACGGTGGGCGTAATGAGGGCGGTGACCTATCTCGCCTTTCCCATTGGTCCATTCTTACCTCTGAACTTCAACACCACCCCTGGTATTACGTATTCTAGTGTAGGGACTTTGCATTGTTTCGATACTGCGGAGATGGATGGGAAAGGATGTCCCACTCAGAGTCCACTCAGAATGGTGCAAGACAAAAGCTTCTGGGTCTGTTTCAAACGATTTTTCAATTTTATGTCATGATTTATATTATTATCATCATTATTATTATTTATTCGGCAAAGACAAAATCAAGAAAAGCTCAACATTTTCCCTGCTACTTATGTATTCATTTTTATTATAAATACAGGGCCCTGATTTTTATTGCAATATCACTGAAAATCTTCTTCTTTTTTTTTTCTTTTTTTTTTATTGTTATGCATATTATCTTATATCAAAACATAATTTTCAAGTTGATTTTGTTATCATCAAATGCCGCTAAAAATAAATCATGTATCTCATGACCCTTCTCTCTCTCTCTCTCTCTCTCTCTCTCTCTATGCCGATGGGTCTTACTCAAGTTCCTTTCTATTTAATTATTTTCCTCTTTGTTCTTCTTTGTTCTTTCCTTTTTTTAACCCTTCACAATACCTAAATTACTTTAACACCGGCACATTGTGGAATCAACACAATTTTCTAGACTAGATACATACTTTGCTATAAAAAAAAAATTAAAAAATGTCGCACGTTTTCGTAATGAACATACAAATTACGAAAAGCTTAAGGGGTAGTGAGCACCAATTTGTTTCTTTTTTGGCCCTCGAAAATTTTTAAAAATTGCTCTCCCCCCTTAAGCGCCAGGGGAGGGGGCCCATCTCCACAAAAAATTAAAATAAAAATGTCTCTTTCTGGCTCTCTCTCTCTCTCTCTCTCTCCCATTGGGACTGAAAAAGTATTGAATGTAATAATATTTGATATACAGATACAAACAGAATTCCTGTCGGCAAGAGCCGACGTAAAGCTCAGTGTTTAGGGCGGGTTTCGAGGGAGTTAGCTATGATGACACCCACATAAACTTATCTTATTCATTACCGAACAAAACATGAAAAAGGAGCCCCTCGAGACCATAGGGGTAAAAATTATTTCGGAATTTAAAAACTTTAGCCATTATGGACTGTATGGATTTTAAAAATATCAGAATATTCTTCCGGCGGAAGTGAAAGCCAGGTGAAAGCCCTCCCCTTCCCATGTTCTGAACAAGAAAATGTGGGTGTTATGTTTCGGTATGACAGGCGTGTGATATCCTTTTGCTCCCCCTCTCGCCCCCCCCCCCCTCCCCCCCCACCGAGACCAAACGCCAGATACGCCACTGGTCACCATTGGCGTACTGACGAAGGGGGGCAGTTTATTTATTTATTCATTATTTATTCGGCAATTCATAAAAAATATAACAATGTAAATATAAGTAAACAAACATTAAGAGAATGTCAATTATAAATGCACAATCTTTCTGGAGGTCCTCTGAGTGCATCAGTTGGAGGCCGAGGAAGAGGAAAGCAAACTAAATCACTGTAACCGTAATTGTCCCTCTTCTCGACCAACTGGTGCGCCCAGAAGACCTGCAAAATATAGCATGAAGGTAATTAAAATGTATAACATTTCATAAACATACCAGCTAACAAAAACAAAGCACACGGAGGAAATACATTTCAAACTTGGTTTATTTATCATTCGATACCAGAAATTTTACAAATGTTGTTAAAATTACATAATTTTGGGGGAATTTTCCTCACTTTTTAGTAAATTATACTTTTTATGCATTTGTTGGAAAATTTTAAATTCCCAAATATACAGTCAGGTAAGAAATATGCTTATGTCAGGGACTGCGAAACGACGGGGCTCGGGGGGGGGGCTTGCGCTACCCCCAGGAAAAGTTTATTAAAGAGAAAGAGAAAGAAAGAGAGAAAAAAAAGAAATAGTGACTTGCCAGTTTCACAAAATAATGAGGTATCAAAATATGCTCATCTGACCGTGATTAAATGCCTAAAACCCCTGAGCTTCCGGTACGGGCTTTGTCCCCTGGATTGCACCTAGGGCCTAGGGGGAATCGAGGTCCCTCTAGAAAAAGAGAAATAGAAAGAAAGAGAGAAAGAAAGGAAGAATAGTGACCTGCTAGTGTCAAAAAATAATGAGGTATCAAAAATGCTCATCTGACCGTGATCAAATGCCAAAACCCCTGAGCTTCCGGGGCTCTATCCCCTGGATTCCACCTAGGGCGGGCCCTGGATGCTCATCTGACCGTAATCAAAAGCCTAAAACCCCTGAGCTTCCGGGCGCTCCACCCTTTGGCCCCCGCCGGGGCTTTCCCCTAGACCCCAAACCGATTTACTCTACGCTCTACCTGATTGTAAATACTTTAGCCTTCCCCCACCCACTTTGAAAAACGTTCAGCGGGGCCTGCATGTAAGAGTGGTGGTGATGCGAATGTTTTTGTTCTGCCCCCCCCCCCCCCTTCCAAACGCTTTTGCTCATTACACTACTGCTTTACCATTATGTACCAATATTTGGTTCGCATGATTTCAAATCCTCCCCAAGAAATTAATGGATCCGCGCCTGTGCTCATGTACATCATTAGGATTGATTAAGCCCTATCCGAAGGTAAGAAGGGGCTAGGTTATGAACGCATTTAAAGAACGCATTTAAAGGCCGGGCTATTTGAGGTCTTAGTACGCCCGGGGGGGGGTGACACGACATTTGCTCCTGCGACAATTGCTCCGGGCTTTATTTCGTCTAAGATGTAGGGTTAGGGTTAGGGTTTCAATAGGGTTTTATGTTAGGTTTAGGGTTAGGTTTAGGGTAGGGTATAGTGTTGAATCCAGGGTTGAAGTTAGCCATTCGATTAGTGTATGAAATTTACAGCGGAGCAATTGTGCCGGAGCAAATGTCATGGAATCGGGGGGGGGGGGGGCATTATTGCCCCCCCCCCCCCTCCCCATAAGATTTTGGCCGTGAAGCGGCCGATCTCCGCGAAAATGTGCATGCATGTCAAGTGAATTGTATAGAATACTATGATAATTTCAATCTTTTGAAAAAATTCACTCATTTGCATATTTATGGTAATTTATGCAAGTAAGGTCATAAAAATCACATTTTTACCCATAAATCATATATTATTCATATTTAAGTATTCTTTTTCACTACATATATATTCATTAGACCATTCTGAATAATAATACGACAAAAAATCGGAAGAGCCAGCTTATTCCTTATGTTATCCCTTGTTTTGATAATTTCTTATGTATTTCATTGTTTTTTTAACTTATGTATTTTATTGTTTTTGTTGTTTTATTTCATTTCTAAGTACAATTCAACTATTTTGACTCCCAAAACAACCACCTAAACTTTAAACAAGACCCAATAACCAATGTTTGATCTGTTTTTAGGAAAATGACTTTTCCATATGTTTTGTACACAAATCACGAAAATGAGCGATTTTCGAGCTGACATGCAAAGACAAAAGGTCACGTGACCTTGCAACCGTAGGTCCGATTTTCAAAAAAATTCTTTTAGAAGTTGCGCAAGACTCCGAAGAAAAAAGTCACCGAGCGGCGGGGCGCTATCCATATGCGTAACTGGACAATCAGAAAAATCGTTGAGGGGGGCATGATGCCCCCCCCCCCGGCCTTACTAGGGTTAACTCAAACCGTTTGCACATCCGTTCGTGTATTGAACGTAAAAGACGAAGATATGCATGAAGGGATCGAGGGTCGTTTTCTTTGATGCTATGTCACACAGATCTAAGTAGAAATTTTCGAATATCCCTGACCTGATGCTGGCTATTGATAATAGAACTGAATAGCGTAGCTTCCTATTCATTGATGCCATAGTAGGGAATACCACGCATAATGAATTAATAAACCATTTTTCTATTCATTACTAGTACTCTATAGGTCAAGCCAGGCGCGGATCCAGGATTTCTTAGGGGGGGGGGGGCCTACTTTTTTTTTTTTTGGTCCGAAAAAAATTCGTAACGACTCAGCCAGCCGCTAAATAAGCGGGGGGGGGAGGGGGGGGGGGGGAAGGACACTTTTTTGGGGGGTCTCGAAATTTTAAAATTTTAAAATTTTGTTCCGTTGGGGGGGGGGGTGAAGTCACCTTTTTTAAGTCAGCCATTGGCATATTCTTTTTTTATTTTTTTTTATTTAAAAAAAAAAAAGTTAAAAAAAAAATCACATAAAAGGAAAAGGGTTGCTCCAAAATACACACATAAAAACCCCCTCCCCCCTTCCGTACGTGCCTACTCGTCTGAAAATAGTTTTTCCCCTCCCGCGCGAAGCGCGGAAGCTTTTACGTTTCATTAAATTATTATAGAAAGAAGACGATTCGTTGTACCGTTCTCGACTCTTAATCCTCATCTGAATTCAGTTTTCCCCTCCTCCCTCCCGCGCGAAGCGCGGAAGCTTGTACGTTTCATTAAATCATTAGAGAAAGAAGACGATTCGTTGTACCGTTCTCGAAAATAATCCTCGTCTGAATACAGCTTTTACGTTTCATTAAATCATTAGCGAAATAAGACGATTCGTTGTACCGTTATGACTTTTAATCCTTGTCTAAATTCAGTTTCCCCCCTCCCACGCGAAGCGCGGAAGCTTTTACGTTTCATTAAATCATTAAAGAAAGAAGACGATTCGTTGTACCATTCTCGACTCTTAATCCTGGTCTAAATTCAGTTTTCCCCCCGCTTAGAGAATAAAGACGATTCGTTGTTCCGCTCTCGAAAATAATTTAGTTTCCCCCACCCGCGCTAAGCGCGGAAGCTTTCACTTTTCATTAAATCATTAGAGAAAGAGGAAGATTCGTCTTACCGTTCTCGACTCTTAATCCTTGTCTAAATCAATCCTCTTACGCGCGAAGCGCGGAAGCTTCGACGTCATTAAATTATTATAGAAAGAAGACGATTCGTTGTACCGTTCCCGAAAATTATCCTCGTCTGAATTAAGTTCCCCCTGCCCTCCCCCGCGCGTAGCGCGGAAGCTTTGACGTTTCATTAATTCATTAGAGAAAGAAGACGATTTGTTGTACCGTTCTCGACTCTTAATCCTTGTCTGAATTTCAAATATGTTCTTTGTCTATTCCCTTTTCTTCCTACGTCCTCTTCCTTTACACTCCTCTCTTTTTTGGCCGGCGTTTATTGGGGGACCACCCCACCGCCCCCCTGGCTACGCGCCTGCTGTCAGATGAACATAATTATGTTGATACCTTGTCCGCCCCGGAAGCTCAGGGGTTTAAGGTTTTAATTTACAGTCAGATTAGCATTCAGGGGTCCGCCTTAGCGCCCTAGACGGGGTCCAGGGGGCAGAGCCCCGGAAGTTCAGGAGTTTAGGCGTTTAATTACGGTCAGATGAGCATTTTTGATACCTTATTATTTGTGACACTAGCAGGACACTATTTGGCGTGGGGTCCAGGGGGCAGAGCCCCTAGAAATCAGGGGTTTTAGGCATTAAATGACCGTCATATGAGCATCTAAGGGCCCGCCTTAGGGCCCTAGGTGGAATCCAGGGGGCAGAGCCCTTAGGATTTTAGGCATTAATTTTAATCATAGTCAGATGAGCATATTTTGATACCCCATTATAATGTGACACTGGCAGCTAACTATTTTTTCTTTCGAGCTCTTTCTTTCTATTTCTCTTTAATATACTTTTTCAAAGAAAGTGTGGGGGGAGGGGCTCGAGGATCCCGATCCCCGCCGTTCCGCGGGCCCTGATATGTAGGCATCTCAAAAAGCATTTTCTTGCCTGGCTGTAAATTTAGGAATTTGTCATTTTCCAACAAACGCATGAAGTGAGGACAATTATCTCATTTCAGCATTATTTGTTAACCACCGTTATTGAATTATAAATAAACCACGTTTGAATTCTATTTCTCCAACCCCCCTCCCCTATCAGTATGCCAGTGCCCCCCCCCCCCCTCCCCCCTCCGATCTACAGCTTGTTGGCGGGAAAATTGCATCTGATATCCCTTACCTTTCTTCATTCTCTTTTTTTCCCTTTCCCTTTCTCTCCTCTTTCACTTTTCCTTCCCTTCCTTATCTCTCTTTTAGGTTTGCTGGGGGGGGGGGGGAGGGGCATGGTCATTTTGGTCCCCAACCCGCTCCACACATTGTTGGCGGGATTAACCGCAACTGATCTCCGCTTCTTTTCTCCCTTTTCTTTTTTTCTTCCTCTTTTTGTTCCCTTTTAGCTCTCCTCTTTTCCTTTTCCTTCCTTCTCTCTTTTTTAGCGGGGACGGGGGGGGGAGGCTAGGGTCTTTTGCCCCCCCCTCGATCCACAACTTGTTGGCGGGAAAATTACAACTGATATCCCCCTTCTTTTCTTTTCTTCTTCCTATTTTGTCCTTCCCTTTATCTCCTCTTTATCTTTTTTCTTTCCCTTTCCTTCCTTCTCTATTTTTTTATTGGGGGGGGGAGGGGAGGCAAGTCCTTCCCCCCCCCCCCCGATCTCCTTCTTCCCTTTTTTCTTTTCTTCTTCCTCTTCTTTTTTTCCCTTTCTCTCCTCTTTCCCTTCTTTTCCTTCTCTCTCTCTCTCTCCTTTTTTTTTTTTTTTTTTGCGGGGGGGGGGGGCCAAGGTACGCTCGGCCCCCCTTGGATCCGCGCCTGGGTCAAGCAGCTACAAAGTGGGCACCACTTCACATCCGCAGTTTGAAAAATGAATAATAATAATAATATAAAAACTCACTAACTTATTAGTTACAAAAATTAAGTTGTTTTTTACGGGCAATCTTGACAACATCGGACTTACCCCAAAAGCATAACAACAGTAATTTTGAATTTTTTTGTAAAGTCATTGACATTAGAAAGGGATGAGATATAGGAGCGAACTAGATAATAACAGTTAAATAGCATCAAATTTCAATTGTGCATCAAAAGTTGTAATTAAAATCATAAGAAATAAAAAGCATTTGACTTGAGATGAGTTTTTAATATCATTCTGTTTATTTCATAGAGTTAGAATATATTAAATGCTTTCAAAAGCATCGAATTATGTGACCTTCTTCCATTAATATCACATGTATGATTCTATAACTATCATTCATTTTTGTTAAAAGTTTGCAACAATATTGTATAGAGGATGTACTGTAAATACTGAAATCATACTTGAACAAACAACAAAATGATCCCTCCCTGACCTTTTCTATCCAATACCCTATAGTTAATTTGCCACTTATGCGAATAATAAACCCGATGGCCTACCCCTATATCTTCCATCCCCCCCCCCCCCCTCACCCTCCCCCTCTCCCTCTCCGTCAATTAATGCGTCATGCCATTGGAATGACTATGTACAATTCAATTCAATTCAATTCAAAGTTTATTCAACACTCTTCATAAAAACATTTAAATCATACAAATACAGAATGGGGTTATAAAAAATAAAAACACCCAAGAAAGTGATAACAAATACAATGGCAATTTATAAGAGCATTTGGGATAGGCACAAAGGAGGGAAGTTCCTTTTATAAAATCCTACCCCTAAAAACATAAATACAGGAAAACGAGAAAAAAAGAACAGAACAAAAAACAAAGAACATATTAAAACTGACTATCATGCACGATCAGAGTATAACAAAAATGTCAAAAATTTGCCCATACTATTGATACTGATTATTATACTTGTTTATATACAATATTTTAGCAATACCATATAATTTGTTTAAATGGAAAATAAATTCCACTGAGCAATGTTATTATTGTAATCAAACAGGTGATTGTATGCATATGTTCTTTTTTGTAACGAAGTCATTAAGTTTTGGAATGAAGTTGAAAGGAATAATTATAAAGAAATATTTCATGTCTAATTTTAATTTCAAACCATGTTTTCTATTGTTTGGTATTGATTTTATTTCAAATAAGGAAAAAGATGTTGATATTATTTTGAATGATTCACTTTTTACTATCTACAAAAGCTTTGTTGGAAAAGAATTTAAAAAGAAAGGAACAAAAGAGAGACTTTTTCATATTTTGATTTACCTATTGAATTATCGTTTACAGATAGAAGAAAATATGCAAAACCACGTATATCCCTCTAGAAATGAAGGCAAATGCTAAAAATGTGAATATGTTTATATTATTATAAAAACATAAAAAAAGACCTGGGGGTGTTTCATAAAGCTGTTCGTAAAGTTACGCATGACTTTACGAACGACTTATATATGAAAAGAAAAATGGATGCTCAATCATTATTAACTGCATCAAATAAAGTTGAACTGCGCAGATGTAGATTAACATTCTTATTATAGCAAATATGTTTAATGCAAAGTATATTTTGTGCCATAATTTAATTTAGGTTATTGGAAATATCAGGAAAAACTTTGGGCATCCTATCTGGCACTTCATATACAAGTCATTCGTAAAGCCATACGTACCTTTACGAACAGCTTTATGAAACACCCCCTTAAATGGTTATTTTACACACAGAAAGACTATACTCCGGGGTTGGACGATCTCAGTCAGTGGCGTAGTACTATGGGGAGGGGGGGCACTGAAACGATGGGGGAATCGGTCTTACTCGACAAAAATAATTGCGAATTGACAAAGGTACTGATTATAAGGGAGAGTGCGGGAAGTGTTCCGGGAGTTTTCTCCTTTGTCCTTTTCCCTTCTACCTTCTCGTTTCTCTCTTGTCCCGCCTTCTATATATATATATTTTCATCCCCCCTTCTAGATTGGGGGGGGGGAGATGACCCTGTGTCCCCTGTAGGTACGACATCGTTGAGTATTCAGAGGTAGGAGGGTAAGATGTCGTCTTTGACAGGCACATCTAACTTGAAGCAGGGTGGGTAGCTAGGATCACTGATAGCCGGCCTCTTCATGGTGAAGGACGAGATGTCATAGGTTGTCCTCCCGTCTATCGCCAGTTGACTCAGGATCTTTCCGAGGACCGGGGCCATTCTAGGTATAGCAAATGCAAACAAAATTTCAGTCGTTCATATAGCTTCACAACCATTATACTTGTATTTAATTTACTTGGCATTGATAAGGTACTTTTTAATTTTAGACAGATGACAATATTTCTCTATCTCTCTGTTTGTCCTCCTTTTCCATGTTTTTCTTCCAATTCCTCGTTTTCCATATTATATTTCTTTGCCTTTTGTCTTTCTTCTTCTTCCTCTTGCTGTGCTTCTTCTTTCTCCTTTTTCTCCTTTTCTCTTTTTTCTCCTTTTCTTCATTTCGAGATGAAAGCGTAGAAACGCAAAGAGACCCATTAAATATGGTTTTCCGGTGCTCAAACATTTGCTCTATAGCGACAATTGCTCTTTTTGATGTAGGGTAATGGTTAGGATCAGGGTATCGGTTTATATAGTGTTTATTCCAAGGCTGTACTAAAGAGTAATTCTGTAAAAGAAGGATGCTGACGAAGCAATTATCGCAGGAATATTTATCTTATAACCCCACCCACCCCTTTTCCCTTCATTCCTTTCTTATCACCCCCCCCCCCCCTCACCCCTTGGGGGCCGGGGCAAGCGAAATTTAACTCACTTGTAGGCGTGGGCAGCACCAACAAACACTATTATATCACGATGTCCAGCCTCCTCGCATGTATCCATTATGTAATTTCTGTCAGGAGTCAGGGCGTACAAGCACGTTTTGGTGTAAAGGGTTGGTCCAAGGGCCTAGAACGCGATTAAAAATTGAAAACGTGAATGCAATATGATTAACATGAACTAAGGTGATCAGAAATAAATCATGTTTTCAAACTTCTACATTTTTTACGAGATGTGAGGTGAAGTGATGAAATCATAAGAGGTCTAAGGCATAAATACGAGTTTTCGCAAGACAGGAAGGCGTTTCTGATTGGTCAAAGTTTACAGCGTGTTATAGGTGATTTCCGTACTTCTTTTACATAACAGGTGGTTTAATTCGATAACCCGTGATGATGATGATCATCATCATCATTACCATAATCATGATGATGATCATTATCATCATCATCATCATCACCATCATCATCACCATCATCTTCGTCGTCATAATCATCATCATCATCATCTTTATCATAATCATCTTCATTATAGCCATCGTCATCATCATCATCGTCATCATCATCATCATCATCAGCGTTGTACTGATTCTATGAATTATTTTTAGACAGAAGAAACGTATGGCTCCTCTGAATCCATCTTAGTCTTAGTGAGATAAAATATTAAAATAATGTTAATAATCTCCTACAACCGGGCGGATATTTGTCTATATTATTATCATAATTACCATCATCAATATCAACATCAATTATGATCAAAATCCTCGATGTTTAAATTATATTCTTAGTGAGATCAAACATTAAAATAATGTTAATAATCCGACCGGGCGGATATTTGTCTATATTATTATCATAATTACCATCATCAATATCAACATCAATATTATGATCAAAATCCTTGATATTTCAATAATATTTGTATCAGTATTGACTACGAACTAAAAGGGTAAACGGATAAAGTATAAGGGGTTTCATCACCCTCGGACACAGCTCCGCTACGTAGTTCCTCTCTTTTTTCCTCCTCCTCTCATCGGGGATAAAAGTCCTGGTATGAGGGGTAATAACAGGTCCTCCCAGATCGAGTCCCGTCTTGAACCCTGTGTTGCCGTGGATTGGTATGAAGTAAGGGGCAGCTGGCAACCCGGTGTGAAGGAAGACAACTGGAAATCTTGGGGGAAAGAGGAGGGGGAGAGGAGAGGGGGGAATAAGAGGGAATCTGAATCAGTAACTCCCACGCAAACCCACTATGTTATGTTTTATTTAACGATATTTGAAGAACGAACGAAATGACTTGTTACCTGTTCTCGCATTGGAAAGTAGTGCCCCAATATTTTGTTACCTTCATTCTGCTCCGCCCCCCCCCCCCTCCCACGAAACAACCACGTTACCTACTTCTGCCTGTCAACATAATCTATTCTTGTAAACTACATATTATCAAAATGTCTTTTGTTAACTCGCTCATAATTCACCCGTTATCTATTAATCTATCCATCCACCAATCTACCAATCCATCTATCTATGAATTTTCACAATCCACATACCAACCTGTCTTTTCTAAACTCGTTTATTTGAGGGTTTGCGAAGTAAATGACCTTATATTGTGTGACAGTGAGTGGATCTTTACTCCTATTGATGATGAAACACCATTATCCCTTTATCCATCAGTCCATCCATCCATCCATCCATCTCTCTCTATATGTACTTATCTTTCCATCTACCTATCTATCTATCCATCTACGTATCTGTCATTTCATGCAACTATCCATTTTATGTATCAGCCCACTCCTCAATAATATCCTCTATCATATCCTTCCACCTAGCTATTCATTCATCAATCTACCAATCCATCTATATATCCATCCTTATAAATCATATGGACCAACCTGTCTTTCGTAAACTCGTTCATGTGAGGGGTCGCAAAATAGGTGACCTGTTCCTGGGTGACTGTGATTGGTAGTTTTAGTCCTATGGATGACAGGACATCATTAGTCCAGGCTCCCGAGGTCACTATCACCTTCTTGCAAAGGAAATCTCCCTGACTTGTGCAAACCTTATCATATTTATTTTCAGACAAAAAGATGCAAAGAAAATAGTAGTGTATTGTTGCAAAAAAGGAGGAAGCAAAACAAGAGAAAATGAAGGAAGAGCAAATATCGAAAACGGAAAATAAAAAAGAGAACAAAATCAAAGAAAGAAAAAAGAAAGAAAGGAAGGAAAAAAGAATAAAAAAGATAGAAAGGAAGGTAAAGAGAATAAAAAAGAAAGAAAGGAAGGTAAAGAGAATAAAAGAGAAAGAAAGCTTGCTTGTAACATATTTGTCAGGCCTTGGATCCGCCCCTGTATGCATGTTTTATTTTATTTTGATTTATTTATTTTACTTCCTGAAAAATGTACTTTTCAAAGAATTGACATATTTAGTAATTTTGTGATTGGAAGAGGAGAGCTAGTCTGCCACTACGTAACACTGACATTGCCGATTCAGTCTATTTGAAATCCCCTTACGCATAGTGATTACAACTATCAAAAAGTCCGAATTTATTTCTAAACATTCACCAATCTGCTTCTCTCATTTTTCTGCTTTCTTTCAGAGCAATATGCTGATAAAGCTGGATTTTACTTTAATTAGTAGCCCCATGAGTTTTGTAAATTCGCATTCATTTTCCGAGTAAGATCGGTGCCCCTGCCCCCATCGTTCCTGTGGCCCCTCAATGGCCGGACTCCCACTACGCCATTGGGTACATAGTTAGAGTCTCAGCCGCAGCACTAAAAATACATTAACCATCCTTTTTTTCACTCACAAGCCAGGTGTAGATAATGGGTGCCCTGTACACATTGAATTTCTGAATGATTCATTTAAAGCCCCTCTAGAGTGTTGGGAGCTCCAAATTCGCCAAAAATATTCTGGCAAAAATTTAGTTAAATTGTATCATAATATGAAAGAGGATGTCATTTAAAGGCCCACTGCACTACTGGTAGCTTACTTGCGCCCTCTATATAACAAACAATGCCTAGTCGGTGACCATTGGTCCCCCATGATCCTCTTTTTCTTATGTTAACTGAGAGCTGAGTTGATGAGATAACCACCTGTCCAGTGACCTTGCAGAGCGGTCTAATCCCTCCTGTAAACTACAGCAGATAAGCTTTAAGACACATTGTTGCAGACAAATAGTGATATAAGAATACATAATTTGGGTTTTCTGTTGTACGCGGAAAATCTAAATTTTGTATTCTTTCATCAATATTCGACTTTAAACACATTTGATTTGAAAATCCTTGCAGAAAAAAGGGGGCCTTGAAAGACATCATCTTTCACGTTGTGAAATTTTGCCATCAAATTGTTGGGGCTCCCAGCTATAAGGGGCTTTAAGCAGCTTAGCTAATGTCAGTGTAATAATCGTCCGTCGTATAGGCCTACATCCCCTGGGCTGGATGTATGGGCGATATAAACGTCACTAAAATAATTATAATTATTACGTGACCCTATTATCCTGTTTAATTTGTTGATTTATTAGTTTGGGCTCACTCCAGGATCCCTTTCATAAAAATTACCACTGATGGTAATAATAATAATAATAATAATAGTTCAGTTCTTGTATAGCGCATAATACGTTATGATGGTAAAAAACACACAAAGATATTGTGTAAAAAACAAGGAACATGAATTAGTGGAGTTCAGAATTGAAGACCTTTAGTAGATGGATGTCCACTTCTCTATATTAAGAGAGCATGCAAGGTCTTGGGAATGATTCAACATAACGACGACTTTGTTTTTCTTGAAAGAAGGAAGAATGTATAAATTGAAAGGAATAATATTCAATTATAATGCCATTGTTAACTCGCATAGGGTGTTTATATATTTCTGGCTCTCAGCCCTCGATACTACGTTTTGTCTATACGTTGACATTGCCGGTAACACCAACATAAAACAAATATTGTATTATTTTTTATAAACAATAATTTCTGAATCATGTACAGGAAAAACTCGTTATAACGCGAATATTAGGACCATGAAAAATATTGCTAAATCAGGGTTTTAAAATGATAATAATGATAATAAGTCAAGAGTCGAATCTCTATTCTTGAAATAGAATATTGTCCCAATTTCATTATTACATGATTTTCAACTCTGTGTTTTTACGTATTTATATTATCATAGCCCGTTACCATTTTTTTTTTTTTTTTTTTTTGGGGGGGGGGGGGGGGGGTAATATCTTTCAGATCGAGCAACAAAGATATTCATAGGATTTCAACGGTCATTCTTCATTTTAAAATACTGTAGTATCTTTTTATGGCAAGGACCCACTATCTGGAACAAACTACCCCCAAAACTCAAACAGTGCTCATCTTGAAAAAGTTTTAAGCATAATCTACAACTTCAACTGATGCGGAAGCTTTGAATAATTATGTTAACCGCACCTCTCTATGTGTGTAATAACCATTGTATTACTTCTTTGTCCCTTTTCTTGTGTTAACTTTTTTTAGAATCATCCACCCATAATTTCTGTGTAAATTTTTAGATGATCCAACAACTTTGTAGTTTCCTATGGTGTATTTTCCATTTTATTGGCTTATCGATGTTTGTAAAAAAATATTTTATTGCATTCTTTAACTTGCATGTTTTTATAAAAGTGGTGAATGAATTCAATTCAATTAAAGTCAATATAAAGAGCTGGACAAACAGATTTACTTTGTTATAACGAGTTATCTCGTTATATCAGAGCTCTCACTATGAATATGACTGACAAAGAAAGCGGACAAAATATACAGTTCCTCAGGTAGACAAAGGAACATCCCTTCACTGCTATTATGTAAAAATGTGTAGAACAGGTGTCACATGTACATTCACCATTTTACATAATAGCAGTGAAGGGATGTTCCTTTGTCTACCTGAGGAACTGTCTATTTTGTCCGCTTTCTTTGTCCGTCATATTCATAGTGTCTCTATCTCTTCGTTAAAACGAGTTTCCTCTCACTATGAATATGACGGACAAAGAAAGCGGACAAAATATACAGTTCCTCATTCTACCCTCAATAATTGCTGTGGTAGACAAAGGAACATCCCTTTACTGCTATTATGTAAACATAAGTAGCACAGGTGAATATGCATGTGACACCTGTTCTACACATTTTACATAATAGCAGTGAATGGATGTTCCTTTGTCTACCATTATTGTTGAGGGTAGAATGAGGAACTGTATATTTTGTCCGCTTTCTTTGTCCGTCATATTCATAGTGTCTGTATCTATACTCTTGGATACCTTTGTTTGATTGCCCTCCTTGACGATCCTCAAAACGGCAGCGTTTTCCAAGATGGTTGCCCCATGCTTTCGGGCTAGTTGGATGTGGACCGCGTTTGCCAGAGCGGCGTCTATAATCCCCGCGTCCTTCTGGTAGAGGGAGATCCATTTGGGTGTGGCCAAAAACTGGGGGAACTTCTTCCTGATGCTCTGCCCTTCGTATCTCTCGAATCTGTATGGCATCAAACAAGTTACTTTCAAACTTTCTTCAAGTTTCTATCTTTTTGTTTCCCCTCTCTTGCTCCCTTTTCTTCTCTATTCAAGTTTATGTTTTTTCCTTTTTTTCTTGTAATTATTTACTTGTAATATGTCATACCCGAATGCCAATGTTCTTTGTATTAATGATGTACATGTATTTATATTCATAATTTACCAATTTCATTGTACTCAATTGAATAATGTTTATAATCATGTTGAAAATGTACGTATTATATCATTCCAACCCTTTGGTTAATACGAATAAATAAATATATATATAAGTGAGAGGATCAATTGAATAAGAGAAGACAATATTGTAAATCAATAAACAATACTATGTTTTGTTTACCAAGAGTTGCCTCATCAGTATAAATACTGTTCTCCCTGAAGGACGCGTGCCCCCCCCCCCCCCCAAAAAAAAAAAAAAAATCAAAAAGGGAGAGAGAGAAAGAAAAGATGATCCACGTGGGAGTGGCCGTAAACTGAAGGAAATTTTCCCGGATGCTTTCCTTTTCGAATCTCTCATGCAAGAATTTCCAAACGTTCCAAAAGATATACATTTTAAAACAAGTAAGTAAGTTTTAAGCCAATAATTCAATTTAATCTAATAAGAATTGGCTGAATGGAGGTACTTACTCGACATTTTGAGCCGTCATGGATTTGGCGAATTTCTCCAAGCACTCATGACCGGGGGTGCCCCTCTTGGCGATGTCCAGTCCTCCCGTCGTGTAGACTAACTGCATGCCAGACTCTCTCTCGGCCTCTCCCCATGCTTCCTTTGTGCCTTTGGCCAGGGGGATGTACTCACACGCACTGTAGGACAGACGCCTGTTGTGATAAACAATTAACGTACGTAAATATAAAATGGAAACTCGGCGACTTTGGTTCCCGCCCCCCCCCCCCCCCCCCCCCACTCCGAGAACGGACGGACCCCATGCGTGTTGCCAAAATGTCCTTTTCGTAACAAAAGAAAAAGGTCGACCCGTATTGACTTTACACACCGGACTTTTGCTGAAAAGGGGGGGGGGGTGCTGAAAAAGGCTCGTATACAAAAGAAAAAGGTCGAGCCGTATTGACTTTACACACCGGACTTTTGCTGAAATGGGGGGGGGGGGGGGTCGGTTGGAACACGCATATGCGTACCCTAAATAACACTGAGTGGGGGGGGGGGCCGGGCTTTGGTTACGCAACGGATTGCTATTTCCACCAAATTTGGGTGTAAATTATAAATTCTTCTTCTTCTTCTTCTCCTCCTTCTTTTGCTTCTCCTGTGGCTTCTTCTTCACCTCCTTCTTTTCTTTATCTTTCATCTTATTCTTCCTCCTCTCTCTCTCTCTCTCTCTTCCTCTCCCCCTCTCTTTCTCTTTCTCTCTCTCTCTTCCATCCATCTTCATTGACATGGATTTTGCCAGCTAGAGGTTTACCCGCGAAAAACAACATTCTAAATTGTGCGAGCGAAAAAAGCGAGCCATGAAATGCTTTACACTTATGCTTAATGCTTTCATTTATTACCGAAATCTTCACTTAAATTGTATTATAATTAAGGAGTGTAAGAATTATGAAGAGTCTATCTCAGTGCGAGAATGCAATAAGGTCATGGATGGCTAAATACTGGTACAAAATAGTAATTAGGGCTCGGGTGGAGACTTCATGAAATAACCTCCCCCCCCCCCCCCCCTTTCTCCCTCTTCCCACCTCTTACGTGTATATGCTGGCGTATGGAAATGAAAAGGCATGTTAAATTGAAATGATGAGCAACCCTTCTGAAAATAATGATACTTTTAAAGATAAAAATTGATAAAAGAAACATGATGAAGTCTTACAAAATCCTCGTTCGGTCTTGCGAGCCGCCATTGTCATGCCCCAAGTTAAACTGCTCCAATCCAAGGACTCCTACAACAACAATAATACAAATATTATATTCATTACAGATTTTTTTTTGTATTTGGATTATCATTTTCAAAATAACTCAATAATCCCAATGTTCATCGCATGATTATAAGGATAAGAAGGAAAATGATAATAATTATAAGAATAATAACAATATTAATAAGAACAATACTAGTGATAATAATTACCATAATAGCAACACAAAAAATATAATAACGATGATAATAATAATATTATTATTATTATGCTGCTGCTGTTCCTATTACTACTACTACTACTACTACTACTACTACTACTACTACTACTACTACTACTAATACTACTACTACTACTACTACTACTACTACTACTTCTAATACTACTTCTAATACTACTTCTAATACTACTACTACTATTACTACTACTAATACTACTACTCCTACTATTACTTCTACTACTACTACTACTACTACTACTAATACTACTACTACTTCTACTACTACTACTACTACTACTACTACTACTACTACTAATAATAATAATAATACTACTACTACTACTACTACTACTACTACTACTACTACTAATACTAATACTACTACTAATACTACTACTACTACTACTACTACTAATACTACTACTACTACTACTACTACTTCTACTACTACTACTACTAATACTACTACTACTACTAACACTACTACTACTACTAATACTAATTCATGAAGGGGGCGCTATACCACTTTTAATCATTTTCATCGTCATTTAAAACAAATAAATCATCATCATCAATATCTTTATTATCGTATTTATGAATATTATCATTAGATCATCATCGGCACACTTTCATGATACAAAAATAGCATACGTAACTTTGACGAATTAAAGTCTAGTTATAATTGTTAATCATAATCATTATTATCATCTGTATTATCAGCATATTCTACAATGGCAGTAGTATAGTATAGTCATGTAGAAGTAGGCCTGGTAGTAGAGGTATCATTCTGATTCTTATTATCCTGATTATCTTTTGCAATACGTCTATATAGACGATAAACTCACGACAATTTACAATTGTCATGAATCATTGTCTTTAAGCTTACCATTAAATGCATCTGGTTCGAATTTTGATCAGGTATTTGGTACGTGATGATTTAAATGGTAGAATGAACTTGTGTCCTATTCATTCTAGTCTTATTCATTTGCATAATGTTTAATTCATTCAAGTTCTAATGTTTCTGACTGTTTTCAAGACAATATTTTTTGTGTCGATCATAGTTCTATGTAGCTTGATATCTCACGGTAATTTTGAGAGAAAAGCAATGCAAGCAATGATTTCTGAATTGTAGCGACAATCGCGTTCGCCTTTGCTGTTCTTCAATAATATTTGACAAGCAGTATTAATTAATTTTTCAAGGACTCAAGATACATTCGTTTTACAGTTGACTACCCTCGGTTGATTCTTTTGTTCGGATTATTTGGCGGGGAAAATGTATTATTGAAAATGTATTAGTGAATGTATTATTATTCTTATTTGTTCATCGTCTCTACGATGCCCTTTGAATCAAAAACAGCTTTTAGTGTTAGGCTTCCTGAAAGAAATTTCAATTGTTGTTAAGAATTTTTTGGTTGCACTCTGTAGATTATGATGATGTGTTTGATCTTTTTTTCAATACAAGATCAAACACATGAAGAAAATCTACTGGCTGCATGCCAATAAGTTCTTGACAACAATAACAAAATGTGAGCTAGTGCTATTCGGTGTGGCGTACACTTGGCAATCACATGGTAGATAAAATTATGATCATCAGTACTGGGTCAAATAAATTAAAGAGAACTGAATTTGAACCCGGGCCATAGGCTACCACCTCTCGTTCTCTCTCTCTCTCTCTCTCTCCCTCTTCGTCGCCTTACTTTTCCCTCTCTTACCTCCCTGTGCATTTGTATGCCTCGATAATACAAAAAATAAACAATAAGATTCTTCCTCTTCCCCTCCTTCTTCCTAGCTATGTAGTAGGAGTAGTACTAGAAGCAGTATCACAATAATAATGACAACAACGATTATTATGGTTGGTGGTGTTAATAATTAGGTGATACGTAACGAAGTCTACGTATCACCTATTGATTTCGTCAAGATTTTTATTATTCTTCTTCTTCCTATTATTCTTCCTCGATTTTGTTCGCAGGATATCTCAAGACTGAATAAAGCCATTGTCATGAAACTTTCAATGATGATAGATCTTAGTCTAACTTAGAACTGCGTGACTTTTCAAAGACTCAAAGTTATCGTGACGTCATCCAGGCGCCATTTTGTGAAAATCAACTAGTGATCATATCTTCATAACGGAAAGTTATTTTTCATTCATATTTATCATGAATAAGATCAATATCCGTCGGGTCAATTTGAGGTCAATAAATGCGCGCAAAAATGCGCGTACGCGTAGGCGCGCGCGTTAATGCGCGCGTAAAATTTTAAATTGCTCAAAATCGTCTTAAATTTTTTTTGCATACGTTTCAGGCCATTATAAGCATTTCATAAAAAATCACGCAAAACACGCATTTTTGGACGTTTTCGTTCGTCACGGCCGAACGAAAAATAATTTCTCCGCAAAAGCTTTTGACCGAATATTCCTCATATTTTTCCGGAAAATTTGATACCATGTTTAGCTCTTTATCACTATTAAAAACGGAATGAGCGTCCGTTCAAGATAACCGTCCGTACGCGCGATTTTTGTAATACATTGCATATATGGGCAAAAACATGCCTATAAAAAGTCCATTGGGATGAATAGGGATTGCCAATTTTTTTTCTTCATATTTAGATAGAGTATGAGTCGGAGGTATGATTTCATATCTTATTTGGCCATTAAGTACATCTTGACGGCATCATAATGGCCTTGGAAGTCAAAAATACAAAATTGCATATTATGACGTCATTGTATTTGTGGAAAATGTAGTGTATTTCTCTCAATATTCATCGATTCTCTTTGAAATGTCGATATGCTGTAGAATAGGCAATTCTCTACAAGATCACTTTTCACTAAGTTTCATTTTAATGAGGTCATCATAGTACAAAATTCAATTAAAGGCCACATGTCAGAATTTTCGTCATTTGCGTGTTATGTCTATGGAAGGTGAATTTCGTTCACATCATGAATCTACATGGCATTCATCTATGAGCACTATCTATCTTATGTGTCCTCTGTTTTCTCCCAAATTGGGGTATGTTATAGCTGAGACCATGGGCTATAAAAACGGTGTACTTTGTTTTTTAATCAGATGTTGGGATCATGTCGAAATTTTCAATCGAAAGTTGAAATTGCAAATTTTGAAGGAATCATTAAGTGATACGTATCATTAGGTGATACGTAACGAAGTCTACGTATCACCTATTGATTTCGTCAAGATTTTTATTATTCTTCTTCTTCCTATTATTCTTCCTCGATTTTGTTCGCAGGATATCTCAAGACTGAATAAAGCCATTGTCATGAAACTTTCAATGATGATAGATCTTAGTCTAACTTAGAACTGCGTGACTTTTCAAAGACTCAAAGTTATCGTGACGTCATCCAGGCGCCATTTTGTGAAAATCAACTAGTGATCATATCTTCATAACGGAAAGTTATTTTTCATTCATATTTATCATGAATAAGATCAATATCCGTCGGGTCAATTTGAGG
This sequence comes from Strongylocentrotus purpuratus, assembly GCF_000002235.5. Lineage (NCBI taxonomy): Eukaryota > Metazoa > Echinodermata > Echinoidea > Camarodonta > Strongylocentrotidae > Strongylocentrotus > Strongylocentrotus purpuratus. Next base: position 503,682 of record NW_022145527.1, read on the forward strand.
TCAATAAATGCGCGCAAAAATGCGCGTACGCGTAGGCGCGCGCGTTAATGCGCGCGTAAAATTTTAAATTGCTCAAAATCGTCTTAAATTTTTTTTGCATACGTTTCAGGCCATTATAAGCATTTCATAAAAAATCACGCAAAACACGCATTTTTGGACGTTTTCGTTCGTCACGGCCGAACGAAAAATAATTTCTCCGCAAAAGCTTTTGACCGAATATTCCTCATATTTTTCCGGAAAATTTGATACCATGTTTAGCTCTTTATCACTATTAAAAACGGAATGAGCGTCCGTTCAAGATAACCGTCCGTACGCGCGATTTTTGTAATACATTGCATATATGGGCAAAAACATGCCTATAAAAAGTCCATTGGGATGAATAGGGATTGCCAATTTTTTTTCTTCATATTTAGATAGAGTATGAGTCGGAGGTATGATTTCATATCTTATTTGGCCATTAAGTACATCTTGACGGCATCATAATGGCCTTGGAAGTCAAAAATACAAAATTGCATATTATGACGTCATTGTATTTGTGGAAAATGTAGTGTATTTCTCTCAATATTCATCGATTCTCTTTGAAATGTCGATATGCTGTAGAATAGGCAATTCTCTACAAGATCACTTTTCACTAAGTTTCATTTTAATGAGGTCATCATAGTACAAAATTCAATTAAAGGCCACATGTCAGAATTTTCGTCATTTGCGTGTTATGTCTATGGAAGGTGAATTTCGTTCACATCATGAATCTACATGGCATTCATCTATGAGCACTATCTATCTTATGTGTCCTCTGTTTTCTCCCAAATTGGGGTATGTTATAGCTGAGACCATGGGCTATAAAAACGGTGTACTTTGTTTTTTAATCAGATGTTGGGATCATGTCGAAATTTTCAATCGAAAGTTGAAATTGCAAATTTTGAAGGAATCATTAAGTGATACGTATCATTAGGTGATACGTAACGAAGTCTACGTATCACCTATTGATTTCGTCAAGATTTTTATTATTCTTCTTCTTCCTATTATTCTTCCTCGATTTTGTTCGCAGGATATCTCAAGACTGAATAAAGCCATTGTCATGAAACTTTCAATGATGATAGATCTTAGTCTAACTTAGAACTGCGTGACTTTTCAAAGACTCAAAGTTATCGTGACGTCATCCAGGCGCCATTTTGTGAAAATCAACTAGTGATCATATCTTCATAACGGAAAGTTATTTTTCATTCATATTTATCATGAATAAGATCAATATCCGTCGGGTCAATTTGAGGTCAATAAATGCGCGCAAAAATGCGCGTACGCGTAGGCGCGCGCGTTAATGCGCGCGTAAAATTTTAAATTGCTCAAAATCGTCTTAAATTTTTTTTGCATACGTTTCAGGCCATTATAAGCATTTCATAAAAAATCACGCAAAACACGCATTTTTGGACGTTTTCGTTCGTCACGGCCGAACGAAAAATAATTTCTCCGCAAAAGCTTTTGACCGAATATTCCTCATATTTTTCCGGAAAATTTGATACCATGTTTAGCTCTTTATCACTATTAAAAACGGAATGAGCGTCCGTTCAAGATAACCGTCCGTACGCGCGATTTTTGTAATACATTGCATATATGGGCAAAAACATGCCTATAAAAAGTCCATTGGGATGAATAGGGATTGCCAATTTTTTTTCTTCATATTTAGATAGAGTATGAGTCGGAGGTATGATTTCATATCTTATTTGGCCATTAAGTACATCTTGACGGCATCATAATGGCCTTGGAAGTCAAAAATACAAAATTGCATATTATGACGTCATTGTATTTGTGGAAAATGTAGTGTATTTCTCTCAATATTCATCGATTCTCTTTGAAATGTCGATATGCTGTAGAATAGGCAATTCTCTACAAGATCACTTTTCACTAAGTTTCATTTTAATGAGGTCATCATAGTACAAAATTCAATTAAAGGCCACATGTCAGAATTTTCGTCATTTGCGTGTTATGTCTATGGAAGGTGAATTTCGTTCACATCATGAATCTACATGGCATTCATCTATGAGCACTATCTATCTTATGTGTGCTCTGTTTTCTCCCAAATTGGGGTATGTTATAGCTGAGACCATGGGCTATAAAAACGGTGTTTTTAGTTTTTTGATCAGATGATGAGATCATATCACAATTTTCAGTTGAATGTTGAAATGATGAATATGTCACGTATGTCCTATTTGTGAAAATTAAACGTTAGCAGTGTCCTCGTATTGAAATTATGTAAGGAAACCCTTTTACTTTCTAGACTTTACTCTCAGACACTATTGAGTGACTGACTGACATCTTTTTTTCTCTGGTAATAAAATACATAAAATGAGCGTTATAGAGAACATGAGCATTCGGCTACATTAATAACCCACTCTGTTCTCATTGTTCATTTCCTATTCAAGACTTGAATAATGACGAACTTCATTCAATATTTGGTAGTAATACTACAGATACTTATACTGATATCAATGATTTAAACTATTTATCCGAAAAAGAATATGAGTTTCATTTCAGTAGGTTTCTGAACTGTAAATATTATATTGATGAGGATTTTACGACTGAATTCAGTAACATTAACTATCATTTTAGTATTTTACATTTTAATTCGCGTAGTTTAAACAAAAATTGTAATGCTTTATCCAATTTCATCTGTACTTATGTATAGAAACTTGGGTTAATGATAGTACGCCACTGTTATTCAATGTGTCTGGTCATTTATTTATACATTTTAATCGCCAAGTAGAAAGGGTAGAGGTGTTGGTCTATTGGTCGCTGACAATTTTGAATATGAAATACGCAATGATATATTTATATTATACCCATCATACAACTATGAATCACTGTTTATTAAAAGCAATTTGCCGAGACATAAGAATATTATTGTAGGTGCCATATATAGGAAACCCCAATCAAATATCAATGATTTCATCCCTGTCTTTGAAAATGTTTTACAAAAAAAAAAAAATTGTGAATAAACAGCTTTATATAATGGGAGATTTTAACCTTGATCCCGTGAAATTTACTGCCAATGCTGTATGTAATTTCTTGAGCGAAATACATTCAAATCTTTGTATTCCTTTAATTGACAAGCCTTCAAGAAAGACTGACGGATCAATATCCCTCTAATCCACATTCCTTATACAGTGACAGTATATATCCATCCGATATTTAAAGATTTTATTTTCAAGCAACTAGTGAATCTCACGTCGACAACTCAAAATGATCGCTAATGTATTCTCACATTTATTTTGACTTTTCATTTACGCCGGGACATCGTGACGTCATACACTATTCATTTTTAATTATTCATGCATAAGCTCTTATTTATCAATTACATTTTTATTTCTTTGAATAAGATAAAAATCGTCAAAATGCGTTCTTCATGATGTAAATTAGAGTCAAAGGTGTAACTGGTTACTGCACAGAGTCAATGGTCATATATTGTCTCAATCTATCTTCCCTAGATCCATAATGATCAAGGGATCGACACAATTTAAACTTGACATATGGATAGATCATTATGGGAGGAGCATTTTATAAAATAATATGATATCGTGTAATGCATTCTTTGTTATGTAAACCAATATCATACGTATCACCTAATTCGTCTAAGTGACGAATTAAAGTCTAGTTAGGTGATACGTAACGAAGTCTACGTATCACCTATTGATTTCGTCAAGATTTTTATTTATTTTTTTTTTTATTTATTATTCTTCCTCGAATTTGTTCGCAGGATATCTCAAGACTGAATGAAGGCATTGTTATGAATCTTTCAATGATGATAGATCTTAGTCTAACTTAGAACTGCGTGACTTTTCAAAGACTCAAAGTCATCGTGACGTCATCCAGGCGCCATTTTGTGAAAATCAACTAATGATCATATCTTCATAACGGATAGTAATTTTTCATTCATATTTATCATGAATAAGATCAATATCCGTCGGGTCAATTTGAGGTCAATAAATGCGCGCAAAAATGCGCGTACGCGTAGGCGCGCGCGTTAATGCGCGCGTAAAATTTTAAATTGCTCAAAATCGTCTTAAATTTTTTTTGCATACGTTTCAGGCCATTATAAGCATTTCATAAAAAATCACGCAAAACACGCATTTTTGGACGTTTTCGTTCGTCACGGCCGAACGAAAAATAATTTCTCCGCAAAAGCTCTTGACCGAATATTCCTCATATTTTTCCGGAAAATTTGATACCATGTTTAGCTCTTTATCACTATTAAAAACGGAATGAGCGTCCGTTCAAGATAACCGTCCGTACGCGCGATTTTTGTAATACATTGCATATATGGGCAAAAACATGCCTATGAAAAGTCCATTGGGATGAATAGGGATTGCCAATTTTTTTTTCATATTTAGATAGAGTATGAGTCGGAGGTATGATTTCATATCTCATTTGGCCATTAAGTACATCTTGACGGCATCATAATGGCCTTGGAAGTCAAATATACAAAATTGCATATTATGACGTCATTGTATTTATGGAAAATGTAGTGTATTTCTCTCAATATTCATCGATTCTCTTTGAAATGTCGATATGTTGTAGATAAGGCAATTCTCTACAAGATCACTTTTCACTAAGTTTCATTTTAATGAGGTCATCATAGTACAAAATTCAATTAAAGGCCACATGTCAGAATTTTCGTCATTTGCGTGTTATGTCTATGGAAGGTGAATTTCGTTCACATCATGAATCTACATGGCATTCATCAATGAGCACTATCTATCTTATGTGTGCTCTGTTTTCTCCCAAATTGGGGTATGTTATAGCTGAGACCATGGGCTATAAAAACGGTGTACTTTGTTTTTTCATCGGATGTTGGGATCATGTCGGAATTTTCAATCGAAAGTTGAAATTGCAAATTTTGACGGAATCATTAGGTGATACGTAACGAAGTCTACGTATCACCTTTTGATTTCGTCAAGATTTTCTTTATTAGGTGATACGTAACGAAGTCTACGTATCACCTATTGATTTCGTCAAGATTTTTATTAGGTGGTCTGTCAACGACAGATCACCTATTGTTTTCGTCAGAATTTTCTTTCTTTATTATTATTATTATTATTTATTTTTATTTATTTTCACACTTTTTTGTTAACAGGATAACTCAAGATCAGTTTAGTCAATTTCGTTCAATTTTGGCACAGTCATAGGTCATTGTCATGAGACGTTAGAGTAACATTTTCAAGGTCATCAAGTTTTCATGACGTCATCCAGGCGCCATTTTGTGTTTTTTTTGGTACTTTTTACTCATGATCATATCTTCTAACGGAAAAGTATTTCTCATTCATATTTATCATGATTAAGGTCAATATCCGTCCGGTCAACTTCAGGTCAAAAAACGCGCGCGCACGCGTACGTCCGCGCGTTAGCGCGCGCAAAAAAAATAAAAATGCTTCAAATCGTTTCAAATTAATTTTGCATACGTTTCAGGCCATTTTAAGCGTTTTGCAAAAAACGCGCGCACGCGCGTGCGCGCGCGTTTTCGCGCGTACTGGTATTTGCCACATAAATCGCAAATTTTTTCTGTCATCATATTTGACACATTTTTCCAAGCATTTTGATACCTTGTTCACCTTTTTCTGCCCATTAATAACGGAATGAGCGTCCGTTTAAGATAATGTCCGTGCGTGCGAGCTCTTGTAATACATAGCATTCATGGGCAAAAACATGCCTATACAAAATCCATTGTAGCGCTTTAGGATGCAAGATGAACCAAATTTTGTTTTCATATTTTGATAGAGTATGAATTGGAGATATGATTTCATGTCTCATTTGACCCTCAATTGACTCATGACGTCATCATAATGGCCTCCGAACTCAAAATTTCAATTTTCATATTATGACGTCAGCAGATTTTTGGAAAATTGATTGTATCTCTGTAAATATTGATCAATTTTCTTTCAAATTTTGATATGTTCTAGCTGAGAATATTCTCTACAAATGCAGTCGTCACAAGATTTCATTTTGACAAAGGTATCATGGCGTATTTTTGCGATTAAAGGTGGCATGTCAATTTTTCACATTTTGCGTGTATTCTCTATGGGACATGACTTTTTCTCAAAACTGGATTCTACATCCTGTCTTTTGCGAGCAATATCTCCGTTTTTTTAGCTTTGTTTTCGCTGAGCTTTGAGTATGTTGTAGCTGAGACAATAAGCTATCATAAGTGTGCCCTTTATTTTTTGGTCAGATGCCGGGATCATGCTCATATTTCACTTACAAAGTGGGATTTGTAAATTCTATTTTCCGTTTACGTGTAATCTCTATGGGAAATGTTTTGGTATATCAGTAAGGCACTTGACTTCCGACCTCGAGGTCCCTGGTTCGAGTCCGGGCGTCTCCAACAATTTTTTTTTCTTCACTTTTTTTTCTTTTTGACCTTTCACTCTACCATCTCCTTTGAATATTAAAACACGTACAATCGCAAATAATGTAATAAACAACCATATTTACTTTATTATTACCCTGTTATCACTTGATCCATTACTTTTTGCGTGTAATCCTTATGGGAGATGACTTTTTCTCAAATCTGGATTCTACATTCTTATCTTTTGCGAGCAATATCGCCGTTATTTCGGCTTGGTTTTTGTTGATTTTTGTGTATGTTGTAGCTGAGCCTATATGCTATCTAAATGTCCCCTCATTTTTTTAATCAGATGTCAGGATCACGCTCATGATCATCATCATGGTTATCATTATCATCATCATGACAATCATGATCATTATCAAGTAGTTTATTTTTGTTCTTTATTTTTATTTATTTGCACACTTTTTTGTTAACAGGATAACTCAAGATCAGTTTTTTTTCCATATTTTGATAGAGTATGAATCGGAGATATGATTTCATGTCTTATTTGACTCTCAATTAACTCATGACGTCATCCGAACTCAAAATTTCAATTTGCATATTATGACGTCAGCATATTTTTGAAAATCGATTGTATCTCTGTAAAAATTAATTGATTTTCTTCCTAATTTTAATATGTTCTAGCTGAGATAATTCTCTACAAATGCAGTCGACACGATATTTCATTTTGACAAAGGAATCATGGCGTATTTTTGCGATTAAAGGAGGCCTGTCAATTTTTCACATTTTTATATGACTTTTTTTTTCAAAACTGGATTCAATATTCCCCTCTTTCGCGAGCAATATCTTCATCGTTTTTTGGTCTATTTCCCCCACAATTTAAGCATGTTATAGCTGATAATATGAGCTATCTTAAGTGTGCCTTCCGTTTTTTGATCTGATGTTGAAATCATGTCGAAATTTTCAATTGAAAGTTGAAATAGCGACTATGCCAAGGCCGTTTGTCAGCTTTACATGTATTGTCTAAGGGACATATTTTGGTATATTGGTTAAAGCACTCGACTTCCATTCCGGTGTAATTTTTTTAAAAATTTGCTTTCGTTTCTTATCAGTGATTTTATCATCTTTTTCGACTACTATATCTCGATCTCTCTCTACGCTTTCACCCTCTCCCTCTCTTGCTCTGCCTCCCTCTTGATCTGCTCTAGCTGATGTCTCCCTCGATCTGTCTCTACTCTTTCACCGGCCAGCTCTCCTTTTCCCGCCTTTGGCTCCCGTTCTCCCTCTTATGTCGTATAGGATGTTCCTTAATTTCCTTTACCTCTTTCCTTTGCCCTTTGTATTCTTTTTTCACCCCTTCCAAGTAGCCTATGCATTCTGATTTCTCTTTCATCCCTCGGTCCATCTCATGTATTTTTACATGACTACCCAGTCTCCTTCCGTCTCCTTATATCTCACCATGTTTCACTTTGATGACGTCATCACAGTGACAATTTTGATTGAATGCGACATGTCAGAATTTTTTTAGTTTGCGTGTCATGCCTATTGGAGGTGACTTTTTCTGAAATCTGCATTAGGACATTCTAGTCTTGTTTGAGCAATATCTCGATTATTTTTTCTCGATTTTCTGCAAGCTTCGAATATGTTGTAGCTGAGAAAATTCTCTACACTTAAGGTCACATTTTTTTTCTATAAATCAGATGTTGGGATCATGGCGATATTCCAACGACAAGATGTGAATTGAAAATCCTATTTTTCGTTTACGTGTAATGTCTATGTGGAGTAAGTTGGAATTCTAGACAACACCGACGCAAAGCCCCTGGACACCAGGTCGAGTTGTCCAGGGTGGGGTGCTTCGGGGGACAGCTCGACCAACTTTTTTTCTCCTCATGATTTCATGATCTAAAATCCCTCATCTTAGATAAATTTGTCATTTTATGTATTAAATATGCTTTTATAAACACCCACCCCTAACCTAACCATAACTCTAACCCGGCGATTGTACGCCTTCGGCTCGTCAAAAATATATTCTCGTTGCAAAAAATATCAGCTTTATTCTTTAGAACAGCTCTCAAAATACTCACAATTTCCATGTTCCCTGTCATGACTGCGTTAATTATAAAAGCATTAATACATAAAATGACAATTTTATCTACGATGAGTTATTGCCAGTTATTCACCCCATGTATACGCAATGTTTACGTCTCTAGCTCCCACGGACAAAGAATTGTTTACATGTCAATAAATTTCTCTTTCTATATATCTATCTACTCACATCTCGCTTAATTCTTTCTCCTCTCTACTGCTTTGTTTCCCTTCCCTTCTCTTGCTCTATTTCTGTATCTCTCTTTCTACTCTTTCACCCTCTCCCTCTCTTGCTCTGCCTCCCTCTTTTTCTCTTGCTCTGTCTCTCGATCCTTTTCTCTACTCTTTCACCCTCCCCATTTTCAGCCTCTGGCTCTCGTTCTCCCTCTTTTATGTCTTTGGATGTTCCTTAATTTTTGTCAATAAAATCTATTCTTCCTATTTAAAGTCATCATCTTATTGAAAGTCATCATGACAACTTTTACCATAAACAAAAATATTCTTTTCAAAAATAATTCCTAGGTACTGAGCTTCCTTCTCACATTCCTAGATAAATACTTATAAAACAGTACGACATACACAAATCACTCAATTACTACATATCTCATGAAAATGTTTGGAACAAACTGTTTCAATTTTTACTGCACATAAATTATCATTTAAGCTTTATCAAGGTAAACCTTTAAAGTCAAACATAACATTCTTCATCTTATCAACCATTACATGATATCAGAAGATCATGACACAACATAGCTCATATCACTAAATACCAATCCTAGTCAATATACATATAGTTGTATATCCAGAAATCTCAGTTCTCAACCTATGGTTTAATCAACCAAGTTTTATAATGTACAATAAATAATATGACATTCTTACTTTTATCAAGTCATGAGACTTAGATACATTACATTTCTCTTGTATTTGAGTTGAAATCTGCACATGCAATTCTAAACGCAATTCTAAATGCAATTACTAAAACGTGTTTCCAATAATCTGATTTTTTGTTTTAAATGATATTATATAGCACCCGTACTTCAGAACGTTAATATCATGAAAAAGGTTGAGCATGGTTATAAGTCTACAAACACCTTTGAATAAAACCTTTGCTAAAAACAATGCCAACATAGCACAACAATATCATGCTGTGGGATAATTAGCATAAAAACAATCCATGTATAAATATGTATGACATATTCTGCACAAAGTTGAAAACCTATAACATGGCTATACGTCAATGTCCATAGAGTTTGTATATAACCTGTTAATACAAAGTAGAGATTATCAAATGTTCACATCATCACCTGAAGACAATGTCTTTGACTCAAAATTAAACAATTATCCAGCATTAAAGAGCACAACCCATTGTGTTCAGCATCATTAAGCCCTCTCTGATATATTTAGAGACATAAGGTGGCTGTCTAATTATCATCTCTTTCTGTTTTTTCTGTTCAAAATGTAGTGAGTAATATTCCTGCACTTGCATAAACTACAATGCGTATATATTGCTGTAATATTTTCTTCTTCATATCAAACTTGTGTAGTGGATTTCATGAATTTCTACAAAACATATGCTCAGGATAATAATTTTGTATGTGCTATCATAGAAAGTTTGATGGGTATACATTTGTGGCTGGGAAGATCAATATAAAATAAATCTCAACATTACATAATCCTGGTAAATGCAATATGTATTCAACAAATGACATTAACAAAATATGTTATTAAACCGTGATACACATCCAATAATTTACAATGGTAGACAGACAAAAGAAATCCATGAGTATAGTGCATTTTACATTCTGCTCATATAATCTGCTGTAACATTATACTGAACCTTCACCGATACAAGCCGAAACCTGTAATCTTGGAGCATCATGCTCCATCTCATGATTCTCTTATTGTCAAACCTCTTCGCTTGAATATAGAAGAATGGTTTGTGGTCTGTGTGTACTTCAATTTAATACAAATAATATTTTAACTTTTTGATTGCTCGTACTATTGCTAAGCACTTTTTTTCTATTGTTGTGTAATTTTCTTCCCATGGTAATGACTTGTTACTCGCATAAGCAATCAGGAATTCTTCTCCTGAATGTTACTGCATAAGCCCAGCACCCACATTTACCTTCAATATAAACTGATCCTCGGCATCTTCTGCAGAATCTTGACACACCTTCCTACTCTCTATACACAAATCAAAGCAGCCAGCCACTGACAAGTTAACCTTCTGCCTGAGAAATTATTTGTTGAGAAGATTAATGTGATATTTCTTAAGAACACCACTGACAATGTAGTCATAGTCATACTTTACGCCAGCACAGGGAATGGACCCTTCCATTTCAGCAACAACTTGTTCTGATCAGTGGGAAGCAAGATAAACCCTGATCTCCGTTATTAAATTTCCTGTTTCTAGCATTCATATCCTAATACTTCTTGTATTTTCCTGCGGCACCTTTTAAGGCTTCCTGGGCTAACCCCCATGACTTCACCAACTTCTCACGGAGCACTATGTCATATTCATACTCATCTTTCAACTCCGGTATTACACCATCATTTGTCCTCAATTCCCTTAACATATCAAAGACACTCGCCAAGACCCAGTCTTCACTAAACCAAGTTTTCTGAAATGGTAGAAATTTTGAAGATATTCAATACCTACACATGGTGATAAAAAAATGTAATATAAATGAAACATTTCCATTGTCACTGCTAATATTAAATATAATCAGTGTCTCCGTTACCTTTACTACTGCTATCACCTTCACCAGTATTGTTAGTAGGTGAAAAGCATTACCCTTATTCATCTTTCAGATAGATGTTATTACTGATCACTGGTTTTATGCTAATGTTATCGTATTCATTTAATCAACGTCTGAGGAAATTAATTTTTCAAAATATTTTTTGTACAAAGCAAATGAGATATGAGCTCGCATGTGATGTCACACAGTTTGCAATTTGTGCTTCACTGATTACAACTCCAACAATTTATAACTTTCTCATTTGTTTTTGATTTTCCTCAAAATTTCATTGATTTGTTTCTCTCATTTATCTGCTTTTATGAAGACCAACTTATTTTTGGGGTGGACTTCTCCTTTAACACTTTACATGTATGAAGATCAACTTATTTTCGGGTGAACTTGCCCTTTAACACTTTACATGTATATGTAAGCATCTTAAAAAATGCATATTTATAATTATATGGCTAACGTCATTTACTCCTTACTGTACTTGGGGGGGGGGGGGGGTGGCGTAAGAGCCCCCCCCCCCCCCCCCCACCCCGCATTTTTGGAGATAGCGCCGCAACCGCTTGGAATTTTACATTGTTGTTCTTCGATTCTTTTCCTCAAGTCTTATGCACATTTTGATACCATTTTCATCGAATTTGGATACACCTGTCAGGTGTTACATAGCAATTAGTATGCGCATATCATCAAAAAGTGCTACAATTGCATATATACATGTACAAGCAGAAATGTGAATACAGGTAAATAGATGTATAAGTGGGAGATATGAATTGATATCAAATTGCTTTGATACGTTTCTCAAAGTAACTTGATGTATTCCAGAACAAAAGAATACATTAGAAATAAAATAATAGATCGAGGACTTAAAACCACAACTGTCTATGTCCAAATATGCCATTTGAGTAAAAATGCATTTAAAAGTTTGATTGCAAGCATAAAATCTGACAAAGTGTAGTAGTTATGTTTAATGCCATTAACTTATAAATAATACTTGGTCAAACATCATACATGGAAGCCATGACCTTTTGACCCTGTCAATGTCAGAAACTTAAAAAATGGGAGTGCCAAATACCATCCATGGAACTCTTCAGGAATGGCTAGGCTATTGCACAAGTTGATGAGATCCTTCTTCTTAAGGTTTAGGCTTTTTTAAATGCTTCTCTTGGTAGACAAGGTCCAGATTACGTGGAACTGATGATCTATCTTCTTGTAGTCATACAAGTAGTTATAGATGGTAGCAGATGGTGCTTTGCTCTTCCTTCCTGTATTGGAAGCTCTTTACATGTAGCCAGTTGAAGACGTGTCTATCTTCGTCTAGGCGTTTGTTATTCATGATCTGCTGTGAGAGATTTTTCAGATCATAAAAGTCTCCATGGCACATGTTTATGACCTTGTATGGAAGCCGACGTCTTAATTTGTGGAAATGTTTTACCCAGTCATGCATTGTGAAGACATTGATGTTCTTTTTTTCTGTTTCAATAGCAGAATGCATGCTATTGCATTCCACGTGGGAATGCCCACTCTCCAGAAAATTGTGTGCGATGACTTTGAGATGTGTGTTCTGGATGGCATAGAGTAATGTTGCAGCGACATTCACTTTGCAAATCAAAAGAAGCAGAGACAAAAGTCCTCTTTCCAGCAACTACCTTGGCCTGGCATAGCTGCCAACACTTTGGAATTTTCAATTAGTAACATTTAAGTAAAACTGAATATCATGTGCGCGTAGCGCACATCACGAGCTTTCTTTGGAAAATCAGAGTCAAATTCCCTCATGTAGCAGGGTGTTGTTTGGCGAGCCTTAGTAATAAGGACACTTTTTAGAGTTTCGTTGCTCATGGACCCTCTGAAGTCAGTTTTGTTCTTTCGCACCTGACTGAAGACCCTTTCACATTCAGCATTGGTATGGGGTATGGTTAGAATCCCTTTTGCAAGTCTGTCATAGCACAGTTCACCAGAAACATTCTTTTCTGTCATCATACTTGTCCACTGCTTGTCAGTAGATTCCTCATTTTGCACTAAGTCCGGAAGCTGAGCAATTTGATAGATAAGGAACTGGTTCTCCAGAGCATCTAGGGCACTGTGCTTGTCTTCTTCTTCTTCCTGAAGCAACATGCAGGGGAACTTGTTGATGAAGAACTTTAGAGAAGTGAATTTGGCATCCTTCTGATATGCAATGTCAGCCACTTGCACATGGATGAGAACATCAGACTTCAATAGAAACTTACTTACAATGTAGTCACATGCCTTGGTGTAATATGAATGCACTGCTGCATAGAACTTATGGCAATCAGACTCATCTAAAGTGTTCACAATTTCTCTTGTTGCGCTTTTTATGACCATTTCAGATTCTTCACAAAGATTCTCCTTGTTCTTGTAGTCCAGAAGGGTCAAGTCTGTGGCTGCAATGATTGCTTGTGGAGCTACAAATTGGCTGTACAAGTCACGCAGTAGACTTTCTAGTATTCCTTTTAGCTTTTGTATCAGAGGACTTCTCGTCTGAAAGATGACATTTTTCTTGTGAAATGCAATGATGCTGTGGCTGATATTGGGTTTGAGTGCAATGAATTCAGAATTCTTTCCTGTCTTGTTTTATCTCTTACTGTCTGTCTTGTTTCTTTTTTTCCTCCACATCTTGTTTTTTCATTTCCAGTCATTTTACTAGAAATCATACTGGGATGACTGGAAGTTCCAGTCTTGAGCACTGTTGAGCCTGTTGCCTTGCCAACAACTTTCCCAGTCTTCTGCTTTTTTCTAGGTGTATCCGAAGCTTCCTCATTTGTCGTTTTTCCCGAGTAGTAGAGCTTGAAGATGCAGGTCTACTGTGTTGTGGCTGTGGTGTTTGAAGTTGAACCTGGGAGGTAGAGAAATTATTGATTACCATATGAGAAAGAAACAAGACTACTGACACAGTTTACAATTAAAAAGATACACTACATTTGAAATCTTGGCAGATGACTAGCATTATTGAATACATTTTTATATCTGTAAACTGAACAGCAGAGTGAAGATGATTGGAAGAGAAAGAGCTTACAAGTAAATGACCTAAAAATAAGAAGAAAAAATAAATGATGTAAAGGAACATATTTAACTGTCACCCTGTATATATCGTCCCTATTTTCACGAAGTGACGGTAGTGAGGAAAATCGTCACGCAAACTGTATGCAATTTTATTTCACTACCGTCACTTCGTGAAAACAGCGACGAATTATGATCAATTTTTGTACTCACTTGGGTCTGAGACTTGGCAGGTTTGCTCACATGTGGTGGATCTGCAGACACCTTCTTGGGAATGCAGAATGCTTGGAGTTGTGCAGTCATCTTGGTTTGGTGAGCAGGCTTTTTCTGCAGGACAAGACAAGCTTAAAAAATTAATGCGATGCCTGCAACACTATTGATGACTTATTTATAAGCATGAAATTTAATTACACATTAAATTAAATTTTGCAATTACCATTTTGGTTCATGTAATATCCATTTTCGTATTTTTTTCAAACTATTTTAGAGTGTAAAATGATAATAACTGTTGCCAATTTGAGGAGTAAAAGCTGATTAATTCAAACATTTAGAAAGCTCTCTACTGCTAGGGTTAATCTATTCAAATCTGGTAATTTTAATGATGGCCATATTTAAATGGAATAAAAAGGAGTACATGCCTTGTAGTAATACATTTTCTAGCCTTACCTTCAGTTGAGATCCCTGAGCAGGTTCATTTTTCACAGCTGGAGTTGGCTTCTTTGGAACAAGTGAAGTCTGGACACTATTCTTGGTAGCCTTGGTCTGTTGAGTAGGCTTCTTCTGCTTTGTCTGTTGAGTAGGCGTCTTCTGCTCGGCTGACACTTCTCCTTCAAAAAAGAGGACTAGAGCTTGCCATTGTTGGATAAATCTTGGCAAGCATTGGCCCAAGCTCAGCCATCTCGTACAAGCATGTTTCAGAACTGCCTGCACTTCGTTCCCAATGAGCATCTGGAACTTCTTGAGATTCAATTTCCTGTTCACGCTGGCTTCCAGATAGTAGAACACATCAATAAGGAGCGAGTCAATTGAATATGGTAATGCAGATGACGCATCTTTGGCAGCAGAATCAATTAGATGATTGGGGCAACCAAGCACTGACACTTCCCGAGGCATGCCACAATTTGGTATGGTTTACTGTCGCTGACATTACTCCCATCAGTTGATATTGCAATTGGCCGTGCTTTCATGGCTGAAACGATCTGTCCTTGTTTATCTTTGGCCATTTCACGCACAAGACAAGATGTTTGGTCCTTGCACTGGTAAACTTCATAACCTCCTCAGAATTAGGAAAGGCTTTTTTCAACAATGGTCCCATGTGACTTGCAGCTGATAGAAGAATATTGTGCTCCAAATAAAATGATGTAAATAAGCACTCAGCTCTAGTTATATTAAAATCCTTGGAGGTTGACATCCATGATGTTATTTCTCGTGCTGACGATTCAGACTTGAAAGCAGTGATGTGTTGCTTTGATTTGCAATGAACAACAATGTCATTACAACCGCCATGCAAAATTGACAAATCTCGGCGACATTCCTTGCAAGTTGCATGATGTTTGCTCTTTCCTGATGATGCACCGAAGTCAAATTTATCAGCATATTTCTTGTTGTAAGCATGTCCTCTTTTGCACTCCATCTTATTCACAACGATTTTCTGTCTTACACGATGCAAGGAACTGCTTTGGCATCTTGAGCCTCTGTTTTTTGTACGAGATGGGTTTCCGTGAAATTCTCCTTCTGATCTCCAGACAACTGGTCATACTTCGTACATGTTGCACATTGGTCTTTTTTATTTATCATAACGTTTTTTCCGGGCAATGGTATGGTGTTGCTTGGCCACAATCAGTGAAATAGCTGCATAGGGAATCTTATCTGCTTAATGAGTAGAAAACTGCAAGTATTGCGCAATTCTTGATGAATGTACTTGAAACAGTCTGAACATCAAAGTAAAATGGCTAATGGACACATGGGAATAGACAGTTCTGAATAGACACAAAGTGAAATGAATATACAGTTCTTTGGTGGACATAACTGAATTTCACAAAAAATGGACATAGACAGTTCTGGCTTTAAGCCCTCTAGAAAAAATAAGAAATAAAAAACAATATAATACATATTAAAGAAAATAAAATGAAATTTGCATATTCAAAATTTATGCAAATTAACCTTTGCATTTTCAAATATCGACAGCCCCCCCCCCCCCCCTGCAGTCAGGGGTTGCTCAAAATAGCCCAGGGCCAGTAGAATTTCAGAAATATGTTTGCTCTTTCATTAAAATTTAATGAGAAAATTGTAAAGCACAGTTTTTGTTGGGGTTGCAGGGGTTTACTCGTACATGTTTCTATGCGATTCCGTGTTTGTTTTTTTTGGGGAAAAAAGATGAAAAATTGTATTTTAAGATCGTATTTCACTCTTATTATCATACTAAATATGATTTAATCGTACTGGTTGGCATCTCTGTATAACCCTCCAATTTTCATTAACTCAAACAACTTACATCATAGTGAATAACCTACTCAACTAAAACGCATTATCACTACCAAACAATCATCTTTCAGCGAATAACATTCCAGCATTGGGTCCCGATATTAGTATTCTTTCATTATCATTAACCTTCCCATTTTGATATTCCATATATAATATGATATCAACCTCTTCTTTACTTAAATACTTGCATGTCTCATTGTCACGTTCAAGCTTGATCTCTGATTTGAGTGTCTTCTTCAGAGTGATGGTTTCCACCGTGACGTACCTTGTCTCCTCCTCCAACCCAGTCAAAAAATGAGCACTTTGCAAGGTTCATGGAATGTTCCAACTTCAATATACGGATCAGGTCGACAATCCTTAATCTGGGAAGAAAAAGCATGGATGTATGATCTTGTTATCCATCCACCTATCAATCCAGTATTCTAAATGTGCACCATTGTTTTAGATTTCTCAAATATGATCTATAAGTTCGAAATACATGTACATGTCATGATGTGAGTGATGTTTAAAGATACTAAGGTTTGAAAGGCAAGGAGTGACAACACATAAATCCTTTAACTCATCACCTTAAGAAAAGGGTTTTTACCAACTTTACAACCTGCTTTCAATGTGATGTCCATGGCAGATGATATCATTGATAAGTGTACGGTAAGCCAACAAAATATTGACAACCCTTTTAAGAAGGAATAATATTCATATTCGTTTTTGCAAGAATGAAGACATGATAAATGAAAATGTTTAATTATCAACAAAATTAAGAAATTTACTTGTTTATTCTTCTCATTTTACTACTAATATTAAAAAGCAATCTTAACAGCTTCATGGTAACTATAATATGTAGGGATGACCTCTGTTTCCAATAAATCTAGTCCCTTGCTGTACACATGATCTATCAATGTTCCCTTCTCAGTAGTAGCATTAACAACATGCTGTTTGTAACCTTTATTACACATTAGCTTGTTTACCTGTAAAGAACCTTTAAACAAATCCTCATTAAAATCTCCCATCACAATACACCTAATGCTTGTTTTGTGTAATACATCTAGCAAATTGTCTAATGATTCACAGAATGATTTGATACTATATGATGGAGGTCGATAAACAACTGAAATCACAACAGAAACTGGTTTGGTGACAAGAATTGCAATAAACTCTAAGTTGTCGACAGATATGTCTAATCTACTTGAATATGTATTCTTGATATACATTGCAACACCTCCGTGCGATTGTTCTTTGAGTACATTTCCAACTCCAGAATTACAGTATGACAGATGTCGTGGCTGATGATAAAATCGAAAGTTATCTAAAACAACGTCACAGAGATCATCATCATTAATCCATGTTTCGGTCAAGCAAATACAATCTACATTCACAAATTGGCACTGGGATTTGAAATCAGTAAAATGCTGTTTTAATCCTTGTACATTTTGCATTACCAAAGAAAAGTTATAATCGTGAATATCTTCGGAAGTTTCATTCTCAATAAACGGCTTCATAATCTCAATGCGTTCTTTAATTTCTGGATTACAATATATACGTTTAGGATCGAAATGTTCTATCACAAGTCCAGATAACGAAGTAACGCGACTAAGCCCAACATATGCCTGTCCAGATTGAAATACATTTTTTAATGATACAACAGCTTTGTCTAATGTCGAACCTTGTACTTTATGAATTGTGCAAGCATAAGCAAGCTTAAGTGGAAATTGTTTTCTCACATATTTCTTACCAATGGATTCTTGAGACATTTCGATTGAATGAATACCAATATCGGCCTTCTCAAAATTAACTTTGATGCAAACTGGATTCAAATTTGTATGATCCGTTATTATTTCTGTTACATTTCCGAAACATCCATTTGTCAGGCCTTTACTAACATCAATGTTTTTGAGCAACATCACTCTAGCATTAACTGCAATCCACAGATAAGGAGGCAACTGGGTTTTCATCTTTGTATAAGGTTTTTCCCGTATTTGATTTCCTTTTTTAACATCTTTGTCCATGTCTTGTGCTTTTACGCATATCACATCTCCACATTTTTTATGCAATAATTTCTTGTTCCAAGCATCTACTTCATTGTTACATGCATAGATATGCAGAGCATTTTCACATTCTTCACCAGTCTCACAGGACTTGAGCATTGCTAGGTCTTCATCACAGAGAATCTCTTCCCCTTGTTTTACACGTAATCTATTTAAGAGAAAAGCAAATTGGGTATCGTCTTTTTGTCTCATAATGTCTTCAAGTTCTACTTTCTTGAAATTAGCATTCCACAATGCACCATTGAGTGTGTCTTTATATAAAGGAGTTCCTAAGACTGGAGGTAACTGATACATGTCTCCCACAGCAATAACTGAAACACCAGCAAAAGCAGTTTGATCTCGTGATTGTTTTATTTGTCGTAGGCGGCCGTGAATGTAAGACATCAACTTTTGATTTACCATTGATACTTCATCTATGATTAAAATTTGCAATTCAGCCAGCTTATTTCGAAGGACACTTATTTTCTCATCACTCAGAGGTTGATACAGTCTTTGTGCATTGATTGGAATAGAAAGAATACTATGTATAGTATGGCCATTGATATTGTATGCAGCTACTCCGGTTGGAGCCATTTTCAATACTGAGACATCATCAGGATGTGGCAACATTCGGGCTAGTATACGTGTTGCTTCATAGTAAAGACATTTGATCAAATGACTCTTTCCAGTACCAGCACCTCCAGTTAGAAACATATGAAACGGTTCGACCGATTTTCCATTTACTCTATCTAAACACCACTGTCGTATTTTGTAAAAAACACTCTGTTGCTTCTCATTCAAAGACCTCATCAAAGAATGTCCATCTTGTTTGGAAATTTTTACTGAACGTAGTTCAATGCTATAGTCATCTTTTTTCGGTTCATTCTTTAAATCTGGGATATCAAGATCTCCATCACAATCTTCGACATCTACATTTTCTTTGGGATGTTCAAGTCGCTCTACTTCCTTTTCCGGACATAAAAGACCCCATGCATCTTCGTGTGGACCAAATTTGTCAAGATGCTCCTGTGCATGATCAATTGCATCGGCATTCATTTCAAACTTCTTTCGGTTAGTACAGACAATTGACCAGACTTTCTCCAATTCACGTCCACATATTTTCACAGAACCTGTCTCGTAGAACTCTTCATGTGTTTCAAATGTTGGGGGCTTTAATTGTCCATCTTCAAAATATGGCAGAAAGAGTTGCAAAATGCTCAAATAATATTTTTCGGGTGAGATGATGGGTGAGAATCGGGGATATCTTACAACTGCATCTCCCGTACGAGTACGCTTCTGAATATATCCCAGATCGTTATCTAATTTAAAGACATTTTTACTTCTTGTACTTGGCGTTTGGGATGCAGTTAAGATTCTATACTGAGAACAAAACGTTGCAAGACACATATCACTGAATTCTGCGTTTTTAGGTCGAGCTTTGTATCTGTCGAGCTTGCTAGGCATCCAAACATTCTCATCATCATCATTATCGTTATCTGGTCTGCTCTTTATAACGCTTAATGGTAAACTCATTCTGACAGGGTCGGGTCCAACAGGAATGAATTCCACTTTCCTAGAAGATTCTTTCAATCTGAGACTGCAAACACGATAGACGCTTTCTTGAGCAGACACTTCACGATTTTGCATGTACACCTGGCCAAGTTTTTTCATGCTTTCCTTTGCGTTCTCATTTCCCTCTTTCATTTCTGATAGTGT
Organism: Strongylocentrotus purpuratus; assembly: GCF_000002235.5. Taxonomy (NCBI): domain Eukaryota; kingdom Metazoa; phylum Echinodermata; class Echinoidea; order Camarodonta; family Strongylocentrotidae; genus Strongylocentrotus; species Strongylocentrotus purpuratus. The sequence goes on from NW_022145527.1 coordinate 524,084, forward strand.
ATGACTCAATAGCATTCCGATTTCTCGTTCAGCTTTTGACATGTAGGATACAATATAAGCCACGCATGCAAATACATTTGTTACAAACTGCAAATCCATGTTGGCATTCCAGCTTCTTAGTAGACTTGGATTAAACTGATTCACCCATACATCTTGTATTTCTCTTTTGATGATTATACTTTGTTGTGATGCTAATTCATTATGTGCATTCTCAAATTGATTTTGTGTAATGCCAAGCTTTTCAAAGAGATGGTTTACACTGTTGTACTCGATTCCATTGGATAATGCATCTTTAACTGACTTCAACAATTTCTCTGCATCATCTTTAATCTTTGTAGAAGCTTTAATTTGATCATTGTCCTTTCCCTTATTTTGCACTTTCCCACAATCTTTAGCTGGAATCTCTTCAACAGGTGTTACAATGAATGTTTTTTCAGATGGTGGTCTTGGGAAATTAAATCTACACGCTTTTCCCGTTTTTGTGCAAGATTTAGAATGTTTCTTACTGTGTTGTTGGACCTTGCTTACTATTTCATGTAGTTCTCGATCTTCCTTTTCATCCGGTTTCTGGCAAGAAATGTATTTATCTACAAATTGTACGACATCATCATCTTTATCGATACCCAACTGTGGAGCATTTTCAACCCAGAACAAGGCATGAATGTGAGGGGAACCACGGGCTTGATACTCTACTCTCCAAAATGAATCAACTACTTTACCAATCGGTGCAGCGGGAGATAAAATAACTCTCTTCATAAAAGTGTGAAATCTTTTATCAAACATTCTGGCAACTGTTACTGGATTTGATCTTAAAAGATTACATTTTTCTGTATAGTCTAATTCACTCGATTCCCTGGTGTCTCCTTTTTGTCTAAGCAATGTATTCATTAATTCTGGCCATCTCATATCGGCAGATGAGAAAGAAGCAAACCATGTCGGCTTTCCAAGCTGTCGTACCATTGCGAGAACATCTTTTTGTGTCTTTTGCCAGAATGGAGGTGTTCCACGAATTTGCTTTAAAAATTTATAGCCCTTGTCTGATTTTAGTATTTTTTTAACTTTCTCTGCATCTTTCAAATCTGAGGCAGTTATTGAAGACGAATCATCTTTTTTGTTTGGACTTTGCCTTAAAGCGATAGAAACTTGTGATATAACCTGTTGAATTTCATAAATATATTGTGCATAAAAGATGTAATCTGTATTCTGAGCAAATCTATTGTCCACGTGCATCAGTCGGTTATGCAGATAACGTCCTAATGTTATTTTTTCATCTCTTCTATCATGGAATGTTGGTTGACCTTTAGGAAATAACACTGGGAAACATTTGGCCTCATTGCTTTCATCTTGTAGAATTGATACAGGGCTTCTTCCTTCACAAGGAGCACAACATATTATGTCTTCAAAATACTGATCTAATATTTCCTGTCCAATATCTACCGGCTGGAGACATGAGTCTAACTGAATACCGCGTAAGCGTTCTTCCATATCGTCTTCAGTGTTGTTGTCATCTATTTTTTGTTGTAGTTTACTGTTGTCTTGCATGTTTTCATTAGCATTTTTGTCTTTGGACAAAATGTAATCAATTTGTTCTTCCATTTCCTTCCAATATTTTGCCAAACGAGCTTTACCACCAATTTCCACTGCTTCTTCCTTTTCATTATCTTTTTCATTTCGTTCAAGTGAGTTTTCCCATTTATCATTTACTGCAACATCAAAATACCACTTATTATTTGCTTTTAAATACTGCAGAGCATTGAGCAAGTTAGATTTATCTACAAATTTGTACTCATAATAGCTTTTGTACGACAATTTTCGTTTGAGTTTAACACGGATCAATTGATCTTCAGTCTGTGGTCTTGGCAACATATCTACTGTTTCATAAGTGTTTGAAGGCACGCACACGACTGGGCCATGGACTCCATTTTGACCACCTTTAGGCAAGGCCATTAACTTCATGAAAGGGATATTCAATGCAATCAAATGCTGTTCTAAATTGTTCAGATTGGCAAGTTCTTCTGGAACTTCATGTAGTTGTAAATTGTTCATGTTTGCTTCTGCAGGTACTTTTCCAGCTTGCAATTTTCTATGACAGGTAAAGCATATCCAAAGTGTCGATCTGGCTGACTGGCCTATTAAACATTTTGACCGGCATTCTGAATTGCAAACATGCAAATATTCTTCACTTATGCACGTGTGAATTTTATAATTACTCTTTTTACATTTCAATACCTGGTTCTCAAAGAGAAGTTTTAAGCATACACAGCACACATATTCTGGGCCATGAGAAATTATCTTTCTAAATTCTTCAAGTACAATATCAAACTCGGACAATTTTACCGTTCGAAGTACAGACCTTTTTCGATTTTGTTTTATTACATTTTGCCTATATTTTTCAATTCTTTTATATTTCATTTTTAAGCTCATCAATTTCTTTTCCTTAAATTCGTTGCCTTTATATCTAATTTTGGACAATGTTTTCATATTTGCCTTTTTTGTATGTTTAAATTGTTGATCGTTGTGATATAATTTCTTCATTTGTTTTTTCATGATATCTTGTTGTTTTTCCTTAAAATTTTCATCGTTCAAATATTTACTTCTTAATTTGCTTTTGTGAATTCGTTTAAATAGTTCATCATGCTGGTATTTACTTCTTATTCTACTCTTGTGCATTCGTTTAAATAGTTCATCATGCTGGTATTTACTTCTTATTCTACTCTTGTGCATTCGTTTAAATAGTTCATCATGCTGGTATTTACTTCTTATTCTACTCTTGTGCATTCGTTTAAATAGTTCATCATGCTGGTATTTACTTCTTATTCTACTCTTGTGCATTCGTTTAAATAGTTCATCGTTCCAATATTTATTTTTCATTTTAGTCCTCATAGCTGTTTTAACATTTTCTTTAAATCCTTCATTTCTCAAATATTTTTGTTTATTTCTATACAAAATTTTCTTTTTATAACATAAATCAGAATGATATTTGGTTTTCATAATATTTAGCTGTATGTTCCTGAAATTTGAATCCTCTTTATACATTTCTTTTTGCCTTTGTTTCACATAAGCTCCTTGCTTTATTTTGTGTGATAAATTAGTGTTGTAATTCTCTTTTTGTCTTTGTTTTACTTCATTTATTTTTTCCATGTTATAGGTTAAATCATTTTGATATTTATTCTTCGATTTAATTTTCCTCATTTGCGCATTGTGAAGACACTTTTCCTTTTTCTTAATTATTTCATCTTTGGTCAAGGCTCGTTTTTCTCTCATAAGCTGTCTACTGCGCTCCCTTCTTTGATTAGAACTTTGTCTGTGTTTACGTTTTTTCTTTCCATGGTCTACATTTCCAACATGAACTTCTCCAATTATTATTAATTCATCATTACTATCAGCACATTCGCTTGCATCAATTCTTAAGCTGTCGTTCTCATTCATTTTTACCAATTTGGTTTTTCGAACTTCATTACCAAGGTCAACATCGACTTTTGCATCATTTTCAATGTTACTCAATTTTCGTTTTCTGCTTAAGATAGAGTTGGAATTCTGAACTTTGTTCACTAAATTTAATCTATCAGAGTCATTCCCGCATTTAGTACAATTTTTGAAATCTCCATTTTGTTCATTTACATATTCTGTCTTGATAGAGTCATTTCTTTTCAAAAGACAACTTTTATTCAGCGGTGGTTCTTTTAGTTTCGTTAAGGTAATTGTCACACTCTTCAGTTTTAATTCCTGACCGTTATAATGTACATCATGACTGATCGTTTCATTTGCTTTTTCAGGGAAGAGAAATACATTTGGGTTATCAATCATCTTTTGTGGGGAAACACTCTCATCCAATATTTGAACTTCATCAAAGCTTTCACAATGTATGGAACATCCAGAGCTTCCAGACTGACTTTCACTGTGTGTATTTGACGAAGGAATTGGATTACAAACAAAATCCTGTAACTGTGGATAGCCTTTCAAGGTTTCATTCTTACCGGAAGTTGCTTTAGCACATACACTAGTTACTTCATATTCGGTGTGCAGGGGGCATCCCATTGATTTTGCTAACCTCATGCAATGCTTGTACACACCTTGCCAGCTTTGAGTACGAAGTACAACACTGTGTCCGTTACAAATCAGGAAACCTCGACTGCTTCTGGAATGTGAATCAAATATAAAAAAACCATCTTGACCAGATAATACAATGAAAGTACTTCTAGCAAATGTCACAAAACATGCATCAGAATCAGTACAGAGTTCTTTTTCGAGTGCTTGCTTCAATGTCATCGAAAGAGACTGGGCCAATATCAATTCATCTCCATCTAACAATCCAGTGACTGGTTCACGGCATACTATGTTAAACAATTCATTGTACGCATCCAAATATTCAAATAGATCAGATATCAATAAGTATTGGTTGTCGAGTGAAGTGGATCGCCGTATGTAACAATATAATTCATTACCGTTATTCAAAATCCTGTCTAGATCTGTACTTTTCCAATCATTGGCATTTTTTACCTTGCTATACAACAGTGCAGAAAGTGAATTGGTAACACACTGCTTTCCACTTAAGTCACCAAATCTTGTATCCCCTTGATTGAATGTCCCTTGGGCAACCAGCGTTATTTGTGTATCAACTCTCGTGCATTTGTCTTTGTGATCACTTTCAAGGGTTTCGTCCTTGGTGTTACGTTCGTTGTGAACGACTGATTTAGACTGATTACTTGCACACTGTTCATATGTCATGTCAAAAAGATTTGCAGTACCTTTTCTCTCATCGTGATTTATCGTACCAGTTTCCAACGTGAGCCTACGTTTTTTTCCCTTTGGATCAACATGGTTTTGAAATGTTTCAGGAGACTTATCCACTACTTCATCAATTTCTTCCTCTATCTGACACTTGGATCTACACTTCTTGAACACATGCTTTACTTTAACATCAGCCTGAATTGATGGACATGGCAAAGTTCTCTTTGACGTTCTTCTTGTTGTTCTTGTCTGTTCTAATGAATTGAAATTGACAAAATCTACAGATTCAACAACATTAAAATGAACATTTCCTGTGTACAGTATATAAATTCCCTTATCAGATGTAACAATATTGATTCTTCCAGGTTTCTTTGCAGAGTACAATTGCCAACATGGTACTTGGTCATTGTATGAATAAATATCAGTATCGATTAAATTTGCTAAAGCGCTAATTTCAGTGTCTGTAGCCCACGTTCCGTCTTCCTTTATTCTACGTTTCAAAACATATTCTCTGACTGTTCTATATTCTTGCCTCAATGTATTACTAAACATGTCCTTGGTTTGCAATAAATGTTTCACAGTGGCATTTCTTAAAATTGCATGATTACGCTCAGTTCCAGAAATTACATAGGAAATTGCACGAAAGAAACAATTGCCATCACCAGTAATTTGTTTACTCTGTAAAGGAACTCCAATAGAGCTATTTCTATCTAACCTTGAATCACAGCCTTTGCCTATATATCTGATATTCAGTTTTGAACAAATGTTCTGTTTGTCATTATTCTGGAGGGGTACAAATTTGAAATCTTTATCTGGTCTATCACGTAATCCAAGATCTGCTACAAATTCAACTTCTTTTTCTGTTTCATCAGTACATGTGTACATATTAGCATCTATTGCCTTTTCAATGTCTTCATCTTTGATATTTGAATCTGAAGAAGATTCTAAAGGATTCCTTGAATGAGCATGATCATTAAATGACATATCAGTATCATTGTCTGTACCATCTTTTACTGTATCAAAGCTTCTATTCTTCAGGTCATTGTCATACACTGCATCTTCTTGTACACCATCTGAAACATCTGAAAAATCATTTTTCATCATATCATCATTTTCCAATACCGATTCACAGACATTGTCTACTGGTTCATTTATGGGCATATCTTTTGGTCTATCACAAACATTCAAAGGCATATTGCGTTGTGGTAAAACACTTCTATCGAATAAATCACATCCAGGACTTGTGTCTGTATCACTATCAGATTCTATACAATTTCTTGCACACGAACGTTTCACTGGTATATGAACATCACTGCCACTATCATCGTCCGTTTCAATTTCCCCATTTTCATCAAAATTTGATTTCAACAGATTATTCTTTGAATCGTCCTGCACAACTCCATCTGAACCTTTGTTGTCTTTCATATTGCAAATATGCTGGTCTGAGTGTTCATCATTTTTACATGTATTTGGATCAAGTCCTTGGTCACTTGCATTCATAGATTTCTTTGTATCCAGCTTCTCATTCTTTACTGCTAATTCTATTCCTTCATCTTTGTCAAATCTAATCTCTGATTTATCAGAAGAGTGATTTCCATCAGTGCCTTTTTTCCCTTTGGAAGACTGACCTTTCTTGTTCCTTGCTCGACCTTTCTTGTTCTTTGCTTCTTTTTTCTTGCCACCAGCATGAACTCTGTACTTTCGCAAATCCTTGATCTGTTCAAAAAGATTACAAGTACATACATCGATATCAACACATGTATCTGTTCTAGATTGAGTTGGCAAATTGCTTGCTATGTCTGCCCAGGATCGTGTTTGTGCCGTTTCACTTTGCACACACATGTCATTATACAACTTCATTGCATGTGGGGACTGCACACTGTAGGCATATAAACCTAAAAGAGTTTCTGTGTAAGATTGAACACTGATATCTTTTTTCTCGGATTTCACCTTCTTTTCTTTACAATCAACTTTCTTTCGGTCTTCCTTTTTTTTCCTGCTATGGCTTTCATAGAATGTCTTCATTGCTTTGCCGATGTAAGTTACACCAGGTTCTAAGACTTTGCCATTCACTGATTTTCTTCTGATTTTCCTGTCTGTTTGATGATCATCTATTGATTTGGGATACAATTTTCTTGATTTTAGTTTCTCCACCCATTTCGTCTTCCTTGATTTCACAATTACCCAGTCATCCTCAAATTTTTCATTTTGCATCTCTTCGTGTTCTATTTGGGATGGATTTTCCATAGCCAAAGGATTATGTCTATCAGACTCATTTGTTTGCCTGTCAGTTATATGATGTTGTGTTCCTCTCAATCGATTGGTTTTCTTTCCCTTTTTACCATACCTCTTCTTTGATCTGCCACATTTTCTTTTGTTGGTCGTACTTGATAGGGTCCTTGATTGGTTCAAATCCAAGTAACAGTGTTCATCATGATCACCAAGAAGTTCGTATCTATTGAAATGAGAAGGGATGCATACTTGATCAAACATGCGATGAGCCATGTTGTTATTGCCACAAAATGAACAAATCCAGATCAATGTCAGGTCACTCAGTCTGTCTTCACAAGGGAATCCCATACATGTCACATGAAAATGCTTACTACAACAGTCACATCTTGCATCACTTTCATTTTCTTTGATTTCATTGTTACAGATACAGCATTCATTAAGATCTGGGTTGGTCACCAATGCACAACTAGTCAGTATATTCATGATTTCATCAAGTGTTTTCTTAAATTCAATTGTATCCATCATGGTAAATTTTGCTTATATACTTGCAACAGTTCTGGTTAATAATTACAAGTCTACAATTAACGGTTCTGTAACTTTGATATATAATGTTCTGTATATATTCCTTACTCCAATAGTCTTTTATTTAAATATTCCTATTGTGAATTATGAAAAACTAATCCTTACTGATATTAAACTCTATGGTATTTCAATAGCCTAGCTTTATATACACTAGCTTGTACTGTGTTAAGGAGCTATAATGTTTTTGTCTCAAGATGGCGTTTTTTATTAAAATTATGAGTAGGTCATTAATAGCCTAAATGTATTGTAGGCCTATATAAGTTCCCAAATTGCTAATTTCTTTGTTACTCTCTCTCTGCAAACAGGTTCACTTTATATCCTGATCAAAATATCTTTCTTATTCTTTCTCAAATCAATCTTACTTTTATTTTTAAAATTCTGAACACTATATATCGAAGGATTTCTTTCCTTTTCTCTTTACAATCAACAACGCTCACTTTTCTAGGACTCTATATATTGACACAAATTTTGTGTGATTATGGTCTTATCAAGTTCTAGGAATTAGAATTAAATTGCTTTCTCGCTATTGTTCTTCTTTTTATTTCAGTTTGTTTTTAATTCCTTTTAGAAACTGCCAAATATTTCTTTCTAATTTACAGTAATTATGTCTTCTAAAATGGCAATACAGTCTTTCAAACTTGCAATATTGCCTTCTTCACACTATTTTGTTCAATCTTCTTTATTCTTTGCTGTGTATACGCTCTTTTTACTTTCCCAAGATTACTAATACTACTGTTTTGAATTCTAATAGAGGTCTTATCAAGTTCTAGGAATTAGAATTAGATTGCTTTTTCTCTATTGTTCTTCTTTTTATTTCACTTTGCTTTTAATTCCTTCTAGAAACTGCCCAGATTTTTTTTCTAATTGACAGCAATTTTGTCTTCTAAAATACAGTCCTTAAAACTTCCAATATTATCTTCAACGACTACTTTCCAATCTACTTTACTCTTTAAAATGTATACCTCTTTTTTTCTTTCCCAAGATTTACAATATTACTGCTTTCAACTGTAATTATGGTCTTATCAAGTTCCAGGAATTAGAATTAGATTCCTGTTCCTCTATTATTCTTCTTTTATTATTGCAGTTTACTTTTAATTCCTTCTAGAAACTGCTAATAATTTCTTTGTAATTGACAATAATTATGTCTTCTAAAATGGCAATACAGTCCTTCAAACTTCCAATATTTATCTTGAACGACTACTTTTCCAATCTACTTTACTCTTTAAAATGTATACCTCTTTTTTTTCTTTCCCAAGATTTACAATATTACTGCTTTCAACTGTAAGTATGGTCTTATCAAGTTCCAGGAATTAGAGTTAGATTCCTTTCCCTCTATTGTTCTTCTTTTTATTTCAGTTTACTTTTAATTCCTTCTAGAAACTACCAATAATTTCTTTATAATTGACAATAATTATGTCTTCTAAAAATGGCAATACAATCTTTAGAAATATTCTGTTCCAGTTTTGATTCGATTCAAGATTTCCAGATTCAAGTTTCATTCAGTATGTATGTTTCAGATTCAAGGTTCAAGATAGTTCAAGTTCAAGTGCTAGTTCAAATACAAGTTCAAGTGCAAGTTCTTTGGAAGTTCTTTAGTTCAAAATAGTTCAAGATAGTTCAAAATAGTTCAAGATAGTTCAAGATAGTTCAAGATAGTTCAAGATAGTTCAAGATAGTTCAAGTGCAAGTTCAAGTGTAAGTTCAAGTGCAAGTTCAAGTGCAAGTTCAAGTGTAAGTTCAAGTGTAAGTTCAAGTGCAAGTTCAAGTTCTTTGGAGAGTTCTTTGGAGAGTTCTTTGGAGAGTTCTTTGGAGAGTTCTTTGGAGAGTTCTTTGGAGAGTTCTTTGGAGAGTTCTTTGGAGAGTTCTTTGGAGAGTTCTTTGGAGAGTTCTTTGGAGAGTTCTTTGGAGTGTACCACCCTCGGTCCTGCAAAAGACAGAAAGGAATAGAAAAAAAAATTAATTAAATTCAATAGACACGTCTGGGCAATTCTTGAGAAATCATCAAGGAGCTCGTATCTATTGAAATGAGAATGACTTAATTATTAAATCACTATTGCTTCAAAATAGACTTCCCCTTTAAGTCAACATAGATATGTGCCAGATCCAGCCCCATTCACTTTTTACATGATTGAAAAGCCCTGATAAGGGCTCGTTTGTACCATATTATGAAGTTTATGAATTAATATGGATTATAGATTAGAATCTAGAATATACTTACTTTAATTAGAGCGATGCTGGAAAGTGTGCTTAGATGTTAAGTACTTGTAATCTGGCATTTTCGTAAGTAAGAAGACCAGCCACTATCGCTTTTGCAACAGCGCTGTGTTGTGTGCATCTATTAAATGCAGTGCACAATTTATCGTCACCACTAGTGCGGGCGCGGGTGCCAGCGGTCTATTAAGGCAAGCCGGGATTTGCGGAACCAGAAGATAGTCTCAGTGGAGCATCCCGAGACCAAAATAAAGTCATAGTCATATAGTCATAGTGATAAAACACCCTAAATGTAAAAAATCTGCTCACAAAAACTAAAAGGAAACCAAAACCCAAGGAGAAAATCATCTCATACGAAAGAGTAATATGAGAGAAGCAATTTCAAAAAAGTTTCATCAAAATCGGCTATAAAATAAGAGAGTTATGAAAGTTTGAAAACACTTGTTGTACTTTCTATGGGGATCCTCAAATTGGCAACGCAAATACAAATAGTGAGCCCTCATCCAATGCTTAAAGATACTATGTCCCTTTTGCAGCCAACATCAAATTCTGAAGAACTTTGCAGAAATTATGAATATGTCATGTATGTCCTATCTGTCAAATTTAAACATTAGCAGTGTCCTAATATTCATATTATGCAAAGAAACCCGTTTACTTGCTAGACTAGCTTCACTGTCAGACACTATTGAGTGACTCACTGGCTTTTTTCTTCTTTGGTAATAACATACATGTACATAAAATGAGCTGTAAAGGGTATATGAACATTTGTCAACATCAATATCCCACTTCTGCTTGTAATGGCCAAAATTAAACTGATTGAATCTTTGCGCAGCATAAAATGTACGACCATTCGGTACAATGGTCTGAAAATAAGACCATTACTTACTGGCTCTATAGTTCTTAAGTCGATTCGACAACTAATAGTTGTTATTTTCCAACTTAAAGACATTTTCAAGCCCCCCCCCCTTTTTTTTAGGGAAGTTCTAAATTAGTATTATCTTTCAAATGCCGTTGGAATGTAACCTCCTCATTTTGTTGGCCTGCAAATGGGACATAGTACCTTTAAAGGTAAAGACCAGTTTTGGTCATGCGATTGCATTGGGACGCTAAACATGTAAACAAAAATTAATGGCCTAACTCAAATCTTTTGGGACCCATAAAATAGCTTTGACTTAGACAAATTTTGATTTAGGAGGGTTATAAAATAATGGGACAAAACAGGATGGGCTACGTGTAGACATTCAACCATAGCAATTTTTGACTTATCCCAGTTCGACTTAGGCAAGGTCACCTGTACTATATGTTTTGCATTGGACTAAAATCAAAATACATCTATACGTTTGCACTAGGTGTTCAATGAAAAAAACTTTTTCTTCTTTATCAACTCCTTACATAATTCACTATGGATTCTCTTCAAATTTTGGCTACACCCAATGGAAGAGTATTATGAATTGTCCACAAAATTATGTTGCATACCTACGGAAGTGTCAAAAATGTTATATAGAAATTTCATTAAGCCATAGCTTTCCTATTCCGCGTTCAATTATGTTCCCAATTATGCAGATCTGTTTCATTCCATTGTAGCTTTAATTTAAAAACTACTTGACTTCAGCCTTCTTAAGCAGATCAACTTACTCTCTGCAACTCTCTGCAACTCTCTGCAACTCTGAAAACAGTCAATAACCTGAAAGAAAAAAAGAAAAGAAAAAAACAATTGCATTTCATGAAATACCAATATGAATATATTACACAAATAAATACAAATAGTGAGCCCTCATCCAATGCTTAAAGATACTATGTCGGTCCCTTTTGCAGCCAACATCAAATTATGTAGAACTTTGCAGAAATTATGAATATGTCATGTATGTCCTATCTGTCAAATTTAAACATTAGCAGTGTCCTAATATTCATATTATGCAAAGAAACCCGTTTACTTGCTATACTAGCTTCCCTGTCAGACACTATTGAGTGACTCACTGGCTTTTTTCTTCTTTGGTAATAACATACATGTACATAAAATGAGCTGTAAAGGGTATATGAACATTTGTCAACATCAATATCCCACTTCTGCTTGTAATGGCCAAAATTAAACTGATTGAATCTTTGCGCAGCATAAAATGTACGACCATTCGGTACAATGGTCTGAAAATAAGACCATTACTTACTGGCTCTATAGTTCTTAAGTCGATTCGACAACTAATAGTCGTTATTTTCCAACTTAAAGACATTTTCAAGCCCCCCCCCCCCTTTTTTTTTAGGGAACTTCTAAATTAGTATTATCTTTCAAATGCCGTTCGAATGTAGCCTTCTCATTTTGTTGGCCTGCAAATGGGACATAGTACCTTTAAAGGTAAAGACCAGTTTTGGTCATGCGATTGCATTGGGACGCTAAACATGTAAACAAAAATTAATGGCCTAACTCAAATCTTTTGGGACCCATAAAATAGCTTTGACTTAGACAAATTTTGATTTAGGAGGGTTATAAAATAATGGGACAAAACAGGATGGGCTACGTGTAGACGTTCAACCATAGCAATTTTTGACTTATCCAAGTTCGACTTAGGCAAGGTCACCTGTACTATATGTATTGCATTGGACTAAAATCAAAATACATCTATCATTTGCACTAGGTGTTTAAACAAACTTTTTCGGAAACGTTGTGGAATCGATCACAAAAGGTTGATCATCTAGCATATACGGTAAGTATTGGTGTGTACTGAAAGGTTGTGGATCATCAAAATGATGAGAAATTTGACCCAGTCATGGTAAAGTTACAAGCACTGTACACAGAAAGATGTATATGGGACTATGCGACACATGCGCGATATCTATCCACTCCGGATAGATATAATTTACCAAATATATCAATTAGTATCAAAATTTGTATCATCAGGTATTAGTCAAAACATATTCTTTCACATGATTGGTAATAAAAGGTACCATTTCATTTTTTGAGAGGGGGGCGTTTCCAAAACTGGTCTATACCTTTACTGACATAATTAAAAGTAACTTGGTAGTGTCCAAAAAGTTATATAGACAATTTCTAAAAGCCATAGCTTTCGTATTCTGCATTCAATTGTTCCCAATTATGCGGATCTGTTTCATTCCGTCATAGCTTTAATTTAAAAACTACTTGACTTCAGCCTTTCTAAGCATATCAACTTACTTTCTGCAACTCTTGAACTCTCAGTAACCTAAAATACAAACAAAAAAAACAAAAAAATTACATTTAATAAAATACCAATATGAATATATTACAATAAATACAAATAATGAGCCCTCATTCATAATGCTAAATGACATAAATAAAACAAGTCAACGCAAAGCATAGCATCCCCTCGCAGGGTACATACTGGGAAATCAAACTTAGGCCATGTTTTGATGCCATGTACTTTCATATCAAATTTGATTAAAATCCGTCAAACATTACTAAAGTTATCAATTTCAGAAACCAGATTCGCATATTTAATGAGCTATGACCTTTGACCTATATACTGGGAAATCAAACTTAGGCCGTGTTTTGATTAGGCCTGAGTCATGTCGGGATTTTCATAAACCGGGTCCCGACGGCCTTGCACCTATCGGGACCCGGTGTCCCGAAATCAGCTCGCAGGATTTGTCACTTGCCTCTATAAAAAGCGCATATCATGATTATTATCATCAGTATGTCCCTTAAAAGTGACCTTTTTTATCAATCAAATCAATTAACTAATGCATACCTCGGCTCAGATCGGTATATTCTTCCATTTGACATTATTTTCATCCATGATTGGCGATGTTTAGTGCCATTATCGTGCCTCTAAAAGTAAAAAAACTGGGGCAAAAATAGAATGACAACGTTCCAGCCGCCATTTTGATTTATGCAGGTTGAATAAATCTGGTCAAAAAATATGAATGTTAGAATAATAAAACAGCTTTCTAAAAAATTCTTCTTTACAATATACCGATCATATAATTTTTTAAAGACAAAATAAATATTTATCTCTTATTTTAAACATCGCATGCTTTTTTTTAAAAGCTGAAAATTACTTGGTAATCACGAAGTTTCGATACGGATAGCTGTTGCAAGGCAAGTTCAGACTAGTCTCGGAAAAATGCGCAGTGCTCGTCGTTAGCTGTAATGCGTGCCAGAACGAACCCAAACAAAGACGTGATCGTAACGAGAAAAAAATCATTAAAAACTACGAGAGCGCAATTGGAAAGACAACTACTGCTCAAAATTACCATAATCGGGTACATAACTTGGACAAAGAATTCAATAATCGCCCAAGAAATGCCACAGAAATTGTGATAATCGAGGAGTAACTGGGTACATTTTTATCGCCTGCTGCAAATACTAGAATCCTTTGTTATACTGCTTTTCACCGTAGAGGGCGGTATTTGGTTTCTATAGCCTCGTGTTCAATTTAAACACGTGTAATTCTGACATATCAGCAGGCCCATTCGGATAATGATTGTACCTGTAGTAACTCCTTAAATATCACTATTTATGTGGCTTTTCTTGGACAACTATTGTATTCTTCCTCCAAGTTATGTATCTGCTTACGATAATTTTGAGTAGTTGTCTTTCCAATTGTGCTCTCGTAGTTTTTAATGATTTTTTTCTCGTTACGATCACGTCTTTGTTTGGGTTTGTTCTGATACGCATTACAGCTAACGACGAGCACTGCGCATTTTTCCGAGACTAGTCTGAACTTGCCTTTTATACCATGTACCTTCCTATCAAATTTCATTAAAATCCGTCAAACATTACTAAAGTTATCGAATAGAAACCAGATTTGCACATTTAATGAGCTATGACCTTTGACCTACATACTCCGAAACTGAACTTATGCTGTATTTTGATAGCATGTACCTTCATATCAAATTTGATTAAAATCTGTCAAACATTACTAAAGTTATCGATCGGAAACCAGATTCGCATATTTAATGAGCCATGACCTTTGACCTACATACTCCGAAATTGAATTTATGCTGTGTTTTTATACCATTTACCTTCATATCAAATTTCATTAAAATTGGTCAAACATTACTAAAGTTATTGATTTTAAACCAGATTCGCATATTTAATGAGCTATGACCTTTGACCTACATACTCGGAAATTGAACTTATGCTGTGTTTTTATACTATGTACCTTCATATCGAATTTCATGAAAATCCATCAAATAATACTAAAGTTATCAAACAGAAACCAGATTCGCATATTTAATGAGCTATGACCTTTGACCTACATACTCCAAAATTGAACTTATGCTATGTTTTTAAACCATGTACCTTCCTATCAAATTTCATTAAAATCCGTCAAACATTACTAAAGTTATCGAATAGAAACCAGATTCGCATATTTAATGAGCCATGACCTTTGACCTACAAACTCCGAAATTGACCTTATGCTGTGTTTTTATAGATCTACCATTTACCTTCATATCAAATTTCATTAAAATCCGTCAAACATTACTAAAGTTATTTATTTTAAACCAGATTTGTTACGGCACAAAGAAGGAAGGGCATCGAGCAGCATATTAATACAGGGGTCTAGATCCCCTCCTTCTTTGGCGAGGCGATAATTATTATCCCATGACTTTTACAAGCCGATCGCCTGTCAGCTGTGACCTGTCTAATTATCAACTATCAAGATATTTATGATTGGAATTAGAAATTAATAGATCTAGACTAGATCTAGGTCTAGTCTAGATCTATGATCTAGGTAGGGAGGCCAATGCCCAAATCTAACTTTTTAATTACTAATTTGTTTATAATAAAACAAACATTAAAAGAAAGCATTTTCTTTCACTAAGAAAACTCACCCATCTGCCGACTCCAGAAGTTCCATAAAATAGGAGATATCCAGCTAGTTCCTATGAGGTTCCTTCTACGCCTGGCCGTACGTAAGAGCCTTGAAACAATCAATTTCAATTACGTTGAGAATTAGACAGGCCCGAGGGAATGGGCGTGTCATCATGGTCATTGCCCGGACAACAAGTTCAAAACTTCGCGCGAAAGTACATTCATCATCACCGGCTAGCCTTGAATTAGTCGCACACACCGACACAGTACTGCAGGCCAGGTACGGTAATTGCATGCAAGCCGCGATCGACCATGCTAGCCATGGCATGGAGGGTCAAAACATAATGGAGAGAAAGCTCGAAAGCCACTCATTGTAAATTAAGAAAGTAATTAAAAATTAAATAAATAAATAGGCCTACCTTAGTTTTGTGATGTATTCCAATTACTATTTCCTCAGACATCAGTAAAGATCTGACACTGCATTATCATCGATCGATAAATCCAACTTGCACTTGCATGCAGCGATCACAATACGGAATCAAATATGACTGCACGCATTGATAGACGTGTACTACTTACGGAGATATTTCTCTCCCTCTCTCTCTCTCTCTCTCACTAACCATATGATGATATCATACACTAAAACACACACGCTCAAATCATGGCATTCATTACACTTCTCAATTGGAGTATAGACTGCTCACGTAGACTTTTTTTTTTTTTACTGAAATGTCTTTTTTTACACTTCTCATACATTACTGCACGACACTGGTGTCTAGTGCTGAGAAAAAGGTACTATGTGTGAGACTACGTCAAATTTGTTTTGCGCGCGATGAGACCGGAGCTCATAAATATTCATATTATGATGTCGCAAGACTTCTATTTGGGGCTCAAACAATGAGGTCTCTGTTCACAATTTTCCTTCTCAATTTGAGATGGCTCTAGCTAGTATGGGGCTCAAACCAACGCAAGATTGACAAAAACATCGTACTCTATCTACCTTCGAATGTGCAGTTTGTAAAAATCTGCAATTAAAAAGATATAATCTTTTTTCGTTATATTTTCTAGTTGTTAAAAGTGACATTTGTGCACATCTGATATGTTAATCTCTTTCAAAAGTTCTTTGATATTAAATTGGTTCCATATTTTTAGGATCTACCTTCAGTCATTGAGAAGGATTTTAGTGAGCTAACCTCATCACCCTCTAGTTTCTCTTGTGCGTCCGTTTTTTTCGTCTGCTAGCCCAATTATTGGATCAAAATACGTCAAAATCTGCAAGATCGTCAATAAATGGTGAAAGATCGTTACAGATCCGTGATTATAGGTATGTTGTGGAGTGTTTAATTGTGTATTTGTTATACATTTTATTCCATAGACCCTAGATATTTGTTTTCTTTTTTTTCCCCTTTTTTTTTCTTCTGGTAATTTTCTGACTTGGAGTTGGACGACGAGCGCACAAATCGTAGGCGTAGAAGCCTTACGCCCGGGCATTGGCCTCCCTAATCTAGGCCTATAGTCAGATAGATCTAGTATCTAGATCTAGTAGTAGTATAGTACTAGGCCTAGATCCCTACGGACTTACGGTTTTTAATTTATAACAACACTGACCTAGATCTAGAACTAGATCTAGACTAGGTCTACGGTCTATTGGGGGAAATGAGTATGGTAAAACCGGTCACTCAAAGTCAAACTGAGTCAAAGATTTTCACTTTTTTGAAACACTTCCTTTTTGTTTTTCGTAGGGCTTCAAAATTCAATCACAATCACACTCGCTGAGCTGATGATATTACACGTAGACCCTAGGCTATACATGTATACGTAAGATGTATCGCATCTCAGACTTGATTTGTAACTGCAAACATTATTATAGATATAAACAAAGTCAATGCCTTTAAAAGTTTAATACACTCACACACTTATGCGATAACGCAAAATCTCCAACAAACTAATAAGAAAGGATTCACGATAAAGTAATACAATAGCAACAACCGATTTCTTACCAAAGCTAAGCTAGCAATCAGCACAACAGCACAAAACAGCAGTACTCGGATACTCATATGACCATGAGTACGAGTGTGCATGCAATTCGAATCGGCCAAAATCTTGGTCAGATTAAATTCGCCCTACAGACAATTCGCCCAGTATATTTCTCGCGCATATAATTTCTCACGAAATGCATGATTTTGCGTGTTTATATCTAAGGGAAAAGGAATGTCAAAACAATGGATATCTGATACCTTGTCGTTTAGGCCATGTAAAAAGAATATACATGTTTAGCGTCCCCGCCCACTTCTTTTTTGGGGGCAGCCTCCTACACTGTCGCTCATAAAGGTGGAATATTTTTTTTTTATCCGGAATTTATGGAATTATTTTAAAAATAATTTAAAAATACTAGATCTAGATAAATAATAGTATAATTCTCAGATTTTATTGAACAATGATTTGCCAATGTGTGTTTTGCGTGACTGCTAAATCATGTATATGCTACTATGCTTATCAACTAGGGGACCTATGCCCTTAAGTCATAAATGACAGTAATGAGGATTAATGCCCCACAAAAGGGCCCTTATAGCACATCGACACGGTTTTGATCCTGGGGCCTCACAGTTACGAGGCCATTGCTTTGTCACTGAACCATGACTGTACGCAGCGGGGGCTAGGGTAGGGGGCAGTTTCCATGAATTAAAAAAAAAAACAGAAAATGCAATAAATTTTCAATAATTTATTGCATTTTACCCCGGTTTCCAACATAAAAAAATCCTCTGGACGGCCTTGCATTATTGCGTGCGAGCTCTTTTAATATATAGCATATGGGCAAAAACACGCCTATACGAAATACATTATAAATATTATTGCTCGATCTGAAAAGTCAACGGCAAAATGCGTGGGAAAGTAGTGAGCAATAATCGAGCCAGTTGTACATTTCATCGCGCACCAGCTGCTGGTGACCATGACAATGTATATTACGCATATAACAAAATGCGCACTATGACCGAACTCCATCATTGTGACGTAACAATCACACCCTAGGCATACTGTTTGCAGTGTATCTCTGTAAATGTTGATCAATTTTCTTCCAAATTTTGATATGTTTTAGCCGACTGAGACAATTTTCAACAAATGCCGTCGCCACGATTTTTCATTTTGACAAAAGCATCATGGCGTATTTTTGCGATTAAAGGAGGCATGTCAATTTTTCACATTTTGCGTGTATTCTCTATTGGACATGACTTTTTCTCAAATCTGGATTCTACATTCCTGTCTTTTGCGAGCAATATCGCCGTTATTTTTGCTTGTTTTTTATTGATTTTTGAGTATAATGTAGCTGAGACTATATGCTATCTAAATCTCCCTCATTTTTTCAATCAGATGTCAGGATCATGCTCACGATCATGATCATGATCATCATGATCATGATCATAATCATCAACATCATCATCGTCATCATCAACATTATCATTATCATCGTCATCATCGTCATCACCATTACTATCAAGATCATCATCATCATCATCATCATTGTTTACATGTCTATATAACTTCTCCCATTCTCAAATCTATCATAAGACTTAGACAGACCACCTTATTCGTCTTCGTGACGAATTCAAGTCTAGTTTATTTTTTTTTTATTTATTATTCTTCCTCGAATTTGTTCGCAGGATATCTCAAGACTGAATGAAGGCATTGTTATGAATCTTTCAATGATGATAGATCTTAGTCTAACTTAGAACTGCGTGACTTTTCAAAGACTCAAAGTCATCGTGACGTCATCCAGGCGCCATTTTGTGAAAATCAACTAATGATCATATCTTCATAACGGATAGTAATTTTTCATTCATATTTATCATGAATAAGATCAATATCCGTCGGGTCAATTTGAGGTCAATAAATGCGCGCAAAAATGCGCGTACGCGTAGGCGCGCGCGTTAATGCGCGCGTAAAATTTTAAATTGCTCAAAATCGTCTTAAATTTTTTTTGCATACGTTTCAGGCCATTATAAGCATTTCATAAAAAATCACGCAAAACACGCATTTTTGGACGTTTTCGTTCGTCACGGCCGAACGAAAAATAATTTCTCCGCAAAAGCTCTTGACCGAATATTCCTCATATTTTTCCGGAAAATTTGATACCATGTTTAGCTCTTTATCACTATTAAAAACGGAATGAGCGTCCGTTCAAGATAACCGTCCGTACGCGCGATTTTTGTAATACATTGCATATATGGGCAAAAACATGCCTATGAAAAGTCCATTGGGATGAATAGGGATTGCCAATTTTTTTTTCATATTTAGATAGAGTATGAGTCGGAGGTATGATTTCATATCTCATTTGGCCATTAAGTACATCTTGACGGCATCATAATGGCCTTGGAAGTCAAATATACAAAATTGCATATTATGACGTCATTGTATTTATGGAAAATGTAGTGTATTTCTCTCAATATTCATCGATTCTCTTTGAAATGTCGATATGTTGTAGATAAGGCAATTCTCTACAAGATCACTTTTCACTAAGTTTCATTTTAATGAGGTCATCATAGTACAAAATTCAATTAAAGGCCACATGTCAGAATTTTCGTCATTTGCGTGTTATGTCTATGGAAGGTGAATTTCGTTCACATCATGAATCTACATGGCATTCATCTATGAGCACTATCTATCTTATGTGTGCTCTGTTTTCTCCCAAATTGGGGTATGTTATAGCTGAGACCATGGGCTATAAAAACGGTGTACTTTGTTTTTTCATCGGATGTTGGGATCATGTCGGAATTTTCAATCGAAAGTTGAAATTGCAAATTTTGACGGAATCATTAGGTGATACGTAACGAAGTCTACGTATCACCTTTTGATTTCGTCAAGATTTTCTTTATTAGGTGATACGTAACGAAGTCTACGTATCACCTATTGATTTCGTCAAGATTTTTATTTATTTTTTTTAGGTGGTCTGTTGAAAACAGATCACCTATTGTTTTCGTCAGAATTTTCTTTATTATTATTATTATTCTTTATTTTTATTTATTTCCTACACTTTTTTGTGCCTAGGATAACTCAAGTTCGGTTTCGTCAATTTCATTCAATTTTGGCACAGTCATAGGTCATTGTCATGAGACGTGACAGGAACATTTTCAAGGTCATCAAGTCATCGTGACGTCATCCAGGCGCCATTTTGTGAAATCACGTTATCCATCATATCTTCATGATGCATAAGCAAAGGTCATTCATATCCATATCACATATATTTCAGGTCAAGGGTCAAAAGTTCATGTCATCATAGGTCACATAAAGGTCATGACGCGCGCGTACGTGCGCGTCAAAATTTAAAAATGCTCAAAATCACTTTACTATTAAAGGAGAGTACGAATTAGGTCATTTTAAGCATTTCAAAATTTTCCGTCCGTATGTGTCCACGCGCGCGTTGCGCGCGCTCACAACGCGCGGAAAAGGTCAAATTCATTTTTTTTTACATGATTTAGATTCCTCTTACCGTAAATGACAATTTACATTAATTTCAGTCACTCTTGACCTTTCATAAGGCCGTGAGCGCGCGTCAAAGTTCAAAATCCGCGCGTGCTGCTATGGGCAATATAATGCAAATTTGATCAAAAACATCCCATTTTAAAAATCAAAATAGCTCTTCAGATAATCAATTGATCCCAACTTTTATATCATAGTTGGAAAAAACATGAGTTGGAGATATGATTTCATGTGTAATTTGACCCTCAATTAACTAATGACGTCATCATAATGGCCTCCGATTTCAAAATTTCAATTTGCATATTATGACGTCAGCAGATTTTTGGAAAATTGATTGTATCTCTGTAAATATTGATCAATTTTCTTTCAAATTTTGATATGTTCTACCTGAGAATATTCTCTACAAATGCAGTCAACACGATATTTCATTTTGACAATGGTATCATGGCGTATTTTTGCGATTAAAGGAGGGATGTCAATTTTTCACATTGTGCGTGTATTCTCTATGGGACATGACTTTTTCTCAAAACTGGATTCTACATTCTCGTTTTTATTTCTTCCCGTTTTTTGTTTATCGGTTAACTCAAGATTGGTTGTGTTAATTTCTTTCAATTTTGACACATTTATAAGTCATTGTCATGAGACGTGACAAGAACATTTTCAAGGTCATCAGGTCATCATGACGTCATCCAGGCGCCATTTTGTGAAATCACGTTATCCATCATATCTTCATGATGCATAAGCAAAGGTCATTCATATTCATATCACATATACTTCAGGTCAAGGGTTAACAAGTCATGTCATCAAAGGTCACATAAAGGTCATGACGCGCACGTACGCGCGCGTCAAAATTTTAAAATGCTCAAAATCACTTAACTATTAAAGGAGAGTACGAATCAGGTCATTTTAAGCATTTCAAAATTTTCCGTCCGTAAGTGTCACCGCGCGCGTTGCGCGCGCTCATAACGCGCGGAAAAGGTCAAATTCAAATTGTTTACATGATTTAGATTCCTCTTACCGTAAATGACAATTTACATTAATTTCAGTCACTCTTGACCTTTCATAAGGCCGTGAGCGCGCGTCAAAGTTCAAAATCCGCGCGTGCTGCTATGGGCAATATAATGCAAATTTGATCAAAAACATCCCATTTTAAAAATCAAAATAGCTCTTCAGATAATCAATTGATCCCAACTTTTATATCATAGTTGGAAAAAATATGAGTTGGAGATATGATTTCATGTGTAATTTGACCCTCAATTAACTAATGACGTCATCATAATGGCCTCCGAACTCAAAATTTCAATTTGCATATTATGACGTCAGCAGATTTTTGGAAAATTGATTGTATCTCTGTAAATATTGATCAATTTTCTTTCAAATTTTGATATGTTCTACCTGAGAATATTCTCTACAAATGCAGTCAACACGATATTTCATTTTGACAATGGTATCATGGCGTATTTTTGCGATTAAAGGAGGGATGTCAATTTTTCACATTGTGCGTGTATTCTCTATGGGACATGACTTTTTCTCAAAACTGGATTCTACATTCTCGTTTTTATTTCTTCCCGTTTTTTGTTTATCGGTTAACTCAAGATTGGTTGTGTTAATTTCTTTCAATTTTGACACATTTATAAGTCATTGTCATGAGACGTGACAAGAACATTTTCAAGGTCATCAGGTCATCGTGACGTCATCCAGGCGCCATTTTGTGAAATCACGTTATCCATCATATCTTCATGATGCATCAGCAAAGGTCATTCATATTCATATCACATATATTTCAGGTCAAAAGTCAACAGGTCATGTCATCAAAAGTCACATAAAGGTCACGACGCGCGCGTACGTGCGCGTCAAAATTTAAAAATGCTCAAAATCACTTAACTATTAAACAAGAGTACGAATCAGGTCATTTTAAGCATTTCAAAATTTTCCGTCCGTACGTGTCAACGTGCGCGTTGCGCGCGCTCACAACGCGCGGAAAAGGTCAAATTCATTTTTTTTTTACTTGATTTAGATTCCTCTTACCGTAAATGACAATTTACATTAATTTCAGTCACCCTTGACCTTTTATAAGGCCGTGAGCGCGCGTCAAAGTTCAAAATCCGCGCGTGCTGCTATGGGCAATATAATGCAAATTTGATCAAAAACATTTCATTTTAAAAATCAAAATAGCTCTTCAGATAGTCAATTGACCTCAATTTTTATATCATGGTTAGAAAAAGCATGAGTTGGAGATATGATTTCATGTGTCATTTGACCCTCAATTAACTCATGACGTTATCATAATGGCCTCCGAACTCAAAATTTCAATTTGCATATTATGACGTCAGCAGATTTTTGGAAAATTGATTGTAACTCTGTAAATATTGATCAATTTTCTTTCAAATTTTGATATGTTCTACCTTAGAATATTCTCTACAAATGCAGTTGCACGATATTTCATTTTGACAATAGTATCATGGCGTATTTTTGCAATTAAAGGAGGCATGTCAATTTTTCACATTTTGCGTGTATTCTCTATGGGACATGACTTTTTCTCAAAACTGGATTCTACATTTTCGTCTTTCGCGAGCCATATCTCCGTCGTTTTATCTTTGTTTACGCTGAGCTTTGAGTATGTTGTAGCTGAGACAATAAGCTTTCACAAGTGTGCCCATCATTTTTCGATCAGATGCCGGGATCATGCTCATATCTCACTTGCAAAGTGGGTTTTGATAATTCCATTTTCCGTTTACGTGTAATCTCTATGGGAAATGTTTTGGTATATCGGTAACGCACTTGACTTCCGACCTCGAGGTCCCTGGTTCGAGTCCGGGCGTCTCCAACAATTTTTTTTTTAACTTTTTTTTCTTTTTGACCTTTCACTGTACCATCTCCTTTGAATATTAAAACACGTACAATCGCAAATAATGTAATAAACAACCATATTTACTTTATTATTACCCTATTATTACTTGATCCATTACTTTTTGCGTGTAATCCTTATGGGAGATGACTTTTTCTCAAATCTGGATTCTACATTCTTGTCTTTTGCGAGCAATATCGCCGTTATTTCGGCTTGGTTTTTGTTGATTTTTGAGTATGTTGTAGCTGAGACTATACGCTATCTAAATGTTCTCTAATTTCGATCAGTCTGATGTCATCGTGGTCTGTTGATGATAATCATCAACATCATCATGATCATGATCATCATCATCATCATCGTCATCACCATTACTATCAAGATCATCATCATCATCATCATGATCATCATCATTGTTTACATGTCTATATAACTTCTCCCTTTCTCAATATAGTAAATATTATAATCTATCATAAGACTTGAAGACAGACCACCTAATTCGTCCCCATGACGAATTAAATTTCTAGTTATTATTATTTCTTTATTTTTATTTCCTACACTTTTTTGTGCCTAGGATAACTCAAGTTCGGTTTCGTCAATTTCATTCAATTTTGGCACAGTCATAGGTCATTGTCATGAAACGTGACAGGAACATTTTTAAGGTCATCATGTTATCGTGACGTCATCCAGGCGCCATTTTGTGAAATCCCATTATCCATCATATCTTCATGATGCATAAGCAAAGGTCATTCATATTCATATCACATATACTTCAGGTCAAGGGTCAACAAGTCATGTCATCAAAGGTCACATAAAGGTCATGACGCGCACGTACGCGCGCGTCAAAATTTAAAAATGCTCAAAATCACTTAACTATTAAAGGAGAGTACGAATCAGGTCATTTTAAGCATTTCAAAAATTTCCGTCCGTACTTGTCCCCGCTCACAACGCGCGGAAAAGGTCAAATTCAATTTTTTTACATGATTTAGATTCCTCTTACCGTAAATGACAATTTACATTAATTTCAGTCACTCTTGACCTTTCATAAGGCCGTGAGCGCGCGTCAAAGTTCAAAATCCGCGCGTGCTGCTATAGGCAATATAATGCAAATTTGATCAAAAACATCTTATTTTAAAAATCAAAATAGCTCTTCAGATAGTCAATTGACCCCAACTTTTATATCATGGTTGGAAAAAACATGAGTTGGAGATATGATTTCATGTCTCATTTGACCCTCAATTAACTCATGACGTCATCATAATGGCCTCCAAACTTAAAATATTAATTTGCATATTATGACGTCAGCAGATTTTTTGAAAATTGATTGTATCTCTGTAAATATTAATCAATTTTCTTTCAAATTTGGATATGTTCTACCTTAGAATATTCTCTACAAATGCAGTCACCACAATAATTCATTTTGACAATGGTATCATGGCGTATTTTCGCGATTAAAGGAGGCATGTCAATTTTTCACATTTTGCGTGTATTCTCTATGGGACATGACTTTTTCTTAAAACTGGATTCTATTTCCCGTCTTTCACGAGCAATATCTCCGTCGTTTTAGCTTTGTTTTCGCTGAGCTTTGAGTATGTTGTAGCTGAGACAATGAGCTATCACAAGTGTGCCCTTTATTTTTCGATCAGATGCCGGGATCATGCTCATATCTCACTTGCAAAGAGGGATTTGAGAATTCCATTTTCCGTTTACATGTATTCTCTATGGGAAATGTTTTGGTATATCGGTAACGCACTTGACTTCCGACCTCGAGGTCCCTGGTTCGAGTCCGGGCGTCTCCAACAATTTTTTTTCTTCATTTTTTTTCTTTTTTGACTTTTCAATGATCATAAAATTGAAAACAGACCACCTAATTCGTCACCATGACGAATTCAATTTCTAGTTTTTATTTATTATTCTTCCTCGAATTTGTTCGCAGGATATCTCAAGACTGAATGAAGGCATTGTTATGAATCTTTCAATGATGATAGATCTTAGTCTAACTTAGAACTGCGTGACTTTTCAAAGACTCAAAGTCATCGTGACGTCATCCAGGCGCCATTTTGTGAAAATCAACTAATGATCATATCTTCATAACGGATAGTAATTTTTCATTCATATTTATCATGAATAAGATCAATATCCGTCGGGTCAATTTGAGGTCAATAAATGCGCGCAAAAATGCGCGTACGCGTAGGCGCGCGCGTTAATGCGCGCGTAAAATTTTAAATTGCTCAAAATCGTCTTAAATTTTTTTTGCATACGTTTCAGGCCATTATAAGCATTTCATAAAAAATCACGCAAAACACGCATTTTTGGACGTTTTCGTTCGTCACGGCCGAACGAAAAATAATTTCTCCGCAAAAGCTCTTGACCGAATATTCCTCATATTTTTCCGGAAAATTTGATACCATGTTTAGCTCTTTATCACTATTAAAAACGGAATGAGCGTCCGTTCAAGATAACCGTCCGTACGCGCGATTTTTGTAATACATTGCATATATGGGCAAAAACATGCCTATGAAAAGTCCATTGGGATGAATAGGGATTGCCAATTTTTTTTTCATATTTAGATAGAGTATGAGTCGGAGGTATGATTTCATATCTCATTTGGCCATTAAGTACATCTTGACGGCATCATAATGGCCTTGGAAGTCAAATATACAAAATTGCATATTATGACGTCATTGTATTTATGGAAAATGTAGTGTATTTCTCTCAATATTCATCGATTCTCTTTGAAATGTCGATATGTTGTAGATAAGGCAATTCTCTACAAGATCACTTTTCACTAAGTTTCATTTTAATGAGGTCATCATAGTACAAAATTCAATTAAAGGCCACATGTCAGAATTTTCGTCATTTGCGTGTTATGTCTATGGAAGGTGAATTTCGTTCACATCATGAATCTACATGGCATTCATCTATGAGCACTATCTATCTTATGTGTGCTCTGTTTTCTCCCAAATTGGGGTATGTTATAGCTGAGACCATGGGCTATAAAAACGGTGCTTTTAGTTTTTTGATCAGATGATGAGATCATATCACAATTTTCAGTTGAATGTTGAAATGATGAATATGTCACGTATGTCCTATTTGTGAAAATTAAACGTTAGCAGTGTCCTCGTATTGAAATTATGTAAGGAAACCCTTTTACTTTCTAGACTTTACTCTCAGACACTATTGAGTGACTGACTGACATCTTTTTTTCTCTGGTAATAAAATACATAAAATGAGCGTTATAGAGAACATGAGCATTCGGCTACATTAATAACCCACTCTGTTCTCATTGTTCATTTCCTATTCAAGACTTGAATAATGACGAACTTCATTCAATATTTGGTAGTAATACTACAGATACTTATACTGATATCAATGATTTAAACTATTTATCCGAAAAAGAATATGAGTTTCATTTCAGTAGGTTTCTGAACTGTAAATATTATATTGATGAGGATTTTACGACTGAATTCAGTAACATTAACTATCATTTTAGTATTTTACATTTTAATTCGCGTAGTTTAAACAAAAATTGTAATGCTTTATCCAATTTCATCTGTACTTATGTATAGAAACTTGGGTTAATGATAGTACGCCACTGTTATTCAATGTGTCTGGTCATTTATTTATACATTTTAATCGCCAAGTAGAAAGGGTAGAGGTGTTGGTCTATTGGTCGCTGACAATTTTGAATATGAAATACGCAATGATATATTTATATTATACCCATCATACAACTATGAATCACTGTTTATTAAAAGCAATTTGCCGAGACATAAGAATATTATTGTAGGTGCCATATATAGGAAACCCCAATCAAATATCAATGATTTCATCCCTGTCTTTGAAAATGTTTTACAAAAAAAAAAAAATTGTGAATAAACAGCTTTATATAATGGGAGATTTTAACCTTGATCCCGTGAAATTTACTGCCAATGCTGTATGTAATTTCTTGAGCGAAATACATTCAAATCTTTGTATTCCTTTAATTGACAAGCCTTCAAGAAAGACTGACGGATCAATATCCCTCTAATCCACATTCCTTATACAGTGACAGTATATATCCATCCGATATTTAAAGATTTTATTTTCAAGCAACTAGTGAATCTCACGTCGACAACTCAAAATGATCGCTAATGTATTCTCACATTTATTTTGACTTTTCATTTACGCCGGGACATCGTGACGTCATACACTATTCATTTTTAATTATTCATGCATAAGCTCTTATTTATCAATTACATTTTTATTTCTTTGAATAAGATAAAAATCGTCAAAATGCGTTCTTCATGATGTAAATTAGAGTCAAAGGTGTAACTGGTTACTGCACAGAGTCAATGGTCATATATTGTCTCAATCTATCTTCCCTAGATCCATAATGATCAAGGGATCGACACAATTTAAACTTGACATATGGATAGATCATTATGGGAGGAGCATTTTATAAAATAATATGATATCGTGTAATGCATTCTTTGTTATGTAAACCAATATCATACGTATCACCTAATTCGTCTAAGTGACGAATTAAAGTCTAGTTAGGTGATACGTAACGAAGTCTACGTATCACCTATTGATTTCGTCAAGATTTTTATTTATTTTTTTTTTTATTTATTATTCTTCCTCGAATTTGTTCGCAGGATATCTCAAGACTGAATGAAGGCATTGTTATGAATCTTTCAATGATGATAGATCTTAGTCTAACTTAGAACTGCGTGACTTTTCAAAGACTCAAAGTCATCGTGACGTCATCCAGGCGCCATTTTGTGAAAATCAACTAATGATCATATCTTCATAACGGATAGTAATTTTTCATTCATATTTATCATGAATAAGATCAATATCCGTCGGGTCAATTTGAGGTCAATAAATGCGCGCAAAAATGCGCGTACGCGTAGGCGCGCGCGTTAATGCGCGCGTAAAATTTTAAATTGCTCAAAATCGTCTTAAATTTTTTTTGCATACGTTTCAGGCCATTATAAGCATTTCATAAAAAATCACGCAAAACACGCATTTTTGGACGTTTTCGTTCGTCACGGCCGAACGAAAAATAATTTCTCCGCAAAAGCTCTTGACCGAATATTCCTCATATTTTTCCGGAAAATTTGATACCATGTTTAGCTCTTTATCACTATTAAAAACGGAATGAGCGTCCGTTCAAGATAACCGTCCGTACGCGCGATTTTTGTAATACATTGCATATATGGGCAAAAACATGCCTATGAAAAGTCCATTGGGATGAATAGGGATTGCCAATTTTTTTTTCATATTTAGATAGAGTATGAGTCGGAGGTATGATTTCATATCTCATTTGGCCATTAAGTACATCTTGACGGCATCATAATGGCCTTGGAAGTCAAATATACAAAATTGCATATTATGACGTCATTGTATTTATGGAAAATGTAGTGTATTTCTCTCAATATTCATCGATTCTCTTTGAAATGTCGATATGTTGTAGATAAGGCAATTCTCTACAAGATCACTTTTCACTAAGTTTCATTTTAATGAGGTCATCATAGTACAAAATTCAATTAAAGGCCACATGTCAGAATTTTCGTCATTTGCGTGTTATGTCTATGGAAGGTGAATTTCGTTCACATCATGAATCTACATGGCATTCATCAATGAGCACTATCTATCTTATGTGTGCTCTGTTTTCTCCCAAATTGGGGTATGTTATAGCTGAGACCATGGGCTATAAAAACGGTGTACTTTGTTTTTTCATCGGATGTTGGGATCATGTCGGAATTTTCAATCGAAAGTTGAAATTGCAAATTTTGACGGAATCATTAGGTGATACGTAACGAAGTCTACGTATCACCTTTTGATTTCGTCAAGATTTTCTTTATTAGGTGATACGTAACGAAGTCTACGTATCACCTATTGATTTCGTCAAGATTTTTATTTATTTTTTTTTTATTTATTATTCTTCCTCGAATTTGTTCGCAGGATATCTCAAGACTGAATGAAGGCATTGTTATGAATCTTTCAATGATGATAGATCTTAGTCTAACTTAGAACTGCGTGACTTTTCAAAGACTCAAAGTCATCGTGACGTCATCCAGGCGCCATTTTGTGAAAATCAACTAATGATCATATCTTCATAACGGATAGTAATTTTTCATTCATATTTATCATGAATAAGATCAATATCCGTCGGGTCAATTTGAGGTCAATAAATGCGCGCAAAAATGCGCGTACGCGTAGGCGCGCGCGTTAATGCGCGCGTAAAATTTTAAATTGCTCAAAATCGTCTTAAATTTTTTTTGCATACGTTTCAGGCCATTATAAGCATTTCATAAAAAATCACGCAAAACACGCATTTTTGGACGTTTTCGTTCGTCACGGCCGAACGAAAAATAATTTCTCCGCAAAAGCTCTTGACCGAATATTCCTCATATTTTTCCGGAAAATTTGATACCATGTTTAGCTCTTTATCACTATTAAAAACGGAATGAGCGTCCGTTCAAGATAACCGTCCGTACGCGCGATTTTTGTAATACATTGCATATA
The DNA here is from genome assembly GCF_000002235.5 of Strongylocentrotus purpuratus. Taxonomy (NCBI): domain Eukaryota; kingdom Metazoa; phylum Echinodermata; class Echinoidea; order Camarodonta; family Strongylocentrotidae; genus Strongylocentrotus; species Strongylocentrotus purpuratus. The sequence continues at coordinate 554,461 of NW_022145527.1, forward strand.
TGGGCAAAAACATGCCTATGAAAAGTCCATTGGGATGAATAGGGATTGCCAATTTTTTTTCATATTTAGATAGAGTATGAGTCGGAGGTATGATTTCATATCTCATTTGGCCATTAAGTACATCTTGACGGCATCATAATGGCCTTGGAAGTCAAATATACAAAATTGCATATTATGACGTCATTGTATTTATGGAAAATGTAGTGTATTTCTCTCAATATTCATCGATTCTCTTTGAAATGTCGATATGTTGTAGATAAGGCAATTCTCTACAAGATCACTTTTCACTAAGTTTCATTTTAATGAGGTCATCATAGTACAAAATTCAATTAAAGGCCACATGTCAGAATTTTCGTCATTTGCGTGTTATGTCTATGGAAGGTGAATTTCGTTCACATCATGAATCTACATGGCATTCATCTATGAGCACTATCTATCTTATGTGTGCTCTGTTTTCTCCCAAATTGGGGTATGTTATAGCTGAGACCATGGGCTATAAAAACGGTGTACTTTGTTTTTTCATCGGATGTTGGGATCATGTCGGAATTTTCAATCGAAAGTTGAAATTGCAAATTTTGACGGAATCATTAGGTGATACGTAACGAAGTCTACGTATCACCTTTTGATTTCGTCAAGATTTTCTTTATTAGGTGATACGTAACGAAGTCTACGTATCACCTATTGATTTCGTCAAGATTTTTATTTATTTTTTTTTTATTTATTATTCTTCCTCGAATTTGTTCGCAGGATATCTCAAGACTGAATGAAGGCATTGTTATGAATCTTTCAATGATGATAGATCTTAGTCTAACTTAGAACTGCGTGACTTTTCAAAGACTCAAAGTCATCGTGACGTCATCCAGGCGCCATTTTGTGAAAATCAACTAATGATCATATCTTCATAACGGATAGTAATTTTTCATTCATATTTATCATGAATAAGATCAATATCCGTCGGGTCAATTTGAGGTCAATAAATGCGCGCAAAAATGCGCGTACGCGTAGGCGCGCGCGTTAATGCGCGCGTAAAATTTTAAATTGCTCAAAATCGTCTTAAATTTTTTTTGCATACGTTTCAGGCCATTATAAGCATTTCATAAAAAATCACGCAAAACACGCATTTTTGGACGTTTTCGTTCGTCACGGCCGAACGAAAAATAATTTCTCCGCAAAAGCTCTTGACCGAATATTCCTCATATTTTTCCGGAAAATTTGATACCATGTTTAGCTCTTTATCACTATTAAAAACGGAATGAGCGTCCGTTCAAGATAACCGTCCGTACGCGCGATTTTTGTAATACATTGCATATATGGGCAAAAACATGCCTATGAAAAGTCCATTGGGATGAATAGGGATTGCCAATTTTTTTTTCATATTTAGATAGAGTATGAGTCGGAGGTATGATTTCATATCTCATTTGGCCATTAAGTACATCTTGACGGCATCATAATGGCCTTGGAAGTCAAATATACAAAATTGCATATTATGACGTCATTGTATTTATGGAAAATGTAGTGTATTTCTCTCAATATTCATCGATTCTCTTTGAAATGTCGATATGTTGTAGATAAGGCAATTCTCTACAAGATCACTTTTCACTAAGTTTCATTTTAATGAGGTCATCATAGTACAAAATTCAATTAAAGGCCACATGTCAGAATTTTCGTCATTTGCGTGTTATGTCTATGGAAGGTGAATTTCGTTCACATCATGAATCTACATGGCATTCATCTATGAGCACTATCTATCTTATGTGTGCTCTGTTTTCTCCCAAATTGGGGTATGTTATAGCTGAGACCATGGGCTATAAAAACGGTGTACTTTGTTTTTTCATCGGATGTTGGGATCATGTCGGAATTTTCAATCGAAAGTTGAAATTGCAAATTTTGACGGAATCATTAGGTGATACGTAACGAAGTCTACGTATCACCTTTTGATTTCGTCAAGATTTTCTTTATTAGGTGATACGTAACGAAGTCTACGTATCACCTATTGATTTCGTCAAGATTTTTATTTATTTTTTTTTTATTTATTATTCTTCCTCGAATTTGTTCGCAGGATATCTCAAGACTGAATGAAGGCATTGTTATGAATCTTTCAATGATGATAGATCTTAGTCTAACTTAGAACTGCGTGACTTTTCAAAGACTCAAAGTCATCGTGACGTCATCCAGGCGCCATTTTGTGAAAATCAACTAATGATCATATCTTCATAACGGATAGTAATTTTTCATTCATATTTATCATGAATAAGATCAATATCCGTCGGGTCAATTTGAGGTCAATAAATGCGCGCAAAAATGCGCGTACGCGTAGGCGCGCGCGTTAATGCGCGCGTAAAATTTTAAATTGCTCAAAATCGTCTTAAATTTTTTTTGCATACGTTTCAGGCCATTATAAGCATTTCATAAAAAATCACGCAAAACACGCATTTTTGGACGTTTTCGTTCGTCACGGCCGAACGAAAAATAATTTCTCCGCAAAAGCTCTTGACCGAATATTCCTCATATTTTTCCGGAAAATTTGATACCATGTTTAGCTCTTTATCACTATTAAAAACGGAATGAGCGTCCGTTCAAGATAACCGTCCGTACGCGCGATTTTTGTAATACATTGCATATATGGGCAAAAACATGCCTATGAAAAGTCCATTGGGATGAATAGGGATTGCCAATTTTTTTTTCATATTTAGATAGAGTATGAGTCGGAGGTATGATTTCATATCTCATTTGGCCATTAAGTACATCTTGACGGCATCATAATGGCCTTGGAAGTCAAATATACAAAATTGCATATTATGACGTCATTGTATTTATGGAAAATGTAGTGTATTTCTCTCAATATTCATCGATTCTCTTTGAAATGTCGATATGTTGTAGATAAGGCAATTCTCTACAAGATCACTTTTCACTAAGTTTCATTTTAATGAGGTCATCATAGTACAAAATTCAATTAAAGGCCACATGTCAGAATTTTCGTCATTTGCGTGTTATGTCTATGGAAGGTGAATTTCGTTCACATCATGAATCTACATGGCATTCATCTATGAGCACTATCTATCTTATGTGTGCTCTGTTTTCTCCCAAATTGGGGTATGTTATAGCTGAGACCATGGGCTATAAAAACGGTGCTTTTAGTTTTTTGATCAGATGATGAGATCATGTCACAATTTTCAGTTGAATGTTGAAATGATGAATATGTCACGTATGTCCTATTTGTGAAACTTAAACGTTAGCAGTGTCCTCGTATTGAAATTATGTAAGGAAACCCTTTTACTTTCTAGACTTTACTCTCAGACACTATTGAGTGACTGACTGACATCTTTTTTTCTCTGGTAATAAAATACATAAAATGAGCGTTATAGAGAAGATGAGCATTCGGCTACATTAATAACCCACTCTGTTCTCATTGTTCATTTCCTATTCAAGACTTGAATAATGACGAACTTCATTCAATATTTGGTAGTAATACTACATATACTTATACTGATATCAATGATTTAAACTATTTATCCGAAAAAGAATATGAGTTTCATTTCAGTAGGTTTCTGAACTGTAAATATTATATTGATGAGGATTTTACGACTGAATTCAGTAACATTAACTATCATTTTAGTATTTTACATTTTAATTCGCGTAGTTTAAACATACATTGTAATGCTTTATCCAATTTCATCTGTACTTATGTATAGAAACTTGGGTTAATGATAGTACGCCACTATTATTCAATGTGTCTGGTCATTCATTTATACATTTTAATCGCCAAGTAGAAAAGAGTAGAGGTGTTGGTCTATTGGTCGCTGACAATTTTGAATATGAAATACGCAATGATATATTTATATTATACCCATCATACAACTATGAATCACTGTTTATTGAAAGCAATTTGCCGAGACATAATAATATTATTGTAGGTGTCATATATAGGAAACCCCAATCAAATATCAATGATTTCATCCCTGTCTTTGAAAATGTTTTACAAAAAACACATACTGAACATAAACAGGTTTATATAATGGGAGATTTTAACATTGATCCTGTGAAATTTACTGGCAATGCTGTATGTAATTTCTTGAGCGAAATACATTCAAATCTTTGTATTTCTTTGATTGACAAGCCTTCAAGAAAGACTGACGGATCAATATCCCTCTAATCCACATTCCTTATACAGTGACAGTATATATCCATCCGATATTTAAAGATTTTATTTTCAAGCAACTAGTGAATCTCACGTCGACAACTCAAAATGATCGTTAATGTATTCTCACATTTATTTTGACTTTTCATTTACGCCGGGACATCGTGACGTCATACACTATTCATTTTTAATTATTCAGGCATAAGCTCTTATTTATCAATTACATTTTCATTTCTATGAATAAGATAAAAATGGTCAAAATGCGTTCTTCATGATGTAAATTAGAGTCAAAGGTGTAACTGGTTACTGCACAGAGTCAATGGTCATATATTGTCTCAATCTATCTTCCCTAGATCCATAATGATCAAGGGATCGACATAATTTAAACTTGACATATGGATAGATCATTATGGGAGGAGCATTTTATAAAATAATATGATATCGTGTAATGCATTCTTTGTTATGTAAACCAATATCATACGTATCACCTAATTCGTCTAAGTGACGAATTAAAGTCTAGTATTTATTTTGTGTCTGTATAGAAGAAATTATTATTATTCTTCCTCAATTTTGTTCGCAGGATATCTCAAGAATGGCTAAAGCCATTATCATGAAACTTGCCATGATGATAGATCTTAGTCTAACTTAGAACTGCATGACTTTTCAAGGACTCAAAATTATCGTGACGTCATCCAGGCGCCATTTTGTAAAAATCAACTTATGATCATATCTTCATAACGGAAAGTAATTTTTCATTCATATTTATCATGAATAAGATCAATATCCTTCCGGTCAATTTCAGATTAAAAAACGTGCGCAAATCCGCGCGTACGCGTTCGTGCGCGCGTTTACGCGCGCGCACAAATTTAAAATGCTCAAAATCATTCCTTATTTTTTTTGCATACGTTTCAAGCCATATGGAGTTGACAAAAAATCACTCAAACGCGCATGCGCGCGCGTTTTTTTGCGCGTTCTGGCATTTTGCAACATATAATCGCCAAATTTTCTTTGTCATCATGTTTGGCACATTCTTCCAAGCATTTTGATACCATGTTCACCTCTTTATCACTATTAATAACGGAATGAGCGTCCGTCCAAAATAAATATCCGCGCGCGCGAGGTCATGTATTACATAGCATATATGGGCAAAAATATGCCATAAAAAGTCCATTGGGATGAATAAGGACTGCCAATTTTTTTTCATATTTTGATAGAGTATGAGTCGGAGATATGATTTCATAGCTCATTTGGCTATTAAATACATCTTGACGTCATCATAATGGCCTTGGAAGTCAAAATACAAAATTGCATATTATGACGTCATTATATTTTTTGAAAATTTAGTGTATTTCTCATAATATTGACTGATTTTCTTCCAAATTGCGGTATCTTGTAGTTGAAGCAATTGCTTTCAAGATAAATACACACTACTTTTTATTTCATTGACGTCATCATAGTAAAAATTGAATTAAAGGCCACATTTCAGAATTTTCTTAATTTGCGTGTTATGCCTAAGGAAGGTGAATTTCGTTCACATCATGAATCTTTATGCCATTGATCTTTGAGCACTATCTAGCTTATTGGTATTCTATGTTCTCCAAAATTTTGATACGGTGTAGCTAATAAAATATCTACAATATTGACGTACATCATTTATCATTTCGATGATATCATCATAGTGAAAATTTCAATTAAAGGTGACATGTCAGAATTTTCTTAGTTTGCGTGTTAGGCGACTTTTTCTGAAATCCTGATTCTACAAATCTCTATCGAATACCTGAAGGGGGCGCTATACCACTCTTAATCATGGTCTTTATCGTATTTATGATCATTATCATTAGATCATCATCGGCACACTTTCATAACAAAATAGCACGTATCACCTAATTCGTCAAAGTGACGAATTAAAGTCTAGTTAGGTGATACGTAACGAAGTCAACGTATCACCTTTTGATTTCGTCAAGATTGTTATTTATTTATTATTATTATTTATTATTATTCTTCCTCGAATTTGTTCGCAGGATATCTCAAGACTGAATGAAGCCATTGTTATGAATCTTTCAATGATAATAGATCTTAGTCTAACTTAGAACTGCGTGACTTTTCAAAGACTCAAAGTCATCGTGACGTCATCCAGGCGCCATTTTGTAAAAATCAACTTATGATCATATCTTCATAACGGAAAGTAATTTTACATTCATATTTATCAAGATTAAGATCAATATCCGTCGGGTCAATTTGAGGTCAATAAATGCGCGCAAAAATGCGCGTACGCGTAGGCGCGCGCGTTAATGCGCGCGTAAAATTTTAAATTGCTCAAAATCGTCTTAAATTTTTTTTGCATACGTTTCAGGCCATTATAAGCATTTCATAAAAAATCACGCAAAACACGCATTTTTGCACGTTTTCGTTCGTCACGGCCGAACGAAAAATAATTTCTCCGCAAAAGCTTTTGACCGAATATTCCTCATATTTTTCCGGAAAATTTGATACCATGTTTAGCTCTTTATCACTATTAAAAACGGAATGAGCGTCCGTTCAAGATAACCGTCCGTACGCGCGATTTTTGTAATACATTGCATATATGGGCAAAAACATGCCTATGAAAAGTCCATTGGGATGAATAGGGATTGCCAATTTTTTTTTTCATATTTAGATAGAGTATGGGTCGGAGGTATGATTTCATATCTCATTTGGCCATTAAGTACATCTTAACGTCATCATAATGGCCTTGGAAGTCAAAAATACAAAATTGCATATTATGACGTCATTGTATTTATGGAAAATGTAGTGTATTTCTCTCAATATTCATCGATTCTCTTTGAAATGTCGATATGTTGTAGATAAGGCAATTCTCTACAAGATCGCTTTTCACTAAGTTTCATTTTAATGAGGTCATCATAGTACAAAAGTCAGTTAAAGGCCACATGTCAGAATTTTCGTCATTTGCGTGTTATGTCTATGGAAGGTGAATTTCGTTCACATCATGAATCTACATGGCATTCATCTATGAGCACTATCTATCTTATGTGTGCTCTGTTTTCTCCCAAGTTGGGGTATGTTATAGCTGAGACCATGGGCTATAAAAACGGTGCTTTTAGTTTTTTGATCAGATGATGGTATCATGTCACAATTTTCAATTGAAAGTCGAATTTGCAAATTCCGTAGAACTTTGCAGTAATTATGAAGTCACGTATGTCCTATTTGTGAAAATTTAACGTTAGCAGTGTCCTAGTATTGAGTTTAATTGATGATGGTTTGATTGAGAATAAAAATAAAAGAACAACAATGCATTGCGGCATAAACGGATGAATTAGGAAATGTTTTACAAATTTAAAATACAATATATTCAAACATTCATATTAAATAACATCGAAATTAAAGAATTGAACCTGAATGAGTAAATTGTTAAAAACAATATTCAACTTCGAAATTTGTATTTCATTTTTGATCTTCCGAAATCATTTGATATAAAAAGGAGATACACAAAGTGAAGAAGATCATGATGATGTAAAGCAAAGAAAGAAAAGAAAAGTTGATGGTAAGATGGTAAGAGGATAGACAGAGGGTATAGTAACACTATCCTAAGGTATCGATATCAATATTCAAGCATTACACATTATACAAATTACAAATGATAGAGACGAAGTTATTATGCGAATACTTATATGACAAATTGTACACATTTATATTTTCCTCTAGGTAATAGCTACTACAAGAAAAAGGTTATGTTTTATCCAAACTGTAAAAAAAGGGGAATTATTAGAAGAAGTAAAAGTAGAAGAAGAAAGAGGGAAAAGAGAATTGAGAAAAAAGGAGATGGGTGAGATGCCTTGCTGCCTTCCTCTTTATCTCTTGTTTTGTCTCGATCTGCCTCTCTATTTCTGTATAGTCTCCCCCTTTCTCTCTGCATCATCCCAGTGTCTCATTTATTAGTGTATTACATGTATACAAATCAAATCAAAGGAAATTTGAGGCAATTTCAATCGTTTAGCCATTCACTGCCATGCATACTAACAATCATTTCTAGAATTAACATCTTATAGATGTTGGTTTATGGATGGGTAAAATATAAATATCTTACTCATATTTTATATTGAATCAGGACTAAATAAATCACTGTGTTCATGTTTAATTGATTAAAAAAGGGCTTAAAAACTTTATTTGCATGTTATCTCAAGACTTGACAGATGGCACACGGAAGCATTCACATCCTTAGTGCGTTAAAACGTTATTCAAACGGTAGATCTTTCTTTCCAATACGGAACGGTCAATAAGCAGCATGAAACTTAATTAAGATATAGTCCTTATTAGTCATAATCAGCTCTATTGACGTCATTGTTGCGTATTTAGTGCGTCGAAATATCACTTCAATGATTGGTATAAGTATATCTCTGCAATGTTTAGTAATAGCAGGGCACTCTCCCTGGTAATAGTTAACAGTTATCATATATAACGATCCTCAATCGAAAACATGAAGGGGGCGCTGTGCCACTTTCAATCATGGTCATCATTTTAATATCGTCATCATCGTATTCATGAACATAATCGTTTTTTGATTATCGGCAACACTTTCATGACCAGTATTCAAAAGAGCTTATTTATGCTAGAAATATGGAAGGCATTGTTCTCAATTGCATCTCTCTCTCTCTCCTCTCTCTTGCTGTGTTTCCCTTCTCCCCTCATGTTCTGCCCCTCTCCTTTACTTGGTCTGTCTCTGCATCTCTCTCTCACTCTCTATCTCTCTTTCCCTCTCTACACTTTTATCCTCTCCCTCTCTCTCTCTCTCTCTCTTTCTCTTGCCTTGCCTTCTTCTTATTATATTGCTCTGTCTCCCTCTGTTCTACACAGTTGAAACTTGACTAATGGATATACCATAATGGAAGTAGTATTTAATAAAGAAAGATGAAATCGTGAAAATGCGTTCTTCATTATGTTACACACGTATCACCTAATTCGTCAAAGTGACGAATTAAAGTCTAGTATTTATTTTGTGTCTGTATAGAAGAAATTATTATTATTCTTCCTCAATTTTGTTCGCAGGATATCTCAAGAATGGCTAAAGCCATTATCATGAAACTTGCCATGATGATAGATCTTAGCCTAACTTAGAACTGCGTGACTTTTCAAAAACTCAAACTCATCGTGACGTCATCCAGGCGCCATTTTGTGAAAATCAACTTATGATCATATCTTCATAACGGAAAAGTATTTCTCATTCATAATTATCACGATTAAGATCAATATCAGTCCGGTCAATTTCAGGTCAATTAACGTGCGCAAATGCACGCGTGCGCGTTCGTCCGCGCGTTTACGCGCGTGCAAAAATTAAAAATGCTCTAAATCATCCCAAATTTTTTTTGCATACGTTTCAGGCCATATGGAGCATTTGAAGAAAAAAATTACGCACACGCGCATGCGCGCGCGTTTTCGCGCGTACTGGCATTTTGCAAAATAGAATCGCCGAATTTTTTCTGTCATCATATTCGGTACATTTTTCCAAGCATTTTGATAATTTGTTCACCTTTTATTAACGCAATGAGCGTCCGTCAAAGTTGACTGCACGCGCGGATTTGCGTTATCTTTATCCACAATACATGGGCAAAAACATGCCTATATAAAATTCATTGTAACTCTTTAGAATAGATAGAAACTCCTAATATTTTTTCATATTTGGATAGATTATGAGTCGGAAATATGATTTCATGTCTCATTTGACCCTCAATTAACTCATGACGTCATCATAATGGCCTCCGAACTCAAAAATTTAATTTGCATATTATGACGTCAGCATATTTTTGGAAAATTGATTGTATCTCTGTAAATAAGGATCAATTTTCTTTTTAATTTTGATATGTTCTAGCTGAGACAATTTTCTACAAATGTAGTATACAAAATTTTCCAGTTTGACAAAAGTATCATGGTGTATTTTTGCGATTAAAGGAGGCATGTCAATTTTTCGCATTTTGCGTGTATTCTCTAGGGGACATGACTTTTTCTCAAAACTGGATTCTACACTCCTGTCTTTTGTGAGCAAAATCTCCGTTGTTTTATCTTTGTTTTTGCTGAGCTTTGGATATGTTGTAGCTGAGACAATGAGCTATCAAAAGTGTGTCTTTTATTTTTCGATTAGATGCCGGGATCATGCTCATATTTCACTTGCAAAGTAGGATTTCTGAATTCCATTTCCCGTTTACGTGTAATCGCTATGGGAGATGTTTTGGTATATCGGTAACGCACTTGACTTCCAACCTCGAGATCCCTGGTTCGAGTCCGGGTGTCTCCAACACTTTTTTTTTCACTTTTTTTTCCTTTTGACCTTCACTGTACCATCTCCTTTGATTATTTAAACACGTAGATTCGCAAATAATGTCATAAATAACCCTTTTTACTTTATTATTACCCTATTTTCACTTAATCCATTACTTACTTTTTGCGTGTAATCCCTATGGGAGATGACTTTTTCTAAAATCTGGAGTTTACATTCCTTTCTTTTGCGAGCAATATCGCCGTTATTTCGGCTTGGATTTTGTTGATTTTTGAGTATGTTGTAGCTGAGACTATATGCTATCTAAATCAACCCTCATTTTTTCAATAAGATGTCATGATCGCGCTCATGATCATGATCATGATCATCATGATCATCATTATCATAATGATGATAATCATTTATCAATTACATTTTCATTTCTTTGAATAAGATAAAAATCGTCAAAAGGTGTTCTTCATGATGTAAATTAGAGTCAAATGTGTAACTGGTTACTGCACAGGGTCAAAGGTCATATATTGTTTCAATCTATCTTCCCTAGATCCATGATGATCAAGGAGACACAATTTAATCTTGACATATGAATAGATCATAATGGGAGAAGCATATGAATGGGAGAAGCATTTTACAAAATAATATATCGTGTAATGCATTATTCGTTATGTAAACCATTATCATACGTATCACCTAATTCGTCTAAGTGACGAATTAAAGTCTAGTATTTATTTTGTGTCTGTATAGAAGAAATTATTATTATTCTTCCTCAATTTTGTTCGCAGGATATCTCAAGAATGGCAAAAGCCATTGTCATGAAACATTTAATGATGATAGATCTTAGTCTAACTTAGAACTGCATGAATTTTCAAAGACACTAAATTATCGTGACGTCATCCAGGCGCCATTTTGTGAAAATTAACTTATGATCATATCTTCATAACGGAAAAGTATTTCTCATTCATAATTATCACGATTAAGATAAATATCCGTCCAGTCAAGTTGAGGTCAATAAAAGTGCGCAAATGCGCGCGTGCGCGTTCGTCCGCGCGTTTACGCGCGCGCAAAAATTTAAAAGGCTCCAAATCATCCCAAATTTTTTTTGCATACGTTTCAGGCCATATGGAGCATTTGATAAAAAAATTACGCACACGCACATGCGCGCGCGTTTTCGCGCGTACTGGCATTTTGCAACATAGAATCGCCGATTTTTTTCTGTCATCATATTCGGTACATTTTTCCAAGCATTTTGATAATTTGTTCAACTTTTATTAACGCAATGAGCGTCCGTCAAAGTTGACAGCACGCGCGGATTTGCGTTATCTTTATCCACAATACATGGGCAAAAACATGCCTATATAAAATTCATTGTAACTCTTTAGAATAGATAGAAACTCATAATATTTTTTCATATTTGGATAGATTATGAGTCGGAGATATGATTTCATGTCTCATTTTATCCTCAATTAACTCATGACGTCATCATAATGGCCTCCAAACTCAAAATTTTAATTTGCATATTATGACGTCAGAATATTTTTGGAAAATTGATTGTATCTCTGTAAATATGGATTAATTTTCTTTTTAATTTTGATATGTTCTAGCTGAGACAATTTTCTACAAATGTAGTACTCACAATTTTTATTTTTGACAAAAGTATCATGGTGTATTTTTGCGATTAAAGGAGTCATGTCAATTTTTCGCATTTTGCGTGTATTCTCTATGGGACATGACTTTTTCTCAAAACTGGATTCTACACTCCTGTCTTTCGCGAGCAAAATCTCCGTTGTTTTAGCTTTGTTTTCGCTGAGCTTTGGATATGTTGTAGCTGAGACAATGAGCTATCAAAAGTGTGCCTTTTATTTTTCGATTAGATGCCGGGATCATGCTCATTTTTCACTTGCATAGTAGGATTTCTGAATTCCATTTCCCGTTTACGTGTAATCGCTATGGGAGATGTTTTGGTATATCGGTAACGCACTTGACTTCCAACCTCGAGATCCCTGGTTCGAGTCCGGGTGTCTCCAACACTTTTTTTTCACTTTTTTTTCCTTTTGACCTTCACTGTACCATCTCCTTTGATTATTTAAACACGTAGATTCGCAAATAATGTCATCAATAACCCTTTTTACTTTATTATTACCCTATTTTCACTTAATCCATTACTTTTTGCGTGTAATCCCTATGGGAGATGACTTTTTCTAAAATCTGGAGTCTACATTCCTGTCTTTTGCGAGCAATATCGCCGTTATTTCGGCTTGGATTTTGTTGATTTTTGAGTATGTTGTTGCTGAGACTAAATGCTATCTAAATCAACCCTCATTTTTTCAATAAGATGTCATGATCGCGCTCATGATCATGATCATGATCATCATGATCATCATTATCATAATGATGATAATCATTTATCAATTACATTTTCATTTCTTTGAATAAGATAAAAATCGTCAAAAGGTGTTCTTCATGATGTAAATTAGAGTCAAATGTGTAACTGGTTACTGCACAGGGTCAAAGGTCATATATTGTTTCAATCTATCTTCCCTAGATCCATGATGATCAAGGAGACACAATTTAATCTTGACATATGAATAGATCATAATGGGAGAAGCATTTTACAAAATAATATATCATGTAATGCATTTTTCGTTATGTAGACCATTATCATACGTATCACCTAATTCGTCTAAGTGACGAATTAAAGTCTAGTATTTATTTTGTGTCTGTATAGAAGAAATTATTATTATTCTTCCTCAATTTTGTTCGCAGGATATCTCAAGAATGGCTAAAGCCATTATCATGAAACTTGCCATGATGATAGATCATAGTCTAACTTAGAACTGCGTGACTTTTCAAAAACTCAAACTCATCGTGACGTCATCCAGGCGCCATTTTGTGAAAATCAACTTATGATCATATCTTCATAACGGATAGTAATTTTTCATTCATATTTATCATGATTAAGATCAATATCCGTCCGGTCAATTTTAGGTCAATAAACGTGCGTAGACGCGCGCGTACGCGTTCGTGCGCGCGTTTATGAGCGCGCAAAAATTTAAAATGCTCTAAATCGTCTTAAATTTTTTTTGCATACGTTTTAGGCCATTTAAAGCATTTCGCAAAAAAATCGCGCACACGCGCATGCGTGCGCGTTTCCGCGCGTACTGGCATTTTGCAACATAGAATCGCCAAATTTTCTCTGTAATCATAATTGGCACATTTTTCCAAGCATTTTAATAATTTGTTCACCTTTTATTAACGTACTGAGCGTCCGTCAATGTTGACAGCACGCGCGGATTTGCGTTATCTTTATCCACAATAAATGGGCAAAAACATGCCTATATAAAATTCATTGTAACTCTTTAGAATAGATAGAAACGCCTAATATTTTTTCATATTTGGATAGATTATGAAATGGAAATATGATTTCATGTCTCATTTGACCCTCAATTAAGTCATAATGTCATCATAATGGCCTCCAAACTCAAAATTTAAATTTGCATATTATGACGTTTGCATATTTTTGGGAAATTGATTGTATTTCTGTAAATATAGATTGTTTTTCTCCTTAATTTCGATATGTTCTAGCTGAGATAATTTTCTACAAATGCAGTGACCACAACTTTCCAGTTTGACAAAGGTATCATGGCGTATTTTTGCGATTAAAGGAGGCATGTCAGTTTTTCACATTTTGCGTGTATTGTCTATGGGACATGACTATTTCTCAAAACTGGATTCTTCATTTCCGTCTTTCGCGAGCAATATCTCTGTTGTTTTATCTTTGTTTACGCTGAGTTTCGGGTATGTTGTAGCGGAGACAATGAGCTATCTCAAAGGTGCCTTTTATTTTTTGATCAGATGCCGTGATCACGCTTATATTGCACTTGCAAAGTGGGATTTGAGAATCCCATTTTCCGTTTACGTGTAATCGCTATGTGAATTGTTTTGGTATATCGTTAACGCACTTGACTTCTATCCTCGAGGTCCCTGGTTCGAGTCTGGGCGTTTCCAACCATTTTTTTTCCCCCTTTACTTATTTTTTCTTTTTGACCTTTCACTGTACCATCTCCTTTGATTATTAAAACACGTAGATCCGCAAATAATGTAATAAACTATTTGCTTTATTATTACCCTATTTTTACTTAAAAGATTACTTTTTGTGTCTAATCCCTATGGGAGATGACTTTTCCTCAAATCTGGATTCTACATTTCTGTCTTTTGCGAGCAATATCGCCGTTATTCCTGCTTGGATTTTGTTGATTTTTGAGGATGTTGTAGCTGAGACTATATGCTATCTAAATCACCCCTCATTTTTTCAATAAGATATCAGAATCACGCTCATGATCATAATCATCTTCATAATCATCATGATCATCATTATCATAATAATGATAATTATTTATCAATTACATTTTCATTCCTTTGAATAAGATAAAATCGTCAACATGTGTTCTTCATGATGTAAATTAGAGTCAAAGGTGTAACCGGTTACTAATCTATCTTCCCTAGATCCATAATGATCAAGGGATCGACACAATTTAAACTTGACATATGGATAGATCATAATGGGAAAAGTATTTTATAAAATAATATGATATCATGTATTAAATGCCTTCTTCGTTATGTAAACCAATATCATACGTATCACCTAATTCGTCTAAGTGACGAATTAAAGTCTAGTGTTATTTTTGTAATTATTAGGTGATACGTAACGAAGTCTACGTATCACCTATTGATTTCGTCAAGATTTTCTTCTTTTTTTTTCTTTTTATTCTTCCTCGAATTTGTTCGCAGGATATCTCAAGACTGAATGAAGCCATTGTTATGAATCTTTCAATGATGATAGATCTTAGTCTAACTTAGAACTGCGTGACTTTTCAAAGACTCAAAGTCAATTTTAGGTCAATAAACGTGACCAGAACTCAACTTCATCTTTAACAGTTGATTCCACTTGGTTGATTCTATTGTTCGGGTTATTTAGCAGAACGAGATAGAAATGGACATTCTCATGGCTAACGTTTTTGCGTTAGTAGTTGTTCATCGTCTCTACAATGCTATTTGAACAATATTTGGTCACAAAAGACGGCATTTCTATGTAGCGTCAAAAGCCGTCAAATAACAAAAACATGGCACATAAAAAGATCCTCAGTACTGGGTCTGAAACTTAATTTGAACCCGGCCATATTCTGTCTCTCTCTCTCTCTGTCGCTCTCGTTTGTCATTGCCTTCATTTTCCCTCGCTTACTTCATTCTTACCACGGAATATGTAATGTGTATGCACGTGTATGCCTCAATCATTGGGAGTATACTCACTAATAACGCTGAAATGATTCTTCTCCTACCCCTTTTTCTTCATTTACTTCTTCTTAGTAGTTGTAGTTGTAGTAGCAGTAATAGCAGCAGTATCATAATAATCATTGTTATATTTATAATTATAGTAAATATCGTAATGTTAATTATTATTATAGTAAGTATGTGTTATTGTTATTATTCTTATAGTTACTTGTATGCTTCTTCTTCTTATCATTATTATCGTATACCCAATACGTCATGTGCCAAGAATGTATTGCTATGATACATTCAAGATGTCTACCAAAACTGTCAATTCGTTGCTGAAATATTATCAAGCCAAAAGAAGGAACATTAGAATTTCTATTTAAAATTAAAATAAATTATATAGGAGAAATAAATAGAGAATACATTCATGATTTTGGAACTAGGGGATTAACATGGACATAATGCAATTGTTCACATGACCACATTATCTCTTATTCATTCTACCTCCAATTTTCAGACTGTTTTCAAAACAATATCATGTGTGTCGATCATAGTTCTATGTAGCTTGGTGTCTCCTGGTAATTTAAACAATCTAAGCAAAATTTTCTGAATTTTAGCGACAATCGTTCGCCTTTGCGGCTCTTTAATACTATTATGACGTGCAGTAACAAATTGAAATTTCAGAACTCATGATAAATTCGTTTAACAGTTGATTCCACTTGGTTGATTCTATTGTTCGGGTTATTTAGCAGAACGAGATAGAAATTGACATTCTCATGGCTAACGTTTTTGCGTTAGTAGTTGTTCATCGTCTCTATAGTGCTATTTTTAGCGGCATTTAGCGGCATTTTTATGTAGCGTCAAAAGCCATCAAATAACAAAAACATGGCAGATAAAAAGATCCTCAGTACACGGTCTAATAATTTAAAGAACACTTAATTTGAACCCGGCCATATTCTCTCTCTCACTCGTTTGTCATTGCCTTCATTTTCCCTCGCTTACTTCATTCTTACCACGGAATATGTAATGTGTATGTGTAGGCCTCATTATGTTAATTAGGGTCAATGGTCAAATTGTCTCAATATATCTTCCATACATCCATAATTATCAAGGCTAAACAGTAGAAACTTGACATATGGATAGATCATAATGGGAGAAGCATTTTATATAACCATATGACATCGTGAAAATGCATTCTTCATTAAGTAAATCGTTAGCATACGTATCACCTAATTCGTCAAAGTGACGAATTAAAGTCTAGTTATGTTTGTTATTGTGATTATTATCCTTATCATGATTATTATCGTTAATATAAGTTATTATTGTAATTATTATAAACATTATTATTGTTATCTTTATGAAGAATATGAACGTGATGATTTTGATGACGATTAGTATATAGTATAAGTATATAGTATTATTATAATTGTTATCATATCATTATTATCATCTGTATTATCAGCATAATCTACAACGGCAGTAGTGTAGTATAGTACATGAAGAAATAGGCCTAAAAGTAGAGGTATCATTCTGATCATTATAATTCTGATTATCTTTTGCAATACGTCTAGACGATAAACTCATGAAAATTGACAATTGTCATGAATCATTGTCTTTAAGCTTACCATTAAATGCATCTGGTTCGAATTTTGCTCAGGTATTTGGTACTGGATGATTTAAATGATAGAAATTAATTTGTGTCCTATTCATTCTGGTCTCATTCATTTGCATTATGTTTTATTCATTCAAGTTCTAATGTTTCTGACTGTTTTAAGACAATATCTTTTGTGTCGATCATAGTTCTATGTAGCTTGATATCTCACGGTAATTTTGAGAGAAAAGCAATGCAAGCAATGATTTCTGAATTGCAGCGACAATCGCGTTCGCCTTTGCTGTTCTTCAATAATATTTGACAAGCAGTATTAATTAATTTTTCAAGGACTCATGATACATTCGTTTAACAGTTGATCACCCTCGGTTGATTCTTTTGTTCGGATTATTTGGCGGGGAAAATGTATTATTGAAAATGTATTAGTGAATGTATTATTATTCTTATTTGTTCATCGTCTCTACGATGCTCTTTGAATCAAAAACAACTTTTAGTGTTAGGCTTCCTGAAAGAAATTTCAATTGTTGTTAAGACATTTTTGGCTGCACTCTGTAGATTATGATGATGTGTTTGATCTTTTTTTCAATACAAGATCAAACACATGAAGAAAATCTACTGGCTGCATGCCAATAAGTTCTTGACAACAATAACAAAATGTGAGCTAGTACTATTCGGTGTGGCATACACTTGGCAATCACATGGTAGATAAAATTATGATCATCAGTACTGGGTCAAAGAAATTAAAGAGAACTGAATTTGAACCCGGGCCATAGGCTACCCCCTCTCGTTCTCTCTCCCTCTCTCTCCCTCTTCGTCGCCTTACTTTTCCCTCTCTTACCTCCCTGTGCATTTGTATGCCTCGATAATACAAAAAAATAAACAATAAGATTCTTCCTCTTCCCCTCCTTCTTCCTAGTACATTTAGTAGGAGTAGTACTAGAAGCAGTATCACAATAATAATGACAACAATGATTATTATGGTTGGTGGTGTTACTAATGTTATTTTTGTAATTATTATGTTTGTTATTGTGATTATTATCCTTATCATGATTATTATCGTTAATATAAGTTATTATTGTAATTATTATAATGATTATTATTGTTATCTTTATGATGAATATGAACGTGATGATTTTGATGACGATTAGTATAAGTATATAGTATTATTATAATTGTATGGGACATGACTTTTTCAAAACTGGATTCTACATTCCCGTCTTTCGCGAGCAATATCTCCGTCGTTTTAGCTTCGTTTACGCTGAAATTCGAGTATGTCGTAGCTGAGACAATAAGCTATCTTAAATTTGCCCTTTATTTTGTCTCAAATTTTAGTTAGACCAGCCCACCTATTCTTGTTCAAAACAAGTATTACAAATCTAGTTAGGTGGTCTGTTAACAACAGACCACCTATTGATTTCGTCAGAATTTTCTTTCTTTATTTATCAGGTGGGCTGTATAACGTACAGACCACCTTATAATTTCGTTAGAATTGCCTTTATTTATATATTTTTCTTATTTCTAACCACTTTTTTGTGAACAAGATAACTTGGAAATGGCTCAATCAAATGCCTAGAAATTTGGCACACATATGTATAGACATATGTACAAAGCACAATAACGTTTTCAACATTGACCTTGACTGATGACGTCATCTAGGCGCCATTTTGTAAAATTTTACGAAAATCAACTCATGATCATATCTTCATAACCAAAAGGTATTTCTCGTTCATATTTATCATGATCAAGGTCAATATCCGTCCGGTCAATAAAAGGTCAAATAACGCGCGCCTGCGCGTACGTCCGCGCGTCAATGCGCGCGCAAAATTTTGAAATGCTCAAAATCGTCTGAAAATCATTTTGCATACGTTTTAGGCCATTCTAAGCATTTTATAAAAAATCGCGCGTACGAGTATGCGCGCGCGTTTTCGCGCGTAAAACTTTTGCACAACATTGAATTGCTTTTTTTTTTCTTTCATAATATACCACATATATTTACAAACAAATTGATACCACGTTTGTCTCTTTATGACTATTAATAACGGATTGATCGACCGTTTAACAAAAATTTCCGTGCGCGCGAGCTCTTGTAATACATAGCATACATGGGCAAAAACATGCCTATACAAAATCCATTGTAGCGCTTAAGGATGCAAGGTGATCCCAATTTTGTTTTCATATTTTGATAGAGTATGAATTGGAGATATGATTTCATGTCTCATTTTACCCTCAATTGACTCATGACGTCATGATAATGGCCTCCGAACTCAACATTTTAATTTGCATATTATGACGTCAGCAGATTTTTGGAAAATTGATTGTATCTCTGTAAATATTGATCAATTTTCTTTCAAATTTTGATATGTTCTACCTGAGAATATTCTCTACAAATTTAGTCGTCACGAAATTTCATTTTGACAAAGGTATCATGGCGTTTTTTTGCGATTAAAGGAGGCATGTCAATTTTTCACATTTTGCGTGTATTCTCTATGGGACATGACTTTTTCTCAAACTGGATTCTACATTCTCGTCTTTCGCGAGCAATATATCCGTCGTTTTATCTTTGTTTACTATGAGCTTTGAGTATGTTGTAGCTGAGAAAATAAGCTATCATAAGTGTGCCCTTTATTTTTCGATCAGATGCCGGGATCATGCTCATATTTCACTTACAAAGTGGGATTTGATAATTCCATTTTACGTTTACGTGTAATCTCTATTGGAAATGTTTTGGTATATCGGTAACGCACTTGACTTCCGACCTCGAGGTCCCTGGTTCGAGTCCGGGCGTCTCCAACAATTTTTTTTCTTCACTTTTTTTTCTTTTTGACCTTTCACTCTACCATCTCCTTTGAATATTAAAACACGTACAATCGCAAATAATGTAATAAACAACCATATTTACTTTATTATTACCCTATTATCACTATATCCATTACTTTTGGCGTGTAATCCTTATGAAAGATGACTTTTTCTCAAATCTGGATTCTACATTCTTGTCTTTTGCGAGCAATATCGCCGTTATTTCGGCTTGGTTTTTGTTGATTTTTGAGTATGTTGTAGCTGAGACGATACACTATCTAAATGTTTTCTAATTTTGTTCAGTCTGATGTCATCGTGGTCTGTTGATGATAATCATCAACATCATCATGATCATCATCATCATCATCGTCATCACCATTACTATCAAGATCATCATCATCATGATCATCATGATGATCATCATTGTTTACATGTCTATATAACTTCTCCCTTTCTCAATATAGTAAATAGTATAATCTCTTATAAGACTTGAAGACAGACCACCTAATTCGTCCCCATGACGAATTAAATTTCTAGTTATTTATTTATTTTTATTTATTTCTCCACTTTTTTGTGTATCCGATTTCTCAATATCCATCCACCCAATTTCTCTCAATTTTGACACAGTCATAGGTCATCATTATGAGACGTGACAGGAACATTTTCAAGGTCATCAAATTATCGTGACGTCATCCAGGCGCCATTTTGTGAAATCACATTATCAATCATATCTTCAAGACGCGTCATCAAAGGTCATTCATATTAATATAACATATACTTCAGGTCAAGGGTCAACAGGTCATGTCATCAAAGGTCACATAAAGGTCATGACGCGCGCGTATGTGCGCGTCAAAATTTAAAATTGCTCAAAATCACTTAACTATTAAACGAGAGTACGAATCAGGTCATTTTAAGCATTTCAACATTTTCCGTCCGTTCGTGTCCCCGCGCGCGGTGTGCGCGCTCACAGCGCGCGGAAAAGGTTAAATTCAAAATGTTTACATGATTTGGATTCCTCTTAACGTAATTGAAAATTTACATTAATTTCAGTCACTCTTGACTTTTCATAAGGCCGTGAGCGCGCGTCAAAGTTCAAAATCCGCGCGTGCTGCTATGGGCAATATAATGCAAATTTCATCAAAAACATGCCATTTTAAAAATCGAAATAGCTCTTCAGATAGTCCATCGACCCCCAATTTTTATATCATGGTTGGAGAAAGCATGAATTGGAGATATGATTTCATACCACCCTGACTCGTACAAAGTGTAACAAAGTCATTATATTGACATCTAAACTCAACAAAATGTATTTTGTTGATGACGTCATTTTTGTCTTTGTTTAATTGAGATTATCTCACTTATCGGTGATCGATTTTCTCCCAGATTTTGATATGTTGTAGCTGAGATAATTCTCTATCACAAATATGCCATTTATTTTTCATTTAGATGACGTCATTATAGTAAAATATTCGATTAAAGGCGATAATGCATAATTTGTCATATTTGCGTGTTATGTCTATGGGAGGTCACTTTTTTCAAAACATGAAGCTGAATGACAATGTGTTTTGACCAGTATCTCGGTTGTTATTCAACAGTTTTCTCCCAAATTTTAGTATGTTGTAGCTGAGACTATTTGCTATCTAAATATTTCCTTATTTCTTCAATCAGATGTCAGGATCACGCTCTTGCTCATCATCATCATCATCATCATCAATGTCACCATCATCATCATAATCATTACTATCAAGATCATCATCATCATGATCATCATTGTGTACATGTCTATATAATTTCTCCCTTTTTCAATATGGTAAATATTACAATATATTATAAGACTTGAAGACAGACCACCTTATTCGTCTTCGTGACGAATTAAATTTCTAGTTATTATTATTGTCATCAACATTCATTCATTTCATTTCATCTACATTATTTCATGAAATGCATTCAGAAAATGAAGAAAAAAAACAACGAAAATAACCCGTGAAAAAAAATATTGTCGGCGAAGCTTTGTCGTAGTACTAGTAGCATTTGTATTTTATGGGACACTTTTTGGGCGGAACAATTGTCGGCGGAGCAAATGTCACCGGAGCAAGTGTCGCTTCAGGCGGAGCAAATGTCGGCGGAGCAACTGTTGGCGGAGCAATTGTCGGCGGAGCAAATGTCACTGGAGCAATTGTCGCGTTTTGCGGAGCAATTGTCGGAGGAGCAATTGTCGGCGGAGCAAATGTCGGCGGAGCAATTGTCGGCGGAGCAATTGTCGGCGGAGCAAATGTCGGCGGAGCATATGTCGGCGGAGCATATGTAGGCGGAGCAAATGTCGGCGGAGCAATTGTCGGCGGAGCAAATGTCGCGGAGCAATTGTTGCGTTTTGCGGAGTAAATGTCGGCGGAGCAATCGTCGGCGGAGCATGTGTTGGGTTACCACTTGCACATAATACTCCTGGCAAGGAAGAAGTATTGATGGAAAAGGGAAGGCAATGGCGAAGAGAGGGAGAGAGAGAGAGAGTATGGCCCGGGTTCATATTCAGTTTTCTTAGTTGACCCCGTACTGATGATAATTCAATTTCATCTGCAATGCGATTGACATGTACAAATAAAAAAAAAAGTACCACGGTGTCACTTATTGTCAACAAAATTGTTCAAATAGCATTGCAGAGACGATGAACAAATAAGAATAATAATACAACGGCGTGAATCGTAAGAAAGTTCACTTCTATCTCTCTCTCTCTCTGCTATATAATCCGAACAATAGAATCAACAGAGTGGAGACAACTGACCCTGTCAAACGATTTTATTGTGAGTTCTGAAATATTACTTTGCTACTGCTTGTCTAAGTAGTATCAAAGAGCAATATTCAGAATGAATAAGAAATAATGCGATCATGCTGTAACAAGTTCATTTTCCCCATGTTTATCATCCAGTACTAAATAACCAAGGAAAGATCGAGCCATACGCAAAATTAGGGTAAAGAAAATTATTAAGATAAAGACAATAATTTATGACATTGTCTACTGTCATGATTGTATTCTCTACCCTTTTCTTCTTTATATTTTACTTTGTTTTAAAATAGATGTTCTAAATTAGAACAAAAAACATTAATAATGTTTTTTGTATTGATTAAATACATTTCTTTTTTTGGAGGGAGATTTTTGGAGAGAGGTTCAAAGAAAACAACTTCAGATTTGGCTGGATTGTGTGTAATGATAAAATAGAGGTCTGTAATAATTTTAGAGAAAACAGAATAGGTATTAGAAAGTTATGGCAATTTACGGTTTTAGGGGTCAATTTTTAAAGAATTTTAGCGATTTTTGACGGAGCCGGTTTCAGATTTGAATTTAGAGTGTGAAGATGGTAATTATCGTGACGGACAGGTTATACGTAACAGATAAAAGATAATATCTTGGACTATCTAGCGGAATCTGTTACAAGTCTGTAGCATCTACGATCTTGGAGATACGAAGGAATTATTAAAGGCCTTCTGTTCCACGTGGAGGCCGAGTCTTGGAGGAAATAAATCATTAGTTTGTAAGTAAAGAAGTAGTCATGTCTCATTGATGTATTCGGAAATTATCTCTTAACTTCAACTTAAATGTATATTAACAGTTTTCTTTCGGATACAGATCAAAGTGCATTAGATTTACGTACGTACATTAAACGACAATTATTATGTATAACAATTAGGGTCCCCCTTGCCATTTGTACCATTCTTAACATCTCATTGAATGATCTGCGATTACATAGTTTGGATATACGGTACGGTTTGTTATAAAGTGCGTCCTAGAAAAAAAGAAACCAACAATTGTCCATGTTTCATCATTACTCAATCACAATTATAATTAATAAATGACACGTATTTGTACAGCTTAGATCCTCCTCTTTCATTAATTTTGATGCAACTCATTGGCCCGAATTCACCAAGCAATGTTTGAGCTCAGACCAAGGTTTGAGCTCAAACCTCCTTTTGTTTCGCCAAACCTCCCTTTGTTATTTACAAACCAGGTTTGTAAATAACAAAAGGAGGTTTGGCAAAACAAAAGGAGGTTTGAGGTCAAACCTTGGTCTGAGCTCAAACCTTGCTTTGTGAATTCGGGCCACTATGATGCATTTTCACGCATGAGTGATTAAAAACAATTTGAAGAAAGGATACCAAAAAAGTCATATGGCGGACGGTATCTGAATATCAACTGGCTGTTTGCCCTAACAGCAAAGAAGACGAAAGACCTCATACATGGCTGGTCGTCAATGAAACGGAGTTTGTTGCTTTGTTACTATGTCAGGGTCAGAGACCAGAGACAGATCTTGCCGCTGTCCCTACCACGCTATTTTCCCATTAACTCTGCAATCCACTCCCATATTGTACTCGATCAAAATAATCACTATGAACATGACTGGCAATGAGAGCGGACAAAATATACAGTTCCTCAGGTAGACAAAGGAACATCCCTTACTGCTACTATGTAAAAATGTGTAGAACAGGTGTCACATGCATATATTCACCTTTTTACATAAAAGCTGTGAAGGGATGTTCCTTTGTCTACCTAGCTGAGGAACTGTATATTTTGTCCGCTCTCATTGTCAGTCATGTTCATAGTGAATGCAGATTTTCACATCCCATATGCAAGAACGTCTGTTTCTCAAAAGAACATTTACTATGCAGGTCCCAAACTATGGAATGCATTGCCTGCTAATCTGATATGCATGCTCTCAGAATGTATTCAAGACACAGTACAAAGAAAAGGCTTTCACAATCTTATTCACGTTGAGTCACCTGTTTTTTGTTTAATTCAATTTTATCGTTATATCGCTGGTTCGTATGGGTTTTATTCTGCTTGAGTCTAATTTCATTCGAAGTTAACAAAATTATTTTAAAAAAACGAAATTTCGTCATGACTTAATTTATAGTAACATGAATTACTCTATTTGACGTCGAAAGTCGTCAGAAACAATATTACAACATCCATCTCTATTTTGTATACAGTATTGATGTAACTAACAGAGTTGAAAGAAAGCAGTTTTCATTTACGCAAACTTAAAAAGGAAAGCCGAGTACTTCCACACTCATTAGCTTTAGGATGGCTATAGGATGACGAATTGTGTAAAATCACATGTCTGTATGATTGTCTATTATTTCCTGATAATTAATGAAACGTTACTTACGCTTTCCAGCTCGTTTAGCTAGCCAGTACACAGCCGCACTTCCAACACCTCCACATCCCACCACAATGTAATCAAACTCTTGAATTTTCGACATTTTTTTTTCTCGACAGTTTATTGGCGAGATGCTCTAGGGTTCTAATATCCTAACCGTTCGGTGTCAGTCGACCGAGTGATGCTTTTGTAATCGGCTTTATAAGTTCGGCGTTCTCATTGAAAGGCAGTTCGGAAAGCGCACATAGAGTGGCGCCCAAATCCGGGGTTGGGGAAATGGAGGGGCACAGTGCCCCCCCCCCCCCTCATATTTTCAATTCCCTAAAAAAAAAGTTAAAACAAATTATTTATAACTTTTGTTTAACTTTGGGAAGTGTCCATTTTTTATTTTGGAAAGTGCCTCTTTTTTAAATTCCGATAAGTGTTTTTTTATAAACTTCAGATAATTGTCACTTTTTCTTTATAATACGTTCCCTTTATCCGTTCTTATAAGCGCCCTTTTTTCTCTCTAATGAGTGCCTTTCCCCTTCTGATAAGTGTCCCGTTTCTTTTCTAATTAAGTGCCCCTTTTCATCTCTGATATGTGTCCCTTTTAATATGACCCCCCCCCCCCCCTTTATAAAGACAATCTGGCATTCCTCGAGTACATTTAACAATTATAAAAAAATCTAGCTTGTCAACGACCGTTTCGGGCAATTGTGCCTCGAGTCCATACTTTAATGAAACTTGAAACAAAAAAAACGATTATATGTCTGAACAAAATTCTGACCATGGACTTAATGCCCCCCCCCAAAAAAAAAAACAACAACAACAACAGCATATATATACACATATTAAAGTTGTTCTTGTTTTTTTATTTGTATTGTATTCAATCATTCTTTAGCAAGAACAAAGCAATAGATTTGAACAAAGTACATGTTAGAGGCATTTACACTGTCTTCCAAACACACCAAAAAATGCCAAACCGGAGCCTGACCGTGATGTTACTAAGGGCAACTACGCTTTACCGGCAGAAACGCCAAGCCCGAAACATTCCAAAACGAAGTGTGACCTTTTGGCGTGTTTTGGCGTGTTTTGGCGTGTTTGGCAAGTATAAACGCTCGCAGTTGTAACATCGCGATGTTAGGTCAAGGACTGTAACCAGGGGCGGCGATTTCTGTTAATGACCGGGGGGGGGACGAAATGCGAATTTTTTTACGAGGATTTTATGCGAGGGAGCGTAGCGACCGAGCGAGATTTTTTTTTCTTCAATTTTATTAGTCTAAACGCTGCACTCTTGGGCCTTCCAGAGCCTAAAAGTGTGTTGCAGTCATTATTCAGTATATGCTATACAATTTGTTTTGCACTTTTTCAAATTTCCAGGGGGGACGATCCCCCCTAAAAAAAATTGAGAGGGGGACGTGTCCCCCCCCCCCCCCCCGTCCCCCGGGATCGCCGCCCCTGACTGTGATCGTTAAAACAAACACCGTTACATCAGTTTAGGGACGTGATAGAGAAGGACTGCAATCCAGCCGCTGTCCTTTGACCCCATGCTCCAACTTAAAAGCCGCCTAAAAGTTATGCGCTAATCTGCAAATGTTGACCAGGTGAGATAAAAAAAGAGCACATGAAATTGTAGGATTTAGAATTCCTACTGAAGAAACAGTCAATGAAAAGTCGTAGTAGGGTTGACTTGCTAATTTATTCTATGTCAACTAATTCCATCACACTTGCTCCGTGAAAACTGTATGAACAAAACATGATAAAGAAAAAGAACAGATTATAAGTAATTGTTCATACAGGCATTTTCGAATACATGTGTATAAATAATATCATCAGTTCGCCTATTAAATGCAGTGATTAATAACAAATGAATTTCTTCTCTTTGTCTCTTATCATTTGTGTATATACAATTATCTATAAACAATACCTTCACTCAAGTCACGTGACCAATATTCGTGGTAGATAGTTTGAATCACAAAGACTTATTAGCATAACGCACATCAATGACTGCGTCCTTCTTATAGCGGACACGTCATTCGTATCGTTAATATCGTATACCTATTTACGTGCATACAATTAACATTGCCTTACGTAGCACCCTAGCTTACACTCTATATCGTATATATCGTATACCTGTTTTACGTGCATCTAATTTGCATATATATAACGTCCACTACAGCCGTATACGGTATCATACGTGTCCGTGCATACACTAATACTACACACACCATTCATTATCACTTAAGCATATTAGATTACATTCATATCATCATTTCTCATTATTTATACTATTTATACTCGTTATACATTAATATATCGAATTAACGAACCTTCTTGCCTCCTTATTGTTGCAAACGGGTTGGCTTCGTATCAATAACAGGTGTAATTTAGGACAAGATTTCGGTGCGAACATCCAATTCGTTGCTACTGCTATGTCGGAATTAGGAAAGCGTAGATGGCGCTATTTCAGCCCATGACGTAAGTCAGAATACTCCTTTTTGTCAGATAAACTTATACCCCATTCACAGTGGCCTCAAACACCGCGACAGCAGCGGGACTGTCCCGCTGCTGTCGCGGTGTTGTCTTCAGTGTGAAGGCTCGGACCCGTTATAAACTATCGCGGGATAACACCGCCTAGCGATAACGCCGACACAAACTATCGCTAGGGACGCCTAGCTACAGCAGCGGGACAGTCCCGCTGCTGTCGCGGTGTTTACTCAGTGTGAAGGCTCTCCGCTATAACACCGCGACAAACACGTGTGATTTGTTTACTTACCTATCACTGACCTCTTTTCTACAGCAATGGGGAACATAAAGTGAAATAGAAATAAAGTAACCTGTGGATTCAAATTGATTTTATTATTATGTAGGTATTATAATTATCCAAATAAAAATATTTCACACTTCAAAAAATTAAAATATTCTGACTGGAAGCAATAAAAATGCTAGTTTTTTAAAAAGTAATATGATCGAGGATACAAAAAGCAACTTGACATGTTTACCGCGCAATTTCAAGCAAGTATTTCCGGTCATATCGGGGTCACTCGCGGGTCATGAGCCATGCATACACGTGTTTGTTACGGAGGTAATAAAAATCACCCGCTGCAGCGTGAATGGGTACATGATATTTATCCCGCTGCTGCAGCGGGATAACTTTTCTACTGTGAATGCATTTGTAGCGGTGTTATGGCGGTGTCGCCGCTCCGCTACAACGCCGCTACAAATTTCAAAACCACTGTGAATGGGGTACGAGTTAAATTAAATTTAACCGCGAGTCTCAAACACCCAGACCTTGCAACTCACCATTTATGACTAGCAATTAGCTGTATTTGCAAGTACTGGATTTAGAAATCGAGAAAATAACCTGGATCAACTCTCAGTTCAAATACTCTGCATGAATTTACGTTGCAAAAGGGGGGTTTCAATTCAGGTTCACATCTAATGCTCATTCATGTATACAATACATACAAGCATAATGATGAAATTGAACTGAAATACCCTTTAAATACATTCTTATAAGTGCAATCACATTGTAATTTTTTGCAAGGTAATTAATGCGATAAAATGAGGTATATCAACTTAATTTCCGTTTTCTACAAATATAGTTGTCATATGCTCGATCTTCCAATTTGATAAGATTACATTTTTTCAAACAGAGAACAAAAAACAAACAGCAATAAAGGTCATTACAGCTCATTCGGAAATGTCGTCAATCCACAAAAAGAGTTCTTGTTGTTGTTCAATCAGATCAATTAGTTCAAGAGTTTACTCAGTTCAATTAGACTTCATTTCAGCTGATGTGCGTCTGTAGTTACAGTTCCAGCATAGTCTTTGTTACAGACCAATTACAGATATTCTTGGTTCTAAAACTTCAATTAGATTATTTGACTAGTCTTATTCTAGACTTTCAGATTTTGCGGGTAATTCGAATTTTGGATAGTCTTATGTTCAGACTTTTATATTTACTTAAATCTATCAAAACCTATTTGTGAGGGATATTAATTACCTTACAGTATTCAAGGCTCCTTGGTCGGGAATCCGTCCTGGTCTTCACGCGGAAGCAGCAAAACCAGTTTGTGTATCGGACGCTCTAGTTCTTTCACAGGTCCTTTACGCTTACCGCTGTCGTCAAGTTCGGAGTCACCCTTTACGAGCTTCACTTTACGAATGAGTCCATCGGTAGAAGGAAAGACCTCGCTTATCCTTGCTAGGGACCATTGATTTCGTGGCAAGTTCTCGTCTTTCATGATGACGATATCCCCAATCTTAGCATCCCGTCGGGGCCGAGTCCATTTCTGGCGTGTCTGTAAGTTCTGGAGAAACTCCTTTCTCCAACGATCCCAGAACTCGTTGATCAGATGTTGTACCCTCCTCCAACGCTTTCTGGAGTACAAATCAGCGTCCTGAAAATTGCCTGGTGGAGGAAGTAAGACTTTCGACTTCATGGTTATGAGATGATTTGGCGTAAGAGGAGCCAAATATGTTGGGTCGTTCAGGTCAGTCACAGTCAGCGGCCTGCTATTGACAATTGCAGCCGCTTCATACATCAGTGTTCTCAGTGATTCATCATTGAGTTGTCTACTCGATTGATACAGCAAAGTTTCAAGCACTCTCCTGGCAGATCTTATTTGGCGCTCCCATACTCCACCCATATGGCTTGCCGCGGGGACGTTGAAAGTGAACTGTACGTAGTCACATCCTTCTTTCATTAGAGTGCCTTTGACATGTTCGTGATTCATTTCTGACCACGCTTTCCTTAACTCTGCTTCTGCGCCAACGAAGTTCGTTCCCCTGTCGCATCTCAGTTGACGTATTGGACCCCTCAGAGCAGCAAAGCGACGATATCCCTGAATGAATGAGTCTGTAGTCAGACTATTGAGTGTCTCAATATGCACGGCTCTCGAAGGCATGCATGTGAAGAGGAGTCCATATCGCTTCATCTCCTTTCTACCTTCCTTTATCACCCATGGGCCAAAGCAGTCGATGCCACAGTAAGTGAAAGGTGCTGCAGGTAACACACGGTCAGACGGTAGATCAGACATCTTCTGTAATTGTGCGGGACTACGTAGCCTATTGCATATGACACATTTTCGTATGAAATTGGCCACTCGATTACTGCTTCCAAGAACCCAAAATCCATTCTCTCTTATCTGGTTCAATGTCATGCCTCTTCCTTGATGAGCAGTCAACTCATGACAGTGACGTATCACAAGGTCCGTTACGTGGCTTCTTTGTGGGAGAATCAGGGGATGCTTTCTGTCATATGAGTCGTCTCCCCTTCGAATTCTTCCTCCAACTCTTAGAATTCCCTTTTTATCCCGGAAAGTGTCAAGTCCATGGAGACGACTTTCTTTCTTTATTTGACGTCTTCTCTGCCTGTCATTCAGATCCTGTTTCCTCTGGATTGACTTCAGGATTTCTATTTCTTCCCCAAAGGCTTCACTCTGGACGTGTCTCAGTATCTCAGTTTCTGCCTGTTGTAGATTCTGCACCGAGACTTTGCCTTGGGAAGTTGAGTCATCATTTGCCTGTCTTGTACGTTTTCTTTGACAACGTTGTTTCAGTCTTGTGATGAACAGCAGACAATAAGCCAACGCCCTCTTTGCTCTATACCATGTCGGGAATCGGTCTAGGCGACTCAGATCAAACTTGGAGTCACCCATTACAGTCGCGTTCACCATAGACTTCTTCACCTCGGGGTCACCTGGTGAAACCTCGAATTCCTCCTGATCATCAGCGCGAGGAACCGTCTCTTCCCATAGAAAATCTGGGCCAGTGAACCAGTTCGAAGTGATGAGTTGGTCAACGGTAAACCCTCTGGAAGCTCCATCTGCTGGATTGTCCTGTGTTCGAACGTGCTTCCACTGCGATGATTCTGAGTGTTGTCTGATCTCACAGATCCTATTTGCTACGAACACATGGAACCGCTTCGATTCATTGTTTATGTATCCAAGTACCACATTGCTGTCTGTCCAGTAGATATGCTCAATGTCCTCCAAGGCTAACTCTCGCTGAAGAAATGTGCTCAACCTAATGGAAACAACGGCAGCTGATAGTTCCAAACGGGGTATTGTTACTGCCTTGAGCGGGGCAATCCTGGACTTTGCCATCACCAGGATACAGTGGACTCTTCCCTCTCCATTCTTAATTCTCATGTATGAGCATTGGCCGTATCCCTCGGAACTAGCATCGGAGAAGTGGTGCATCTGCATGGTCGTAACCTCACCGAAGTCTGCAGGTTTGTAGCATCTCTGTATTGATAGGGAGTCAAGATTATGCAGATCAGTTGTCCATTTCTCCCATCTTTCTCTGAGATGATCTGGCAGGGGGTCGTCCCAATCAGCAGACATCTTACACAGCTCTTGCAGAATCTGCTTACCAGGTAAGACAATCGGGGCTAGTAATCCCATAGGGTCATAGATCGACATCACGGTTGACAGTATTCCGCGCCTGGTTAGAGGTCTGTCATCGAGTGTGACTCTGAATTGGAACGTGTCAGATTCCACACACCATTGCACCCCAAGTGCCTTCTGCAAAGGAAGCTTATCCTGTAAGAGATTAGTCTTGGTAGTGCCCTTTGCTCTATCCTCTTCCGGAACTGTTTCCAGCACTTCTTGGGTGTTTGAGATGAATTTGTGCAAGTGGAGGCCTCCTTTCTTGCACATCTCTCTGGTTCTCGAGATCAGATTCTTGGCCTCTTCTTTGGTAGGAACAGATATTAGCCCATCGTCCACGTAGAAGTTATGATGTACAAAGTTCTTTACATCCTCTCCAAATTCAATAGCATGGTCGCTGGCAATCTGTTTCAAACAAAAGTTTGAGCATCCTGGAGACGACGTCGCCCCAAACAAATGGACAGTCATTCTTAGCTCATGGGGCTGTTGCAGAAAGTCTCCATCCTTCCACCACAAATACCGTAGGTATTTCCTATGATCTTCCTTCACCTTGAATTGGTAGAACATCTCACGTATATCGCAACAAAATGCGATTGGTTCCAGTCTGAACCTGCAAAGTACTCCCACTAGTGTGTTAGTCAGATCTGGTCCAGAAAGAAGCTGCTTGTTGAGAGATTCCTTTCCAAATTCTGCACTGCAATCAAACACAACTCGTAACTTGTTGGGTTGTACTACCCCATGATGGGGAATGTACCATGCTTGGCCGTTCTGCTTGTCATATTCTGGTACACTTTCAGCATATCCTTTCTCCAAGAGAGCATCCATCTTTTCCGAGTATTTCTGATGATACTCAGAGTCTCTTTGAAACTTTCTCTTTAGATGACTCAATCTCCTTTCCGCCATGAATCTGTTGTTGGGAAGGTTGACGACATCTTCTTTAAAGGGAAGAGGAGTCTCGTAATGACCATCATCTGTGATATGGACATTCTCCGACATGATTCTCATAAATCTTGTATCATGTTGCGAAAATGGTACCTCACTTCTGCTCTCTGAGAAATCTCTTTCCATCAGCTTCAGCACAGACGAAGGGCTGATCTCTTCTTTGATTGTAACGTTGTGAGTGAACGTTACTCTCTTCTTGATGGACATGTCTCTTTCAGCTAGTTCAGCGGGTATTTCACGTGCTGTCAAGCGATGACTGTGGCCAACGTGATCATCGGGGTTGTAGTGCTGTTCATCTTGACTTGTAACACCCACTATGCTCCATCCCAAGTCAGTTTTCATTCCAAATGGACCGTCATCGTCTTGGGAGGGAATCACATCTCGAGGAGTCAGAGCTCTTCCACAATCATAGCCGATCAACAATCCTATTTCACAGTGCTTCAGAGGCAGAAGTTGGTCAGCAATTGGAACCAAATGTGGGAAAGAGCGAGCTACTTCAGGAGTGGGGATGTGTTCTCTGTTGGCTGGCATTATGTCTCTAGTGTATGCAGCTGGAAGGTGTATCACCTTTTCACTGTTAAAGGCTCGAGCTGTGAGTCCTTTAATCTTCTCACTTGGAATCCTTTCGTTCTTGGTCGACATTGTAGACAGAAGAAGGTTGACCCTCAGTCCATGAAGTCCTAAGGCATCCTTTGTAGAATTCAATATGAAGGTGGTATCCGATTGAGTATCTAATAGTGCGTATACGAGCCTCTCTTCCTTCATATTCTCATGAGACAGCCAGACTGGCACGATTGCCGCGCTTTTCACATAACTTGTGGCGTTAGAATTAACAAGTGTATGTGAATTTGAAGATTGTATTTCTTCCTGGTTCGATGTCCTTTCCCTTTCTTCTGAAGGTCTTCTGTCAAAGTGTAGTGGCGTAGGATGACGCTTGTTGCACTCTCTGCATGTGCTTCTCACTCGACATTTTTTGGTCAGATGACCTCTCTTGAGACACCCGTAACACAAGCCCTTTTCTCTTATGAACTTCTTCCTCTCGGACATAGGCTGATTGACAAAGGCTTGACAATCCTCAAGGTGATGATGATTTCTACAGAATATACAGAATGATTTCCGTTCTGGCCTCTTTGTCTCATCTTGGATGGAGCTGGTTCTCATAGTTAACGCTCTCATGGATTTTCCTCTGTCCTGTTTCGGTTTGTCCTCCTTCAGGCTACCAATGGACGTGATTGGGTCACATGCAATGTTACTCTCTTCCTCAATGAATGATGAGAAGGTACCGAATGAAGGAAATGTACCATGTGACCTCCTATGCTCATAGACTCGTCGGCTCCATTTAGTAACAAGCCAATCGGGAAGTTTGGATAGGAGTTTCCTATTCTCACGTTCGTCATCTAACTGTCGGAGGTTGCCGATCTTTTCTATTGCTGTTTGGCATTGTCGTAGGTAATCAGAGAATCTACGCAATCCTCTGGAATCCTTTGTAGGTATCTTTGGCCAGTTATCCAGTCGGTCACGAAATGCATTCGAAATGATGAATGGATCACCATATCTCTGTTCTAGTTCACTCGTAGCTCGATTGTATGCCATATCATTGTGTATCAGAGAAAATCCTTGCACGAGTTCGAGAGGTGGGCCACGTAGATACTTCTTTAAGTAGAAGAATCGATCCCTTGCAGGAATACCTTGATGTTCCATTAAGATGTCGTAGGCCTGTTTCCAACTAGGGTATTGCAGTGGATCCCCAGAAAAGATATCTGGTTCTGGCAGTGGCAAGCGACTAATCTGTAGCTGAGTCAGCAAATTTAACAAGGGTTCTTTAGTCGGCAATTCTGTAGTCGGAACATCTTCAGTTGGCACATCTTTGGTCGGCACATCTTTAGTCGGCACATCATCCTGGCTTTCAAACGAGCATTCATTCACCCATTTTTGACAGGATGATAGTCTTTTCGATGAAACTTTAGATTTTCTTGACGATTCTTGTTCGAGGAGGTGTTCTTGTACTCCTTTCATCAGCTCTGAGTGTTCTTGTTCGATGTTGTCGAGCCTTTCATGGCTGTCATCGTCGATTCCTGCCAACTCCAATAGAATCTGAAGGTCTTCTTGAGCGGATATGGCGTTGTCCATCACCTGCTGCAGAGCGTCCCTACCTTGTCGAATAACTTTGACATCACTGATGTCGCTCAAGGTAGCTCTTAACTTATTCGACGCTCTACGCCAAGCACTAATGGATCTCTTAAATTCCTTCCCTTTTGTTTCAGCTTGATACTGCAGACCTTTCTCAGTGAGTTTGACTTCTCGCTTTGACCTTGTGTCCACAGCTTCAGCAACAGGGTTTTCCTTCTCCTTGTCCCCCATCATGTCCACTTCCGACATCTTGTACCTAATCACGTAATCTGAATCACGACGTCATCGCAGGTTGCAAGTCGTAGTGAAGTGAAGTTTTCACTGAAGAAACAGTCAATGAAAAGTCGTAGTAGGGTTGACTTGCTAATTTATTCTATGTCAACTAATTCCATCACACTTGCTCCGTGAAAACTGTATGAACAAAACATGATAAAGAAAAAGAACAGATTATAAGTAATTGTTCATACAGGCATTTTCGAATACATGTGTATAAATAATATCATCAGTTCGCCTATTAAATGCAGTGATTAATAACAAATGAATTTCTTCTCTTTGTCTCTTATCATTTGTGTATATGCAATTATCTATAAACAATACCTTCACTCAAGTCACGTGACCAATATTCGTGGTAGATAGTTTGAATCACAAAGACTTATTAGCATAACGCACATCAATGACTGCGTCCTTCTTATAGCGGACACGTCATTCGTATCGTTAATATCGTATACCTATTTACGTGCATACAATTAACATTGCCTTACGTAGCACCCTAGCTTACACTCTATATCGTATATATCGTATACCTGTTTTACGTGCATCTAATTTGCATATATATAACGTCCACTACAGCCGTATACGGTATCATACGTGTCCGTGCATACACTAATACTACACACACCATTCATTATCACTTAAGCATATTAGATTACATTCATATCATCATTTCTCATTATTTATACTATTTATACTCGTTATACATTAATATATCGAATTAACGAACCTTCTTGCCTCCTTATTGTTGCAAACGGGTTGGCTTCGTATCAATAACAGGTGTAATTTAGGACAAGATTTCGGTGCGAACATCCAATTCGTTGCTACTGCTATGTCGGAATTAGGAAAGCGTAGATGGCGCTATTTCAGCCCATGACGTAAGTCAGAATACTCCTTTTTGTCAGATAAACTAACTCTCATAAACGATCACATTAACACCTACATCAGAAAAATGGTATCGCCGCAAAATTACTGTTCGCTGTCCCTTTCAATGATTTCTCATCCATTGTTGAATTGTAAAGAGTTGAACAAACGAACACAAACTTGTGTAATTTCATCCGTTTTTCCAACTGAAAAAAAAACAAGCGAAAACACGCACTAGCAAACTTAAAGGCACTACGAACATGACGAACAAAGAAAGCGGACAAAATATACATTTCCTCAGGTAGACAAAGGAACATCCCTTCACTGCTATTATGTAAAAAGGTGAATATGCATGTGACACCTGTTCTACACATTTTTACATAATAGCAGTGAAGGGATGTTCCTTTGTCTACCTGAGGAACTGTATATTTTGTCCGCTTTCTTTGTCACTCATAATGTTCATAGTGAGGGGCACGTTCCCGCCATTGTAGTTATCGCTGCTCTAGTCATCGCCATCTGGTTCCGAATATCGACTTCTAATTTGCATACAGCTGTCAATCAAAGTACGCGCGGCCTGGCCTGCCTTCGTCAAGCCAGCTGATCGCTGCCGATCCTGACGTCACGAAAGTGGGCGGAAACAGCAGCCGAATCTTAGAACCGAACTGCGATTGGTATTACTTCGGCACATTTATGCGATAATCGGCATTGTGCGGGCATTCGGAACATGCCATCTGCGTAAGAGCCGTATTCTGTTGGTGTCAATAGGCAGCTAGCACCGTCCGCCAGCGGGTACGTATTTTGAACGCCCTCTAGAATACGGGGAACATGCCACTTTAAACTTATCGAAGATTGTAAATCATGGATTACATAACGGGACATTAAAACATGCACAAATTAGCGCATTATCCTAAAATATTGAGTTTTTGTCAGGATCTAATTTTTCTTTTACCAACTCTGGCACACAAATAATATAGGAAGGACGGAGTCCTAAATTTGAAAATTGTTTGATGCACTATTCCCAATACAATCTCCATATAAATTTTATAATTTACACTGAAATTTTGCCGGTAATTTAATATTTTGTAATACATGTAAATGTGAAACTGGTGCCTGGCCTCCAAAATTCCCCGCAGTGGAAGCGCGGCTCGGAGCATGCAACTTCAAAGCTAAGTTGAATGTTACACATCCCATTGTTACAAGAGTTTCGACTCATTTCTTTCACCTCCCTGATCAGTTGCACCTGTCTCCATTTATATAGAAAGAGCCCGCCCATATCGCAACTTCATAAAAGATAGCCATTTCCTTTTGTATTTCGCAGAGAATATATAGTGTTTTGCATATAAAATGACACAATTAAAGTTAGAATGCGTACCATCTGGTAAACCAAACATAAAGTAATTTTTATTCAGAAGCACGTACTTCATTGTTTAGAATAGAGCTTTGGCATTTGCAAAGTTCTTCAGAATTTGATGTTGGCTGCAAAAGGGACATAGTATCTTTAAAGGAATAGTGTCAAGCTTCTTCCAGTCTTGAACAGTTTCAGTTAAAATTGTAGCCCATTTCATTTCCGAAATCGAAACTTTAAGAATCTCTGTGAATAGAAATTTGATGAACATATTTGCATACTTTGAAAACCTTCTTTAAGTTTAATATGTTCCTGAAGGAGATTCAATCCGATCTACATCGCCCACCCAAGATTATCCGTTCCCACATAAGTGACAAATCGTGGATTAATGGTGAGATTAATTCAGTTTGATGTTGGGGGGGGGGGTACATACATGTAATTGATCGACGTCCTGGGGAGGGGTCTAAAAAAGTCACAACCGTGCCCCCCGTGCCCCTCCCCCCGTGGCTGCGGGCCTGCTTATACGGTATACTACGGTATACTACATGAATACCATGTGACACAGCTATATTGGGCATTGGGGCTAATCCCCCCCCCCCCCCCTTCCGACGGGGGGGGGGGGTACTCACATATTAGGAGATACAGGGGTGTGCAGCTCTATTTGGGTAACTTTTCACACAAAATCCCTAAATATGGGTCCCACTTTTAACAAAAATACCGTTTTTTGCAAACATCCGAAAATTGTGAAAATGACCTGAATGACCCCAAATAATGTGTATAGAATTCGAGGCTTGAGGGGGGTTTTCTTCCAAAATACATACATAAAAAAAGGGGGGGGGGGTTAAACCCCAAACCTCCACCCTCCCCCTTCACTGCGTACACGCCTGACTACTAGGCCTACTACTACTACTACAAGTACTGCTAATAGTAATAATAATAATACCAGAAATAATAATAACGATGATATTAATATTGATATGATGATAATAATAATATTCCTCACATGCCCTGGTAATAATAATAATATGAGAAATAATAATAACAATGATAATAATATTGATATGATGATAATAATAACTTTTTTTTCTTCCTATTACTATTTTTCCTCTTTTTATGTCTTCCTCTTCTATGTTGGTACCCTCTTTTTCTCTTTCTTTCTCACCTCATTCTATAGTTGTTTCTTTCCTTTCGTTCTCTCTCTTGCTCTTTTTTTTTCTTTTTTTCTTTTGTCGCGTCGGATACCATATATTATACGAAAATCGCATGAAAACAGGAAAGTTAGCATCAATAAACTTCTAAACTCCCTGCTCACGTTAGGTGCCAGGTTTTACAGAATAGAAAAATGGAGTCGAGGGGGTGCCAAGATCTTAATCTGTCACATGGTATGTAAATTTAAAGTCTGTAAGACAATTTTTAGTGCAAGAAGAGGCATGTCGAGATTCGACGGTTGCACCGAGCTCCGCCACGCAGCAGACCCTCTATCGCGCCAGGCCTCCTCTGGTCCGGGCGCGCCGTGCGGGCTCCGTGTAAGGTGTCATTTCTTGGATCTTGGATTAATTTCCTCCTAAATACTCCGAAGAAGAGTTTTGAAAAAGCTGTAAATTCAGTGGACATTGTAATTTAACGCAGAGACACAAAGTATTGCACAGATATATATATATAGTAGTGAGTGTAAATGGAGTGTGATATTTGAATTTATATAGACCCTAGCTTAGATCTAGATCTATTTAGAGTCTACTTTAAAAAGAAGGAAACCAAGATTGGTTTTAAGAGTAAGACTGAGATTAAGAATTAATTTCACCATTCATGAAATCTGGCTTGCAAAAAGTAGGTCACTGCTATAGTATTAGGGTCATTCACATAATGAAGTGTCTTGAGGACCTGATATTTGGTTTGTAAACATACTGCATGCATATTGAACTTTGGTTGCTCATATGAACAAAGAAATTGGTTTAGAGGTCTATTTGGAGAAAGTAAATATGAAGGTCTAGACCTACGTATATAATATGCAAGTGTATGAATTAAAAGGTTTAGTCTTGGCCTATTAAAGAATGCCATGATATTTGTATATGTTCATAAAAGAAAACACTTAATAAGTGCGCTTAAGTTGTATGCTTTTCTAAAGAATAATTTTGTCATTTCTTTAGTTGTATCAAAAGAAAGGAGATTTACAAGTTTGATAAATTCTCATTTTGGCCGAGTTGAAAAACAGCAACAGTTATTTAGCAAGGTAGATTGAATGCAAAAGAAGTCAAATTTGCTTCTGCACATATTTATTTAGGTCAGTTGTGAAAGTCACTTTGGCAGGTGTATGTGACAAGTTATTGGATTAAGGCAATACATGTATGTGCACATGCTTGTGCTCTGAACATCGTAGAGTTACTTTTTGGTTGGATTTTTGGCAAGAAATACAGTGAACCATTCAATGAAATATCTTGTGTGTAACTCCACGAATAAGTATTCTTCTGAATACTAAATATCTGAATGTTAACACCGGATTTCTATCTGCATTTTCTCTTTGATTGCAGATTGAATAAAACAGTTATCCAATACAAAGCGGCGTCCGTACTTATTTATCGAGTGATCCGATTATTATTCTCGGACCCGTGCCCCTAAAGTAAAGCTAATTGACATTTTAAATTGAAAAGTTTCACTTTCAGTTCAGGTTGTTATTAAATGAACAAGTTAAAAACATGTTGATGTGATTGTGATCTGTAATTTTTGTTGATTTTTCCCTGGAAGAGAACTAAGACTAGTAATTATTGTTGATTTTTCCCTGGACGAGAACTAAGACTAGAGAACCAGTCTTGAAATAAACTGGAACTTGAAGTTCTTGTCCATGAAAGAATTGACAACAGTCCTAGACTCCTATTCAGGAAATGCCCATACAGGTGTTACAATAAATCTCATTGCTACCATGTTAACCTGTAAAGGACACTACCATATTTTTATCTTGTTCTTTTTTGGGAATGTAGTTTCAGCCGACATCTTGTGTGAATTTCTGGAAGTAGCAGTTCATCAGATCCTGTACATCAGAGAGCTCTATCCCCTTGGGATCTTTGAGAGGAAACAGAAGTACAATGTCCCTGTTCAGGTATCATTCACTTGATTGTAAACAAATAAATATTGTTGATTGTTAAAGGCCCACTGTACTACTTGTAGCTATACCTGCTCCCTCTATACAGAAAACAATGCCTAATAGATGACCATTGGTCCCCCATGATCCTCTTTTTCTTATGTTAATTGAGAGCTGAGTTGATGAGATAGCCACCTGTCAGTGACCTTCATGGGTGGTCTTATCCCTCCTAGCCAAACTAGTACAGACGGCCTTTAATTCTTTGTGTGGCTGTTTTACAGTATCCCTGTGCCTGTGCCACATATATGTTGTTGAGATTTTTTTTTTTTTTTTCAAAAGGCTTCAAGGTTTTTTTAAACACTCTGAATAAAACTTTATTATTCAGTTTACCAAATATTTTTGATGTTATCAAAAAAGGACTAGAAATAAGATATCATGTAAAGAGATATTTGGCCATTATTCAGATAGTGGCTACCTATCATTTGTGCCAATGAGCACTTGAAGCATACCAGCAGTGTCATTATCACTTGCAGGAAATAAAAGGTTGATTTGTTAGTATAAATTGAAGAAGAAAAAAATATGTGAACAGAATTAATTCTAATTAAATTGAAAAAGGGAGGGGTGGCTTTTGCCAGTAATCTGACGTTTTCTCTGGCAATTATTTTTTCTGGGCTTCATGCCTTCATTTCTCCTGCTTTACCTTGATTTTTCCCAAACGATATCCTCCTGTCTATATACCTTCTCTTATTAAGCCCTTCAGTCTGATATGCATTTTCCTCATTTACCTTTTTCCTTTACCTTTAAATGTACTGATCAGTGACCTTCTGATATTTGTATGACTTGTATTTTTCTTTTTTTTACACTTGTGTTATCTTTTTTATACATATATGTTTTTTATTGAATGGAATGAATAAATCTTGAATCTTGAATCTTGAATCTCATAATTGAAGGGAAATCCAACCCTTGTGATAAGTTCAATTGTATAAAAACAGAAAATAAGAGAAACAGATTGGCAAAATCGGACCAATAATAAGAAATTTAAAATACCCGCTTTGAGATCACTAAGTCTACGCGAATCTCATTTGGCAGTTTAATCATTGGATTGAGACATAGTCGGGATAACTCTTTGAGTTTGTCACATACAAAAACACTATTAATTTATGATTTTCTCCCAAGTGCCTTCTCCCTTGGAGCACTACTCTAAATATATTACGGATAGCATATTATTATAATAGGTCCTCTGAAGAGAGTAGACCCTCCTTAGTCATGTTGGAACAAATGGGAAAGTAATGTCTGCCATTACATCACAAAGAAATTACCTATTCAGCCAATTTGCAGAGCCCATACCTGCAGTGATTCAAACTTTCCATTTCCAATATTCATAACTTTTTCATATTTTGTCTGATCTCATTCAAACTTTCACCAGTCTACTTCTATCATTTTTCTGCTTTCCTGTAGAGTATTTTGCTATCAAGCTTTCAACGATGACATCAAATGTCTACTTTATAAGTCAGCTGGACTTATATAAGTCAACAGGGGGGTGTTTAATAAAGCTGTTCGTAAGTTATGCATGAGTTTACGAACGACTAGAATATGAAGTGCCAGATAGGATGCCTTAAGTTTTTCCAGATGTTTTAACAAAGTGACTATATTTCCAGTAAACTCAATTAAATGAAGGCAAGAAATACACTTTGCATTAAAAAAGGTTTGTTATAATAAGAATGTTAATCTACATCTGCACAGTTGAACTTTAGTTGATGCAATTAAAAAGGATTGAGCATCCCATTTGGCTTTCCAAATTTAAGTCGTTCGTAAAGTCATGCGTAACTTACGAACAGCTTTATGAAACACCCCCCTGGACATTTTTTGTTTTAGCTTGCAATGTTTCACATTCCCTCCCCTCTGGGAGGCATCATTAGACAAACTGATCTTTGGCAGCAAATAGTTGTTGATCCTTGACATGGTTGGGGAACCTTGGGAAATGAGGGATTTTCTGTTCTGTTGGTGTTGGTACACGCGGTTGGCTAATTTTTGTTTCTTTATGATGTTTAGAAGGTATCTATTCACACATGCCTGTACAATCATATCCTCATTTGATGCACCGTCAGTCAGTGGTATCGGAAGTATTCTTCTCATAAACGTCTGCTCTACTTATGCACTATTTTCCAGATATCTCGGCATCCAGAGCTGAACCAGTACATTACAGACGCCGTCATGGGTATCAAACCACATGTCATCAAGGTAGGTCAATAGCATTAGGCCTATAAAAAAAGTTGTTGTATTGCCCTTTAGATGCCATAACATGGGTAGGTTGATCAGAAATCTTCTTCTTTTTTTTTCCTTTTTTTTTTCCTTTTTTTTTTCTTCCCCTCTTGGCAGATATTTCTCAGTTTTGAATGCTTTAATATTTTTTTCTCTAAATAAACGGTAAAAAAATGATAATAAGACAAATGTAGATTTCAAGATTTTGGGGTCAGTCGCAAAGGGCAATACAACATCTTTTTAACCCCTTATGCGCAGTGGGTGTCAAATCCCACGTTATATTTTGAATGTAGAGCAGTGTCTCCAGACTATGAATTGATTCCTGTGACCATTGCTCAGAGTTTTTTTCTCTGAAAGATATAGAGTTCGGTATAGTGTCTGGTTCAGGATTGAAGTTAGGAATTTCATTCGATGTGAGTAGAGCTTGGAGCAGGGGGGTGTTTCACAAAGCCTTTTTTCAATGACAAAATCTAGTGACAAATCTGCTGATAACCAATCAGAAGCAAGGATTTCAGTAGCTTATAACATTTGTCACTGATGACAAGTTTTGTGAAACACCCCCCTGTTGTCACCAGTGAAAGTGCTGAAGCACAATCACACAGATACCGCTAATGTGACATTTGTTAGAACAGAAGATAAGTCCAAGCTTAGCTCTTAGTCGTGGGGAAAATCAGTTGAAATTTACGACTCTAAATGTACCCCAAAAATGAAACCGAAAAGTACCCTTTTAAGAAATATAAGCGGCAACCAAACAGACTTTGTTTACCTTTATTTTTAACCCATTGATTCCTGGAACCAAGTGGTCCCTGTATGTAAAGCTATGGGAATGAGATAATGCAGTAGTTAACAGGTTAATCTGCATGCAGCATACAAAGTAATGCTATGAGTGAAGGAAAGACAAATCTTGAACTTTCAATTCTGTAATGATTGATTTGTTGTAGAATGAACGCTGGTACTACTTTGTATTCTCAAATTTTTATGAGTGAAAGGTTTTCCATACATACATATATATCTATAGGGATCGAAAAAATCTTGAACTTTCAATTCTGTAATGAATGATTTGTCCTAGAATGAAGCAGGGGGTGTTTCACAAAGATCCTAAGTCGAACTTAACTCTAAGTTGGACTTAAAACTTATGGAGAGCCATTTGTAGGCTTAAAATAAATATATTAAAAAGCAAAAATTCAAGTATTTTTGACTTTTTATAAATTCCACATCAAGAACATGAAATCTCCTTGATATTAAAAAAATATGAAAGATTTGAATCAACATTTTATGCCTTTTAAAATAACTTTTACAACGTATTTTCATAGATGCTAACGGCTTTCCATAATTGTTAAGTCCAACTTAGAGATAAGTTCAACTTAAGATCTTTGTGAAACACCCCCTGGTACTAATTTGTCTTCTCCAATTTCATCTCACAGGATGAAGTCCAATGTGTAACTGTCGTTATTCTGAATGCCAAACACATTCCTGTAGAAAGATTTGTCTTTGAAATTGCCAGACCGTCGACGAACAAAATTGATAGGTATGTTTTTCATATTATGTCGCCCCATCTTTTCCTTTTTTTTATCTTCAGTTTGTTCTTCCGAGTAGTATTTTCTTTTCTATTTATCTTTATGAATTTCTCATTTCTGTTATATCCTCCTTGAGTCCTATCAAAGAGTTTTTTTTTATATGTAGATCTTTTAAGTGGCCCAAACATGTGAAGCAGTGTACACAGCACTTTGAAGCTGCAAAAAGGGTACCATATCAAATACCTTTTGGATGTGCTTTGATTTGATTGTAACTGACATTTTTGCTTGTAAATTGGTTGACTTTCATTGGAAAATGGGACAGGCATATCTTTGTCTGTTTTTCTTAAACCTTCACAGATTGCTTCTGTCTTTTTTTTTGTTCTTTTTTTTTTTGGTTGATGCATTGATTTAAGTCAATGTGATGTCAGTGTTTCTACATTTGAGAACCATCCATTATGCTGTACCATGTTTTTTTTTTAAAGTGTTGCCTTTCATTTGTGTATGTTTTTATCTTACTCCTGGGGGGCGTTTCACAAAACTTGTCATCAATGACAAATAAACCAATTTTGTTATATGCTACTGAAATCCTTGCTTCTGATTGGTTATCAACAG
This sequence comes from Strongylocentrotus purpuratus, assembly GCF_000002235.5. Classification (NCBI taxonomy): domain Eukaryota; kingdom Metazoa; phylum Echinodermata; class Echinoidea; order Camarodonta; family Strongylocentrotidae; genus Strongylocentrotus; species Strongylocentrotus purpuratus. The sequence continues at coordinate 599,085 of NW_022145527.1, forward strand.
ATTTGTTATTGATTTTTGTCATTTGTCATTGAAAAAGGCTTTGTTTTATCTTGCTCCTGCTCTTCTCTTATGTGCAATGCTGATGCTTTTATATGATTTCATCTTTTGCGACAGTGCACTTTGAGCATTCCATTTCAAGTGGAATTAGCACCTTACAAATCTTATATATATATATATATATATATATATATATATATATATATATGATATATATATATATATGATATGATATATATATATATATATATATATATATATATATATATATATATATATATATATATATATATATACAGGCGTGAAGAAAATGGTCTAGGAACGTGAGACGTAGCTGTACTTTACAATTTTATTACGAGACTATTTTCTTCACGCCTACATATTCTGGAACACCCGTTGTCATGTCAGAGTTGAGAATTCTCGCACTTATATATATATATATATATTTTTTTTTGTATCATTATTATTATTGTTATTATCATTATTATTATTTTAATAATTATTATTATTACTACTATTATTGTTATTAGTAGTAGTAATTGTTTCCTTTTTATCTTTGTATCTTTTAACAGTATAGAGAACCGACTAGAGAGACTGGAGCAGAGTCTCAGAGCTTTCTTGCTGAGGCTTAATACATGTGATGCAGTGCTCCATTCACTCCCGCAAGGTGAGAGATCAGAGAGACAGTCTGTTTGTGGAAGTACTCGAATGGGGCGTTGCAAGAAATTTGCAACTGGCATTTGCAATCGATCGCAACCCAACTTTCCTGCAACGCCCCCCTAGTCTTCTAAATTTCCTACAATTCGGTTAGGATTTAAGTTTTTAAAATTAAATTAAGTTAACTAGATCTAGCTTTTGTTCTCCACCCCCCCCCCCCCTCTCTCTTTCTCTCTCTCTTTCTCTCTCTCACTCTCTTACTAATGGGGCGTTCCAAAAAAGTTGAGTTGCGATCTACTGCAGGTTTGCAATTAATCGCAAGACTTGCGCTTGATTTGGGGGATTTGCAATTGATTGCAACTTTCTTGTAACAATCAAATACACTATGCACTGAGAGCCCCGGCCCCCCCACTCCGTCAACGGAGGGACACCATGCATGTTCCCAAACTCGCCGGCTCGTAACAAAAGAAAAAATTCTACCCCTATTGACTTTACACACCTTTTGCTGAATATTGTTTCAACGTTTTATTCCTTTCTTTTCTTCAAGATTGCACATTCTCCATACTAGTTTATACAAAGGGATCTGCAACAATGGAGTCACACGACAAGCAAGTACTACAGGTAGGAATCTGATCTGATCTGATTGATTTGATTTGATTTGATCTGATTAAAGTGAAATGATTTGATTTGATCTACCATAAGTGCTTTAATTTGATTAGATCTCATTGATTTTATGTGATCTGAGTAATTATATTTAATCTGGTTCAACTGTTGTGAGTTGATTTGATCTGAGTGATTTTATTTGATCTGATTCAATTGATGTGATCTGATTAATTTGACTTGATTTCATGTGATCTGATTCAATCATTTTCATTTCATTTTCTCTAATTGATTAAATCTGATCCGATCTGATCTGATTGACTTGATTTTATTTGATTTGATTGAAATGAAATGATTTGATTAGATCTCATTGATTTGATTTGATGTGATCTGATGTTATTTAATCTGGTTCAACTGATGTGATTTGATTTGATCTGAGTGATTTGATTTGATTGAAGTGAAATGATTTGATTAAATCTCATTGATTTGATTTGATGTGATCTGATTTTATTTAATCTAATTCAATTGATGTGATTTTATTTGATCTGAGTGATTTTATTTGATCTGATTCAATTGATGTGATTTTATTTGATATGATGTCATTGAATTAATTTGATGTGATCTGACTAATTTGACTTGATTTGATCTGATTCAATCAGTTGGATTTTATTTGCTCTGATTGATTTAATCTGATCTGATCTGAATGAATTGATTTGATTTGATTGAATTCATCTGATTAATTTCATTTCATTCCATTTGATCTGATTGATTTAATTTTATTTGACTTGATTGAGTCTTATTTGCGTTTCATTTTCTTAAAGGGTGGCCCAACAGACAACAGAACGTAAATATGGTTCTTCCTGAGGGACTTGTGTAAAAATCAACTTAAATCAAAAATCAATAGTAATTTTATTGATAATGATATTCCTTGTTGTTTTGATGATATTGATCACAGAAATTTAATATTGATAGAATGCATATTATGTATCCTGAACAGTTGTATTGCCAACCTCATGTCTTAGTGTATCTGTATAAAGTATATGTCTCTTGTCTTGTCTTAGTATATCTGTAAAGCTCTAAGAGACATCATAGATGTATTAAGTGCTATTTATAAGCGGAATTATTATTATTATTATTATTATTAGTGGATTAAAGGCAGCAAATGAATGATAATCTTGATGACCTTTATATATTTTCTGTTTGGAGCTAGAAAGGCATTTGGTCGTAAACGATGATACAAAGTTAACTTCCTTCCTGCTCTGAATAGACAATAAGCCAGGCCTAAACAAAAAGATGTTGTATTGCCCTTTGCGACGGACTCAAAATCTTGAAATCTACAGTTGGCTTTTTTTAAAAAGTTTTGTTTGTTCTTACCGTTTTTTTTTTAGAGAAAACAAATATTTAAGCATTCAAAACTGATAAATATCAGCCCGAAAAAAGAGAGAAAAAAAATCAGACCGACCCACCCATGTTTTGGCACCTAAAGGGGCAATACAACATTTTCTTTTTAGGCCTAGGCTAAAGGCCTGTAATGTCATACTGTGACACTGCTGTTATAAAATTATCTTATATTCAATTTAATTTGTTTTATCAAGGAGTTTCCATGGATAGAGGCTGATGATCATATCTGTAAGATGGAGAATTCAACTCTTGTTCCACTCAAAGCTGTCTCATCGGATCTGTTGAAGGTATGCATATAAACCAGGGGGTGTTTCACAAAGATTCTTAGTCAAACTTATCTCTTAGTTGGACTTAACAATTATGGAAGGCAGTTAGCATCTATGAAAATATGTTGTAACAGTTATTTTAAAAGTCATAAAATGTTGATTCAAATCATTCATATTTTCTATTATCAAGGAGATTTTAAGTTCTTGATGTGGAATTTATAAAAAATTTAAAATACTTGAATTTTCGATTTCGAATATTTTTTATTTTAAGGCTACAAATGGCTCTCCATAATGTTTTAGTCCAACTTTGAGTTAAGTTTGACTTAGGATCTTTGTGAAACACCCCCCTGATCACCTTTAAATATTAGCAATCATAATATTTGATATTTGTATAGTGCTCATTTCCAATACCCAAGGTGCTCGAGGCGCTCCAAAATTTCTACCGATTTCAGTGCTAACGGCATTCAAGGAATTTCTTCCTACCAGTACCCATTTAACACCTGGGTGAAGAGTGGCAAATGAAGATTAATGTCTTACAAGTAAAGGACAGTAGTGCCACACTGGGACTTGAACTGGTGACCTTCTCATCTACTACCAAGTGTTCAAGCTGCTTGACTATGGCACCTCTTCCTACGTACTCTACTTCAATACTTGCAGGGCTCCCATCTACTGTAAGCGCGGAAATATTTACGGTACATTAATTTTCGCGTATTTCACGCTAAAGTTGGTGTCCGCAAATTTTAGAACCCCCGAAAATATAAACATGACTTCTTATGCGTGTTCTGAACAGGCTGGTTTTGGTGCAACGCAAATTAAAGAATCAGTGAATATGTTTTTTGGTCGCTCAGTGCGAAAAATTAATTCCGCGAAAATAACAGCGTTTACAGTATCAGAATACAGAAAATATGGAATAACCTTGTAAAGGCGTGAGGGAGTGAAAGAGAATCGATGAGAGTCTATACTTGGGCCTTACCGTTGAGTTAAAAGTTTGCAGACATGTTTCGTCAATAGATGAGCAGAGTGTATTATCATGGGTGTGATTTCATTGATTCCTTTATCTTTCCATTTTCTGTAGATGCAGCTCTACGTTGAAGAAGCCCCATCTAAACTGGAGGTCAGGTGACACCAAGTACTGTGGTCAGGTGACACCATGTGCTGTGGTCAGGTGACACCATGTGCTGTGTGTGTATTGTAGAGGACATTCCTCCCAGGAAGTGAATTATTATTCTGCTTCATGACCAAATGAAAGGGGACCAATCACCTCATTTAATAATTTATGTACAGCTAGTATGTATAAAATACACCCCACCCCCTCCCCGAAAGAAATATTAGACAAATTACTAGATATTCTATGGGTGAAGGAGTATCAACAAGTATGAAGAAATTAAATGGATGGCATGTCAGCCCTGCGCACAGAACCCCAGTCTTTTCACATGTATGCATGTAGGGTTGCTGTTGATTAAATCCACCCACAAGATCGATACCTTCATTGAGAGTGTTTGTATACGCACTCATAACTTTGCAATTTCTCTGTTTACAGAATTAATATTTGAAGTTGATATTTTGAATATACTGTATTGGCATGAACCCCAAAATATTAAGAGCAAAATATGTATTTTTATTTTTTGTGTGATTGGTTCCCTTTTGTCGTCTTTCAATTTTATAACTCATTATTTTGTGTAGTATAGAGCAAGGATATTCTGTTACATGTATATGTAATTGGGATATTGAATGCAAATATGCTGGTGGTTCAAGGCAGCCAAGACAAAGGAGTCATCGACTCTTGTAAAGTCATCGACTCTTGTAAAACTTGAAAACTTGGATGAAACCTTCACAAATTTTGCTAGCGGGTCATATTTCATGTTGCAAACCAAATGACAACTGGCAAACACTTGCGAAAGTTTCTTTTTGCAAAAAACGGTCACTTTGAAATTCACATACCGGTAAATGGCTAATTGTTTACCAATATGCCAAAAATTTCATGTCACCAAAGTTTCTGGGTTTACTTCAAACTCTTCCCCTATTGTCCATCTTTTCTTCCAAACCTATCGTCATCTGTGTCCTCATCTCACTATTCCGTCTTCATCTTTTATCTCTTTCGTCTCATTCTTCCTTTTCTAGGTAATAATCTACAACACAAAATACAGTATATGGTTACCTCTTGATTGTAATAGAGATTTTGTAACCACTTTATGCATTTTTTATGTTCTGAAATATATGTATATACTTGGTATTATATTTTGTCAAAGGTTTAACTACGCAAATGTGGGTAGAGAGGAGAAAATGGAGAAAGTGGGTACCAGATTGTCTTTCATCATGGTTTTCTCTTTCGATTGCAACTGTTGATTTTTATTTTCCTTTATGTGTCTGTACAGTCTGAACATTGCCAGAGATTTTTGTTTCTTTTTTTATCAAGTGCCAGAAAGATTTATACGAGGTTGGCAATGAAGACTAGAGATGTATGTATGCTATAGTGTTCTATGATAGCTTTTGTTTCTAAATTGGTAAAGTTTGACATTCAAACCAGATGCATGTATAAATAGGGTATTGCTGTCATATTAAAGCTTTAAACGTGCACCTGAAGTTGTCATGCAACCCAAATTTTCTAAAATATAATTCAATAATAATAATATGCTAATATGATATAAATATATGTATATAACAATGAACAATAATAGTTCCTAACCCTTATTCATATCACAATGCACTCTCTCCTTCAGAGTCATTCTTTATCCCCGGTACATCCAAAAAGGGAGGGGGGCATGGGCAGAACCCCCCCCCCCCCTCAACCTATAGTGACATTGTCAAAAAACTTAATCTAATGTTTATCAATATATGAAGAGGTGGCATTAATATGGTCTTCAGATATTTTGTGAATGAGATGGCAGCTCTCTTTTCCATAGCCGTGTTACAGGATCTTGTAGCTAATAGTCAATAGGTCAAAGGGCAAAGTTATTTTAATTATGTCGCAGCCAGCCCTTGATTCCCTACCTTTTTTAGATCTTGGCTGCAGAACAATTATGAATAGTGTAAAATATTGTAGTTAAGAAATAATACATTATAGCCTTTAATGAAGAGCCATTCTTATAATGCCATATGAAATTACAATCAGTAAAATTAGAGTTATCTTTAATCAAAATGGAATTCTGTAATTTGTGCTAAAAGTAATGCAAGTGATTTTCTCATATGCCTACTTTGTAAATGTCACATAGGTCAATTCTGCATCTCTTCCTCTTTTCATACGATGTCATAATGAGAATGTTTCTTTACAAACAGTTAAATAAAAGAGAGGATTTCAAGGAATAAATCTGTACTTACTCATATTTTGAAGAGTTCTAAAGAAAAGCTTTATAATGTAGCATTGTTCTCCATATGTTATGAATGCTATGTATTCATGTTAAAAATATACATGTTGATTGTGTCAGAGTACTGGCATGTATGTTTATCTTTACAAAAATTAAAAGTTTCTGATATATTTTTATTCTATGTCTTCCAAGAATCAGTTATAAAAAGCTGTTTGTATATTCAAGAATATATAATAAAAAATGCTTCTTGAAAATGAATTTGTTGTGTTCCCAGCCTTTTTCATGTTGATGTCTATACATTCTTCTTTTACCCCGAACTCCCAAGTTGGTTACCTGATAAATTCATTCAGATTTCTCCTTTTTAAAAACAAAACATTTGGTTGTAGTCCACAGGGATTTGGGGAAAATTCTACATGTAAACTTTGTCCAGAATATTGACCATTAGGCAGATATATTTATAGACCAATGGTAGCAGAATAATAAGATAAACAGAGCTACAAACGTTTGAAATAAACTGTACCAAAATATGAGAGTTATGAATGTTTGAAATATGAGATCACTATAGCTATCAGGGTCTCAAATAGCAATTTTGTTGGTGAATTGCGACGTAATCATGGACAACTCCCATTTGTTGTGTACAAAATTATCACTAATTACTGTTTTTCTCCTAAATGCTTTTTCCCGTCAGGCACTACTCTAAATATATAAAAAGGAGGGACCCTGTCGACTCGTACATTTTGTTTTAAAACTTGTAATTGTAGTCATTTTGCCTGTTGAGCAAACTGGAAAGTTGTCCGGCACTCATATATCACAGTGACATTACCGATTCAGCCAATTTGCAGTTCCCATACATAGTGATTACAATTTTCAAAAATGTATGTTTCTTATTTTGTGTCCGATTTTGTTCAAACTTTCACCAGTCTGCTTCTCTGCTTTTTCTACCTCCTTATACAAGTAGTTTTCTTTTAGGTTGGATTCCCTTTAAGAGTTGTAGTGGGATCTCTTCTTTTTTTTCCTTCTCCGTACACTATGAACATGACAGACAAAGAAAGCGGACAAAATATACAGTTCCTCAGGTAGACAAAGGAACATCCCTTCACTGCTATTATGTAAAAAGGTGAATATGCATGTGACACCTGTTCTACACATTTTCACATAATGGCAGTGAAGGGATGTTCTTTTGTCTACCTGAGGAACTGTATATTTTGTCCGCTTTCTTTGTCAGACATATTCATAGTGGTACTAGCTCTGTATCCATCGGTTACCACCCATTTACGCCCATCTCGGTTTGCCTTCCCTTCCCTCACTGACCCCTTCCTTTCTTTCCTCAACTCTCCATCATTTTTCTCCCTCTTATCTCTCCCTTCCTCTGTCTATAATCTCACATACATTGAACCAATGCTTTAAAGCCCCACTGTGCTACTTATAGCTACTTGCGCCCTCTATATAGCAAACAATGCCTAATCGGAGCCTGTTGGTTCCCCCATGATACCATTTTTCTTTTGTTAATTGAGAGCTTATTTGACGAGATAACCACCTGTCGGTGACCTTGCAGGGAGGTCTAATCCCCCTGGCCAAACTAGTGCAGACAGGCTTTAAATCTATCTAAAGTATATCTCCCTTATCTGTTCCTCATCCTCTCACGATCTGAATGGCTTCTACTCCATTCCACCTTTCATAGTTTTACTATTTACTCTGCCTCCCTGCTCCTTTCTTCACCCTTCTCATCTCTCCTCCCCCTCTCCTCTCTCTCTCTCTCACCGTTACTCTTCAGTCTTTTATACCACTGCACCTTCCTTCAGCATGCAGAGATCCAATAATTACGATCTCAAAATATTTGCTCCTGGCAATTATAATAATAGCAGTAGTACATGTACCCGGTAGGATGCGGCCATTATTGTTGGTCAAACAGCTTGTGAGCGTCAAGTAACGCCCGGCTGGAATGCTCCCCAGGGAGTGGAAATTGTGCACACAGTGTGTGCGGGCAAGCACTGAATCCAATGACCGGAGTAATAGTATATTTGTAAAGCGCTTAGAGACATTTGTATTAAGCGCTATATAAAAATTAAATATTATCAGGTGGGCTGTATCTAATACAGACCACCTTATATTTTTGTTAAAATCGCCTTTATTTATTATTTATTTATTTATTTATTTATTTATTTATTTTTCTTATTTCGACCCACTTTTTTGTGTTCAAGATAATTTGAAAATGGTTCAATCAAATACCTTGAAATTTGACACACATATGTATAGGCATATGAACAAAACACAGCAAACTTTTCAACCTTGACCTTGACTGATGACGTCATCTAGGCGCCATTTTGTGAAATTTTCTGAAAAATTACTCATGATCATATTTTCATAACGGTACGTCATTTCTCATTCATATTTATCATGATTAAGGTCAATATCAGTCCGGTCAAATTCAGGTAAAAAAACGCGCGCGTGCGCGTACGTCCGCGCGTCAATGCGCGCGCAACATTTCAAAATGCTCAAAATCGTCTCAAATTTATTTTGTATACGTTTCAGGTCATTTTAAGCATTTTATAAAAAATCGCGCGTACGAGCATGCGCGCGCGTTTTCGCGCGTTACACCATTACACAACATAGAATCGCCATTTTTTTTTCTTTCATGATATTTCTCATATGTTTTCAAGGAATTTGATACCATGTTTATTTCTTTATGGCCATAAATAACAAGATGAACGTTAATTCAAGATAAATGTCCGTGCGCGCGAGCTCTTTTATTACATAGCATATATGGGCAAAAACATGCCTATACAAAATCCATTATAGCTCTTTGGAATGAACCGTGACCTTCAATGTTTTTTCATATTTAGATAGAGTATGAGTCGGAAATATGATTCCATGTCTCATTTGGCCATTAAGTGTATCGTGACATCATCATAATGACCTTGGAACTCAAAATACGAATTTGCATATTATGACGTCAGCATATTTATGGGAAATTGATTGTATCTCTGTAAATATTGATCGATTTTCTTCCAAATTTCGATATGTTGTAGCTAAGACAATTCTTTACAAGCTCAGTCAACACCATTTTTAATTTTGATCACGTCATCATAGTGAAAATTACGATTAAAGGGCACATATCAGAAATTTCTTACGTTGCGTGTTATGCCTATGGAAGGAGAATTTAGTTTACATCACTACATCAATGACATTGTTTTTTTAGCAGTATCTCGCTCATTTTTGCTCTATCTTGTCTCAAATTTTAGTTGACCAGCCCACCTATACTTGTTCGAAACAAGTATTATGTCTAGTTATTATTATTATGTACCTCGTAATAATAAAATAATAATAATATTGATAATAATAGTCACAGTGATTCAGCTCTTAATGTACTAGGTTTCTAAGCGCTTTACATTGTAAGTATTATTACCCCAGTCATTGGATTCAGTAGCTTATCTGCACCTCAATCCAAACCTCACTTTCATGTCACATGTTTGTGTAGTCCCATGTCCACATTCCTGTGTACAGTGCATGTGACTTTTATCAAGACTGGGTCATCAATCTCACAGTATACACCAATACATATGTACCACATCAACCTTTTCCAATCGTTTCTACAGTTTCTTTCACAATGCAATTGCAGGACCAAAACCAGACTTAAACTTAACAGATTTCCACTTTATGTAAGTATTCCATAACCAGTGCATTCTCAAATTGTTTTTGCAAGCAAGCAAAAGAAATCACACATTTAGGACACGTTTTCTGTACAGAGTAAGTACAATTTTTTTAATTGCAATAAACCCATATATGCTGTTTAAACCATACTCATGGCTTTATGACACCGATAAGGAAAACAACATCCAAGAAGAAGCAAAAAATGTTACATGATGAATTATCTTTTTACATGTATACAGTCATATTTTTTTCTTTTAACATGGCAGGAAATATCAATATTTGTATCTGTATCATCTGACTTTGTAAAGGTTTTACACTTTGTACAATCCGAACGGGCAAAGTACCACACTCGTATACAACTCTCACTCGCTCACGCACTAAAAATAGACTCTTTCACACAGACGGACAGGGACAGACAGACAAACACACATACATACATACATTACGATGCAGGCACACACTTTTAATCTTCTGCCTACAAAATACTGCGGAACCCAGTTTTTTCTTCCTCGTTTCGTTTTATAGGCACAAGTTTTCATTATTGTTGAGATAAATGAAGATAACACTTTTATAACGTGACCGCTCAAAATACCATCTACGTGAAACATTCCTCGCCGCTCTACCCTATGTTCTTAATCAATGAAGCCGCGAGGACTCGGAACATCTACAGAACGTGAATAAGATTCATGCTTCCTAATATGATCCCATAGGCAATACTTGAGTTACATGGACAAATAGTTATCGAATTGTTAATTCAAAATTTGAAGATATACACGTGAAAAACAAAATTTTCATAGATACTTCAGAGGAAAATTTCATTCTAAAGAGAAGAAAAATCATAAAATTTTAGGAAAATAAGACATTAGAAAACCATTACAAAGGTATACATTTTGAACTGTTGAAGGGGTGCCCATCTGCGCAAGAGTTAGACCCAACAACAATGGGCCCCAGTGCACTGAGATACACATGGCTTCCTGTGAGAAACACAAGCTTTGTACATACAACCTTTTGTTTGTCAGAGGAAGATGAGCACAAAGGCAAGACAATGAGAACAGTTTGGTAAGTGCGGGATCGTAGTAAATAACTATGTCAGTAAATTACAATACTCTACAGAATCAAAACACTACAAAGCAACTTTAATTTAGAATTGTCAGCAGAACAATGCGAGAAACGATGAAAGAAACAACGTGAAGAGAAAGGAAGCAATAATAACTAAATACTGTTCAGGCAAAATCGAAGATAAATTGTACAAAAAAGAGAAAGGTAGTGATATGTTATTTTTACATCAAAACATGTGCAACTCGATGTTAGTAACTGGATACAAGGTATTGATATGTTATTTCAAGATCTGCTTCACAAACGATTCACATAATGTTTACAAAGTCATGGACAGGTTCAACAATTATTTAATGTACAGTAAAAGGCCAAAGTCACATTAGGAAAGTTAGTGAGTGTGGATAGTCATTTTTTTTTTAAATAGATCAGCTGATGAGAAACAGAAGGGTGCTATTGACTCACATCTAGTCACATCCTGAAACAATCGAGTTGTGACGTTTTGGCTCCAGCAGAGCATAAACATGCATCTCATGGTATCTCAACATGAGCAAACTCCCATTAAGTTTGCAGCTGAGAAACAGAAGGGCATTTAATCATATCCCCAATATTGAGTTAATGCCCTTTTGTCTCCCATCCGAGGATATATCCCATCTTTACAAGCAAATCTCATCAATTTTCTGATCTTCGACATTTTTGTCATCTTTATTTTTTCACCCTCCATTTCATGTTACAGAGCCAGAAGTACATTAACTTCGTTTTAAAGGATATGAGTTGAGGCCTTTCTGGCTCCAACAAATGAACTCTTTCTCTCATTTTGTGAATACAAGAAGAGTTGAAAGACAACTCTACTAGCTCCCTTGACGACTGGCTAGCATTTTGTCTGTTTGGAGCCAGAAGGGCGTCAACTCATTACACTTTGACACAGAGTCGACGCCCTTCTGGCTCTCGACAGATGACTTATAGAAGTATTGTGACCTTGAGTTGACCTTGTATATACAGCCTCAACATGAGGCAGAACCATGCATTGCAACTTCACACCCCCCCCCCCCCCCCCCAAATAAAAATTAAAAAAATAAAAATAAATTAATAAATAAAAAAAATAATCATCCCTATTAGGTTGTGTTCCCACTGGCAGTGGTAACCCACCTTATTAGACGCCTTCTGTGAAACGATTTATCACCGTAAGACGTGTGAACAAGCCCATGACACACAATATTTCACCACAAATTGAAATATCATGTATGATAATAATATATGTACCTGTATAATATAAAATGTTTCTGACTAGCACAAGAAAAAGAAAAAAAAAAAAGATCTACAATGATCATTAAACCCACAGCAGCAACATTAGGCTAAGTAAAATAACAAAGCAGTACTTTTAGTGCGCTAATGCTAAATCTTGCATCGTAGTTGTATCTTGGAAACCAAAGATTTGTTTAGAAAGACTCGAGATAGGTTGCACCCGAAGGTACTGGAACAAAAAGACGGACAAGAATACTGAGAGAGAAAAAATGGGATACTTCCAGGGCTGGAAAATTGATTTCTTTACTGGGTCACTACTTAGAATACACAGGAGCAACAGGCATATTTACCAATTACCATCAATTACTAGGCAAGCATTCCCACAGTACGAGCAACTCTGAAGAAGTAAAAAAAAAAATATTTGAAAAACTGTTGCTGAAATAGAACTATTTTAAACGTGGCCCTTATTTAGCGTATAGCAATTAAATTAGTTCTTTCAGTTGCTGTTTTCAAGACTTTTTCATTCTGGAAGATTACTTTAGACAGTAAAATCCAGTGTGCTTATCAATAGATATCTGGTGCTAGATATATGCAGGGAGGGTCTTGTCTGTGTGTTTTTAGTCGGTCAAGCATACGTTAGCTTCAACATTTTCAGGTATCGGCATTTCTAAAATTCAGTTCGGTGCCCTGTTACATAAAAATCGTTATCACTAACAAATGCTGAATTTCTATGACAAATTTGCTCTCAACCAATCAAATGCCACGATTCCAGTAGCTTAAAACAGGTACTGTAATTTGTTAATGATAACAAATTTTATGAAACAGGGCCTGGATACTTCTCCCTTGTTTAATCTCACCAGTAACACTGTCTAATACTCCATACATATAACCAAGCTTTCTTGGCTGTGGTAATCAAACGGAAAACAGAATTCTAGGCCTTTTACTCTCATACCAGTAAAGAACAAAGTTCATTCCAGCCCTGGGAATATCGAACATGAATCAAAATGTGTAAAATTATAGAATACAAATATCTTCATGCCTTAGTGGTTCTATCCAATTAAAGCTCTTCATATTTTCTATTTTTTAGGCAAAAAACTGACTATATTAAGAGTTGTATAGACACACGAGTTACAGCAATCCCTCATGAATACCGCCATCCACAAAGCAGTGTCATGTTTATATATATTCCACCGTTATATACCACATAAGATACTACGAAACCAGAAACTTTCGCATACCCTCAACTTCTGTAGCCCGCGAAAAAAAGCAGAAAAACAGCTTCCATACTACTTGTGACACTTAAACCGATGCATAGATTATTGTAACTATATCGAATTATTACGAGTATACATTTCTTTGTGAAGAAAACTATTAAACGTATTTCACATATTTTTTTTCTAAACTCAAAGAGATGTTAATAACAGGTGATCATGATGGAATATTTATTTGGTGGCGATCATACAAATATTGAAAGTGATGAAATAATCTCGATGGTAGCACGTTAAGTATTATACAAATAATGAATGGTTATGAGTTCAATAGTGCGAATATGTTCATGAGTTGAAAGATTAACATTCTATTCAACGAGGCGTCAGCCGAGTTGAATAGAATTAACGTTAATCTTTCAACGAATGAACATATTTGCACTATTAAACGAATGAAAAACATTCATTATTTGTTTTATACAACATCGAAGAAGACCTAATAGAACGTTAATCAACAAATTATGCTTTACTCCTTATAAAGATAAATTACAGTTCGAGTCAAGCCTTCTCAATTACATGCAGATTGCCTTCGCGTCAGATACACGCAGGGATACGCGCGCGCACATGCAGCAGAGAGGTACGCAGTCTGCATATAACCAAAAATGCACGGCGCATATAACCAAAAATGCACGACCGTGCAATATACCATCTATTGAATATCATGTGACCAACAATTGTCCAATCAAATGACAAGGATCCACGTAGGTGTTGTATAAAATGAAATAATGCATTCCTATGCTTTACCAAACATTCAAATCAGACTATGATAAGGACATGAAAACATCACCTGGGCCCCGTTTCACAAAACTTGTCATCAGTGACAAATGACAGTATTTGTTATAAGCTACTGACATCCTTGCTTCTGATTGGTTATCAGCAGATTTGTCACTGATATTTTTCATTTGTCATTGAAAAAAGGCTTTGTGAAACTTGTCCCTGGAGGAATCTGAAGCAGACGCTGCAAAGAGCTTTACATCATTTGAAAAATAAGTTCTTTCTTCAAAATCAGTGGAAAAAAATACCAGCTTTGGAAAGCTTTCACCAAAAACCAGTCATTTTTCCACCGACTGTCGAGAGAACTAATTTTCAAGTTACATCACCAATCAGATGCACCCCTCCAGTGACTTCACATTGTTAGTCGATTCATACTAGACGCTGATAACCCAACACCAATTCACTCATCTAGAGACACAAGAGGCCCACAGTCTATCTTGCCCGATTTCTTTCTTCTGTACATCTAATTTCCTATTATAATATTATGATTATTATTATAATTTTTTTGTTTGGCCTTGTAAGCCAAGGCAACTATATACTCTAAATTGCTCACATTTTTTTGTTGTATATATAAGACAAAATTGCATTGGTCATAAAAATCCCTGTTTTTATCTCAACATTGGCACAAAAGGTTGCTTTTATTTCTTTGGAATGAATCAACTGCCGGTGAAAGTCCTTTTTCTTTTTCTTTTCCAGTACATTTCACTAAATATATGCAAATTTATCTTTCTCATCGATATTTTCCACCAAGCAGACAGCCGGGATACACAAGACATCAGGTGCTCAATATGCTCTTAAAATTCCATTCATTTTAATCACCTCAAATTGCAGATAGCACAATTGCAATAGCACAATTAGCAGGAAATAACAGAATAGAATTTTCCTTCAAATTTATTTGCTCATTATCACAGAGGTTTGTGTTTTTAAAAACACAAATCACGGTTGCAATCTGACCTTACAGTGACCCCGCGAAAATTGGAATACATAATGATAGCATGCATGTGGTGCTAATGGGAAATTGAAATGAAAAGACAAGGCAAGAAATACGTTGTTTGATATATCATTTATCTTGTTTCTCTCTCCAAGGTACTTTAACCCCTTGACTACTGAATTATCTTATTCCCATAGACTTAACACAGGGACCATCCGGTTCCCGTAGACCATGGGTTAACATTGAAGATATAAGCTATTTTTGCTAGAATATAAAGAGAATAACCATATATATTTATTTTGGGCTTCAAAAATTAAGGGAGAAACTGTCCATTTGTATGATATTGCTATGGCGACTGCACAGATATAATTATATAACTTTGTTTCAGGATACAAGCTGTTACAAAACCTTCAGTTCTGTAATACAAGTTTGATCGGTGATATCTTTCTTTACTATATCATCGTACGTCAGGTGACATTGGTATTGTTGAAAAGCCTGTTTATTCCCCTTTACAATGACGCCCCATTTGAAATGATTATGTAATCATGGATTGTGCAGTACCAGAATGTGGCTCCAAGCCAAAATGTTGCAAAATGCATTATTTTCAACATTAAACACATTACACACAATCCATCCTCAAAACAAATGAAGAATTTCACTGTTGAAAACAACAATCCATTTTGCAACATTTCACTTTTGACTTTGCCCCATATTCAGGTGTACTGCACATTCCATGATTACATAACCATAACAAATGGGGCATCATTGTAATGTGGAATAAACAGGCTTTTCAATTATATCAATGTCACGTATGAGGATATAGTAACAAGAGAGATATCAACACTCAAACTTGAATTGCAGAACTTTTTTTGAGGAGTCTATATTGTATGATATGATATATTTTCCTTCACTAATTGTGGGATATAATGGGGATATGGGATAATTGAGGTCTAATTTAAGTTACCTCATACATGTACATACATGCCAACATTTGAAAATCAGAAATCTGTACAAATTATGCTATTTTCAAAAAAAAGAGGAACAATCCTAACTCTCCTATTCAATACTACAGACAAATTTGTACAGGAAGAGGAACACCTGCATTAAAATGATAATTATCTTCTCCCAAAAAGAGGAATGTTCCTCTTTAATCTGAACAGTTGGCATGTATGCATGTACATCTATCCTTCATATATCATGGATTAACATCCCACCAGAACATTAACTAATTTTTAAGCAGGGAAGCGTAATGCCAAGCTCTACATGTATACCAATTGTAGCGATTAGCACAACTCTTAACCCGATGGAGCCACATTAAATTCTCCTTCGGAAAACAAAACAAGGTATGCACACACATGGTTCTCCAAGGAAAGACTTGATGTCATTTGTTAATCAACCTTAGAATGCTAGATAAGTGATGACTTCTAACTCAAGAGCTATCATTAAAAAATGAAAGAATTGGGATATATCAGGAGGAAAATTGCATTGCTAATACTTGTGCTAGTTCTATTAACCATAATTACTGATTTATCAAATAGTTACTCTTCTGTTTTGTGCCAACCCGTACTTAACAGATCCCATCTGATGATCTCTCTGTCTCTCCATTACTCTCTCCGTCTATCCATAAAAAGGGATCTTCCTCGAGCTTACTCGTAATTTGTTTCTTCTTTCTGATTTTGGCGATAAATGGCAGCCATGACAATTCTCCTAGCGCTTCATTCATATGCAGTGATACTCTCTGTCTCACCCGTCCATATGTTAACAGCTCAAGCATCAACACATTCCCATCTGCATGATGTACATGACAGACCAGTTTACATATGTATCCCGACCTGCAGTGCCAACCTGTAGTGCCAACCTGTAGAGCAGATCAAAAACCCATAAGACTCGTTTTGTGTTCACACGCACCCTGTTCATCACTCATCGACGGACTGAATCTCGCCCATGTTAATGCGCTCACCGGGGTTGACGCTGAAACCGAGGATGCTGGGGTCGACACGTTGCATCTTCTTCTTCTGCTTGCGGTTGTTCCTACCAACGCTCTCCCAGTCTCCCATCTGGGCCTGTTGGTGAGGGATGGCGGAGGAGGGGGGCACCGAGGAGGCAGTCGGCAGGTGGTGTCCGCCGGGCAGGCTCGATTTGTTTCCAAGCCATGCGGATTCCTGCAGTGAGTGCAAAACATAAAGAGAGAAGAAAAACAAAAATTGCATTTTATGTCCCATCTCGAGAAAAAAAAAGGTTACATTAACAAAGGCAAGACCAAATAAAACTATTTTAGTTTGAATTGCTTGGGAATTTTTTTGACTACTTTTTAAAAATATATCTGTCTAATAGTTATTTGACACAAAGTTGTTTCAAATTGGTGTCTTTGTTGTCCTCTTAACATGCTAATGTATAAGTTATGGCTTTTCTTTTTAACTACTTACTTAAACATTTCACACAACTACTCCATGGTTTAAATATATTCTACACTAAGGATTTAACTTCACAAATGAACACTGATTTTACATAATAAACATTTTAAGAGCTAAATCAGTCCACCTACCTCCCATTCCCTTCAAAACATCCCAAATATGAAATAGTCCTGCTAATAAACACATCGGTACAGGACAATCAAGAAGCTCTCATTATTAATAATCTGTTATGGAGTTTAACAGATAAGATACCACTTATTGCTCACAGAAGGAAAACAGGTGGGAATGGGGGCCATGTTAGGGTTAAGATTGTTATTGCTCTTGATGCACAGAGGTCATTTTTCATTGTAAAATGACACAGAATAGACTGTGTATATTTTTCTATGCACCGGTCAACACGTAAACATCTATGTTAGGAGTAAAAGGAAAACTAAACTGATGTACGCCCATTTAATTGTTATGAAAAATTGAGGGCATTCTATAAACGGAAAATGTAAACACAAACAGCTCCAATGTGAACAGAACATCAAACCCTGATTCATAAAATGATGTGTCTCAGTGAGACAAAGGTCACACATATTCAATATCATTGTGCAACTCTCCCACATTCATATTGGAATTCGCATATCATAACATTAACACAACATTTGTAACAACATGAAATACATTCTGTGCTTTCTTTCAGCACTACGACTCTAATCATCAAATAAAATTAGAGTATTGTTTTATGAACTAATAATAATAATGCCTGATGTATTAGGTTTTATTAATGATTGAAACTAAAATGTTTTGGCAATAAATGCAATTCAATTTAATAAATTCACCTCATTTTCTTCTCTTTATATCTTCCTGAGTAAGTGATAGAATGGAGACTACAGAAACAAAAGAGAGAGAAGGCATCTTTCAGATATGGGCATCGTAGCATGTTGAGAGATATAGTTGGGACAAGTATATGCATGTGCGCATCTGAGGTCAGGGGTTAGATCATGGGGCTCCACATACGTGTAGTTCCCTCCTACATGCAATCTCTATGGAGGAAGGTACTTGATGAGGCTGACCAATGAGAAGCGGTTTACAGAGGTGTAACTATGTCTCTCAACTAGCTATGATTGGCATGTGTTTAAAAAGTCCTCATTCATCACTTTCACTTAGAATGCAAATAAAAAAGGTAAAATTTGTTGAAACAAGTTAAAATTGTGGTGTCCTTCCCCAAGAGTATTACTAAATGAGTGAGTATCATTGCAATTTAGAGAAAGATAGATGGAGGAAAACGGGGGGAGTAGATTTTCAAGTGAATACCCGTTAGACAAAGAAACAAGGTCATCTAATACAAATTTATATAAAGCTAATGGTTAAGGCAGTAAGACACAAGACAGAAAAACAAACATACAAAACAGTCACACACATACACAGGACAGAGGGATGTTTATTTAACAAAAATAGAAACTGGGGTATGTGGATTTCCAAAGAAATGATAGACTGAAACAACTACAAATTCCTGATTTGTTAAGGAAAACACAGATTCCCTGTAAGCAATCCATATCTATTTGTGGTTAAATTCTGATTTTCTTACATAATATGATGAAATTGAATTCAAACATTGCATTTCATGAATTTCTTTGATATATTCAATAACTTTTGCCCAAAACAAAATATAGTTATAGGCATGCTAGGGATTTAAAACCAAAATGCTATGGCCAGAGCATGCACAGGAAAATAGACAACAGGCACTGTCCATCCACCCTCCAAAGAACCCAATGTGTTGCAGACAATGCAAAACGGCAAAAGACAAGGGGCAAACTAATACTTCCTTTCCACACGCATCATCCAATGAGCAAGGCTCTGTAGGGATGGAGAGGGGGCTTTTCATAAGCTCTTGCCTAACTACATCTAGCATCGAATCTCCATTAGGTGATTCCATGAAACGTGTCCCTTACAACTCAAGTCTTATTATCTTTTATAAAACATCCTTTACTAAAAAATCTGTCGGATATTACCATGGCGACACTGAATCATTGGTCAATGGTAATATCAAGGAATTTATTTTTCATTTTAGGATGAAATAAATGGATAAAGACTTGTGATACGCAGGACATATTTGACTGAATCACCTAAATGTTACTAGTATTCGGCTATGGTAGTACTTGGGGATGTCTCTAGAAACTGTTAACATCTACACAGACATGAAAATGTTTAGAAGTTCAAAGGTCAATCCTACCACTTCTTTCTGCTGGCGTTGCTGGTCTCGCTGCCTGCTCCTTCGTTCGAGGAACTGCCGGGCAAAGTTGGAGCTCTCCGGGGTGTCGCCCAGGTACATCTTGACGTATTCGTGAACCTCGTACGGAGAATCAATGTCTTGTAGGAATGACACAAAGGTTGGAACTGCATAGTAGACAAGATTGTGTATGGAAGAAACAAGAAAAATAAAATGAATGGATGAAAGAATGAGAGAAAGAAAAATACACACAAACATATAAAGATTAAGCTTAAATTATTAATATGACCTACTCTGTGATTAACAAGCAATGCGTAATTTAAAATTTGTTCAATTGACCTATGCTTTCTGTACTGTATATCCCTTGTAACCATGTGAAAAAAGAATTTCCAGTTATGTGGACAATAAAACAAATCAAATCAACTCAAAGAGAGAGAATAAATACAAACAGATAAAAAATATATATATGCATGATTTTGTCACGACTTTTGTGTTCATCCCCCAATTGCCAATGTGAGATGCTTGTAGGATACTTTACAGGACAGAATGGAAATCCTGAATGACTTACCATCCACAGGTGGTCTCATTCTCTTGAGTTCCATCTCACACCACTGACCAAACTCAGATGAAGGAGGGTTGCTTTGAAACAGCTTCCTCACAGCCTCCTGGAAGATAGATCATCATAATGAATATTAATGAGTTAGAGAATAGAGAATTATGCATAAATCAATGAATATTCATGATCAGAGAAAAGGAAAAAAAAATTCTCTTCAACTGGTGCTCTCATGTACGCTCCAGCAATAATTAAATATTAATGAGTTCGAGATTTGAGAATTATGCATAAATCAATGAATATTCATGATCAGAGAAAAGGAAAAAATCATTCTCTTCAGCTTGAGCTCTCATGTACGCTCCAGCAATAATTAAATATTAATGAGTTCGAAATTTGAGAATTATGCATAAAGCAATGAATATTCATGATAAGAGAAAAGGAAAAAATTATTCTCTAGATAGACGGCGCTATAAAATGCCTATTAATAGTATTATTTTGCTCTCATGTACGCTCCAGCAATAATTGCTTCGGGCTTTATTTCATCAATGATATGATAGGGTTAGAGTTAGGGTTAGGGTTAGGGTTAGGATTTTAGGTTAGGATCAGGGTTGGGCCTCGTTCTGATGATGATGTTAAGTGTGATAGGCATCACAATTATGTATCTTATGACACAAAGTTCAATAAAGAGGTGCAGGACTTTCGTTGTGTGCAGTTGCCATTATTTAGATGTCAACAAAAAAACCTCAGCCTTTTTTCTCTTCTTGAAGCAGTTTCAAATCTGAATGAGCCTTAAGGTTAGGGTTAGGTTACTGAGGTATATTGATTGGTCCAGGGTGAAAGTTAGGATTTCTGATAATTATGAAACTGATCATGGAGCAAATGTCGTATAGGAGCACGTGTCATACAACCACCCCACCACCCCCCTTTCCTCTCCTGGGGTATTCCCCCAAGGCCATTCCCTTTAATAATAATAATGATGATAATAATGAGCATTTGTAATGCACTAACTCCACATGCCTAATGTGTTCGAGGCGCATGGAAATACACAAAAAAATGAACAACAATGTGAAAGTAAATCTAAATCTACTGGAAAGCCGCTTTAGGGTATTTCCCTTGGAGTAATGTCTTAGGGTATTTCCCTTACCTCTTCCTTTGTCCTGGCCTTGTTGCTGTTGACAGGGGTGGGGTTCCTGGCAGGGGGTGCCGCAATGGGGTTCACATTTGTTGCAGCACTCCGCAAAGATGGGAAATTGGAATTGCTGTCAACAAAAAGATAAATATCTTGCAGTTAGATAAAGAGATTAAAAAATTACTAATTTGGTCACTGTATGCACAAATATATAATAAAAATAAATGCTGGTAGTAACAGTATCCTATGACGGTTTATGAATGTCACCATGCTGTCCGAGCTCTTATTATTTCTAGATTGGATTACTGCAATAGTCTTTATACTGTTTTATCTGCTAAAGATAGAAGGAAACTTGAAACTGTCCAGAATCGTGCCGCTAGATTAATTTTTGGCCTTGGGTCAAGAACTCATACTTCACCTTTACTTAAGGAGCTCCACTGGTTACCTCTTCACCAACGTGTTCTGTTTAAATTCTGTTTGTATGCTTTTAAAATACTCAATCATCTGGCACCTGAATATCTTAATGACACCCTCCAAATATATACACCAACTCGTAATCTTCGTTCAGCAACCGACACATGTAAACTTAACATTCCCAAATCTAGACTCTCAGTAGCTGAAAAACGCTTTGCAGTAGCTGCATCAAAGACATGGAACAGCATCCCTCTTTCCATAAGGAAAATTACCTGTCTTGCCACCTTCAAAAGATCCCTCAAAACTCACCTTTTCCCCCAATGATCTATGTGATATACTTCCTGTACTGTACTTTCTCGTCCTCTTTACATATATTTGTATTTGTAAGCGCTATGGTACTTATTGTTTTTAGCGCTCCTAAATATTCGATATTATTATTATTATAAAGTCTTTCGTCTACGGCTGATTGTCAAAGAAACAGAGTTAAGTCTTTTGTCAATTCTTCTTTTTGCTACGGCAGGCAGCCAGTGAAAACAAATTTTTTTTTGGATAAAATTATGGAAATGCAGCACTACTTTAAACAAACAGAACTTTGTCATTCCTTGCTCATTTTTCCTGATTGAAATGTCATATAAAAGGGCAGAAACTCAACTTTCTAGAAATGTGATTGTGTCTTTGAAATTCAGATACGTCCGCCAAATGACTTTTTTGTTTCCTGTCTTCAAATTCATTTTAATCACTTATGCGTGAAATATGCATTATACGAGTTGCATCAAATGAAAGAGGAGGATCTAAGATTTTCAAATGTGTCATTTCTTAATTATAAATGTGGCTAATTTATGATAAAACATCGATAATTTTCGGTTTCATTTTTTCTGGGACGCACTGTATTATATTCTTTTTCATGTGATGTTAACTCCAATGAATTATGAAATTTTGAACACGCATAAATAAATGAATAAATGAATACAAATTCAGGGAAATGGGGAAACCAATAATATCACCAAAACAAGTGAATGGGACTCCTAGTACTCACTTGGGTTTGCTGACCGTATCTCTGACATTATCTCTAGCACACTCATCCCAGAAGCCCATGTTGGCTGAGGATGATGATACAGTCCTTGGTTGATCACCCCACACGCTACTGGTGCTGCTACTACCACCACCACCACCACCACCACCACTAGCATGGTCTCCGGACCAAGCGAGGGAGGTATTTGCCCCACCGCTGCCCCACACGGCAGCAGAAGAAAAAGTCATTCCCTGAAAAGTAATCAGAAAGTTGTTGTTGCATTATATTATATCAGAGCCATTTTCAAATCTTAAGCAGATCGCCTGTCGAGATAATCAAGATATTTATGAGTGTTTTTATAACACTACAGTCTATTGGGCAAATGAGTATGGTAAAACCGGTCACTCAAAGATTTCTATTTTTTGGAGGCACTTCATGATCATTTTGAGGCGAAATTCTTCTAGGGGTTCAATATTACACCATATCATAGACACTGATAACACGTAGGGCCATGCATCTCAGATTTAACATTGTTAAAGATGCCTTTAAAGGCCATCTATACTAGTTTATAGGAGGGATTAGACCACCCTGCAAGGTCACTGGACAGGTGGTTATCTCATCAACTCGGCTCTCAAAAACCATAAGAAAAAGAGGATCATGGGGGACCAATGATCACCTAATAGGCATTGTTTTCACTACAGAGGGCACAAGTAGCTACAAGTAGTGCAGTATGGATTTAACATTGGTACTAAACAATGCATTTAAAAGCGAAATGCTTGTGGGCGGGCAGGGTCCTAAGGATACTGACCTTGCTCTGTTCAGTCTGCTTGGCCTTCCCTCTCTCCATCTGTTGCCTTGCTTGCTCTTCTTGAATCTCACGTAGAGACTTGGTTGACTGGTTCATGCTGCTGCTACTGCTACTACAGGAAGAGGAGGTATCACAAAATATTAATGATAATTATAATATTAATGGTGGCTTCTCATACAGCGCATATGTCTGTCACGTTGTGATACTCCTGGCGCTGCCCCGATTATTAACCTGGCTTTAGCAAGGCGACCAGTACCATGCTCTACAGTCTAGCATTTCAAGGAACTAATTCCTGCCAGCCATTTACATCACCTGGGTTTAATTCATTTTATTTTCACATTTGAATAAAGAGAACAATCACAATGACAGTAACATATACAGTGCGTTCCAGAAAAAATGAAACCGAGAAGTATCGATGTTTTATCATAATTTAATCACAACCATAATTAATGAATAATACATATTTGGAAAGCTTAGAGTCTCCTCTTTCAGTTGATGCTACTCACGTGATGCATATCTCACGCATGAGTGATTAAAAGCAATTTGAAGGAAGGAAACCAAAAAGTAATTTGGCGGGCGGTATCTGAATTTCAAAGACAAATTCACATTTCAAGAAAGTTCATTTTCTGCTCTTTCATATAATACCTCAATCAAGAAAAATGAGCCAGGAATAACAAAGTTCTGTTTGTTTAAAGTAGCCCTTACATTTTCATAATTTTAACAGACGAATTCGTTTTCACTGGGTGCCTGCCGTAGCAAAAAGCAGATTTGACAAGAGACTTAACTCTGTTTCGTTGAAAATCAGCCATGCATGAAGACTCTCGTCTACGGCTGATTGTCAACGAAACGGAGTTAAGTCTTTTGTTTATTTCGTTTATTGATACGGCAGGCAGCCAGTGAAAACGAATTCGTTTAATTAAATTATGGGAGTGCAAGCACTACTTTAAACAAACAGAACTTTGTCATTCCTCATTCCTCGCTCATTTTTCCTGATTGAGGTGTCATATGAAAGGGCAGAAACTCAACTTTCTAGAAATGTGAATTTGTCTTCGAAATTCAGATACCGCCCGCCAAATGTCTTTTTGGTTTCCTTCCTTCAAATTGGTTTTAATCACTCATGCGTGAAATATGCATTATCTGAGTAGCATCACATGAAAGAGGAGACTCTAAGCTTTCCAAATATGTATCATTTATTAATTATAGTTGTGATTAAGGTATGATAGAACATCGATACTTCTCTGTTTCGTTTTTTCTGGGACGCACTGTACATTAAAAGTGAAAATAAGTATAAAACAGAAATAAATTCAAAGATGGTGGGATTTGTTAAAGGCCACAGCGCAATGGCAAACCCCATTTCACAAAATATGAAATGTGTATAAGTATATGAATAAATAATAATAATAAAACAACGAAGGGAAACTTTACCCCTAACGCTAAATTTTAACTTGATTCTTAGATTTAAGTTTCATATCATCTACAAAGAGCTATATCAGTCAAATGGGAGAGAAATGAAAAAATACAACATAGAGCTAGTTGATTCCGAAGAAAATTAAAAGATGGTAGTGTACTGGTGGCGTTGTAAAAGAATTTGTGAGCCTTCTTATTTTTTCTCTTTTCGTTTATTTGTTTGTTTTACCAGACTGTTATTGTAAGCAAGCAATCAGGGGACCGACCGCTTTACGTCCTCTCAGAGAGACTTGGTTACAACGATTAATGCCTTACCAAAAGGCACTAGCGCATCCACTTGGTTTTGAACCTGGGACCTCCCAGTTACGAGACCACTGCTCTACCACTGAGCCATCGCGCCTCCTTTATGTTTTGTATATTGAATGTCGTCTCAGTACTATTCACAAGCTTGATTGCTCTTGAACATTGAGCTTTGATAACGGTGTTCTGATAACCATTTGTATATTGATTTGTATAACGATTAAAGGGATTCGGTAACTTTGTCTCAGATTCTGAAACAAAATCCTGGATTTAGCAATGAATATTATAAACCTTTAGGTCAGTCAGGAATCCCATGACTTTTACAAGCCTGTCTGATAATCAAGATATTTATGACCAAAAATCAAAATCAAAATCAAATTTTGCGTTTGCCAAACGTTTTTCATAACACTACAGTCTATTGGGGAAAATGAGTATGGTAAAGCCGGTCACTCAAAGGTTTTTACTTTTTTGAGGCACTTCTTGATCATTTTGAAGCGCAATTTTTTTTTAGGGCTTCAAAATAACACCATATCACAGACACTGATAACACGTAGGGCCGTGGATCTCAGATTTAACATTGTTAAACGATGCCTTTAACCATTTGTTAGTTTTCTATTTGTAATTCATGTTGATCTTTTCTGGAAGAATAATTTACAAGCAATGCCACTTGAACAAAAGATTGATCTTGACATGCACTCATACTTCAAATTGGATTAGAGACGAGTTTTGACATTTGGACCAAGTTTTGAAGAGTCCATAAACCCTATCTATGCACAGCGCTTATTATACCTGCATGTGATATTCAACAAATGTGTGTTAATTTGTTAGATTTTGATGATTCCCATATTTTACAATATACAGTCATTAGTATAGATATATCAACTGCCATGAGAGGCCTAGCTGTTTTTATAGGCTCAAGGGGAGGTTGCATCCTGCCATGACCCGAGGCGCGCCTTCCGGGAATCTCACTCATGAACTATTGACCGTTACTGGCATTGTTTGTTTCTTTACAGGAATGGCTAAAATCACAACTCCAATTTCGACCAATCAGATGGCTAGATTTCTAAAGAGAGGTATATAATAAGTTCTACAGCATCAACTTTTAAAAAATAAATTTGAGACAGTTTCTTTCACATTCCAAGGACATGACCAGGGGGGTGTTTCACAAAGATCCTAAGTAGAACTTAACTTTAAGTTGGACTTAAAAATTATGGACAGCCACTGGAGTCTTAAAATGAAATATATTCAAAAGCAGAAATTCAAGTATTTTAGACTTTTTATAAATTCCACATCCAGAACATGAAATCTCCTTGATGATAGAAAATATGAATGATTTGAATAAACATTTAATGCCTTTCAAAATAACTTTTACAAAAAAAAATTTAAGATGCTAATGGCTTTCCATAATTTTTAAGTCCAACTTAGAGATAAGTTCAACTTAGGATCTTTGTGAAACACCCCCCAGGACCTGACTCTAACTTTTAAACCAGAGGTAGATCCTGAAAACAGGCCAGACTCTGAAAATGATATCACTGGCATCAATGAGAGGAAATCATTTACCTGGAATTGGTAGCGCCCCATCCTGCTTGTCTGCTCTGAGCATTCTGCTGCTGTTGCTTCTGCTGCAGCATCTGTGCTTGCAGCTTCTTCTGTCTCTGTAATAATAATAATAATAATGATAATAATTTGATTTAAAGCCCCACTGCACTTCTTGTGGCTACTTGCTCCCTCTATATAGCAAACAATGCCTAAGCGGTGCCTGTTGGTCCCCCATGATCATCTTTTTCTTATTTTAATTGGGAGCTGAGTTGATGAGAAAGCCTCCTGCCAGTGACCTTGCAGGGTGGTCTAATCCCTCCTGGCCAAACTAGTACAGACAAGCTTTAAATAGGGCCTTTTCTGGAAGATACAAGGCCCTGTCCTTTAGTCTAAGGCGATCACAAGCCGTGGAGTGACGATAAATTCTTTAACTTGGCATACAGCTGGAGTATCTCATCAAGACGAGTCCATGGAGTTTCATATCATTATCTGAAATGTTTTGCAAATTATCAATAATTACTATTCACATATCCGCAAATTGACAATTTTGCATTGTGTACTTTACACATGGGGGCTATGTTCAATTTTGTTTACATGATGCTTGAAATGTTATCAATTTGGTAGCCAATGACGCGTGAGATTCTTAGCGATAAAGTTTTGATATCTCGTGAAAAGATTACCCTGTAACATTTCACGGCACGTTTTTCAGGGATGGATATTGCCCCAACCCCTTTAGGGTTAACTTTGTTCCCAAAACAGTCACAGGTAAACACATTGTAGAAGGAGTTCACACGTAAAATATCTGAAGTCACAGCCCCATGTACGCCACGTAAAAGATAAACTATGAAAATCGTTTGAAAGCCCACTGGCACTGGAGGCATTCATTTTCTTAAACGAAATAACGAACCTCATTTCTTTCGATTTCTTCCTGCTGTTTTTGCATTAGCTGTATCTGTTGTAGAGTTGGTCCGCTGCTGGATGTTGTAGCATTACGCTGGGCCCACATGGCACTGCTTGGCAACTGCAACAAAGATAGTCATCACAAATACTTATCTCTCATTGTTTTGATAAAAATCATCCCAAGCATGTAGGCCAGATTGCAGATTTTCACGATCACACGATAATTTGTCAATATTTACCGACATATGAATCATCATCGTATGTAGGTAAATATTGACAAATTATTGGAATAAGCATAATAAAAGATTATCAAAAAACATAGTTACACATTAACAATGTGTCAACATAATATGGAACTGTGTTATACCTTACTTTTTAAATACCATACCCTACTTCTTAAATACAGTCAAACCTGCGTATAAAGGTCACCCAAGGAAAACTGGCCACTGCAGACAGGTGGCCTTTCTAGACAGGTCCTACGACATATTTCTTCTTAGCAGGAAACAATACGGGTGACCATTAAAGACGGGTGGCCTATATAGAGAGATGGCCACTAAGGCAGGTTTGACTGTATCACACAACAAGGACTAATTATACAATCCATTATGGGGATTTAAAGTGCGGGTTCATAGAAAATCACAAATATGGCAAATAGCGTATTACTAGAAACTGGTAAGCTAACAGATGGCCATCATGCAAGTTTTAGTTCAACTACATATCGGGTGATTTATAAAAATACAAATAAAACAACCTCTATAGCATCTGGGATATGCGAGAGATTCGCCGGAAAAATAACGATGTTTTAATGCCGTCACAATATGAACCAACCCTGCCCAAGCAGACGACACCCCATAAAGAATGAACATAATTGCAATGCTTTTATTTCTCAAATTATAATGAGTTTAGTGTATAAAAAATGTGATGGAATTTTACACCATTCAAAAAGGGATATGACCCCCATTCTGAAAACTAAATTCTTTTGTTTGTAAATACACAGGATAGGGGTTAATGAACAATCAAAGAAACCACACTTTCAAATTAAAAAACCTCCGGAATGATAGCATGGACGTCATTTGTTCCCTCTTGAAACGCCGAACATGCCGCGGTTTATGCAGCTGAAAATACAATGGCGTCCTATTTTGTTTACAAGCGACAGATTCCTTTTTCTTCTTTTTTCCTTGCATTTTTCATCCAAATAATACCATGCACGGGGTTTAGAGTGAGGCAATAGATTAAACATTTCACCTGAGGGTATTGAAGTAAGAGAAATAACTGAAGAAAAGATGACAAAACAGGCAGTGAAATTGTGTGAGATGTCATGGGACATCGTCTGCTTGTGCACATCATGTTCAACATGTGACGTCATATCTCAGCAGCGACCAGAGAGCTTTTCAGGTGCTATGTCGGGGCTGTATCTAAGCGTTTTGTAATTGTTAATAATCATTACTTTGAATGTTGTCTTAGCATTGGCTTTTGATAACCTTGGCCAATCAAAGTGTCACCTTTGCAATAATGACATTAAAGTTAGTTTTTTAAATTAATGAATTTTCTCTTTAAAATGTATGTCTAATTTAACAAAGTGCGAAGCCTCTCAAGACAGTTTCCATAGGAATTTCATGTCAGATGCAAAATAAAAATAATGATCTTGGTTCAACTTGTAAAAATTACTTACAGCGGGTGGTTGGGGTTGCTGCTGTTGTTGTTGCTGCTGCTGTTGTTGTTGAGCCTGTTGTTGTGCTTGTTGCTGGGCCTGTTGCTGCTGCTGCAACCTCTGCAAGGTTTCTTGCTGACGTTGTATCTCTTGTTGCCTGAAAATGAATAAGAATTTCAAAAGTCATCCTAACAGTTCCTGAGGCTGTTTTTGTTGTAGTATTTCAAAGGTCTAACAGCATGTTTTGATCCGTTCAACAGATAATCTTCATAGTATATTATACAGAAATCCTGACAAAATTATATTCCCAATAGATAAGTACCATTGTGGATACTTTAAGGCTTGTGTCCCATTTCAAAGTTCACAAAAGTTGCATATCGTTCTCCTTATCCAAACATTCCTACTGAACAATAGAATATACCCAGATACAATGGGTCCTAACCCTTGCTAACATTAAAAAAGAGGGTATTGCACCATCTTGCGCAAAGTGATGGCGCAATATCATTTGAATCAATTTATTTTTATGGCTGCCATTAACAGTCCTAGGGGGTGTTTCACTAAACTAAGATCAACTTTAAGTTGGACTTAAATATGGCAGGCTAATCATGCCACTGGTTGCTCTCAACCATTAGGATTTTTAGATAATATTTTTTCCTTCAATAATGAATCGTCGTCAGTATCATCATCATCAGCAACATCATCAGCAACATCATCAGCAACATCATCATCATCATCATCAGCTTCAGCAACATCATCAGCAACATCATCATCATCATCATCAGCTTCAGCAACATCATCTCCATCATCATCATCCTCATCCTCATCATCATCCTCATCCTCATCATCATCCTCATCATCATCCTCATCCTCATCCTCATCCTCATCCTCATCCTCATCCTCATCCTCATCCTCATCCTCATCCTCATCCTCATCCTCATCCTCATCCTCATCCTCATCATTATTATTATTACTATTACATCTTTGAAAAAATGAGGGCCCAAGAAGCTCACCTGAGCATGTCCTGTCTATGTCTGTCGGCCTGTTCCTTTTGTCTTTCTTCCGATTCTCTTCTAGCTCTCTCCTCCTGCTCCTCCCTGGCCTTCCTGGTCACATCCTCCAATCTAGCCGCCTCCTCCTGAGCTCTGCGTACCGACTCATCCTGCTTCCTCCTCAGCTCTTCAAGATGCTGGAAATAAAAGACAAGAAAAGTAATCACAAGATCGTTCGTTCATTCTAAGAATATCAAAGAGTACATCATCTAAATAGGAAGGTCCTTATTTAGCCAACTGATGGTCTCATCATCAAGCTCTCAAAGTCCAGAAGCACCGCGAGGGGATTTATAGATAGGACAAGCATCGATGACATGATCCATAGTTTGGATCTCTCCGCAGGCACTGTTTGGCAATGGATCGCAAGATAATTTCCCCTTAAAGAAAACGTGAGTAGTTAATTTACCTCGCTTAAAATGTTATCACTCAACTAACAGGAATTTAATACATAAAAATCTCTGCATTTAATTTCCCAGCAGTTTACTGGGTCATATCTGAACGAGCCTTTGGTTCGTCTTTCAACTCTTTATCCCTCCAATCCTCACCCCTCTATTTTCTCCCCCTCCCCCCCCCCCCCCCACGCCCTCCTCTCTATATACCTCCTCTCCCATTCTCCTATCCTTCTCCATCTCCCAACTCTCTCTGAGGGTTAACTTTCACCCTCCAGATTGATCTCAGATAGTACAGTGAAACCTGTTTATAAAGCCCACCCAAAAAAGACAAGAAAAGTGGCCTTTATAGGCAGGTGGTCTTTATGTACAGGTTCCTTTAGTACATGTTTCAATGCGAAACCATTTTCAAGGGAAATATAAAAAAAATGTGGTCTTTCTACACAGGTGGTCACTAAAGCAGGTTTGACTGTACATTCTTCCATCTCCTACAAAACTTTACAAAACTACTCTTTTCTTTTACTGTCCGTTTCCCCACCTGTTGCTCCAATCTTTTCTGTTGTTCATTCTTCTTTAGTTGTTGTTCTTCTAGCTGCTTTCTTTCTTCCGCTCTCCTTGCTTCTTCTTTCTTTCGGGCATCCTCCATTCTCCTGGGTTGAAATGAAAGTGATACAGAGAAACAACATGGTCAGTGAAGATGAGTTTAAACAAATTTCACATGCAGTTTAAAGGGAAAGTCCACCCCCAAAATAAGTTTGTTTCGATAGAGGCAGAATAATAAGAAAATCAGGTGAGTGAAAGTTTGAGCAAATTCTGAATGAAAATAAGAAAGTTATGAATTATTGAAGTTGTGATCAATCAAATACAAATTGGCAACTCTGTGACTTATTATACGAGCTCTCCTTCATTTGCTTTGTGCATAATATTCCATGAAATATTGTTTTCTTCGTTATTGATGACGGAATATATATTTGTTCCTTGCAGGGGGAGTATAGAAACATATTTGCAATTATTATATTTAGGGTGCATGTATGGTTGAAATTTTTCTTGAGGGAAAATGAAAATTTTAGATTTTTTTTTAGTACTGAGCAAATGGAAGTTGAGCTCGCATGATACGTCATAGAGTTGCCAATTTGTATTTGATTGATCACAACTTCAATAATTCATAACTTTCTTATTTTCATTCAGAATTTGCTCAAACTTTCACTCACCTGATTTTCTTATTATTCTGCCTCTATCGAAACAAACTTATTTTGGGGGTGGACTTTCCCTTTAAATGGTACCAGTCACCGAAAAACATTTCGCTCTAAATAGTTGGGGTGCCATGTTTGAAGTATTGGCTTCACACAGGTCAAATGCTACCTCTGTAAAATTCCAAATACACTGTCAATTAACAAAAACACAACTTACGAACAGTTTAGTCAACAAACCTGCATGTACGTACAAGGATTTGCAAAGAAAAGGATACATTCACCAGATGCAGTGATCCGCCTAAAAAAAAACACTATGGATTTTAGTGTAGTGTTTGTCACTTTTCTGTATCTTAGAACATACACCTAAATCAGAACATTAAAGCCTTGGGTGCACACAGCTACTATTTTAACCGATTTAGCATCTATCTCTCCAATAATCCAGTCCGGGGATTTATAATGTGCCTAATCAAAGGCACTGGTGATACTGAAAACACTTTCTGAATATCTGTTTATGTCGTGATTCACATGGGAAAGACGGATAGTGACATTCGAATGTATGCAGACCTGCCAACCTCTGGAGTTCAAAAACTGTATTCTTTAGTCCCAAAAGTTGTATTTTACTGACAAAAGTTGTATTCTTGAAAATAAACACGGATTGTTACGTGGATCAATGGCTCTTACAATTTCTAACTACAGGAAGATTTTTTTTTTATTGATCATTGGTTGAATATGCATGATTTCGTCATGACTGGTGTGTTCGATGAACCAATGAACATCCCCAAATTGCCGATGTGAGATGCTTGAAGGATACTTTACAGGACAGAATGGACATTTTGCCATTGAAAAGCACACACAAAATATTAATTTAAAAAAATAAATAAAAAAAAAAAAAAAAAAAATTTAAATCGTATTTTATTAAGGAAAATCGTACTGTCGTATTTGCTCCTAAAAATTGTACTAAATACGACTAAATCGTACTGGTTGGCAGGTCTGTGTATGCCATTCATTCAAATGTATAATCTTTGTCATTCATTTATATGTACAGAGTTTATCATTCATTTTAATACAGTTGAACCTGTCTACAGCGACCGCCCGAGGGAAACACACAAAGTGGTCTTTGTAGACAGGAGGTCTTTGTAGACGGGTTCCATTAGTACATGTTTCAATGAGAAACCATTTTCAAGGGAAACGAAAGAATGTGCTTGTTGTAGACAGGTGGTCTTTGTAGACAGGTGGTCACTAAAGCAGGTTTGACTGTACATTGATAGTTTTATATTGCCACAGTGAATTTTAGGAGTTGAACAGCATCAAATTTGAAACAGGCAACACTCTTCAAGGCCTCTCCCAAACCCCTGAAGCAGCAGAGAGACTTGTATTCTTACTTCAGATCCTCCATGTTAACCCCACGTTTCCGGAGGTCGTCCATTCTCCTCTCCTCCGCCCTCTGCTTCTCAACCTCCTCGTGCATTTCTTCAGTCTTCCTCTTCTCCTCCTCCACCTTCTGGCGCACCTGCTGTCGTCGCTCCTGGGGGTGGGGGAAAATAATTGGCAAGTTGATTTAAAGGTAAAGACCAGTTATGGTCATGCGATTGCATTGTGAAAGAAACGTTGTGGAATCGATCAGAAAAGGTTGATCATCTAGCATCTAGCATCTGCAAGGTTCTGGAATCATCAAAATGATAAGAAATTTGGCCCATTCTTCGTAAAGTTACAAGCACTATACACAGAAAGATGTATATGGGACTACCCTATATCTCTCACAGACCATGAGAGAAACAAATTTACCAAATATATGAATTAGTAGGCAGTTTCCCGGCAAATTTGTTATCATCATGTATTAGTCAAAACATATTCTTTCACATGATTGGTAATGAGAGCTTCCATTTCATTTTTTGAAATTGGGGCGTTTCCAATACTGGTCTTTACCTTTAAGATAATGTTGAATTCTGACCGATATAGATAGATGAACCATAGTATGTGAGCTATCCGATTCTTTTTATGTCAGTTTACTATAGAATACTATAGTTGGAATGACCACTGAACAGGATTGCTATTTAAATGCCCTTGTATTAGTAACTTTTAGAAAATTACAGTACAGTCAAACTCCCGTCTATAGTGACCGCCCAAGGAAAACAAACTTGTGCGGTGCAATTAACTCGCTGATAACACCAAAATTGTTTTGAATATTTAACGGTCATCAAAGCACCCACGATGCAAAGCTCACTTTATCACCGAAAATTCCCCCCCTCATATCTCCGTTTTTTGTCAGAGGAATAATGTAAAATGGTCATATCAAAGTATGTGTGAAAAATTGTATTAAATGATGATCTATTTCTCCTTTTATCAAACGTTTTATGTTCAGTTATTAAGGTGCTTCACATATGCATATGCATACATTTGGTTACATCACAAAAATGGCCTATAGAATCAGTCGGGCAAGCATTGAATAAGGCAGACATGTAAAGATCACATACCTCTTCCATCACTTCTCTGGCCATTGCTGGATCCCACACACCAATGTCCCAATCTGCTCCTTTCAAAGAAAAAATCAATACATCAAATTTGGGATTTGACGCTCACAGGCGCTAAGACACATATGTCGCCGCCAAGTTCTCAATCAGAGCCCCATTGCACAAAACTTACCATTGATGGTAACTTTGCCATCAATGGTAACTACCATGGAAACCTTGATTTTGATTGGCTGTTGAGCCCTGTTACCATGGTAGTTGCCATTGATGGCAAAGTTACCATCAATGGTAAGTATTATGCAACGGGGCCCTGAACCCCCATAGTTTCAAAGATTCAACAGGAGGCCTTTCTCACAGATTCGAATACAAAATCACTGCAGTCTCACTGTGAAGATAGTTATTGTGAAATCCTGTATCTAATACATTTTAGTGTATAAATAGGCCCATGGTCATAGATATTCATAGATAGCAGACAAAATATAATCCCGGCTCAACTAAATGAAAGTCTACTTAGCCACGTGTCAAAGTCTTCGTACCATATTACTTACTATAGTCCCATCAATGTTATTGTTAAATAATAAAGAAAGAGAAGAGTACCAACACATGATTAAATCATGATTCACATGTCCATCTTAAAGTTTTATTGGCTACAACAGGGCCCCGTCTTACAAAGACTTCAGATTGATCCACATCAATCGCAAGTCCTCCAATCAATCGCAAGTTTGCACTCTCCTATCTCTTATGTACATAGTTTTGATTGATATCAACTCTTTGTAAGACGGGGCCCAGAACTGGACAAGGCTTGAGTATGAAAGCTTTACTTTTCGTGGGGACAGAGTTCCAGACACCAATCTCAGGTCCTTCGATTTTATCCTTGGCAGCGGCTGCTGCAGCTGCTGCCGCCGCAACTGCAGCTGCAGCACTCGATCCGGACGGTGGCAGAACGCCTGCGACACTGGTGGCTGAGAGGCTGGTGGGGGTCTGATCAAGGGACACTCCGGCCGGCAGGGACAGGCCTCTCTGGCGTTGCATCTGTTGCTGATACTGCATGACTAGCTGATGCTGCTGCTGTAGGGTGCCCAGGTTGGTCCGCAGGACTTGCTGCTGGGCCAGCGTCAGGGTCTTGCCTCTCTGGATCAGCTCCTGGTAGATACGACTGGCTTGGACTCTGCATGGGAAAGAGCAGAGGGAGGAGGACAGGGAGGTTTAATTACAGTTGCTAATGGAAGTCTTTGTCTTCAGGACGAGCTACCAAACACTGGTTTCAAAGTGATTCTTCT
This sequence comes from Strongylocentrotus purpuratus, assembly GCF_000002235.5. NCBI lineage: Eukaryota > Metazoa > Echinodermata > Echinoidea > Camarodonta > Strongylocentrotidae > Strongylocentrotus > Strongylocentrotus purpuratus. The sequence continues at coordinate 634,951 of NW_022145527.1, forward strand.
AATTGTTAAAGGTAATACAAAGTTTTGGGAAATTTTGAAAATTGGGTGGATAGTGATTCTTTACAATTTTGATATATTTGGATGCCCCTGTGGATGTATTATAAGCACTAGAAAATTTAGCCTCTAAAACACTTCTGCTTTCGAGAAAAATTGAATATAAAATTTACCGGTGCTCCCGGTAAATTTTGATAAATTTCAAAAAGCGCCTACGGCCGTACAATGGTAGCTGCGGCCATGAAATTCTCAGAATATGTAGATGTGATATATAACTTCCAAACAAGAATAGCAAATTGGTCGATTTTAGTCAAGAAACATTGTTTTATAGCTTAATTAATATCTTGACCTTGAGAGGGAGCTATACAACAAAAAGAGTGTATTATTTACAATTTCATAACTCTAGACTTGATTTCAACCGCAAAACGATCACTGCATATTGTAGGGTCGCATATGCTTCCAATATGTTCATTTGAACCAAATTCATGACCCCATACCAAAACTTTGTAATACCTTTAAAGTTTCTTATCCTTCATCATTCAATAATCAATAAGAAACTTGCTTACATTTTTAAATGCATTCAAAAGGTATTTTTATTTCAAGGTCAATAAGTAAGGTATTTCAAGGTCAATAAGGGAGTTTACAGATACAATCTGCGCATGGGCAGATAAAGGTCATTTGTACCAAAATGGTAAAACCCACAGAGATGAATACTGGATATGCACTCATGAAAGTTATGTAACATTATTCATATATGCACCAATGGTACATTCTATGATACGCAGGTGGAAGTATTCTTTTCAAGAGGTCAAACAAAAGGTATTCATGAAGCGCATCTAGGATTTTGGCAGTTATTATTCTAAGATGCTCAAAGTGGAACTTCTCCATGTGTAAAAGATCTGTGGATATTTGGGGTCATTTGTACCATGTGCCATCTGTAAACTCCCTTATAAGTAAGGTATTTCAAGGTCAATTAGTCACATTTAATGCCATTATAACTTAGTATGATTACAATGAAATAGTGCCGGTATCCAAATTGTCCCACTGGCTATATATGCAGAGGAAAAGAAAAGAATGAATTGCTAGATTTTACTCAAAAGAGAGTGCCAAAGAATACAAGGCCTGACCTGATCAAAGCTTGCTGTTGATTCAAAAGTTGTTGGAAGACTTGTTGCTGTTGCTGTTGTTGTTGCATGAGCTGTTGCTGTTGCTGCTGCTGCATGATCTGATGCTGACTGAAGAGTTGTGCCATCTGAGTTGCGAGCTGCTGCTGAGCCAGCTGTTGTTGGGTTGCTGACTGTTGCTGCTGGGCGGCGGCTGGGCTGGCCGAGGGGGCCGCGTTGGCTGCAGCAGCCGCAGCCGCGATGGCAGCCGCGTTGGGGGTCGGGCTGACGGAAGGTCCACCTGGAGCCACGGCAGAAGGGGGTGCTATCGTAGGGTTACCAGTGGGAGTTGAAGGTTTCTGCAATGAACACGAGAACATCACATTGAAGCATGTCATTTACAATAATAGAATGCCACATAACTTATGCCGTCCACGCAGGCAAGGGGCCTCGTGATAGCTTCTGTGGTGATGGTATGCCAGGTATTTCTGTCTTCAGCCAGTCTTGATGCATCTGTCAGCAGTGTTATGGATGATAATGTGAGAACAAAAAACTTGGTCTACCAGATTCTTTACAATATATATTAAATGTACACTGTATGTATCACAAAAGTCAGGCTATGGCAGTTCCCTGTCTGTTCCATACGTTGACCAACACATGTAAAGAGTCAAAAAGGATTCCAATGATTTCTAGTTTTACTTACACTGTAGGTATGACAAAAGGAGGCAGAGGAAGTCCTGGGGGGCGTTTCACAAAGCCTTTTTTCAGTGACAAATAACAAAAATCAGTGACAAATCTGCTGATAACCAATCAGAAACAAGGATTTCAGTAGCTTATATCACAAGTTGTCATTTGTCACTGAAGACAAGTTTTGTGAAACGCCCCCCAGTTTGTTCCATTGGTCGACTTAGCCGATAAAGAGTTAAGCATTCTAATGATTTCTACACATTTCACTTACCGAGCTATGGTTAAGTGTAGGCTCTTGGGCCGGCAAGAATGGCACACGCCCCCATCTCTTGATGAGGATTCCCAGGGGTTCAAACTCTTCGTCAGCGCCTCGTTTGACCTGCAGCGTCATGGTGAAGTAGCCGGCGCTAAACCACTCCGCCATCTCAGATGAGGTGAATGGGCCTGGCATTATGAGAAGAAAATGAATCAAATTATTATTATTATTATTGTTATTATTATTATCATTTATTCGACCATAAAAAAAAGCACAAATACAATACAGCATGGCAAGAGACAAGTACATAATGAGAATGAACAAACACATGCAAAGAGATAAGGGAGCAGCAAGTGGGTCAGGGTGCACAAAAGTGAAGTTCATCACTGTTGCCCAGAGGCATGTGCCTCACGCATGCTACTCCCAGTAGGTCTACATAATCAAAAATTCTATGCATAGAATATTGATAAAGGGGAGAAGAAAAAATAAATTACTATAACAAAATAAGACGGATTAAAAATTGAATATCGAAAAGTTAATTAAAAATTTGATTTAACATTCTTGTAATGTCCGTCTTGAAGAACATCATAGCGGATAAGTCCCCTGAAGAGCATGCTCTTTCTAATACCCTCTTGTTCAAAATGTGATGTGAAAAACCTCAGATATTTGGACCAATATTTAGTGCCAAATGTATGTGTAGTCCCACATATCCACTTCTTAGGAAAGTGCATGTGATTCTCAGCCAGATTGGGCAAATTTCATTCACCCGACTACAAAGACCACTTATTGTGTTTTCTTCGGCGGTCGCTATAGACAGGTTTGACTGTACTTTTGATATAACAAAGCTGGTTGGAAGGAGACTGTAGTTACCTTGCACTTGTCCCTGAGGGTCCTTGTAGAACCATTTATGTGCATGCTCATGAGTGGGTGGCAGCTGAGGTGGGTTGATATTCACTTTCAGACCCCCGTCCATCGTCAGCTCGTTGCCAAGCTTGTCATCATCCTACAACAAAGCATACACTTTACATTGCTGCTGTACATGGTCTTACTGATCTGGGACCCGTTTCACAAAGCCTTTTTTCAATGACAGATGACAAAAATCAGTGACAAATCTGCTGATAACCAATCAGAAGCAAGGATTTCAGCAGCTTATAACAAAAACTGTCATTTGTCACTGATGACAAGTTTTGTGAAACACCCCCCTGAAGGTTGAGCAGTATCAAAAGCCGTTAGACTAGGTACACAACTTTTACTTCATAGCATGATCTGTTTGGTGTGTACGATTACTTGCGCACACAACATTAAAATGGGACGAAGACTTGTCCTTCTCTAGTAAATTCTATTTTCTGACGCACTCACCCATTAAAATTGCCTGTAACATTTTTATTTAAATTTGTTGTTTATATTGTACCTTTGGACAATTCAACACTGATGGAAGGATATGGCATAAGCCAATAGTGTTGCGTACAGAGATTTTCGCTTATGGCAGGCTCTGAGAAGTCTTCATGGGTATTTTTCATGATTACCCTTGGCACATGCACTACCAACTCATTGTCACATGTTGTTAAATTAGCAAATTTAAGAAAATAATGGTTTATACTGAACATCAATCATAAATAGTGATAATAATAATATTGAATATTTAGGAACGCTAAAAACAATAAGTACCATAGCGCTTACAAATACAAATATATGAGAAGAGAACAAAAATGTACAGTACAGGAAGTATATCACATAGATCATTGGGGAAAAAGGTGAGTTTTCAGGGATCTTTTGAAGGTGGCAAGACAGGTAATTTCCCTTATGGAAAGAGGGATGCTATTCCAATACAGACCTCTTCTGTAAGCTCAGCCATCAAGCTTTCAGCAGCTTTCTCAAGATGTTTGAGTTGATCTTCCTCATCCTCCTCCTCCTTGGCTGCTGCAGCCGCCGCAGCAGCAGCAGCAGCAGCGGCGGCCGCTACACCTTGTGCAGCTGCTCCTGTGGCTGTAGGTGATGGAGGCTCCACTTTCGAACCCAACCCGCTGGTCGTTGCAACAGCAGAGGCAACACTACTGGCAACAATCTCCTCAATGCTCTTCCTTGAGTCCACTTTCTTCATCACACCCTCGTCGCCCCCTTCCCCAGGCGCTCCTCCGATCACAACCCCCGGGAGCATCTCCACCCCCTGCCCCGCAAGTTTGTCTAGTTTGCCATCGGAGCCACCAGAGGAGGCTAACACCTGATTACTAATATTGCTTTTTGATTTGGTTCCTGCAAAGTTTGCACCTTTGGCATTGCTTAGTACACTGGTCTGCAATGTGTCCTCTTTTGCAGCAGTTGTGGAAGAAGTACTGTTGAAGTTGCGTAATTTATCTAATTTCTCCGCCAAGTCGCGAGAGTCTAAACTATACATCTCACTATTAACATGATCGGCACTTGTGTGTTTGGAAGAAGGTTTGCGCTCGTCAGAGTCTCTTTCTCTGAATTGCTTTTTATCATTTGGTTGATCAGTTTCATTGTTTTCATGTCGATGGTCCCCGCCCTCCAGTGCTCCGTCGCCCTCTAGTGGTTCTAGAAGCTCGTCGTCCTGAAACATGAATGCAATCAATCAGTTATCTGCGAAAACATTTGAAGTACACAAAGGATTTCTTTTCTTTATCAATCACACCTGATTACCCACTATGACATGACAAGGACATCTTGATATTAAAACCAATAGCGAGGGACTTACAATAAAATTAAACAATTAAAAATAGTCATTCAAAAAATCTCCAAGACAAAGTTTAGGGTCAGGGCCCTGTCATACAAAGAGTTGATATCAATCGCAACTATGTACATAAGAGATAGGGGACTGCAGGCTTGCGATTAATGGGAGGAGTTGCGATTAATTTGGATCAATCGCAACTCTTTGTAAGACGGGGCCCAGGGTAATGTATATCCCAAGGAGAAACAAAAATTTCTAACATTTATCTTTGAAAACAAATTACTTTCCTTGAAACAAAATGAAATACCTTATTTTTTCACATGTCCATAATTTGTCTTTGATAACAAAATTTTAGGGTTCAAATCCATCAGAATTCAGTTGATAGGTGGAAAAATCTAAATTTCTATCACAATTCCAAATACGTTTAAATACAGCCGTGGACAAATTTGACAGACCAAGAAAGGTTAGTGACAATGCTACTTTTGTAGCAAGAATTAAATAAAATATCATCCTATTTTCTTTTTTTCAAGAGAGTGAAGGGAAATATATTTTTATTGGTTTCATATCCAAAATAATTCATCTCTAAAATGAGCTTTGTCTAATAGTTTTATCGAGGGCTGCAGGTCATACACTCGACCTAGGTGAGGTAAATGGGTACCTGGTAGGAATTAACTCCTTGAAATGCTGGAGCGCTGTAATGGCAGCTAGGCTACAGCTGGGAAAATAATAAATGCGCCTCAGAATAGAATTTCTAGATAGACGGCACTATAGAAATGCCTATTATTATTATACCGTTACCTTGCCCGAGAAGAAAGCTCCAGTTGCATCGAATGTTCCAGGACCGTCACTCATTTTGAAGGTGTCATCTAATGACCATTCAGGTAACTCCTCATTCCAACCACCACCACGACCATGCCCGCCGCCACCACGGCCGCTATAACGCCGTTCTCGAGTACCACCTTCTCGAGTACCGCCTTCTCGAGAACCGCCGCTTACTTGCTCAAATTGATCGCGTTCACGGAGGTCGCCATCATTGAAAGACTGCCCTCTTTCTCTAGGGGTGTGCCAGTTGGAGCGGGGTTGACCTGCAAAGCAACAAAAATGTCATTTAGCGATAAAAACACACAATTTGGCATAAATAGTAGATCATTAATTTTACTTCACCAGAACAATCTCTATATTTCTTTTTGCTTTTGAGTAAATACATTACTGTCTACAAAGTGGGCAGAAGTAGGTGCACATGTCAAACAATTTGATGAGCAGAGATTCTTTTACATAATTTCAGCATCCATACTTAACTGGTGTGTTGTTGACATCGGTAATGAATGCTCTACAAAGAAACGGATATCAGATGTGTTGTGACTTGCACTATATGTGCCCATTATAGAAACCTTATTTCTTAATAGCAGTCTTTAAAGGCATCGTTTAACAATGTTAAATCTGAGAAGCACAGCCTTATGTGTTATCAGTGTCTATATAAGCACTGTAATTATTATTTATTATTATATGGTGTAATATTGAAGCCCTCAAAAAAATCACGCTTCAAAATGATCAAGAAGTGCCTCAAAAAAGTAAAACTATTTGAGTGACCGGTCTTACCATACTCGTTTTCCCCAATAGACCGTTAGGAAAACGCAAAATTTGGTTCGATTTCCAATCAGAAATATTTTCATAATCAGACAGGCGATCGGCTAGTAAAAGTCATGGGGTTCCTGACTGACGTAAAGGTTTATAATTATGATTGCAGCATGAGCTAAATCCAGGATTTTGTTTCAGAATCTGAGACAAAGTTACTGTATCCCTTTAAAGTTATTGTCTGAAGTCTTTCTGAGCAGTGCTGAACCTGATAGAATCATAACGTCTAGTACTCACATCAAGTCATTTGCTACTCTGTATTTCAGATCCTACAACAATCTTTAATTTCCAGATATTTTCTTAGATTCTTACACAATTACTGGTAGATTTTCTGAAAAATTATTAAAGGCTTTCATATGACTTTCGACAAGAGTTTCAAGTATTTAAAACAAAATTTACAGGTATTTTTTTAAACAGAGTTACAGGTAAATTTTACTAGATTTTCAGATGATTTTAAAAAAATTCTAATGATCTTTTCTAAACTTTCATATATACTTTTAATGCATTTTTTGATAATCCATAAAAACATTATCAGCTAATTCTTAAACATAATTTCAGACAAACGTTTAGATTATTTTTCAAAAGAGTTCCAGATAAACCACAGCTCACCTGTTGACATCCTCCAATTCTCATCGTGTGTAGACAATGACCGAAGCGGCGGTTGCTTAGAAACGGGCTGGCCCTGGCCTAGACGCCACCCTTCATCTTCCTCCTCTTTTCCGGGTGATGTCGATGGTTTGTCAGGTGCCCTAGGGGAGCGCCAGTTTTCGCTAGAACTGCCCCTATCACGGTCGATGACTTTCCTGGGGGAAGGGGGACCAGGGTCCTCAAAGTTGCTGCGAGGAGTCTCAGTCCGTATGACTCTTCCCTCACCAGGGCTATAACAAAAAAACGATGAGGCAGAATTTCTTTACATTTTTTCACACTCAATTCAATTCAATTCAAGGTTATTTCCACAATCTGATAAAAATACAAAACAATCAAAAGACAAACAAGAATACACCATAAATATAACGTAGCAGATAATGGTGGGATCGACAATAGGACTACAGGCCTGTCTGTGGTCAATCCCTTAAATATATACATCAAAGTCAAATTTAACAAAAACATGAACTAAGTAATTAACAATACAACAACAGCAACGACAATAACAAAACAAAACGGATGGGTAAAAGGAATGGGAGAGGACGGGAGAAGGCAAATAACATAAATTTAAAATATGATTTTTATATGTTCGTTTAAAAACTGGAAGACTTTTGGTACATTATAAAGGTATTCAAGAGATTATTCCACATGATCTCGAGATTGAAGACACAGAGTCTTATTTTTGGTAACCATTCCCTCTGCATGGATACTGAAAAAAGCCATTGAAAAGCCTGGAATGATTGTACTAGGAGCAAATGTAGGATCACCATTATTTCTTTGTTTCATACCCAAACCCAAATGAAAGTTCAAAGTTGTATTGCTTGAATGATGTGTGCCGCATTATCTGTTTGCCTGCCCCTCCCTTCTACTCGGGTACTCTAAAATAACTGGTCCTCGTTTCAAGAAACCAAAATAAGTACAAGTTCCCCGACGTTCTATTAAAACATGTGTTAATTGTAATACGTATCAATAGGATGTTGGCAAACTTGTACTTAAGACAGTTTTGTGAAGTAATATCCAGGAATTTGATTGAAGTGACCAACTACATGGACCATGGATATGCCACACCAGGCTACTACAGTCAAACCTGCTTTAGTGACAACCTGTCTACAAAGACCACCAGTCTACAACAATCACTTTTTTTGTTTCCCTTGAAATGGTTTCTCATTGAGACATGTGCTAAAGGAACCTGTCTACAAAGACCATTTTTTTTTCCCATGGGCGGTAGCTGTAGACAGGTTTGACTGTACATGGGCCATGGATATGCCACACCAAGCTACTAGATGCTTACCTCTCATCCCAGCTAACAGTTCTTGTGAACTCTCTCCTGCCAGGGCCAGGATAACTCAACCCATCGTCTTCAAAGCCTGTTACTCCTCGCTGGAAGTCACCGCGACCTCGACCTGTAAATCAACACACCGGTTATTCATCACACTCGCATCATGACACATGTACTGCCAAACCAGAAAATAATTGTGCAACATGCCACTGTTGCAAACCAACCGTCAGGGACAGTATTTTTACAACAGAAATAGAACAGCGATGACTGAATGCGGGTCATGCTTTTGCGGCATGAAACTTGTGACAATCCTGACTTCTCTCAAAAGTGATGAAAGTTTCATGAACCCAAATGTCCCTGTTCTACAGTACTTTGTAGAAGATGTAAAAATGTAAATTCTGTAGGTTTTTTACCATGATTTGTACGTCCCTTGAGAGACCAATGCCAGTAGATGGTGAGGGCAAATAGTGGCATGAACGGCCTGCCATTGTTAAGTCCAACTTAAATTCGATCTTAGTCTTTGTGAGCCCCCCCCCCCCCCCTCCCTGGTCTATTCTCTTCTACATTGATGTAAGAGATCTATGCCCAGTCGCACAAAACTTACCATTGATGGTAAATTTGCCATGGATGGTAACTACCATGAAAACCGTGATTTTGATTGGCCGTTGAGCCTTGTTGCCATGGTAGTTGCCATTGATGGCAAAGTTACCATCAATGGTAAGTAGTATGCAACAGGCCCAGAATTGTGTAGCAACAGATGAACTCACCTCTTCCTCTGACAGTGCCCCTCCCCCTGGCAGCAAGAGGAGGACCGCCTCCCCTGCCCCTCAGTCTCATCACCACTGTACTGTTCACACACTGAGATAAGTAGCGCTGCAAAGCACAAGAAAGAAGAAAAAAAACATGTATAATAGGTAATAGAGGGTGTATAAGGTTTAGTGGAGCAATCTATGTCCAAAAATTCAAAAAATCAAAATGTAGGCAGTTTAAACACCTTCCAGCAGTGTAAGAACTACAATTAAAGTCACCACCACTGTACTGTTCACACACTGAGATAAGTAGCGCTGCAAAGCACAAGAAAGAAGAAAACTAGATGGAACTTCGACTGCACGCAGTCGATAATGATGCCTCCGTCATAGAGCAAGTTTACAAACCAAAACAGAAGAAATTCAAAAATTCAAGTTTCATTGTAATCCATTAACAGGTTCTCAGAATATCGTGATTACAAGCAATTTCTCATATACATATATGACCCTTTGATCTTTGACCTCATGACCCTAAAATCTACTCAGTTCATTGGCTCTGCAAGATGTCCTGATTTAAATAGTAATCCATCTGTCAGTTCTAATGAGAATGCGTTCACAAGCTATTTTTGCATACATAATGAGCCCATGACATTTGACCTTTGACCTCATGACCCAACAATCTACTCAGTTCATTGACTCTGCAAGATACATATATGATCTAAGTTTGGCAGGAATCCATCAATCTGTTCTAATGAAAATGCGATCACAAGCTATTTTGCAGACATAATGAGCCGCATGACCTTTGACCTTGACCTCATGACCCCAAAATCTAATCAGTTCATCGGCTGATTCGGCTCTGCAAGTAACATACATGACCTAAGTTTGGCAGGAATCCATCAATCGGCTCTTGAGATAACGCGATCACGAGCTGTTTTTGCATATATAATGAGCCCTGTGACCTTTGACCTCGTGACCTCAAAATCTAATCAGTTCATCGGCTCTGCAAGATACATACATGATCAAAGTTTGGCAGGAATCCATCAATCGGTTCTTCAGATAACGCGATCACGAGAACGGGACGGACGGACGGACGAACGGACGTACGTACGGACGGACAACCCGAAAACATAATGCCTCCGGCTACTTCGTAACGGAGGCATAAAAACATGTACAATAGGTAATGGAGGGTGTATACAATAAGGTTTAGTGGCGCAATCTATGTCCAAAAATTCAAAATGTAGGCAGTTTAAACACCTTCCAGCAGTGTCAGAACTACAATTAAAGTCACCACCACTGTACTGTTCACGCACTGAGATAAGTAGCGCTGCAAAGCACAAGAAAGAGAGAAAAAAACATGTACAATAGGTAAAAGAGGGTGGATACAAGAAGGCTTAGTGGCGCAATCTATATTTAAAAAATACAACTAATCAAAATGTAGGCAGTTTAAACACCTTCCAGCAGTGTAAGAACTACAGATAAAGTGCCAAATTTTTTTGCATATCTAGATTACAATGTCAGTATCAAGGCTTTACAATAGGTTTTGAAAGTTAGAGGGACACAATAATCTAACAAAAAAAATTATGGGGTCAATGCATTTGCTTGCTTTAGTCAACTGATAGAGCAAACAGTGGACCACAACAGTCAATTTTCATAATAAGATGCATGTAATAATAATAATAGCCATATTGATATTGTACATGTATGTATCCATCCCAGGGGATGCTCAAGGCGCTTACAAAGTAGTAGTATTACTCTGGCTTTAGCCCATCTTCCCTTAAGGTGCTAAAAGCATTCAAGGAATAAATTCTTACCAGGTACCCATTTACTACACCCAGATGGATTAATGTCTTGCCCAAGAACCACAAACCATGTGATCCACAGTCTGGCGACGTATCCACTAGACCAGGACACCTCTATAAACGTTCAACATAAACCTACCGATCTGGCATTTAGTGGCAAGACATTGATCTACATTTGCCACACTCCACCCAGGTGAAGTAAATGGGACCGGTAGGAAGGAATTCCTTGAATGCTGTGAGCACAGAAATCGGTAGCCTAGCAGAGCTTGGGTAAATATTGGAGCGCTTAGGGCACCTTGCAGGATGGATTTTGCGCTATATAAATATCCAATATTATTAATATTATTATTATTATACTATATTGGATAACTTGTTTATTACAAGGTTCATTTAAATACTAAGCAAAATAAAAATTTAATTTTGAGTCCCCAGCTACCATACCTGTTCATCTTCTGTTAGCGGTGTTAGCGTCATCGGTGTTCGACATTCCTTCTGCAAGATGGAAGAGAATTCTTCCAGCTCCGGGGGAGCCTTGTCTGTTTTCCGGAACAGCGCTAACATCTCTTCTCGACCGTACCGATGCTCCGCCAGCTTGAACTGTGGAGACGGGGGCGGGGACGTTATCCCTGTCCCGCCAGAGAGGGCCCGTAGCCACTCCGGTCCAAAGTTCAGCATTTCAGACATTTTTGTGTATGGAGTCTCTATCGTCTGTAGGGTTGACATAAAGAAAGAGCGATTACATTCAATTATATGTTGGGTGACTGTAACTTAAATTGCACCAAATTTATTACTTGGGTTGAAAAATTGTTTGTATCAACCTATATGTCTGTTCAGCGCCAGAAAGGTATTAATTCTCTTTTAAATTACACAAGTTATTGCTCTCTTCAGTGCCAGAAAGGTATTAATTCTCTTTTGAATTACACAAGTTATTGCTCTCTTCAGCGCCAGAAAGGTATTAATTCTCTTTTGAATTACACAAGTTATTGCTCTCTCCAAACAGACGATACATGCTCAGACTGCTAAATTCCTCATTTGGTGGAGGACTGTACAAAATTTACAATGCTAAAGAAAATTCTTTCTGAAGATGTTTAGTGCTGACCCAAGCTACAGAAGCAGGATTCTTGTTTGTCTAAAATAATGTTAGGGTTCATGTATTGTCAATGGCATCTGGGAATCAGCCTATTTGGAATTTTGGATCACATTTACAACCTCCTTCCCAAAATCATTGAGGAAGTCCACCCTGATATCAAGTTGGTATTTACTAAAAACAGGAAAGTGAGAACAATAGATCAGAAAAATTTTGAGCAAAATCCCATAAAAAATAAGAAAGTTATTAATTTTTGAAGCTAGGTAGTAAATCATAAGTAAACTGGCAATGCCATGATGTATCTTGCAAGGTCCTCTCCCATTGATCTGTGCAGAAAAATCATAAATTTCTATTTTTTGAATGTTGATGAACGAATAGATTTGTTTTATGCAGGGGTTGTGTAAAAGCATTTGTGTAATGATCATATCTAAGGTGCAAGCAGCATGAACATGTACTGTATGATTAAATATTTTTTTTACAGAAAATGGACATTTCTGATTTCTTTTTTGTAGGTGTCTAGAGCGAATGGGACAAGCCCCTGAAAGATACATTACAAAGAAAGTTTTCAACTTTAAAACCCCAAAACTTTCTTCTGTTTTATCAGATTTTGTTCAAACTGTTTCCTTTTCTATTTCTCTAATTTTTCTGCTTCTACAACTAGCTTAATATCAGGGTGGATTTCCCCCTTAAAATCCCACTGCACTACTTATAGCTCCTTGAGCCCTCTATATAACAAACAATGCTTAATCGGTGATCATTGGCCCCTCATGGTCCCCTTTTTCTTATGTTAATTGAGAGTCGATTTGGTGAGGGAGTTCTAATCCCTCCTGGCCAAGCTAGTGCAGATAGGCTTTAAGACCACTTTTTCTTCACTGACAAAGTTTCACTTCCTTTGTTTCCACTTCAACTCGCTCTAAACAATTTTCTTGTTGAAATCATTAGCATCTTATCCATTATACACATTTTGTCAATCAGGAAGTTGATTTCTAATAAGACACTTAGAGAAAGATTGAAAAGCACCATCTTAGTCCATCTACATGTACCCCTACTCCGACCAAAAATATTTTATGATTGATGTTCAAATTGCATATATTTGTAATCTTTTAGAAATATTGTTATCCATAATAATTTCTCTTCTATGAAACTCTGGTCAATTTATCATTAAAAAATGTAAGTAAATGTAAGTTAAAGTTTAGAATTGCAAATTGGCATAACCAGAAAAGACAACTCACGACCCCGAGATACTACGTTCTCAAAAATATGATGTCGTATTGAAACTCAGAACTGATAATAGGTCATAAAACCAGAGCCTCACAACATGGCGACCGTGCACATGCCATAAACCATATTTCTCATAGCTCACTCCTATACTGTATACATGTCAAACCATTTTTAAAACATGACAGCGATTCTCTCCTTAACTAGATTAATAAAGACAAGAAATTGATTATAAATAGTCTATAACTATCGAAGTTGTGTAGTTTCAAGTCAAATAAGCATAACTGCAGGCATGTTGATTTTAACAACCTTCTGCTCCGCGATAAAAATACACAGGAGAGGTGAGCAATTTAGTACTGCTACTGGTAACAAAAAAATTCTTAAACATCCATCGTGACTTACATGTAATCACACTTATTCATACACCAAATCCTACAAAAAGAGCTCCCACAATCAGATAAGTGCTTTTCACACTGCTAGCAGTTCTGCTTAAAGGCTTTAATACAATAGTACATGTAGGTACATGTCTACCACGGATCCGGGCTACCTCGGACTCAGGGACAACTTTGCCCTAATGCAAATACGGGGCCTGAGTTGTCCCAGCATACCCTAACTTTAACCCTAACCCTGATGCTCAACTCTATCCTAACCCTCAAAAGTTTCACCAAAATTTCAATTATGCAGGGACAACTAGGCACGTATTCGCAACGGGTCCGAGTGAGCCAGACTCCATCTACGTTTAGCAGAACGTTGCAACACAATTACGCCCCTCTGCCAGCCACACAATGAATTGATGGCATTTTTTCAAGAAATGAAGATTTCCAACCCGTTTGTTTCCGTTTTATTAGGTCTTTTGTCTTTACCTTTTATATTTGTCTCTAACTTTTATATTTGTCTCTAAATATTATTATTGACCATCTTTGAAAAGTTACTATGTATGAAATATGCACACATCACCATTCACACACCCAAACTCGTAAGTTTCGTTCAGCAAATCTCTCTCTCTCTCTTTGAAAAAAGTCTGAACTTGTTTCAATATTTATTTGATCAAAAAAGCATTCTAAAACAGTGAGAGACTGAAACTCTCCAGAAACAGTATGATTGCAAAACAAAACGAAGACTAAATCTGTAATGATCAAAGCAATTCATATTCACTGAAGTGTTTTCTGGAAAATGTACTCAACTGGTATTAAAATTCTAATTGAAGCTACAAATCTCTACCGGTTCCGTCGTGACACTCGTTTACGCTGCGCGCTGTACGGAGACACGGCCTCTGCTCGGCACTGTAGAGCATGCATTGAATCGACCAAAAGGCCAAACCCCCGACTACAGTCACTTTGCGTGTGCGAGGCAATGCGCTACATATCAAGTAAATTTACATGTGTGCATGTGTTGCTGTGCGCTCGGTACCCGGTTGTTTTCCTCATTCCGAAGCTAAATTCATCATGATTTACATAATTAAGCATTGCATAAATAGCATGATTTGCAAACAGATTTTTCTGTCTAACATAACTCACGTTTGAATACCGAAGAGTGTTAGCGACGGCCTCAGAAACCGCAAAAACAACAGGTCAAGAGCTAAGATTTGCAGCGTAGATATCACCAACATTCAAGATGGCTACAGCAGTATTATGCTAATGTTGTGTCACGTGACCCTTATCCGGTGTGGCAGATATCGTTTCTTCGGGGCTGCTGGCCGCAAGCTAAAAAATCGCAAAGAAAGTTATTGAATGACACGGTTATCTTCTGTAGAAAGCTTAAAATCCCTCCAAAGTGTTGGGAGCCCCGATTTCGCCAAAAATTTGATGGAAGAATTACACTTAAATTGTATCATAATGTCATTTAAGACACTTCTGCAAAGATCCCCCCGCCCTCCCTCCCCCAAAAAAAATTGTTTCGAGACATATATTGATAAGAGAATACATAGTTTAGGTTTTCTGTTGTACGCAGAAAACCCAAATTTCGTATTCTTTCATTAATTTTCGACTTCAAACACATTCTTTTTTAAACCCTAGCACAAAATGTGTCTAAAATGACATCGTCTTTAGCGAGGGTTTTCAAATTTTCAAATTTTCGGGAGCAAAAAAAGAAAAAATAGTGCTCACTATATAACCCCCCCCCCCCCCCCCCCCCCCCCCCACTGAGCGAATTTTCGGCCGGTTGTTTCGCCGCTAAATATTTTCTCATGAATTGGACCCCCTCCCATGCTGGATCCGCCCCTATATGTTTCCAAGTTTTTATTTTTAGCAAAATATCAGATTGATTCAATTTTTGCGTAATATTCACCTGAAGATTGATTCTAAACAGAGATGAAAAAGGCACTTGTGAGAATGGAAATGAGGAACCTGTTGATTGAAAAGGGCACCTATCAGATTTTAATAGGGGCATTTATTATATGTTAAAAGGGGCATTTAGAAAAGTGGAAGAGGCTCATTTAAAACAAAAGGAAAGGGGGCATTATCCAAATGAAATATGGTACTTATTAGAAAGGAAAAGGGGCACGTGGCTAAATAAAAGGGGCACTTATCAGAGGTGAAATGTGGTATTTAAGAGAAAGGTAAGAGGTTCTTATTAAAAAGGAAAAGGGGCACGAGTCAAAGTAAACAAAAAAGTGTCAAAATATCAAAGGTGAAAAGTGGAATTTCTCGCACCTGAAAAGACGTACTCATCAGAGATGAAAAAAGAGGAAAAGGACAGTTATTAAAGAAAAAGGGGGCACCGTTGTACAAAGGAGCTTGTTGGGGTACCTGAAAAGTGGGGGAAAGTCCCTTACCCTTATCCAATGCCCAGGACGAAAATTACGAACGTCGACCGTTAAATTTAATTAGGGATAATCATTTGCATTCAATCATAATTTCTTAGCTACATTTGATTTGATTTGATTTGATATGGTTTATTGATTAAAAAACATTTAAATAGCAGCCAGAGGCTGAAACAAATTGAATTTTCAAAAGATACATTCAAAAGCATAACATATACATATAAATTGCGATTCACAATAAATAATCAAGGATATGATCAAAGAAAAGAAGAGAAACAAAAGAAGAGATTGACATGTTTTTCTACATGTATTTGTTCAAATCAGCATCTGGGGAATTAACACTTCAACAAGCTCTACCTCTGGTCAAGCGCGTAGCCATGATTTTATTTTAGGGGGGCGGTAGTGAGCATTGGGGGTGGGTGCAAGGAGGAATTTCCGCGCGAAGCGCGGAAGCTTTGACGTTTCATTAAATTATTAAAGAAAGAAGACGATTCGTTGTACCATTCTGGACTCTTAATCCTCGTCTAAATTCAGTTTCTGTTGACGTTTCATTAAATTATTAGAGAAAGAAGACGATTCGTTGTACCGTTCTCGACTCTTAATCCTGTTAGAATCAAGTTCCCCTTCTTCCGCGCATAGCGCGGAAGCTTTGACGTTTTATCAAATTATTAAAGAAAGAAGACGATTCGTTGTAACATTCTCGACTCTTAATCCTTGTCTGAATTCAGTTTTCCCCCTCCCGCGCGAAGCGCGGAAGCTTTGAAGTTTCATTAAATAATTAGAGAAAGAAGATGATTCGTTGTACCGTTCTCGACTCTTAATCCTTATCTGAATTCAGTTACCCGCCCCCCTCCCGAGCGAAGCGTGGAAGCTTTGACGTTTCATTAAATTATTAGATAAAGAAGACGATATGTTGTACCGTTCTCGACTCTTAATCCTTTTTATTCCTACGTCCCCTTCCTTTTTTCTTTCTCTTTTTTTTTTTTGGCGGCGTTTTTTTTGGGGGGGGGCGACCGCCCCCACCGCCCCCTGGCTACGCGCCTGCTTCTGGTTAGTTCCTCTTTTCTCGTGCCATTTCTCTTATATTTACATTACATATATTTTTTTGTAATATACTTATTCATTGTATTATGTTTTGCATGAGAAATAAAATCATTTGAAATTGAATGAAGATAATATTTTACGTAAACATGACATCACAAACTGATAACCAAATTGACAATTTTTGTAGTTATTTTCATTGTTCCATAGTTTTACATACTTTTTCAAAAATTCATAACTTTCTTATTAGTTATCTGATTTTGCTCAAACTTGTTTTGTTATAGGTTGTCTGATTGTTCTGCTTCTATTGAAAATAAGTCATTTGTTAAGTGGACTTGTACTTGGACTTGTAGATGTAGGACAACATAACCAGCTAAAGGCAGATTTGATGTACATGATTTGCAATGCCCGTTTCGTATACATCAACAGATATTGGTTTTGAGTTTCATTATATTTTTTGTTTGTCCATTCTTTCAAAATGAGAGAAAAATGTATATGTACCAAATAACTTGTAGGGTAGTAGCTTAAAGCCAAGTGCGTTAATAAGGTTTTTACAGCTCATGCCTGCCAGCTAAAGAAATTAGCCAAATTTGTTAAAGGTAAAGACCAGTATTGGAAACGCCCCAATTTCAAAAAATGAAATGGAAGCTCTCATTACCAATCATGTGAAAGAATATGTTTTGACTAATACATGATGATAACAAATTTGCCGGGAAACCGCCTACTAATTCATATATTTGGTAAATTGTTTCTCTCATGGTCTGTGAGAGATATAGGGTAGTCCCGTATACATCTTTCTGTGTATAGTACTTGTAACTTTACGAAGAATGGGCCAAATTTCTTATCATTTTGATGATTCCAGAACCTTGCAGATGCTAGATGCTAGATGATCAACCTTTTCTGATCGATTTCACAACGTTTCTTTCACAATGCAATCGCATGACCATAACTGGTCTTTACCTTTAAAATAATTATGTCACATTTTTCTAAAGATCCAAGAAAGATGGTAACACTGTAAATGATATGTCACATGTGAGCAATGCTGTTAGGCATACTCGTATAGCGGTAGGAGGGTGAATTGCCCATTGCGCCTTGATCAATTTGTACATATTTGTTCATATTTTTTCATGTTTATCATTATTCATAATAATATTTATCATTGTTCATATTATCACATGTTTATTATTGTTCATTTATCACATGTGTATGAAGTGTCGTAGTCAAGTGGTTTAAGCACTTAACTTGAAATTCAAAGGTCGTGGTTCCATCCCCGACACGGCACTAATGTCCTTTGGCAAGGCATAAATCTACATTTGCCTCACTCGACCCAGGTGAGGTAAATTGGGTATCTGGATCGTAGGAATTAATTCCTGGAAATGCTAGAGCGCTGGAAATGCAGCTAAAGGCTAAAGCCGGGGTAATAATAAATGCGCCTCGGAATAGAATTTCTAGATAGATTTCTATTATTTATCTTTGTTCAGATTATCATGTGTTTTTCATTGATCGTATAATCACATGTTTATCGTTGTCATATACAATTGTTATATTGATACTATATGTTGTAAATAAATTATGTTTGTACTCTCGTAGTCTAGTACCTCGAGAGGGGGTCGATAGAGCTAATAACAACTTACAATCTTACAATTTTGCAATTGTTATTGTATGTATTTTCCCCTTGTTTAATGATGCGCTTTTTGCATGGACTACTTGATCCTTTTAATTTCTTAATCTGTTATATATAATTTCCATCCAGTTTTTCATTCAGTGCTCTCAAGGAATATGCCCTCTGACTTTGGCAACTTTGCATCTTTGACAAGTCTAGCGCCATCTATTGATTGTTTTGTGTATGACGATCACGCCCACCGAGCTTCATAGATCTGGAAGGGTTGCAGTACATTCATGTTGTAGTGCAGCCCAATATGTCGACTACTGCTTTGTTGGGCAACCACAAAACATATCACTAATTTCTGTTCCTTCTCCATTGGGGCACTACTCAGAATATTATTGTAGGTCCTCTAAATAGAATAGACCCTCCTAAGCCATGATTTTTAGAAAAATTTAAATTTGAGTCGTTTTATATGTTGGAACAGATTGACATTAACGCTTCAGCAAATTTGAAGTGACGATAGTGATTACAACTTTTAAAAAATGTATAAATTTCTTACATTTAGTCAGATTCAATTGAAACTTTCATCAATTTGCTTCTCTGATTTTTCTGCTTTCTTTTGGTACAGTAGTTGTCTATTTGGGTTGAATTTTTGTTGTTGTGGGGGGGGGGGGGGGGTTGTTGAGGAGCTTAATTGAGGGTTAGAGGTTTTTTATTGTTGAATGTTGTTGCACGGACTATGCTTGGAGTAACCTGTTCCACCAAAAAAATAAAATGGATTGCACTTGCCTTATATACCTATAAAATTATTCCCATAGGATGAATAAAGGATCCATCCAGTTCCTACAGGCAAAGTGTTAATTCAGCCACTATACTTTCGAGTGGTTTCAAGTTCAAAAGGAAGGGATCCCTAACTTTATGACTCTTTTGAAAAAATGCACATAATTTCCACAAAATCACTCTTCCACTCAAGATGTTGACAAGAGGTATATAATGGCATATATTATGAAAAAATGTTAAAGGTTTGACTTTCAAGAGTGAAGAACAACTTTAAACCTAAAAACTGTGTGTAAAGTTAGTCTCCCAATGAATCTTTCTTCACCGGGAGACAAATCGTAATTATAATAATAATGATAATGATAGTAAAAATGATAATAATAACAATAATAATTGTTGTTGTTGTTGATGTTGTTTTTATTTCCGAAATCAGATAAAAATATTTTACATAGTAAACTAAAAAAAATGAAATATTTATACATGTACATAGACATCAATCGATGGAAAGCCCAATTCAGCAGTGTTTATAGAACACTACTGTTCTTCCTTTGGATCCTTACACTGCAATATTAACATAAAAGCTATAATAGAAACAAAACATAAATACACGTTTTTTTAAATACCAAAGTAACAACAAATTCAAAAATAATATCATACGCGTACACCCACACACACACACGCACACACACACACACGCACGCACACACACACACAAGGTTATGCAAAAATCATCTGAGTTTAAGAAAGTGTGTTAAGAAAAAAATTCAGTTATTAGGGTATATGGAAAGATCTTAATGTAGTTACATTTCGGATGTATTCTATATTGGTTATATTGTGTCGCCCCCCTATATGTTCTTTTGCAATTATTTGAATTCGGTTTAGGGAGATCTAGATTTCAGGGATGAGCGAAATGAATACAAGCGATATTTGATATTATTTGACATAATCATAAGACGGAGTGTAATTATTTAATATCTTAAAAATCATAGTACAGTACATTTTGTAACGGCAGTCTAGAAAGTCCCAATTTAGAGTATTATGAACATGTTGATTGGATGTATGAGAATAAGGATTTACTTTCATTATCACACGGCCCGCCCTGTTTTGAAGCTTTTGTAAAAGTGAAAGGGAGGATTTAGTTGCGGACTGCCAAAGCATGTCTCCATAATAGTCGAAACTGTGGAATAATTATGGATTTGTAAATTAGATTCAAATCAGATTCATTTATAAAGTGTATTAATCTACCAAGGAAGCCAATAAGTTTACTAATTTTCTGACACATTATGTTTATATGAGCATCCCATTTCAATTCATTGTCTATATTAATACCGAGGTATTTTGTATACTGTCAACCTTAACAAGTGTATCGCTTATGTTCACATTAAGTACATTACACTTTGATAACATAATATGACGGGTGCCAATGAGCATGGTAACAGTTTTTGTATAATTAATTAATAACTTATTGCGAGACATCCATTTATCAAGATATTCCATTTCATTATTTAAGACAGATTCAACAACAGTGGGACATGTATGCGAAAAATAAATTACGGTTTCATCTGCGTATAGATGTACGTGACATAGATTAAAACATTTAGGCAGATCATTTATAAACATCGTAAATAAAAGTGGGCCTAATAGTGAACCCTGTGGCACACCATGAGTTAAAAGTCTTTCATTTGACATAACATTATTAATCATGGGTACTATTCTTCTCTCAGACAGATAACTCTCAAACCATTGTAGCAACATTTCATCTAAACCGATAGAATACAGTTTATTTAAGAGCACCTGATAATCAACCGTATCAAAAGCCTACTGTAGATCTACGAAGACTACCCCCGTGTACCTGCCTAAGCTTCATCCATTGCCATTAACCAATCATCCGTAACTTTAACTAAAGCAGTGACAGTTGAATGGCGAGCCCTAAAACCAGACTGAACAGAATCCAGTATATTGTTTGCAAGCCATGAAGATGGCTAACTAATTGGATTAGCATATACGTTCTAATACTTTAGAAATACAAAGGAGCAAGGATCTAGGCCTATAATAATTGTCTGGATTAGATTTATCACCTTTTTTATGAAGCGGAATGACTCAAATAACAACAATTATCATCATCAGTGTTACAATGTAATTGATGATAATGATAATAATTGATAACAGAGTGTAGTAATAGTAATACAAATACTACTAACACTACTACTACTACTTCTAATACTACTGCTAGGCTACTAATAATAATGATAATAAAGCAAACCCCAAACAACTCTATTAAATATCCAAGACAATTAATTACGAAAAAGATATTTTGTTTAATTCATGTATAAAAGCGCTGACACATATACTTCTACTGTGCTTGAAAATTACAACATAAGTATAAATGTAAAGATGCGATTGTAGTGTTGATTTAATTTATAAAAAAAGAGACAAAATAAATCAAATGTGTTTTCAATCACAAAAACGAAGGGATGCGCAAAAGGAGAATACTTCCAGAAGAAAGCAAGATGGCGGCATGCGCAAGCTTCAACAAATTTTGCCGATCCAGCGCGCTTAGGTCTAGGCAGTTTCTCCATTTCAGTGGTTTTAAACGTAAATGTTATCGATCGCTAGATCATTAGCGGTTTTTATGAAAGTGCTCATAATTTCGTTCATTTTCCCTCTCTTTGAGTGAAGGATTTTGGAGTAAATCAATGCGTAAGTATATGTACTATCTATTCAAAATGTTATTGTGGAAATTTAACTGTTGTATAACTTCACAGAGATGCATGATTCAACCAATGATTGAAATGCCCAGTCCCATACGTGCCTTACTCCAGCCCAGGTGATCCAGGCCAGGGAGCTCCGACGCCGATGCCGAAGGCGTACGGGTCGGGGCGGCAGCGGGGTCGGAGCTCCCTGGAGTTACAGCACAGGGGCCAGGGCTCGTTCTTAGAAACCAACGACAAGACAGTCATAACTTTATCCGCCAACTACGGAAATGTCTCTGATCTTCCTAAACCGTTTCACAAAAAGGTTACTTCTAGCTAGTATCTCGTGAGATCGATACTATCGGCGAGAAGAGGAGCCACAACAAGTTGTAGCCTGGCCTTAGCTTAGGCCTTAGGCTTAGGCTTAGTCGCAATACCACCGGATTATTACAAAAGTAATAGTCTAGACCTATTAGGGAAAATGCAATTATTTAAATGAATTAGTAATAAAAAAGATAGAAAATGATACCAAGAAATAAGAGATGCGATATACTTCCAAACTTGTGTAGATTATACAACAAAAGTAGACCCTACTTGTAAAATATAAGTGTGAGTATTTCATTACATGACCGGTGAATCAGTTTTGTTCTTAAGATGGGTACCCCCTGGATATTTTCATTTGATAGTTTATAAAAATACACTCTTATATTCTTAATAAAAATACAATGTTTTGAAAGTTTTGTGCATCGTTTTAGGCATCAGTACAATATTCAAATGACAACACTTTGACATTCCAAACGTTAAAACTCATGTTTTAAAAACACATTTGAAGATAGAATTTATCTCGAAAGCAATATGGGTCTGAAAACTAAAGAATACACTTCAAACTATGGCTCGCCTGCCGTGGCAAAATACCTATCCCTTCGACGATTTTACAATGTGGAAATAAAGGCGTATTAAATCAGTTTATTTAAGTGGGAAAATCCTTAAATACAAACATGGCATATTTTCATGAGATTATCAAATACAAAAAAATGATAACTCACTTTTTAAGTGAATGTGTTGAAAAATCATAGTTGGAGGATTTATTGGGTTTTTTTGCCAGCCATAGTCTACCCAATAAATGACATGTGATGGCGCTGCCCATCGACTAAATAGTTATGACAGAGATACGACGGTGTCAGAGGCGTCATAACTACTTAGTCAGGATGTTGTAGTTGATCTTGGCAAAGAGGGCTTGGTGAAACACATAGTGGACAAGTTGCTCACTAACGCTGATTTAGTCAAGAAGTTAGACTTATGATGGTTTGTAGGAACAGGCCCCTGAACTATGAAGGCCAGAGAGCTCCAACGTGCCCAATTGTGTGTGATTTTTTTTTGGTGTGGAAAAGAGGCTAGGGCCGGGGTTGCGAGGGGGGGGGGGGTGCGGGTCAGGAAAGCTAGGCTGTGCTCTCTCTTAAATTCAGCAAACGTGTGCAGAATGACTTTCTTTGTTATATGAATTATGATAAAGCTAGGCTGTGCGCTCTCTTCAGCAAATGTGTGCAAGATATGATAGTGACTTTCTAGTGTCTGTGACTTTGTTGTGATTTTTGTGACCTTGACTGAACAGCAAGTGCCCGATTCTCGAATACGACGACAAGACAGTCATAACTTTAGGAGCCACGACATAGCCTTTACCCTTAGGCTTAGTCGCAATTCCACAGGATTGGATTTAAAAAAAAATTTTTTTTAGGAAAACTGCAATTATTTAAATGAATAGGGTCTAGACCTTCTAGATCTAGTCTAGGTCTAGATCTAGAGCAGTAGAGGGGTCTAGAGTTAGGAATAAAAAAAAAAATTGAAAATGGTACCAGAGAATGAGAAATGCAATAAACATTTAGGCCTACACACACATGTACTTCAAGATTTGACCTCGGTAGTCTGTATCAATACTTTTATTTTAACTTCTGTTAATTATTTTCACCTTTTCGTTGTTTTAATCAGGTGTACCGGCCTAATGGAAACATGCAAGTTAGAAGCTGAAGCCCCAGTGCTAGCACACAATGAGATTTCCTGATCACGATGTACTTTTCAAGTTCAGATGATGGCAAGAAATTTCTTGAGGATGGGAGGAGGCAATCCAATGTTCCACACTTTAATGTCTTAGAAGACACGGATCAGAACGGTTCGGTATACAGTGGAAATGGCCCCAAGCAGACAAATGCCTCAGCATACTCTGGCAAGGGGACTTTATCACAAAGTCAGCGGGATGCTTTTGGACGTAGCGCTAGGTCTTCAGGGAGAAGCAGAGCCCAGGTGAATGGTGCAAGTTCGCGTGATTATAATTCACAAATACAATCAGATGAAAGGGATGTGTTGGATACCATGTTTGAGGAGCCAAACAGGAGGTTATCTGACGCTGAAAGAAATATATCCGAGGTAAGACAAATTTAATTTCAATTGCTTTTACTCACTCGTTCAGAACACAGTGTCACTTTGTGTAGAACTTCATTTTGTAAAGTAACATACATGTGCTATAGTGTTCCGGGCGGATAATAATATTAGATTACTGGGGAATTACTTCTAAATTAACTAAGCTCAAGTAAGGGTAAATCCTACCATAAGCTTGTAGAACTGTGCATCGAAGACTCGATGTCACCGTCGGTGGAGCTCCACTTGCAGCGTAGATTCGGGATTCAAGGAGAACATAGCACTCGGCGTGTAGCTCGATTGCTGGCCTCTAGTCAAATCTACCATATCCAGTATTGGGTATGGCCACGTAAACAATCTGCGAGTGAGGGACTCGCGCGCATATATGCGTTCATACAATACATGAATCACTACAATACTAACCCTAACCCTAACCCTAAACCTATATCTCTTTAAAAATGTTGATGGAACATGTTTCCAATCAAATTACACTGATGTACAATATCATCAGATGACAGCCACAGCAGTGCATTGTAGAGTAATTAATATGACATTGAAATAATTGATTCATGCAAAGCTTGTTTACAGGAGGAAATAGACCGGTTTACTATCATATTCAATTGATGGATCTTTCTTTCCTGAGGATCTAGTGACGAGGTACATGTAATCCATAAAACAGTTATTCATGAATGAACTATACTTGGAATCCAGACAGTGTTGGGTAAGCTTTCAGGTTATCAAGAACAACTTTTGCATAAAATTTCACTCACTCTTGCGTGAAATATGCATCATAAGAGTTGCATCAAATAAAAGAAGAGGATCTAAGCTTGACAAATATGTGTCATTTATTAATTATAATTGTGATTAAGTTAGGATAAAACATTGATAATTCTCGGTTTTGTTTTTTCTGGGACGCAATGTAAGGAGAATTGGAGAAACATGACAAATGTCACTATCATTGTTGTTCTGTTTTTCTTGGGATTCAAAATGAGATTTACTGTTATGAGAAACAATTTGTACTTTTTGTTGTGTACAACATCTTTCACTTGAGCTCAGTTTTAATTCCATACAGCTCTTGTAGCATTTTCAGGAGCTACATGTACACTGTACATTGTTTCTGTGTATTTTTACACTACCCACAATGCTTGGATGAAAATGCCTGGGATCAGCAATACGGTAGTCAAATACACTGTTTACATGGAATAATCCTGTCTCCCTCATTCTTTAGAATATGCATAAAGAATTTGATAAGTCCTCAAATCTTTGCACAGTAGTATCTCATTCCTTGCTAGTTGCTAAATATAGTTTGTCATTGGATCTGTTCCAGTTAACCTCTTGTACACAAACATGTGTACAAGTGATGCACAATGTATACTCTTTACCTACAAGATCTAATACCCTTTGTTGTTGTTAATTTGTTAAAGGTTGGGTGACATCCAAATATTAGTTGATTCCAGTGAAAAAAATCATGGGGGGCTCAGGGCGATTTAGCCCCTGAAATGCCCAAAAGAGCCCCGGAAATGCTAAAAAGAGCCCCCAGAAATTTGCATAGAGTTTAATGCAAACCAATATTTTAGAGTGCTATTTTCATGCACTTAAGCTTGAAAAGTAGCCCCCGAAAAATAAATGTTATTTTTTTCCTGTTGATTCCTGTTGATGTGCAGGGCTGCATACAACTTATATTTTGTTATTCAAACATCTAAATATATTCCACAGATTTTAACATATTTTTTAAAATAGTTTTCCCCAGGCCTGCTAAGCTCCACCTAGCCTATAATCTAGGCGGAGTGCCGAGCTTTTTTCTTTGCTGCTAGACTAACCCTAAGCAGAACGTCTGATACGGCGAGACTACGAACCGTGAGTCGCGAAGCGGCTCACCGCCTATAATCACTGGTCTAGCTAATCAATATTCATATATATTCAAAATGGCGGATCTATGAATCATTCAACAGCCCTACCAAATAAGGTACACCTATGTTACGTTCGACCAGTGATTGCTTGGTATATTGCACTCTTTCCAAAACCAGTAGGTAATGCAACAAAAATATCCCTGCCGGCTTCAATAACGCTACGAATAGCGGATTCCTGCAGTTCTCTGAATTTTCCATTAGGAATGCCTAGTTTGTTGGCCGCATATGATAAACTTTCTCCCAGAAGATCGTCGTCGCATGAACTACCCGCCATCTTGGATGAAGAAAATGACGTAATGTCACATGATTTATAATATGCATATGCATAGACTCTTCTCCATACGTGTTTCTGATTGGTTGAGTTCATTTCGTATTCATGAGGTTTTTTCGTACGAAAAACTGCCACGGATTCATGGTCGATAATAAAAAAACAACGACTAAAGCTAGACCAGTGATTATAGGCGGTGAGCCGCTCGCGGCTCACGGTTCGTAGTCTCGCCGTATCAGAAGTTCTGCTTAAGGTTAGTCTAGCAGCAAAGAAAAAAGCTTGGCACTCCGCCTAGATTATAGGCTAAGCTCCACCCTAAAAAAATGCTCCAGATCTCATTCATTTTGTGACATCATCTGTCAATCATTAGTGAGCTAACAAGAGACAGTGGTATGTAACTTCCCCCAGCTCAGCATATATGCTCACAAAAGAATTGCATTCTTTCATACAATACCTCCATATTACCTTTTTTTCTGGTGATGCTACAGCACGTCTGACATAGCAACACATACTGTTGGTATTGTATGGTCTATTGTAAACAGGTAGTCAGCTCTGCATATCAACAGGAATCAACTTATATTTGAATGTCACCCAACCTTTAAGACCTTGCAAATAAGATTTTACTTCCCCCTCCTTTCTTCCATTTCAAACCATTCTCTCATTCACATACTTACAGTATACTGTACCTCATACCAACATCTCTTGCATTCCTCCATGTTCCCTTTTGCAATACCATCCTCCAACAATGTACACATCACATTCTCCGAGTAGTCTGCAAGCACAGACTCTATTTAACACTTTAAAAAAGTTTGTACTAGTTTGACCAGGAGGGATTAGACCACCCTGCAAGGTCATTAACAGGTGGCTATCTCATCAACTCAGTTCTCAACTTCTCAATTAACATGAGAAAAAAAGGATCATGGGGGACCAATGGTCTCCGCTTTGGCATTGTTTTCTTTTTAGGAGCAAGTAGCTTCAAGTAGTACAGAGGGGCTTTAATATAAATCCACAAAGCATTGAGTCTTGCCTACATGTAACACTGTCTGTTTCTGCATGTACCTGTGTTCTCTGGCTGTTGCAAGAGCAACAGTTCCTACAGTATACAGATACAGACAACTCGAAATAGTCTCACAATTCAGACAAAATTTGTTTTAGTTTATGCTCAAAGAAGATTAAAACCAATGAAGGTGTGAGGCTGCACTCTGTACTTGAATGGGCATTACTCATCCCTCCCATGATCTGCACTCTGCAGGCACTAATTTGATGCTTTACTTTGATTCCTAAAGCCTTTGACAGAGCCTACAGCAGTCTCTTACTGTGTCTGTCAGGAGCAGCTACAGTACAGAGCCTATGGTGAGCAATAGACCATGCAGTCTATGTACATGTAGTCTCAATCATCTCAAAGTTCAGACACTCTGTGAGGCATTACAACTGACAAAGCTTTGTGCAGGCCTGCAAGCTGTACTCCAATGAGCATTTTCCCATCCATCCTCAGGGATTTCATCCTGCAATATTGATCTAATGATCTTGGGCTTGCCATGCCTTTGGGTGTTGCTATGGACGGTTATTGACTCTTTGACCTCTTTAGGCTTCCAAAAGCTTGCCCCTGTGTGTACTTCTGGGTTTCTTTCTTGGTATAAGTTTTCACGATGTTGACTTGAGATTGGAGATGGACATCCTTCAACTGCTATTGAACTTGAGGGATGTTTGTTCATCAAGAAGAAGAAGAAGAATATTGACCATTGTGCAGTGATTTAATAGGTGTTGACTCTTGCATCCGTCATCAGAGAACAAATATTCTCCAGCATTTTAGAAGTAGGGTACAGTAGGTACCCGGCCGGCGCGGTTCCCACCAGGTAGCATTTATCTTAAACTTCAATCTTTGAATTTTTTGAGCTGTATTACATGTAGCATTGTGCATGGGATAATTCAACTGTTGAGTGAGTTTAATTGTGTGTCTAATTTGCTTGATTCGTAAGGCTATTTAATTTCAAAATTTAAAATTCTATGAAAATGTATATTTTAAAGTCATGAGCATATTGTATTGTATAGTGTCATTTATCAGGTCTGCAACTGAAATTTCAGAGGGTAAATGATCTAGATTGTTTGCATTGAAGCATTAATTGATTATTATTGTTAATCAATCAGTAATGGATTGAAAAATGATACTCATCAAAATTTGAAAGGGATTTTTAAAATCTATCCTAATTTGTTTGTCTTCTATTTCATAGAATAAAAAAATTATGTTCAAGTTTTGCCCAAAGAAAATGAAAGAAAGGAATTCACATGTTCTTGCAAAGTTTGGAAGAACATTTGATATCCATTACAGCAACAAGTTACATACTCATACGCACTTGGTAAGTAGCTAGCAAAAGAATAACTTTTTCAAAAACAAAGGATTGTAATGGCTGGTGACTTAATAGCGCTTGGACAAGACATACACTGTACATGATGACATGGGCTTGGATACTGTGTATAGTGATTTTTTTTTTACTTGCATTAGAGCTGGGTCTTGAGTCATCGCATGCTGTGTAGTGTAAATGATTGTAGTGCCATTAGCAATTCAGCATGCGTCCATTGCTCGTACAAATGCAGTATATGCTCATGCTTTATTTCATGCATGCCTGCACAATTTCTATCTCGAGGATGAAATAATGTTCTTGTGCATGATTTGATGCCTGCATGAAGGCCTTCTTGCATCTGCTCCAAAGTGCTTATTTTCTCAGTAGGCAGGTCCTCATCAACTCGAGATTACCAAATAACCTGCTATTTTAACTATTAATCATCCAGCTAATTTGCGTCTTCGTCAGCCCCCAGTTGCAATTAGTGGGATATTTGGTCTAGATAATCATCCCAAGATATCTTGTACTAGTTTGCAAAATATCCCGCTATTTGTCCGGTGCGTCCTCACCAGCCCGATCAAAGACTCGCATTATGCATGAAGGCTGAGCAAAATATCTCGAGCTCATGTTTCGAGCTGATGAAGACATACCTATTTACATTGACATACATGTACGTCATCCATTTCCCTCTGGGTGACAATATGAGATGCAAAAACATAACATGTTCAAACCATCTACTGCACCAAAAATTTTAATGTTTTCTGCCCCCACAAAACATCAGCATTTTTCATTGTAGCCAAGGAAACATGTCAAGGGCCCTTTTGGAATGTAGTGGTGATAACTAAAAAGGTGCTAAGAGACTTATTATTCAATATTTACACCTTTAACAGTTTACAGATCATAAGCATTTGCTGAGTCAACAATCAAATAACTCCACTTTAAAGGTGTGAAGCTCTTGTAAAGAGATTACATTCTAAAAAGAATCTATGATGAATACTTCCATAAAATCCCTCTATAACATGGTTATCTTTGGTTTAAGACTATTAAGTTTGTGTGCGTGTCAATATTTTTTGTATTCATAACACAGCAATACTGATTGTGCGATTCATATTCAGGTGACAGCATCATGAATTATTAGGTAGCAAAATGAAGTTTCATTGTTGTTTAAACACTTGCCTGGAGATAGGAAGGTCATGGGTTCAAGTCCTGGAACCCGTTTCACAAAGCCTTTTTGCAATGACAAATGACAAAAATCAGTGACAAATCTGCTTATAATAACCAATCAGAAGCAAGGATTTCAGTAGCCAACAAAAACTGTCATTTGTCACTAATGACAAGTTTTGTGAAACAGGGCTCTGGTGCAGGCAGCACAATGTCCTTTGGCAAGTCATTAATCTACATTTGCCACTCTCTACCCAGGTGGCTATTAATGCCCACCAAGAGAAAAAATATCTTTGAATATTAACTCGACTTTGTTTGGTCCATGTTACACCGGGCATGGTGGCTCAATGGTTAGAGCGCCCGCCTCATGAACGGGAGGTCATGGGTTCGAACCCCGGCCGAGTCATACCAAAGACTTATAACTATGGGACCTTCTGCCTTCTAGCTAGGCGCTCAGCATTATTAGATTGGAGAATGGTAGTAGTAACATATTATGTTATGCAGGGCCCGCTGGAAGAGGAGTTTCATTACTGAAGTGGCTACCCTAGGTAAATAAAACATTATTATTATTATTATTATAAATATCCATGAAAGAGCTTTACAGGGGGTTTGTAGATTTTCTATGAACAAAACAATGTTATTGTTAATAAAAGAAAATTAAACTTTTTGTGTCCACCAGTGATAATAGGCGCTCGGGCTGACGCCCGCGTCGGTGTCTGTCTCAATCACGGGATTAGTATACATGTACTTGCCTTAAAGCCTGACACATATCGGAAGGGCTAGTAAGAACATGACATGATGAAAGGACTTAAACATTCTTTTTTCTACGCAATAAATAGGGATAGATAAAGCTCTAAACATTTGAGTTCCTTTTCTCTTCTTTGTCCACCTTTGCAGGATCATTGGTTTGCCCATCAAGAAAGAATACACCCCTCCAACCTGAGACTTGGTATACCCCATCCTCATGAACAGAGCAGGCTTTCAACAGAAGGATCATTCCACTTATCACATCTAGAGGGGGACTCTGTCTCGGAGGGATCCGATGAAATGGAATATTCTTCTGGCTCTGATCATATTCTCCCAGGTGGGTCTTACTATTCATTAAAAACCTGTTAATGATGATTTATATTTATGTTCAGGTATTATCAGCAGATAAAAAAAATCATAGAGTACTGTAAATGTACAAATGTAGTTTATACAGATGTATATATTTTGTTTTTGTCTGAACATTGTATAAAAGACTTTGTGTAGCAAACACATGTTTGACCATCATTTTAAATGAAAACCTAATATTTCATATTTATTATACAGAAGATAATATTGAAAAGTAAAAGAGACATGTAGTCCATTATTAAATTTTAATAACTATCGGTAAGCTTGAAAATAATATTGTCAATTGAGAATGAAAAGAGCCTTAAAGACCGTCAATACTACTGGGCCAGGGGGGATTAGACCACACAGCGAGGTCACTGACAGGTGGCTATCTCATTAACTCAGCTCTCGACTAACATAAGAAAAAGAGGATCATGGGGGACCAACAGGCACCGATTGAGGAAGTTTTCTATACAGAGGGAGCAAGTAGCTACAAGTAGGACAGTGGGGCTTTAAGTGTAATGTTTTATAATAGATATAAGACTCTTCTCATCCCCAAATGACAATATGTTCATCATCTAAGTAAATTTATGGTGATAAAGGTGACAAAAATGTGATGAAAATTTTAACATGTTTTATTCATTATTCATGAATCATGCTTAAAATGCAGATAACGCATGTACATGTACATGACAGGATTTCTCTCCCATCATGGTAAAAACCCAATAAATAGTAAATTTATGATGATATTGTTCAATGATCGCATTTAAAGGACATGCTTTCTTTCGCAGTCACTGCATTTACCAGCGAATGTATGATATTTCTATTAAATTATTCTGATTTATGATACACACATTTATCAAATTGCAATCGTGTCCCAATCAATTTTAAATTGATGCAAAAAGTACACTATTAAAGCTCTGTGTGACACAGCATCCGTTTGTATGTAGTCTATTACCAGTTCTTTGAGTAAACTGACAAAAATGCCGATCTCATGTAAAGCATTGAATGGGGGGCCATGCTTCAATAGGCCAGTCCTCATCAGCTTGAGATTGCCAAATCCTGCTATTTAAACTATCCTGATCGCAAATATCTCCCGGTAGTTAATTTTCATCTTCATCAGCCTGCAGTTGCAATTAGCGGGATATTTGGTCGAGATAATTATCCCAAGCCTCTTGGGCTAGTTTGCAAAATAACCCACAATTTGTCCGGTGCCTCTTCACCAGCCCGAAGACTTGCACTATGCGCGAAACGTTGAGCAAAATATCTCAAGCTAATTTCTCGAGCTCGAGTTTCAAGTTTCGAGGTCAAGTCTCGAGCTGATGAAGAAGTGATTTGTAACTTCTGGATCATTTCCGTAATCAGAAATAGCAGGCTATCTGGCAATCTCGAGCTGATGAGAACAGGCCTATAAGCTTGTTCAAATATTGATATGGCAGAGTAGACACAGGAGACCTCAAAGTAAATAAGGTAATAATATTGATGACATGCGGTGATTGTCCTTGATGATTGATAGAAGTGCTGACTGGTGGTCCGTTCAGACCAGAAGAAATTATATATGAAAAACGTATAAAGAAACTTCGTATACAGAATCTTGTACAGTGAAAGGAGCATACAGACTAGAAAAACATGTTGTATTGTTAAGAAACCAGTATTGAAGAGGTAGGTGGACATGACAGCTGGTCAATCAGCAGTCCTTGCTCAAAATAAACCAAACCATACGTTTCGATACGTGTGAAACAACATTCAGGCTACAACAGAACCCTGATGTTCTATCAAAACGATGCTCGAACATGCCTTTTGATATATGACGTTTCATTATATGACATTTTGGTACATACTGTACAATGTATGTACATGTACAGTGTTCAATACGTTTTTTGTATCTAGCTATACAATAATTTTCAGTGGTCTGAATGGGGGAGATATGAGTTTTAATATGTATGTAAAAATAGAATGCAAACATTTGAGCGCTCTTGAGAGGTCTGCTATTTTTTCTTTACATACATGTACTGTACATGTACAGTGTCGAGTTCAAATTCTGGTTCATAAATTTGCAAAGAGTAGAATAATGTACTCTGTATACATACATTAAAGCCCATCTGTACTACATGTAGTTCAGCAAGGAGGGATTAGACCTCCCAGCAAGGTCACTGACAGGTGGTTATCTCATCAACTCAGCTCTCAATTAACATAAGAAAAAGAGGATCATGGGGGACCATGTGGGGCCAACGGGCACCACTTAATCCAGTGCAAAAACATAAGGGGGTATGAAGTATAATTTTTTCAAAGACAACATTGAAAACCAGGGCAGAAGTCCACCAAGACTAAGAACCTTACACAGTTTTTAGTAGATGCAAAATAAAGTAATGATTCTGATTGATTCTTATCCCTGTATTTAGAGTTCAGTTATAGTAATAAAATCAGAGTAATTTAACTGTCACAAATGTATGAATTTGAACATTACAATAATATCTTTATCAGCATGAGCGATGGAACCTGCTCATAGTATAGTAAAACTACGCATTTCAATTTTTTTCTGGGATTTTTAGATTTTCATATAATTTCTCTTTATACGTTGCAGTACAAAGGACAAGTGAGGTTTACCTCTCCGGACCTCGGTTTACTGACACCAGTCCTGATGCTCGTACAAGATCAAGGAGAACCAACGATATCGGTCACAGGAACCCTTCTTCCAAACATGATGGTTTGTCATGGCAACAGTATAAGGTGCTTGCTACCAGAAGGAAAGAAGCCCAAAGTCACACTGGGAGGATGGATGTAGAAGGGATGAATGGGAGGAGTTTTGCCTCTTCTGAGAACCCATTCAGAACTTCTGCCGACATCCACCGCCATGAATTTGAAGGTCGTCATGAACCTGATGATCATCAAGAAAGATTCCTTCTTGATGGGTTGACTGGACATCACAGTCCTTCCCCACTCTCACGTTCAGCATTGGACACATTCCAAAGCCAGGAAAATCCCAGTGGAGATGACATGAAACATAGTCGCGATGCAAGAATGTCCACACTTGTGGATTGCCACAATGAATTTGATCCAGTAATTGATGACTTTGAAGACTGTGAGTTTGAGCAGGAATACATGCATGATGGAAGGCTCCAAAGGCCTCATTCATCCAAGACAAAGATACGTCATCCTATACCATCCTTCAGCCAGATTGAAGAAGGCAATGCTAGGTTAGATCTTGGGGAATTTGTGCCTCCAGGACCTACAGTAGATGGGCACACTTCAGACAGCCAAACAACCTCCATATACAGTATTTCAGAATTCCAAAGAGCAGAATTCCATAGAGTTTCAAAGAGAACAAACATTCAAAGGCTGCAAGGTCAAAGGCAGGTTGCTAACAGTATTATTTCCAGAACAAATTCAGGCGATTCCGATGTTGATTTGAGCGAACACAGGGTACTAAATGATCACAGCCAAAACCATGAGCAGGTACAGTCTATGCTCCCAGCAGTATTGGAACAAAAACAAAGTGGTGCTCACCTGACAATTCAAAGTCTTCCGCCATCAAGTTCATCAGCATTGGATAGGACAGCCTCTGGCAACACTTCATCCCTTGACCTGAAGCGACCAAGAAGGAGAAAGCTGGAAACTGAGTTTTCAAACTCGCAGACATCCCCGAGTGAAGCAATGAGAACAAGTCAGTTTGCAGGAGGTGATGATTTCCTAGGAGATGCAACAGTGCATGACCCTGTGCTCTCTTCTCTATTATCGTCAGACTTTATGGGTACATCTGTCCAGGAAGACCGTAGGATTTCCTCTAGGCAGCTTCAGGAACCTGACTACCTGTCGATGCATCAGCAAGAGGGTCACAACAGTCAGCCTAACCAAAGTGAAACCGGAAGTAAGGGCTCATTTCATGGAACTCCTGAATCGTCTGGAAACTTCAGAAGTCTTTCCGTTTCTCCATCAGATGCACATGTGGTTCACCTTCAAAGGAGTGCACCAGATCTACTGAAGTCTTCCAGACCAATGAACTGTGCATATCCTGATGGATTTGATCCAGTGCAGGATCTTCTGACGTTCTCAACAACACAATCAACAACCAAAGGACCAACAACACAATCACCAACCAAAGGACCAACAAATGCCAAAGCAGCTTTGCATTCTATGAGAAGTTGTGAGCCAAGTGGTGTGAGAACAATCAATGATTATTTATTGACTACCTCAAAAGGTTTATCGTCGCAATATTCATCAGCATTGTCTTCATATTCGGTACAATCACCAGAAGTTCTTGATAAGCTGCCATTGCAGAAAACCTCTGCTCTGGAAAGACACCTTGCTCAGCATTATACAAATACAGGTTTCTCAAGTACAAATCATCAGTTAGAAAGATATGAGAATGTACCCAGTTCTTTGAACCAAAGCGCACATAGATTAACACATTCCAATCACTCAATACTTGATCACCAGTCTAGCATTAAGACTACTGCAGATGGTGATGCTCCTCAATCCTTTAAAAGAGACTGGTACCAACTCTCTGGATCACACAGTACATCTTTTCAGCATGAGGATCTTCAGGATTTCCTTCCAGAAGGGGATAAATTACCATTCTCCTTGCAAGAGAGAAGGATGGAGCTTCAAAGAGCCATGAACTATCATTTAGAGGAGGAACCACACCAGGATCTCTATGCTGTAAGTAGTTGCGTCTTGACATGTATTTTGTTTATGCTAGTCTCAGTCTTGTAAACATGACTTCCAAAAATATTCATTAGGATTGTTAGCGATCAGGAAAGTTAGATTGCTCAAGTTTGTAGAGTAATTGGGCTGTACATAGCATTTTAGTAGGTATATGAACCCAGGTCGTATTACTAAATTCTTTCTCTCCTATTATGAAAATGCATTTATCAACTGATATTGTTCTAAGATATTGAATTGAAACAGCAATAATATCCCCCTCAGACTTTTCAAATATTCCTAGTTCTTTATGTACTACAACCATCATAACCCAACCACACTGTTATTTATTATTATCATCATCATCCTCATTGTCGTCGTCGTCGTCGTCGTCGTCACCACCATCATCATCATCATCATCATCATCATCATCATCATCATCATCATCACTATTGTTATTGTTGATATTTGATTTGCAGGATACATCAAGCCATGGTGATAAGAGGCTGAGATGCTCTGCGGATTCCGCTTCAAAGATAAGGTTTGTTCATAGATTCCTTTAAATTACCAACATTCATAGACTGTTGTAATTTATGTTCCAGTGCTTTTGGTTTTCTTCATTTTTGATAAGCCTCAATGTAATTCTAACATGACATGGTAAATAGCAGCAAAATTGAAAAATTGAAATTAACAATGTATTGGCTGTAATTAGTTCCATATTGATGTAGGCAGTTCAATGTTCCGGTAAATCTAGGCTAATTGATAGTGTGGCATTTTATCCACACAGATCCAACTTATTGTGAGACATTGGGCGCGTTCATGCTTGATTTTGAAGGCAGAATGAGCGATTTGTAACGCTCATCGTAAACGCTCATCGTAATCGCAGTTCCACGGTGCACTGTTCATGCTCACTTCTCCAGGCAATTCTCCTTGGGTGGCCTTCAGCTGGATTCGCAAACCTGTGTGCGCATGCTACGTAGACCCACTAGAGGTCAGTGCGTTGACCCCATTTTTCGGTGATTCTACAAAAGTGAGCATGAACGCAATCGTGTTTTAAACTAAACGCGTAACAGATGCCTGATTCTGGCCGTCAAAATCAAGCATGAACGCGCCCATTGAGACACAGAAATGTCATTCAGGAGACCTCCCCCCCCCCCCCCCCCCCCCTCCCCTGGCACAGTAATTAATCAAAGCAAAGATTACCCTGTCGAGCGGGAATGCAGCCCCTGCCTTTGCATGTTGTGTTGTCAGATTTTGATGAGAGATGTGTGTACATGGAATATGTATGTACATTTATGCATGAGAGCACCCTAAAGACAGTTGTGATTGGATTGTATGGATGATTAGCCTGGCATTCTAGCCTTCCAGGGTGACATATGTTAATCTTGTGTTTCTGAGATCTCACTAACCGGTAGACATGAAGGTGTACAGTACATGAAGGTGCGTGTGTGTGTGTGTGTGTGTGTGTTGGTGAGAGAAAGAGAGAGGGGGGGTTGGGTTAGAGAGAGATAGAGAGAGCGAGAGGGGGAGAGAAGAGAGAGAGAGAGAGGGGGAGAGAAGAGAGAGAGAGAGAGAGGGAGAGGATGAGAAAGAGAAGGAGAGAGAGAATGAGAGATAAAGAGAAGAGAGAGAAGGAGAGATAAAGAGAGAGGAGAGAGAATGAGAGAAAGCAAAGTGAAGAATGGATAATGGAATAAGCAACGGAAGATAATGTTGAAGTGAATTAGAGCAGAATAAGTTGGGGAGAGAGGGGAAAAAAGAGTATGAGCAAGAGAGAGAAAGG
This sequence comes from Strongylocentrotus purpuratus, assembly GCF_000002235.5. Lineage (NCBI taxonomy): Eukaryota > Metazoa > Echinodermata > Echinoidea > Camarodonta > Strongylocentrotidae > Strongylocentrotus > Strongylocentrotus purpuratus. Next base: position 672,573 of record NW_022145527.1, read on the forward strand.
GGGAATGGGGGGTGGGGGAGATGTTATGAGTAGGAAAAATGTGAGACAGGCAAATTTTAAAAATATGGAGAGAGACAGTAGTAGAGAAAAGAGAAAGAGACTAGACTAACAGAGTAGGATAGAGAAATATAGAGGGGGAAATAGAGGGAAAGGAGATAGAAGGGGAGGGAGGGAAGGAAGGACGGAGAAAGAAAGAGGGGAGATAAATGGTAAGGAGGGCAAGGAGCATAAATAGTCAGTTTGACTGAATTGCCTTAAAGGCCCACTGCACTACTTGTAGCTACTTGCGCCCTCTACCGTATTTGCCGGCGTAAAGGCCGCACCGCCGTATAGGCCGCACCCCCGATTTTGACATTTAAAAAAAAAAAAAAAAAAAAAAAAAAATCGTTTTTTTTTTTTTTTTTTGGTTGTTGTTGTTGTTTTGTTGCCGAAAACCCACGCGGGGAAGGACCTTCATTTAACATCGAGGTGCAGTTAAAGGCGCTGATTTGTGCTTGTAAACTTGTCACAAAATAATAGTAACAATGTCGTTTTTAGAAGAATGTGTAAGATCATTAATGTGAATTAAAAACAAAAGAGTACTAGGTCCTAGGATAGTACCTTGTGGTACACCATTTGTTATATAAAAAAAATTGAGGAATTATTATTATAAACTACATATTGAGATCTATTAGAAAGATTACTTTCAAACCAAGATGACAGACAAATTTTAGTGTTGTTGTAGTTTCCGAGTGGTGAGTCAACAATGATTACTGAGCTGGGAGACATTGCCAGGCATAGCGCCATAAATCAAAACTAAAAAAAAAAAAAAAAAAAAAAAAATTTTTACTCTTTCGCCGCATAGGCCGCACCCCGACTTTTTGATATTTTTTCTTCCAAAAATACTGCGGCCTATACGCCGGCAAATACGGTATATAACAAACAATGCCTAATCGGTGACCATTGGTCCCTCATGATCCTCTTTTTCTTATGTTAACTGAGAGCTGAGTTGATGAGATAACCACCTGTCCAGTGACCTTGCAGGGCAGTCTAATCCCTCCTGTAAACTATGGCAGATAAGCTTTAAAATATAACCTAACAACAACAACAGAGCATGATATGATATCAATGTAAGGAAGACATACATGTAGGAACAAGATAAAAGTAAAATTGAGAGTATGAATAGTGAATGTTGAATCAACAGTGGAAGTTATGAATTTGACTAGCATTATGAATTCACCAAATAGCACAATTTGGCATGTATCACATATTCATCACTAATTCTTACTCCCAAATTCATAATTAATTTATGTAACGATATTGTGTATCTCTATGTATGTGCAGAGGAAGTCTTTCAGAGATGAGTTTCTCCACCACCAGGGGCAGCCCACGTCGAGTCACCTCCATCCTGTGGGTATTCAAACTGTTAGACATACTGCACAACCATCCTGTGGAAAAACATGAGGTCCTTGTTTCACAGGTATGTTTTTTTTCTCCTAGTATGAGTTATAGTATGACTGTCATTCAAATATTAAAGTCACTCTTAACAGGTGGATGTGGGAAGGGGAGAGGACTGACTTTTAAATCCCGTCTGTACTAGTTTGGCCAGGAGGGATTAGACCACCCAGCGTGGTCACTGACAGGTGGCTATCTCATCAACTCAGCTCTCAATTAACATAAGAAAAAGAGGATCAAGGGGGATAAACGAGCACCATGTACATGTAGGCATTGTTTTCTATATAGAGCTAGCAAGTAGCTACAAGTAGTACAGTGGGGCTTTAACATAATTGAATTTTTATTGATTCTTGAGCTAATCTTGAGTTCTGGTAATGATAGAAAATAAATGTTCACAGAATCCAACAAAACTTACACTGAATGTTCAAGTTTTAAATAAATGACATATGACAAATGATTTTTGTAGAAAAGGTATAGGGACTACTGAGTAATGAGCATAGAAAGATAAGGAAAAGTCAAGGTGAGTATAGGCCCAACACCATGTGCTTAACACAAGTCACTATGTGCAAATGAGAGTTGACGTTTTAATTGAAGATGATTTCCAGCAATTCAGTTTTTGTGAGGTTGATTTTATTTTCTGATTCAAACAATCTACTGCAGGATAAACAATCCAGAATGAAATCTTAGCCATGTTCTCTCGACATACAGTGCCCATACCAGAGCTCAAGATTAGCTTCAAAGGCAACCAAATATTCTAGTTGTGTCCAGTAGAGATATTACATTAAAGGTAAAGACCAGTGTTGGAAACGCCCCAATTTCAAAAAATGAAATGGAAGCTCTCATTACCAATCATGTGAAAGAATATGTTTTGACTAATACGTGACGATAAAAAATTTGCCGGGAAACCGCCTACTAATTCATATATTTGGTAAATTTGTATCTCTCATGGTCTGTGAGAGATATAGGGTAGTCCCATATACATCTTTCTGTGTATAGTACTTGTAACTTTACGAAGAATGGGCCAAATTTCTTATCATTTTGATGATTCCAGAACCTTGCAGATGCTAGATGCTAGATGATCAACCTTTTCCGATCGATTCCACAACATTTCTTTCACAATGCAATCGCATGACCATAACTGGTCTTTACCTTTAATTCGTCTGTTGAGAGCCAGAAAGGCATTAATTCATATCTTTTGACACTTAATTAATGCCCTTCTTCCTGTCTACCAACTTTATTATTCTTAATAACACTACCAAAGTTAATATCACTTTTCATAACAGTTTTGAAAAATATGCTCCAGTTTATAATGTTCCTGATTTCATTTTTGTTGTTCCAAAATGTAACATTGTTATTATACTTTCTCCATATTGCAACATATATAGGCAGTAGCACGTTATAAGAATTCTTTGACTGGGGGCTGGGTTGGGGACCATTTCCAAAATTGCTATCAAGTAATAAAAGGATGTATGTGTAATCAAGTGCCCCTAACCCACCTCTATTATGTCAATATTTATTTTTATGACAAGAGGATGGGAAACACTTGTATTTCTAAAATTCTATTCAAAATTTGAAGAAAAAAAATAGGGGGGGGGGGGGGCATGTGTTCTCAAATACTTTTATGTATTTTCCTCGGAAGGCCCCCCCCCCCCCCCTACCATCATCAATGTATCATGTATCAAGTGCCCCTAACCCACCTCTACTACGTCAATATTTATTTTTATGACAAGAGGATGGGGAAACACTTGTATTTCTAAAACTCTATTCAAAATTGAAGAAGAAAAAATGGGGAGGGGGGGTGTTCTCAAACACACTTATGTATTTCCCTCTGAAGGCCCCCCCCCCCCCCCATCATCAACCCACTGTATTATTCAGTATTTGGTTTGTGTTTGTATTTGTCAGGCCTACTGGTTTAGGAGATGGTTGAGTAAGGCCCCCCTCCCATCATCAACCCACTGTATGATTCAGTATTTGGTTTCTGTTTGTTTGTATTTGTCAGGCCTACTGGTTTAGGAGATGGTTGAGTAAGGTGAGATTACTGAAGATGATCCGTCAAGAGGAGAATACTAAGTGGAGAAGGTGAGTAAAGGCCACGTCAGGGGGGGGGGGGGGTGTTTCACAAAGATGCCAAGTTAAACTTAACTCTTAAGTTGGACTATGAAATTATGGAGAGCCATTTGAAGCCTTAAAATAAAATATATTAAAAAGTGAAAAACTAAGTATTTTAGAATTTTTATAAAGTCCACATCAAGAACATGAAATCTCCTTGATAATAGAAAATATGAAGGATTTGTATCAACATTCTATGCCTTTTAAAATATCTTTCACAAAATATTTCCATACATGCTAACTGCTTTCCATCATTGTTAAGTCCAACTTATAGATAAGTTCAATTTAGGATCTTTGTGAAACACCCCCTGACCTCACCAATAGCAGCCACTCTACCAGGAGATGGCAGGTTCCAATTCCGCTAGTTCCAAGACTTTTTTCCAAGTACAAGATGAAGCATAACATCTTGATTTAGCGGATGCAAGGCGAAAATTTCTTTACGAGTGTGTTGTTTTTGTGTTAAAAATGAATAGGAACAAAATTGTTGTAGGTCAGACCTCAATGATTTATGCTGATAAGTCAGGGCCCTGTTTCATAAAACTTGATATCAATAACAAGTTACAAGCTACTGTTATAAGCTACTGAAATCATGGCATCTGATTGGCTGATAGCAAATTTGTCATAGAAATTTAGCAGTTGTTACAGATAACAAATTTTATGAAACGTGCCCCAGGTCAGACCTTGCCGATAGCAGCTACTCTACCTGACATAGCTGCCCATCAAGCAGGAGATGGCAGGTTCAAATCACAATGGTTCCAAGTCTTTTTTTCTGACTTTTTCTTAATCACAAGATTTAGCACACAATCTAAATATTAACTGGGTGCAAGCCAAAATTTTGATACAAATCGAAGTGACTCCCAGGAAGCCTAGCAATCAAAGCTAGCCTATTGTCCTAATGACGGACTGACGAATATTAATAAGTCAGAATTTGGAGGGCTGAGGTATTGGCACCTGTCTGGAATGCTCTCCAGAGGAATGGAGAGCATGCTTTGAATCAGGCCTTCTCAACTGGCGGCGCACGCGCCACTTGTGGCACTTGCGGTCAGTCGGAGTGGCGCGCGGCTGTTCCAAAGAGTCAATAAAAAATAAAAATTAAAAATTAAAGAAAGAAAAAAATTAAAATTAAATTAAAATTTAAAAAATCAGTAAAATCAAAAAGTCACAGTCGAAGTTGAGCCCAAAATGTAAGCAAGCCATTTTGTTTGTTTGATTTTCACTTGATTTTGACATTTTCCATGTTTATTGCACCAAAATAACTACATATAAATTAACTTCCAGAGTAGATTTTAGCCAGGAATTGAACTAATTAAATTATTTCACATCAATATGAAATTATGATTGATGTTTTCTGGAACAAAAAAGTGTTAAAAATGCCACATCTAGGCCTTAAAAAAGCCCTAAAATCCACTAGCTTCCGGGGGCTTTGCCCCTGGAACCCCACCAGGTATCGGCTCGGTCGCTCCGCTCCCTCGCAACACAGTCACCAAACATACAGGTTGGCACTTCAACCTCAATAAATATTTGTTTTGGCACTTCTAATAAACTAGTTGAGAAGGCTTGCTCTAGATGTTGGAATAGCAATTGACTCCAGTTCAGTGACAGGCCTATTCAAATGGTTTCACTAGCGCTTGAAAACATAGTATGGAGGACTTTACAAATGTGACTACCGGTATTGATATTATTCAATTCAGTCAATTCAATCATTTCAATTCAATTATTATTTATAAATGTTCCGACCTGCAGAGCTGTCATCTACCACAATATCTCCGTCCAGCAGAAGTGCCTAAGGCAGTGGATGGCTGCAGTGCAGTCAAGGAGCAAGTCAGCTAGACTCCTTTACCAGCACCGTCTTCTACGCAAAGGACTCAGTGCATTCAGGTTTGCTGTAATGAGCAGTAAAGTCCAGGCAGTACAGCTGGAGACAAGGCTAAGGATCACGACTCTTGCCAAGTATTTTAACAAGGTAAGAATTCAAATGAGATTTTAGGTTAGAACTACAACACATTGCTGCTTGTAAGTATCGACTTGCATTGCGATGTAGATATACAGTAGGCTTGCGGGAGGATTGATGGACGACGGATAGTCAACCTGTTTGAAACGTTGAGCCACTCCCGCCACTCATCCTCTCCAAGCGCTATAGTTCTCCTTAGAACTATCAGCTAAGAAAGATAACCAACAGTCTTTTTCAAGACTTCACCTACAGTCCTTTTCAGGACTACACACCCTCAAGAAAGATTACCTCATTCCTCCCCCTCTCTCTCTCACATGGTGCACCCACAAGCCTACTGTATACGACACATTGCTCTGACAATAATTGCTACACAATGAGTTCTGTATGCTATGAACTTGTTAAATGATTAATTTTCTTATTCCCATTGGTTTAATGCAGGAATCAGCTGGTTTTGTAGGCAATTGGTTAAACTGACTTCCTTACTTCAAGGGAGGGAGGGAAAAGAGAGGGAGAGATAGAAAAAAGAAAATGAAAAGAGAGAGAGAGAGAGGTGGAAGAAAGAAAGAGAGCGAGAGGTGGGAGATAGAAAGAGAGAGCAGAGAGTGAGAGAGGGATAGAAATAGAGGAGAGAGAGAAAAAGAGAAGAGAAAGAGTTAGAGAGACAGAGACAGATATAGGAGGCAGATGGAGGGGAGATAGTACAAATAAATCCTTTGTTTATTACAAGCATCAAATCATAACATTCACTATCATTTCGTTTTACCTAGTGGAGTACCCTTACACAGCTGCGCAAAGAGAAGGAAGCCATCTTGGAGCAAATAGCCTATCAGCACGTCACTGTCAGAGCATTCAGTGCCTGGAAAGAAGGCTACCATGCACAGCAGAGAATGGGCATTGCAGATCTCCATTACAAGTGAGTTTTCTTTATGTCCTCTCTCCACTTATTAAAAAAAAAATGGACATTCAATTTTGTTAAAGGTAGTGTAGTCTGACAAGACTAGGTGTCTTTCCCGAAGCCTGACTCGGGGCCAATTGGGTATAATACGACTACAGACGACGCGACCACAGCAATCACGTGAGTGCAACATATGCGAAACCGAAGCATGAGGAGAACTTCAGTCTGTTTCGCGAACGCTGACCATGTAGAGATTAAGTCGCAAAAGGAGACATAGATGGCGTTAACCAGTATTTGCCAAGCTACACTCCCTTTAACAGTTTTATGTGAGCTCTTTTCCCTACATCTCCTCAATAATTTTTAGAAAAAGTATGTTTAAGTTCTTTGAGTGAAAATTAATTCTGAATTAATTCACTATCCATAAATGTCTTCTTTTTCAAACTACTTAGATGTATCTGCATAAAGGTATAATAAAATACATGAATACATACATGTCAGTTGATACTTAAATTTATTGGAAAAATTACAAATAATTAGTCAATAGCGACATCATAACGCAAAATAAATACAAATATTTTGTAAATGTGAAAAAAGAAAAAAGTCTATGTAACATGACCCATGTAGTTTTGTTATGGACTCTCTACATCTACCAAACTGCCATATTTCCAAATATTATTCGGAGTATGAACACCGGTGTTCTTTAATCATATCGGCCCGAATTCACAAAGCAAGGTTTGAGGTAAAACCTCCTTTTGTTTCGCCAAACCTCCTTTTGTTATTTACAAACCTGGTTTGTAAATAACAAAAGGAGGTTTGGCGAAACAAAAGGAGGTTTGAGCTCAAACCGGTCTGAGCTCAAACCTTGCTTTGTGAATTCGGGCCATCAAGTTTTCTTGAACGATCTATTAATTTCATCTTTCTTTCAATATTGCTTGATTCAGAGTGGGTCTCTTGTCAAGGTGCATAGAAAGCTGGAAGACGTATCTTGCTCATCGGAGGAGGAAGTTTTACCAGACGGAGGTAGCGAGGGTCTACCATGAGGACAGTCTTGTCAAGAGAGCCTGGGTAACCATGGCAACCATCTGTGGTGAGAGACAAAAGGCCCGGAGACAATATAGGTTAGTCGATGTACCCTCCGAAAGATGTTCATTCTGTCAAACTCTTTATACCGGTATGCCTCACAAATACAGTAATCTCCCTGTGCCGCGTTGAGTTAGCTATGAGATGAATATACCAAAAGGCTTCAAGATCATTTAACTGTTTCCTGTGCGAGATTAATCTATACCAGTGTTTATTGTAAAAGCTTTGTCATGGAGCTAATCAAGTCCCTAAGTTCATAATTCTGCAAAGTCATTGTGTTGCACAGCAAAAAGCAATCCTTCCGTCAATGGATGCCTACAAGGCAAACAAGCTACCGTACAGACTGGCAAAGAAAGCAACCAAAGTGTTTATATCAGAAAAGGTAATTGGAATAAAACTTGTTGCATGTGGCCTCCCCCCCCCCCCCCCCAATCCGGGAATGGAGGGACCGCATTCATGTTCCAAAAATCTCTGGTAAAGGGGTACTTTTTCACGCAACAAAGTCTGGCTTGGGTGGTCTCATAATGCTGCCGTTTATTATATCATGTTTACAGGCGGTCAATGCTGCGCAGGTCCTGGAGGGCATGTAGGAGTGGCATACAGATCATCAAGATGGAGAATCTTCATGACAATGCCAAGGCTGTGGTCTTCAGGGAGCGAGCAATCCTCCAGAGGTTCTTTGCCGACTGGAAGGAGAGAGCCAATGTCTCCATGGTGACACACAGGAGGGAGAAATCACAACTCAGGTATGATAATAATAATAATAATAATAATATGTCTTGTTTACCCAGGGTAGCCTCATCAGTATTCATACTGTTCTTCCTGAGGGCCCAGCAATCATATTATTACCCCTGTCATCGGATTCAGACTTACCCGCACACAATGTATGCACATTCTCCACTCCCTGGGGAGCATTCCAGCCAGGCGTCATTTTTACATGCGCACACTTGCTAATCTAAGCACATTCGCTTTCGCATCCTACCGGGTACCCATTTAACACCTGGGTGGAGAGTGGCAAATGTAGTTCAATGTCTTACCATTTTCATATTAAAGACAATAGTGTAGTGATAGCTAGTTAACAGAGTCTGCAAATACAGACTAGCTTGTATTACTAAATATAGACTGACCTGCAACCCATGACTTTAAGCAGGTCAGTTATGAAACAAGGAGTACTTGTATAAAGCATAAAAACATGACTACAAAGATGTCTGACTGCACAGTGCCTCAATAAAGTTATACAACTTATTAGTTCAATCAAAGCTCTGTAACTGGTCTTCTATAAGATCAAAATAAATAGTCGATTCCAACAAGTAAAATAATGCATAGATATGAACTACTTTGAGGGGCACTGTTAGAACTGTTGCCCAAGTTGATCTCGAAATGCAGTCTCGAGAAACTATAGTCTTAACCGTGACCCCAAAAATGAAGAGTCAATATTTGTTTTAAATACCACATCTCATGTTTGGATTCTGAAAAAGGGATAATATGAGAGAATTTGCTTGCTAAAATGTATTGATTTGTAGGGAAATTAACCAAATTAAAGAGAAGTATGTGTGTCTCATTGCGCGTATCAATTGTTAACTCCATGCTGAACTACTTCGTCCTTGCGTGCGTGTGCAATTTTAACTATGCCCGGTCAATGTTTTTCACTATACTGCTCAGCAGTTGGTAGTGAATTTCATGATTGTAGATTTGACCAATCAGAGGCCTGAAATCTTGATATGTGTTATATAAACAATGATGGCAACTGGGCGTTGTGGCGTGCGCCTGTAATCCAGCTAACAATGGAAGTTACAAACTGATTCAGCCGAGGACACAGGTTCGAAACTGAGTCACGTCTTTCGGATGGTGACGTTCAATGGTCGGTCCCCAGACGTAAATAATCATATCTGATTGATACACGTCTGTAAAAACCCAATACACACACACAAACGCAAGGGCGGTATCCAATGCAATACTTAAGCAAGAGTTATTGTGTATAAGTGTTGTGCTAAGTTTTCTGCTTAGATAAAATACCTACCCAACTTTGTCATTCAGTCAAAGCTTTTGGCCTTAGCATTCTACCCTAAGTTTAAGACAGTTCCTGTCTTCCTGAGCTAACTTAATTAAGCCATTTATTTTGGAGGCCTTGATTGGCAAGCATGTGGTTATCATACGCAGTAATCTTAAGCTGCTAACAATTTTATAAGAGCGTGCATTTAATGCGACACGTTAATCGCGCATTATTTTGGATTGACTATGTGACGTCGCAATTGCTTATCAGTAATTATTTTGCCTCAAGGTCGACCTGCTTAAATAAAATACCCAGATATGATCTGAATACGAGTTAAGACATATTACTTAGCCAAGTACCATACTGACTTACCGAATTGAATAAGGCCCAGGGTAAATTACCTTCAGTACCATCAATACGTGTCTGTGGAAGGTGTCTGAAGTCTGAACTGTATATATCGAAACTGTTGCAGGTAAACATTTTTGTTTGTGTATCATAGAACTTTAAAGAACCCCACTGTACTACTTGTAGCTACTTGCTCCCTCTATATAACAAACAATACCTAATTGGTGACCATTGGTCCCCCCATGATCCTCTTTTTCTTATGTTAATTGAGAGCTGAGTTGATGAGATAACCACCTGTCCAGTGACCTTGCAGGGTTGTCTAATCCCTCTTGTACACTAGTACTGATGGGCTTTACCATATTTACTATTAGTAATGATGATCAGGATGGTTCCAGTTAAACTGAAACCATCCTGATCATTGTTCAGCAAATAGTGATGCAATTTTACTTTAGAAAAATAGCAGTAAAGATTGACTTTGTAAGCTAAAATAAGTCCAAAGGAATTCTAAAGTCATCAAAAACCTGGATTTTTGTGTTTACTTTCCCTCATCCAGTCAAGCCTTTGAACTTTGGAAACTGAAGCATCACAGGAGGCAAGTGCTCTATCGGATCCTGGACTCCAAGGCTCGCAAGACTCGGAGAAAGAGGGCATTTTTAGCATGGAGGGAGCTCACGCAGCGGTCTGCAGAGGCGCAACGGCAAGGGGTTAGGTTGATTGCAAGGGTGCAGATGGGGGTTGTGATGTCCGCATGGCGGTCATGGACAAGCCTTCGAATATGTCATAGGTATGTTCACATGATATGTTTTATTACTAGCATGAAACAGAGACTCTTTAGCCTTATGCACTAATAATGCAGCAAACTTCTCATCTGCCCTTTAAAAAAAAATGCAGCGGCAAGCAAAATGGCATATTAAAGGCTTTGTTTAACGATGTTAATCTGAGATGCATGGCCCTATTAAGTGTTATCAATGTCTGTGATATAGTGTAATCTTTAAGCCCTAACAAAAATTGTGCTTCAAAATGATCATGAAGTTCCTCAAAAAGTAAAAATCTTTGAATGACCGGTTTTACCATACTTATTTTCCCCAATAGACTGTAGTGTTATGAAGACCGTTAGGAAAACGCAAAATTAGATTTCGATTTCCAACCATAAATATCTGAGACGAAGTTACCCAATCCCTTTAAAGCATAGTGTGCTCTGCATTTCTGTATCTCATAACGCAGAGAAAAGTAGGAACACTCAGGGGGTCCTGTTGTGCACAGCTGCTTCTATAGCATACTGAGAGAGGTAGTTGCGACACACGCATCTACGCATATGTGAGATAGGTCATAGGTTAAGTAATGGAGCTCCAAATAGTTCTGACCCATGAATTTAACTGTTGCTTAAATGTATTGACCAGTTTTGAAATGTCCCCCTCTCAAAATATGAAATGGAAGCTCTTATTACCAATCATGTGAAAGAATATGTTTTGACTAACACGTGATGATACAAATTTTGCCGGGAAACTGCCTACTAATTGATATATTTGGTAAATTATTATATTGATTCGGCCTGGATAGATATCACGAATGCACTCCAACATTGAACATTTGGGCATACATTTCTGCTTTTTTGCAAATTTAGGTTGAAGTATTGCCATCTAAACCTCTGAATGCAACATTTAAACAATATTGAATGGATATTTTGCACCCAAAACCGTTGAACTGCAATCTTTAAAGTACCGACATACCACAGAATGTAATTCACTTGAAATCCAGATTGTTTTGAGGCATATGAACACAGGCTTCAATTGGGAAGTTCTTCCATTTTAAACCAATTCCCAGTGCTTAGCGAACGCAACAGTCATATCAAGAATGATAATACAGTCAAACCTGTCTATAGCGACCACCCAAGGGAAACACAAAAAGTGGCCTTTGTAGTCAGGTTCCTTTAGTTCATGATTCAATAAGAAACCATTTTCATGGGAAACAACAAATGTGGCCTTTGTAGAAAGGAGGTCTTTGTAGACAGGTGATCACTAAAGAAGGTTTGACTGTATTGATAAACCACTTTGATTGTTACAACAGGCAAACTCTTCAACGTCACCTGGCTGTCCACGATGCCAAGACAGTGGGCAGTGCCTTCCGTTGGTGGAAACTCTGTTGGCTGAGGGAGAGGGCGCTGCGTCAAGGTCTGGAGAGATGGTCGGAGCGATGCCTGAAGAGGGCAGCACAGCGATGGAAACAGCACGTGGTCAAACGCAGGCAATGGGACAAGGCTGAGGAGTTGGTTAAACAGTCGGAGAATGCTTGTCTGAGAAGTAAGTCTTAAGTTTTGAAGACGATCTGTATTAGTTTGACCAGGGGGAATTAGACCTCCCTAAAGGTCACTGACAGGTGGTTATCTCATCAAATCATCTCTCAATTAACATAAGAAACAGAGGATCATGGGGGACCAACAGGCACCGATTAGGCATTGTTTGCTACATGTATATAGAGGGAGCAAGTAGCTATAAGTAGTGCAATGGGGCTTTAAGAGGATCTGTGCTGGCAAAAGAAGGAATGGGGGCAGATTCCATATTGTTTGATTGACAGAACTAACAATTTCATTATAGCGAAAGTGGTGCAGTGTGACCACTTTGATTGTTATCATTATCAGTACATTTTATATTCATATGCTTCATTCGTATAGTTATTGTTAAGGTTTGGCCCCCTGGCTGCTTACATGCACTTTACTTTAAACTGTCATAGCACCATATTTGTATTATTATGTATCCATTGAGGGTAGTCATGCTATCAAGCTTTGCTTACTTTGTCAACCCTCCTGTTTGATGGTTTCGATTAGTTACAGCCAGCCTTACTTTATTCTACATATATTTTTTGTCATGTGTAAAATTTGCAATGTTTTGTTTGTTATATATTTGTAAAAGTACAAAAGAAAAAGAAAATCAAACAGAAATAATAAATAAATCAAATCAAATCAAATCAATTCTCAAGCAAAAATCTGACATCAATCAAAGGATTTATTACAATTATTCCTTTCAGGGTCGTTCTCAAAGTGGGTCGAAGCCAAAGCTCAATCTGACCACGACAGACAGAGGGCAGCAGACATGCACTCTCTCTTAAGCCGCAGTCAGCTACACCGAACTTTCCTTGCTTGGAGGCTGGAGATGATGGTGACAAGAGCCGTCGGACCATTGACCGAAAGGAGAGAGAAACGGTGTCTGGCCAAGTAAGTCCTTCAATTCGGTCTGGGGGGTGTTTCACAAAGATCCTAAGTTTAATTTATGTCTAAGTTGAACTTAAACAATTAGGGAAAGCTGTTAATAGCATCTATGAAAATATTTTGTACAAGTTGTTTAATAGGCATAAAATGTTGATTCAAATCATTCATATTTTCTTTTCATCAAGTAGCTTTCATGGTCTTAATGTGAAATTAATCGAAAGTCTAAAATACTTCAATTTTCGCTTTTGAATATATTTTTTTGACATTACAAATGGCTCTCCATAATTTTTAAGTCCAACTTAGAGTTAAGTTTGAATTAGGATCCTTGTGAAACACCCCCCTGGTTCATAAATAATAACTATATACCGTAGTATGATATAACACTTGTAATTATAACAAAAATTTATCAAAAAACATTTCCCACTTTATCTCTGGCAACTATTAGGCATTCAAAACAGAAGATGTTGTATTGCCCTTTTGCGACCGACCCAAAAATCTTATAATTTACCGTCGGCTTTTGAATAAATGGTTTTCTTTTTTTAAATATGTATTTTGTTTGTTTTGAATGGGATATAAATGCATAAAATCATCAAATTATTCCCAAATTCTCACTCATCTTTTGCCCTAGTTTTTGAAATCCTGCTAGCGTTAACAAGTAGACCCCGGCCTTGTGTACGTGTATATACCATGCATCATTTTTTAAATGAAACGGTTTTGCCGCATCATATCTGAAAGAGCCTTTTTTTTTTATATTTCAGAGCATTTGACAGCTGGAGAGATATTATCACAAGGAAGAAAATGGGACAGAACTTTGCTGAAAGGTGCAAGAACAGTATCACTGCAATAACATTTCGATATTGGAGGTACTGTATAAATTATGGCCTACGATGTATGGTTCTATATTAATTTGCCCAATGTAATAGTATTTTAATTTGTATTTTAATTTCATATTTGAATTATGTATTCTTTGTAGCCATTCCATACCTATGGTCTTACATCTATTAATTTGCTCTCACAAATGTATCTATATCTATTGGCATCATGTATTCTTCACCCCTCTTCTTCCTCTTTCTCCCCCTCCTCTCTCTCTCTCTCTCTCTCCCCTTTTCTCCCGCTCTTCTCTCTCTCTCTCTCTCTCCCTTTCTCCCCCTCTTTTTTCTCTTTCTCCCCCTCCCCTCTCTCTCTCTTTCTCTCTCCCGCTCTTCTCTCTTTCTCCCCTCCTCTTTCTCCCTTTCTCCCCCTCTTTCTCTCTGTTTCTCTTCTTCACTTGATTGCATGACTATGATACAATGTACATGAATGGATTTGTAAGACATTTTTTTAAATAATTTGTAAACTTCTTGCAATCCAGCAATGGCAGTACGTTTTTTGAATGTTTTGTTACGTTTTTTAAAATATTTTTTAAAATATTTTAAAATATGTTTTTCTTAACTTCTGATCATGGGCTTTGTGTCGGTTGTGTATAATTATGCACATGTCTTCAAACGATGCGTGCAGGACGGTGATACGGGGCCCCAAACTGTGCACATTGTGAACAACCCATGTGTATCGTGTGCACGTTGTGCTCCGATCCGGGTACGTAGACGTGGCGCCGTTTTTTCGAAGCTGTCTGATTGGGCGATATGTTAAAAGCCCCATTATACTACTTGTAGCTACTTGCTACCTCTATATACAAAACAATGCCTAAGCGGTACCCGTTGATCCTCTTTTTCTTATGTTAATTGAGAGCTGAGTTGATGAGATAGCCACCTGTCAGTGACCACACTGTGTGGTCTAATTACTCCTGGCCAAACTAGTACAGACAGGCTTAAATGTGAGAGATTTTTTCAAAAATATGTTTTTTATGCCTCCGTTACGAAGTAGCCGGAGGCATTATGTTTTCGGGTTGTCCGTCCGTACGTACGTACGTACGTCTGTACGTCTGTACGTACGTACGTCCCGTTCTTGTGATCGCGTTATCTAAAGAACCGATTGATGGATTCCTGCCAAACTTTGGTCATGTATGTATCTTGCAAAGCCGATGAACTGATTAGATTTTGGAGTCACGAGGTCAAAGGTCAAAGGTCACAGGGCTCATTACGTATGCAAAAACAGCTTGTGATCGCGTTATCTAAAGAACCGATTGATGGATTCCTGCCAAACTTTGGTCATGTATGTATCTTGCAGAGTCAATAAACTGATAAGATTTTGGGGTCACGAGGTTAAAGGTCAAAGGTCACAGGGCTCATTATGTATGCAAAAACAGCTCGTTATCGCGTTATCTCAAGAACCGATTGATGGATTGCTGCCAAACTTAGGTCATGTATGTTACTTGCAGAGCCAATGAACTGATTAGATTTAGGGGTCATGAGGTCAAAGGTCAAAGGCCACAGCGCACATTATGTATGCAAAAACAGCTCGTGATCGCGTTATCTCAAGAACCGATTGATGGATTCCTGCCAAAATTAGGTCATGTATGTTACTTGCAGAGCCAATGAACTGAGTAGATTCTTGGTTCATAAGGTCAAAGGTCAAGTTCATGGGCTCATTATGTATGCAAAAATAGCTTGTGAACGCATTCTCATTAGAACTGACAGATGGATTACTATTTAACTCAGGACATCTTGCAGAGCCAATGAACTGAGTAGATTTTAGGGTCATGAGGTCAAAGATCAAAGGGTCATATATGTATATGAGAAATTGCTTGTAATCACGATATTCCGAGAACCTGTCAATGGATTACAATTGAACTTGAATTCGAAAAATTACTTCTGTTTTGGTTTGTAAAATTGCTCTATGACGGAGGCATCATTTTCGACTGCGCGCAGTCGAATTCCATCTAGTTTCCACTTAAGAATATTTTTTGTTGTTGATGAAGGTTGGCATCTCTGCGTCCCTGTGATGCTTATTCTCATTATGATCTGCCTCCCTCTCCTGTTAGAAACCAGACAGAGTGTCGTCTCCATGCCAAGCAGGAGCAGGACTCCCTGGAGGCCAGCCTCGTCTTGGGATGCTTCCAGGCCTGGCAGAGGCTCCACCAGAGAGAGACAACAAGGAGAACGGTTGCCAAGCAACGGGAGGCGGAATGCCTGAGGGAGGCGTTCACATCGTGGAAAGCACAGGCGGTAGAGGCAGAGCTGGAGAGAGAGATCCAGATGGGGAAGGAGGTATCAATCTTTGAATTCCTTTTAGGGTCATTTGCATATTTGATTGATGGCGAAGTTGAAGTTAGGAGACATTTGGTTACTATACTACGTACAGTCGAACCTGTCTGCAGCGACCGCCCAAGGGAAACACAAAAAGTGGTCTTTGTAGACAGGTTCGTTTAGTACATGTTTCAATGAGAAACCATTTTCTAGGGAAACAAAAAATGTGCTTGTTGTAGACGGGTGGTCTTTGTAGACAGGTGGTCACTAAAGCAGGTGTGACTGTATTTACTTCTTCTCAATGGGAAAAGTTCGTTCACATGCTTTTGATGATGGGGATGAATTGTCCAGTTCATAGATTCTATGCAAGATTATGATCATTATGATTTCACTTTATGTCATGGATTTCGCAAATTCACGACATTACACAATTAAACATAGTTTGTAGGAAATTTGCAATGTTAATGTGATTATTTGTTAGGCTAATACACTGATTATTAAGGTGGCATGAACTTTAATATGGGGATTTACAATAGTGTATTTTCTTCATATTGACATTGTGTATGCATGCTACTTAAGTGAAAAAGGTTTATTTTCGGGGACGCTTTCAAGAACCAATCAATTTGAAAGAAAAAGGGTGTGGTATTTTAAAAGGGCAAGAAATTTCATGAAAAACACATGAATGTATGTGTACATGTACATCCACCTGTTTTAGGGAAAATAAGATACTTTCTTAAGTAAGAGTGTGTACTTGTCATTTTCGACTTGCATAATGATCATGCGTTGCCCCTTTAAATATGAGATAGCACTGGGGGTATTTCACAAAGACTAAAAATGACTTTAAGTTGGACTTAACTGTGGCAGGCCGTTCATAGAATGACTTTAAGTTGGACTTAACTGTGGCAGGCCGTTCATAGAATGACTTTAAGTTGGACTTAACTGTGGCAGGCCGTTCATAGAATGACTTTAAGTTGGACTTAACTGTGGCAGGCCATTCATATCACTGTTTGCTCTCACCATTATGATCTTTAGATAATTTTTTCACTTCAATAATGAATTATCACAAAATATAAACTCTGTAGATTTGTGACCATGATCTTTACATCCCTTAAGAGACCAATGCCAGTAAACGTTGAGAGCAAACAGTGGCATGAACGGCCTGCCATAGTTCAGTCCAACTTAAAGCTGATCTTAGTCTTTGTGAAACACTCCCCTGGGGTATTGTACATTGCATCTATTGGTTCTTTAGTAATAATAATAATAATAATAATAATATGTCTTGTTTACCCAGAGTAGCCTCATCAGTATTCATACTGTTCTTTCTGATTCGGATTCAAGTAACTGCAATGGTTTTACTTTCTGTTTTTCTTCATTTGATTGCCAAAAAACAGCAGAGAAGATTTCTCCTTCAGAAGTTGTTTTTCAAGGCGTGGAGGAGAGCGAGTGGTGAAGAGGCAGAGCGGGGGAACGAGAGATGCTCCGTGATCCAAGACGGGCATGCTGCATCTACTCTCCTAGAGATGTGGAAGAGATGGAGGAGATCTTTGGAGCTTGAGCTGAAATCAAGGTGAGGAAAAAGCTAGCTCAAATCGGCAACACAGTACACACTGGCTACCCATTCATTCTCGCATTTTATTCAAAATATTGTTGTTAGCTTATGAATGTTTTTATGATTTTGCGCCTCCTTATTTGATAGAGCTATTAAAATTGTACACACCTTCTAGAAATCTTCGTTCTAATAAGAAAAAATTGTTTGTTATTCCACCAGTGATGACCAGGTCATATAGTGAACGCAGCTTCGCTCACACTGCCTCAACTTCATGGAACAATCTCCCGGAACATCTAAAAAACATTGACTCCATTGTTAAGTTTAAGATTGCTTTAAAGACGCACTTGTCCGTTACCCAGTACGTCTTGTCTTTGTATTCTGTTATGTTTTTCTCTAGAGCGCTTAGGGACATGTTTTAATACTATGTGTTATGCGCTATACAAGAACGGTTAATTATTATTATCATTATTATTTTACTGTAAATGTTCCATTTATCCTTCGATTCAACATGTGTCAGGAATTAATTTTTTTGAATGTATGCTTAATATTGTATTGTATTTTTCATGCCTCCGCTACAAAGTAGCTGGAGTTGTACGTCTGTCTGTACGTCACGTTCTCGTGATCGCGTTATCTCAGGAACTGATTAGATTTGGGGTCACAAGGTCAAAGGTCACAGGGCTCATTATGTGTGCAAAATAGCTCTGATCGCGTTATCTCAAGAACCGATTGAAGGATTGACTACTATCAAACTCAGGACATGTATGTATCTTGCAGAGCCAATGATATGATTAGATTTTAGGGTCATGAAGTCAAAGATCAAAGGGTCATACATGTACATGTATATGAAAAATAGCTTGTAATCATGATATTCTGAGAACCTGTTAATGGATTACAATCAAACTTGTATTGTTTAAATGGCTTCTGTTTTGCTTTGTAAAATCGCTCTATGATGGAGGCATCATTTTCGACTGCGTGCAGTTGAAGATCCATCTAGTTATTATATTTATTGATTACCACAGTGTTAAAAATTATATACAGTTATTGCATAACATCAAGAACCAATAAATAGTAAAAGCTAATTTAGGTTTCACAATGGAAATGCCAATTTATAAGGGTGAATTGGAATTTGCAATCGCTTTTTTTTTCAATATGACTGCCCTGTTAGAATTACATGAAAGTGATCAAATGCTAAAATGCGATATTATAGTGAAAATAAGGATCTTCTATTTGCACATTTGTTCTGAGAGTCAACACTTCATTATAAAAATTTATTTTACTCAAGTGTACTAAAGAAGTTCTTGCAACTTATTTTTTCTGTCTCATCCTTGTAGATCACTTGCTGAGAATAATCAGCATCGAATGCTGGAGGAAAGCTTTCATTTATGGCACCGACACACCCAGCAAAGCATGAGTGCAGCCGTAGGAAGATTCCATGCCAGGTTGAATGAATCCTGTAGTTCTCTTCAGAATCCAGAACTCCATCCTTCAAGCGTTCCACCTTCACAATCACCCTCCTCCTCCTCCTCCTCCTCCTCCTCCTCCTCCTCTCCTTGTTCATCATCACCACCATCCCCTGCATTGTTATTATCGAAGCTTCAGGCTCATGGGATGCTATCTCCATCTGCATCGTCTCCATCACCCCTGAGGGAGATGTCCGTCCACCTTCGAGAGGATTTGTATACAGAGTTCTCCCATTCTGTGATGAGCAGAAGAGCTGTTGAGCCATCTGTATGGCATGGATCTGCTGAAGACATCCCAGCAACAGATGCGACTCCACATGGACAAGATCCCTCAGTGTTCACATCGCTGGATCGCATCAGTAGAACTCCATCCCCGCTCCGGAATCTACACCCTGGCAACTCCACCGGTGATCAGGAAGATGCGGATTTTGTACATCCAATAGCCTTTGAGGTCAAAGGTCAGTTAGAGTCAGGTGAAGGGTCAGTCATAAGTCTAGATCAAGGTGTTGAATCGTCTGGTCGGAGCATAGACTCCCATCCCAGCCACATTGGTGTCTCCTCAATCGCCGACAGCGGTTACCATGCCAATGGATTCATGGTCTTCTCGAACGGGGAGTCGCAGCTGGACGGCAGCAGTGACAGCACCTCCTCCGTGCAGAGCGTGAAGGACACCGTCAGCTCCACCGATGTCTTACGGATGTCTCCACACAAGAACAACAACAACAACAGTGCATCTCAGCTCCTGGAGCTATCCCAGCACAGAGAAGAGTGGGTGGGGCTTACCAAACTCTGGTGTTCAACTGAGGGCCCTCCAGGAAAAATAGAGGATATCGACCCCTTCCTCAGGGAAATAGCATCTCCTGGAAGTGCTGGGCAAAATGTAAATGACATGCTAATCATGGAGAATGGCACAAGTCCACTCGGTTGTCACAGTGGTTCTGTGTCATCCAGAGTCAGATGCTTCCAAGTACAACATGGTGATGCATTGCATAGATGTACAAGTGACATCAGGAACACTAGTGATATGGATATGATTGGTATAGACGGAGGAACGATGAACTTTCCAGCTGAAGCATATGTTGAGACGGAGGATGATGACGATGATGGTGAAGACGATGATGATGATGGGGAGGATGGGAATGATGTTCATGGATATGATGATAACATCAGTAATGGATCGCTTGGATCTGGGAACTCATTGCGAACCCCTGAGAAGTCTACTGCTCAGTTCATAAATCTGCAAAGATTGACAGCCATTAACAATAAAAAGGTGAGTCCGTGAGATAGTTAATGATCAAAGAGCTCCTAAATTTGGCAACTCTGGAGTGAATACATATTAAGATGTCTCTCCGGGGGGTGTGAAAACAGTAATGTCGTTTGGTTTATGCCTGATTTTAAAAAGTACTTTGAAGTAACATTGTAAATCATTTCATTTTAAAAGCATAAGATCACTCAAAGGCTCAGCCCAATGTTCAATTTATAATGATTTATATGATGAAGTTTACATTATATCAGCTTTTGATTTTGATACATGTATTTTCATTGATACAGGGACACAGAAACTTTACAAGATGTTGTTTTTGTGATAATCGGCACGGACTACTGGTACAAACAATAAATGTGCTTACACGCAATGCCATCTCATTTTCCTGCGTTGTTACAAGTAATTTCAAATCCCTATAACATCACAGGAAGTTCATGATAATTAACCCCTCACAAAAATAACACCTTCCACACTATTTTGAAGTTAATATCTGTGAAGTCAGGACATGATCCAATAAAGCAAGTACAGTTCAACCTCTTTTCATGACAACCTGGGGAGTGTTTCAAAAAGACTAAGATCGACTTTAAGTTGGACTTAACTATGGTAGGCCATTCGTGCCACTGGTTGCTCTCACCATGGGTCTCTCAATTATGATCTTTAGATAATATTTTTTCCTTCAATAATGAACTATCAAGAAAAAAGCTCAATTCTGAAGATGTGTGACCATGATTTGTACGTCCCTTGAGAGACCATTGTCAGTAAATGGTGAGAGCAAGCAGTGGCTGAACAGCCTGCCATAGTTAAGTCCAACTTAAAGTCAATCTTAGTCTTTTTGAAACACCCCCCTGTATATGAAGATGACCTGCATAAAAAAGACCCCCTGTTACTAGAGACAACATTTTTTCTTTCCTTTGGACCAATGTCTCACAACAGACCCGTAACTGCAGCATAAGCAACTCTACCTATGGAAGTAACCTGCTAAATACAAATTGCTTTCCCTGTCCCTCAAGCTTTTATTTATTTATTTTATTTGGTTTATTTTGATGATGATTCTTTTATAAAGTGCACTAATGTATTGACTTGGTTTGACTGTATACTATGACCACATTTTGAATGAATATTGCATATCCTATTTTTTCTGTAGGCCTATATGACATCGGTCATCCTTCGCCTTCGGCTCTGGCCCGCCAGCGCTGCTTTCTACCAGTGGTTGGAATACACCCGATTGAAGAAGATGCACAGAGAGTACAGAGCTCTGGTCGAAGGCAGGATGAATGATGCTGAGCTGCGAGATGCATTTCAACATTGGAGGCAGCACAGCAGTGATAGTCAGCTTGCTGCCAGCTATCTGGTAATTAATAGACCATGTCTTGGGTATCGCATGGTTCAAAAGACCCAAAATATTCACAGATCTTTTAAACATGGAGAGGTGCCACTGTTTGCATTTCCGAAAAATTGCAGGCCTGATAATCACCGGATTTAAATCAGTTTCCTGATTTTGGGGTTCTTTTTCCAGATTTCCCCCTTATTTTCCCTATTTTTCGCAATTTTTTCCCAAGTTTGTTACTCAAAGGGGGGGGGGGGGGGGGTGAATGTTGTTAGATACCATTTTGTTTTCCCGAAACCTTTCTTTTTTTTTTTTACTCAAGATGGGGGGGGGGGGGGGGGGGGGGGGGGGGGTTGAGGGAAAAGAAAAGAAGCTATTATTTCATTCGGCAAAACAAAGTATATACAAAAGAATGACATAGAAGAACAAATCCTACAAAACAAAGGATGAAAGTCATTTAAAAACCATTATCCTTATTCCCTTGCACATTAACAAGTCGCCAGGAATAATAATAATATAATAGTGTAGGGTATTTACCCATGGTTTGTAATACAGGTGTAGGAGTCTGTGTACTTAAACCATGTATATGTGTACCCAATTCTAGTTGAATGCTGTAAAAACGAACTTCAATTTCAATTAAAGATAAAGGTGAGTTCTGGTAATGCGATTGCATTGTGAAAGAAAAGGTTTGGAATGGATCAGAAAAAGTTGATCATGTAGCATGTAAGTATTGGTGTGCACTGCAAGGTTCTGGAGTCATCAAAATCATAATAAATTTGGCCCAGTCTTCGTAAAGTTACAAGCACTGTACACAGAAAGATGTATATGGGACTACACACACGTGCGCGACACTTGCGTTTATCTCTCACATCCCAATAGATAAAATAATTTACCAAGTATATCAATTAGTAGGCGGTTCCCCGGCAATATTTTTATCATCATGTACATGTATTAGTCAAAACATATTATTTCGCATGATTGGTAATAAGAGCTTCCATTTCATTTTTTGAAATTGGGGCGTTTCCAATACTGGTCTTTACCTTTAATACAGGTGTAGGAGTCTGTGTACGTAAACCATGTATATGTGTACCCAATTCTAGTTGAATGCTACAGCAATCTGTATGTTTAAATACACACAAAATTCACTTCCTCTTTTTCATGACGTATTTATTCCTAATTCCCATGTTCACTCATATCCAACGCGTAATTGTACTGATTTTCATTTACACAATCCTAAAACTTTGTTAGCGCTTAAGTCCATAAGATATCACGGGTCCAGACATTTGGAATGCACTCCCTAGACATATTAAACAGTGTACATCTCTCTATTCATTTAAAGCTACACTAAAAAAAACACATTATTTCACAATATAATGTATAAAGGTTTAAACAATAAAAAAATAAAAAATAATTTTTTTTTTTTTTTTTAAAGCGTTTTTTCTAAAACTTTAGAAACTACATTAAATTTTGGTCTGACGTTACATAGCAATACTGATGATTCAACATTTTGGTGCTTGAGGACACTTGCACTTGCACACACACGCACCACTTGCACCCTTGTTTTTGTTTAGTTTCTCTCTTATCTCTGTCATTAACGTATAATTAGTAGCCATATAAATATGAGATTCATATACTAATTCTATAATTATTTATATTGAATACAACTGTCTATATTCACATTTAATTGTAATATATATCATTTGAGTATCATGACCCCCTCTTCTTGTTAATTTGCCAATATTTCACATCTCATTTTTATTTTAGCTCGGTTGACCGTCTACTCAAGCTTTTGCTTATAACGGCGACCTTCTGCTTTCTTTCTTTATACACGCAATGGCCCAACGTATAAGTTTACTCTTACTCATGTATTATACATTTGTTTCTATATTTTGTATATTGTTTGCATACCTTATGTTTTATATAATTATCCATATTTGTTGTATAACTGATTTGTTTGATTGCAGAAAATAAAGTCTTTGAAATAAAAAAAAATGAAATAAAAACAAACTCAATTGCAATTAATCCTGTAGGAAATGTCAGTACAAAATTTCACTGATAGCGGTCCTCTTTGCAATGAAATTAATCATCCTATGTCTCTTATTTTGGTTTAGAATAAGAGGTTGATGGAGAGATATTTCCGCACTTGGGCCTGCATCAAGGAGAGAGAATCGAAAGGGGAGATACAGGCAGCAATAGCAATGCAGTTTGCATCAAGCACATTACTCAAATCAGCATGGAACAGGTGGAAAGAACATGTAAGTCCATATCTCTCAGGGGTTACATACCAAAAAAAAAAATCAGAGGGAGGGGGGGGGGGTCCTTCTTGACTTGGAGATTTACTGGTTGATTGATGAATTATTGTGGTGAGCCCCCTCCCCTCCCCTGTTGAAACTGTGACAATTATGGGAGTCCAGATAGAGAATTTGAGGGACCATGTATCCCAGGTCCCCTGTCTTACAAAGAGTCGATATCAATCGCAACTCATTTGCAATTGATATCAATCGCAACTCTACATAAGAGATAGGAGACTGCAAACTTGGGATTGATTGGAGGACTGGTTGGATTGGATTGGAAGACGGGCCCCAGGTGCCTATAGATTACCCAAGTGCTAACGTCACATCCGATTGTCGTTCCAAACAACGACGCCTGCATATGAGGTTCACTGTGAAATCAATCAAACAACAAGCTGGAGCAGGGGTTTGGGTTGGTGTGATTCCACACCACTGTTTCGCGCAAAATTGATTGGAACCAGCAACCTTGACAACTTTGCAAGTATGAAGTCACACTTTGGTACTCTATTTAGTGTTGAGCCCTGACTTATTGTCTTTTCATATCTGTGTTTTATGTTTTATCTCGATTTATAGTTCCAACAGACTGTATCCGATTGGTCCTCAGCCCTCCTGGAGTAACCACTTTAACCAATCAGAACTCATCTCTCAAAGATGTGGCACCTTTTAAGCCAAGATCCATTCCTTCGGACATATTTACCCTCTGTGTTGCATCTTCATTTCAATTCACAGTTCCTACAGAGCTTGTATCCCATTGGTCCTCGGCCCTCCTGGAGTGCCCATTTCAGCCAATCAGAACTCATGTCTCATAGGTGTGCCTCCTTTCAAGCGCAGACCCAGGGCAGGAATGTGAAAGAGTGTCTGATGTTCTGGAGATTAAGATGGAGACAGCTGGAAGAGGCCGATGGCTACAGGTCAAAGGTCATACTCAAGAGGTAAACACTCCTTTTTATTTGTACTGCCTTATTATGTTCATATGAAATTCAAAGAGAAGATCCTCTGGTTACGATTATCGCTCTATGTACAATTGTACATGTATGTCAGTGTGGAAAAACATAGGAGAAGTAATGCCTTTTTGAAAGAGATTGCTCTTCAAATGCCCTCATATTCGAAATATGACCTGAAACAACTGAGTTGAATCTGGTCTCGCAGCATCAAATGTGGTGATTTGGAATAATCAATACAGTTTGGCAAGTTGAAAGCATGCATTGACATAATCGTTTCCCATCTTTTCATTTATTTTTGTATTGTCAAAGAAATACTAGAGTTATATGTATTGCTTTCTGTGTTTTTTGATATATGCAGATGCTTGCAAGCCTGGCGGAGCTGGAGTAGAGAGAAAAGATGGAGGGAGGATGCTGCTAGGATCATTTTAGAAGCAAGACGGAAGAAAATGGTGAGAGTTGTATGATTTGTTTTGTCATATGTAGATTCTATTATAAGCATTATGCAATTATTTCGCTCCACATGCTTTTATAGAGAAAATAATTATCTGAAGAGAAGGTCGAGTTCTGAGGGTTGAAAAATAATTTGTAAGGTTTTTCACTTTTGTATGTTGTAGCATGGGGGCCGGAATAATATTACAGAAAAAAGGTCTCCTGAAAAGGATGGTACTTCATATGTCCTGATATTTAAAATATGACTAGAAATACCTGAAATGTTTGGACCAAACTTTCTTGCTACATGTTTGTGTAGTCCCATATGAGCTTTTCTTTGTGTGGTGCCTGAGACTTTCAGCAAGACTGCGTTAATTTCTTATCAGTTTGAGGATCCCAAAATCTCACAGTATACACCAGCTCTTATTAATAATAGACCTTTCCCAATTGCTAAATCGAGTTACAAATGATGCATGCGCATGTGTTCATTATACAATCTATCCGCACTTGAGTTGAGGCAGTGTGTATCTATCACACTCAGCCTAACGGCTTCATGCGATAGATACCCACAGCATCTACGAGGGCGGATAGATCATATAATGAACGAATGAAAACATGCATCATTTGTTTTATACAACGAAACTCCTAGATCCTTGTTATTTGATGTAAAAAGAATTCATTCAAGATTGATTCGGCTGACAAATAAATAAATAAGTTTAATAAGGCTTAATTTGGTGCGCAAACATAGATATGGCAAGCGCACTTACCGCTATACCCATTTACGCATAGTGCTACGCAAAAATATGCCCATGCACACACAGTACTAAGCACTCTAACCTCTACGCGCAACAGTACTGGAAACTATTGCACACTTTTTCATGAAAAAACGTGCAATATAATCTCAGTAAATGAATCACACGTGACCGCGCATGACCAATCATTTGATTAGGATATGGAAGTGAGTTGTATAAATTCTTCTATGATGTAATCGCATGTCTGGAACCCACTTTTATCTTTGAGGATCATTTAATTGCAGGCTTTCAGACGCTGGAGGATGCAGCTTGCTAAGCAGGACCTGGTCCATACCCACTACCACGGAGCAGCTAACAATCATCTCAGCCTCATCATCCAGGTATGGCATGGGTGGGCGGAGACAACCAAGAGACTCCGCCTCACTCATCAGGTCGTGACGCAACGATGCCGTGCTGGCCTCCTGAATGGGGCCTGGTTGTCATGGAAACAGGAGGCAGAGAAAACCAGGCGAGCTAAGGCATTCCAGGACGGGAAGATTCTTCATAGGTTCGTGCACAAACTGTGAAGTCCAATCTTTTTGAGAATGAAGCCAATGTAACCAAAGTTCTAGCTCTTGCTAATTCTTTGACCAATTTTTTTGCCAATTCTATCCCACAAAAAATATTGACGTGCTTGACTCTCTTTGTTCCCAAACATAAAATCTAAAGTTAAATTTATTTGTTATTCTTAAAGTACACAATAATTCAATGCTGATAAACATGCCTGTAATAGAATTCAAATGCACATGTAAACTATGAGCAAATGAAATGGTACTCTTATATTTTTCCCTTTCCCAACAATTCCTTCTCTTTCTTTCTCATCTCTCTGTCATCTTCCCCATCTTGTCCCTTTTCATTTCTCCTTCTCTCTCTTTACTTTATAACTGGCAATTTGTTTACATTTATTATTATAAACTTCCTGTTAATTTTGTAATTATATTGGATTCTTTTATATAATGTTAAACATTGCAACTATGTTATCTTTGTATATATCAGTAATTGGAATGTTTTTACAAGGAATTTTCTTTCAATAATCAAAAATGCCAAAAACATGAATATGTAAATTGTCATGGCTGACATAGCAAGTACATTTGGTTCTACATCACATAACAATATTCAATTCATCCATAGCCCATATCACATTATAACGTCCCTATGCGTTTCCAAAGAGTTTTGAAATCATTACCCTAGCTTTAGCTCCGGCATCCGTTATCAGCACACAGAGCATTTCATCTGGATGGGTCGTACAATTTGGTGCAAACGATCTTTATGTGCTCATGTGTAGATTGTGGCTTAAATATTGCTATACCTGTACTTCACTTTTTCAGGACTTACAGTGGATGGAAATCAGTAATCCATGGTGTGAAGCGGCATAGACTGAGCATGGATTCCATCCAGTCAAGGAAGAAACATGCAACACTATCTTCTTGCTTCAAACTCTGGCAGATGGAATACAAGGCCAGGAGGTTTGCTGTAATGCAGGAGCACAGACAGGCTAGGAGTACACTGACCAAGGTCCTTACTGCGTGGAAGATGTTTGTTGCAGAAAGGCGTCGTGAGAGACAAGAACAGAATGAAGTCCTACAAGAGGTATTTTCCTATTGAAACTTTGTCGTAAAGGAAATTACGCATAAAGACCACCTGCATAAAAAGACCATACTTCTTGTCCACCTTGAATGCACAACTTTAACTTGATTGTTATTTTCATTTCTGTGTTTTTAAGAAGTTGCTATTTTCATAAATAATCAAGTTTTCATGAGTTTTCATGCTGCATGCTAAAGTTGTATGATCCATTTCAAATACCCAACACCATTTTGCCACCAGGCTTTTTCGATTTGGCGAAATCAGTACCTTGAAACGAAACGTAGAAAGCAAGTGACCCTGTCTGCTGCCACCCACTGGCGACATTTAGTTAGGAGATCAAGGGAGCTGACGGAGACCATGAATTTGTTCCGGAGCTCATTGGAGGAAAGAAAGCTAAAACAAACATTCATCTGGTGGCAGAGGTCATGGATAAGTCATCAGCTTACTCATCGTTACTATGGCAACACACTCCTCAACAGGCTAGTATTAATTATGTAGTTATGTGTGCCAATTATGAAAACTATGTTATCTTTTATGTTATGGATAAAGATGTTGATTGTCGTAACAAATTAAGCTGGTGCTAAAAAAATTCTTCTTGTTGGTGCTTGCATAGATGTCTCTTAACTATACGCCTACGCAGCCAGCTTTGCACAGGCACTCGTCAATGACTTGTTGTACTGTTGATTTTTTATAACTGGGGGGTGTTTCACAAAGATCCTAAGTTGAACTTATCTCTAAGTTTGACTTCACAATTATGGAAAGCCATTAGCATCATTGAAAATATTTTGTAAATATTATTTTAAAAGGCATAAAATGTTGATTTAAATCTTTCATATTTTCTAGAATCAAGGAGATTTTCATGTTCTTGATGTGAGATTTATGAAAATTCTGAAATCCTTTTTTTTTGCTTTTGAATATATTTTATTTTAAGGCTACAAATGGCTCTCTATAATGTTTAAGTCCAATTAGAGTTAAGTTTAACTTAAAATCTTTGTGAAACGACCCCCAGGAAATATCTGTTTACTAACTTTAACACAAAATTTAAACACCAAGCATTTATAACCTGAGTTTGGATTAAATTTTGATGAAAATATACACAAGGAAAATTCTTTCCAATTGTTGCCCTGAATCGTCTGAATTCTCTAGTCAGAGAATGGCCTGTGAGTTTTACTGAAAACTGTGGTGAAGTGAGTGCCTCTCTCAATTTTCACTTTAGAGGCCAAGTCCACTCCAAAAATAATTTGCTTTTAATAGAGAGAAACAGAGCAAAGAAAATTTGAGTAAAATAGGATAACTAATAAGGAAGTTATGAATTTTTGTTTAAAGTATTAAAAACTATGGAACTTAGAAAATCACTACACAAATTGTAAATTTGGTTATCGGTTTGTGACGTCAGTGCCTCACTATTTATCAATTGCTTTATATATTTTTACCCCAAAAAACTTGATTTCCCCATGCCTTTGCCCAGGTTATATGATTTGTATTATATTGCGTGCATGACATTTCACAAAATCTTTTATGAACTTTGAAGAATTGATACTATTTTCTGAATATTGTCTATTCATAATCATTGATTTTTATATACTGTACACCCTGTAAATAGTTTATCAAAATTCACATTTTTCATGATTTACATGTAACTGAAATAAAATAACTGTATATTAGTGCATCCACACAAAAACATATTACTATCAATATATCTTGGATGCTGGTGTGAGGAAATAAGATTTTTAGGGGGAAAATTCAAAATTTACATTATCAATGTAAAGAAAACAATTGCTGGATAGTTAGGCAATGACGTCACAGACTCATGATTGAGTTGCCAATTTGTCTTGTGATTTTCAAAGTCTTTCATGTCATTAAAAATTCATAACTTTCCTATTAGTTATCCAATTTTGCAATAACTTTTTTTGATTCGTTTGTCTGAATTGTCAATTTTTGGAGTGGTCTTACCCTTTAAAGTTAAAGGTCAAAGGTCATTGGGTCATACAACTGTTAAAAACTGCCAGAAAATAGATCGTTATCACAATAACTTGAAAAATAATAAGGCAATCAAGCTTTGATAAAGTATGTATGAACATGCAAGGATGAATTGATTAGATTTTCTGTGGAGAAGGTCAAAGGTCACAGGGTCATGAAAGTGTTAACAATTTTTTTTCTTCTACCTTTCCTCTTTTTTTTTTACAGATCCATGCAGGGATTGAAAGAGCTGCTCCAGAGGTCTAGAAGACACAGTGTCTTGGAACAGCATTTTGTATCTCAGAGGAGGAAAGCTTTGGTAATAACTATTCCAGTTCACAATTTTCTTAAGGTCTATTAAATAAATCACCTTTTTATCCTCAACTTGGCACCAATTATTCTTATTTTCCACAGAATGGAGGGAGAAAGGCATTCACTCTGTGTAAATTATTATGATCTAACGCCATTCGGACTCCAAATGGACAATATTTACTGGGGATAATGCAAATCAGTCTTCTGTCATATGAATATGTTTTTGAATAATTTAATCTGTCACTAAATTAAAATAAAATGTATAATATGATATAATTGTTTTATCAGTGTAATTTAGGGACATATTAAATTATTCAAAAAATACATTCATATGGACGCTTGGCATTCCATACTTAGTCGGTGGATTAAACCATGGACTAAAGTTAGTCCGCTATCGAGAATACCACCCTAATGTTTATTTAGAATTGGTTTTAGTATCAAGCCATATATGCACCTAGCTCCAACTTAATTGCAATAATTGTACTGATAATATTCTTTCCTCAATTCAGTTGGAAGTGTACTTCAGGAAGTGGAAGGATAGGCAAAGTCACATGACAGACCTTCATGTCACAGCCGCAAAGGTCAAAGTTGAATTGGCAGACAAGTCAGTCGGTGTCGCATTTCTCATGTGGCGTCTACGCTATCGAGAGAGACAGACTGAGCATAGCTTCAAGCATAAGCTCATGTTGAAGGTATGGACAATGTGTGAACATCAAAGTTGTGTGGAAGTACACGTAGGAGGTACCGTTGAAGCTTAAAGGGCAAGTCCACTCAAAAAAAAAAAATTACTTTCAATAGAAGCAGAAAAATCAGACAAACTATTAAAAAAAAGTTTGAGCAAAATCAGATAACTAATAAGAAAGTTATGAATTTAAAAAAAAAAATAAAAAAAAAATACATATTACTATCAATCTAACTTGTATGCTGGTGTGAAAAAATAAGATTCTTAGGGGGGAAATAGGAAATTTATATTATGAATATATAGAAAATAATTAGTGGATAGTGACGACATGACGTCATAGACTGATGAGTGAGTTCCCAATTTGTCTTGTGATTTTCATCCACATAGTTTTACATACTTTTTCAAAAATTCATAACTCTCTTATTAGTTATTCGATTTTTGTTAAAACTTTTGGTTTGTCCAATTTTTCTGCTTCTATTGAAAGTAAGTTATTTTTGGAGTGGACTTGTCCTTTAAGGGAACCCTACCCCAAAGTATAGGTGTAGACATTCTGGAAAAAAAGATGTATTCCTTAAAAAAATGTACAAGAGATTTATAAATTAAGATATTCTTGGCATGACTGTGATGCCTTTTAGCATGACATGGGCACAGCCATTTTCTTGCAAATGCAATTTACCAGGTGAAGCTGTACATGTATCACGCACCAAGCTTTAGTTGGAAAGACTTTTAAAATCAATAACAAAATCTTCAATTTTCAATGAGAAAAACTCATCGCTGAGAAGGTGAAAAATGTATAACAGGGGAACAGTTGTAACTAATTCATTTAAAGATACTAAAATAAAGCAGTTGACAAATCTATTTCATTTATGAGAAACATTCACCCCAGAATAGCACCAACTTATGTATGCAATATGCGTTCTGGCAATTGTAGTACAAAGGACAATAGCGGGTGAATGAAATGCTTCATCACCACACACACCAGGAAGGAAACATCCATAAATTTGAATACAATTACTTGATAAAACGATTTCAAATAGTATGTCGCGTTATAAAGAAAATGGCGATGCCCATGTCATGCTGAGAAGCTGTACATTATTCTTGCTTTAGGCCTCTCCCAAACAATTTGGTGGGGAGTCTTGTAGATTAATGGGCAAGAATATGATAAATCTCTCAGAATAAGTAAAGTTATTTCTTGGGGTGAGGTTTCCTTCAAATAAAAAAATAAAGAACTAATAATTGGGTCTTATTCAACCAGGGTAGCCGCATCAGTATGAATACTGCTCTAGTCTTCATGCAGGCCTTGTCATTTTTATTACCCCAGGGGGGTGTTTCACAAAGATCCTGAGTTGAACTTATCTCTAAGTTGGACTTAACAATTATGGAAAGCCGTTAGCATATTTCAAAATAGTTGGTAAAAGTTATTTTAATAAAAGGCATAAAATGTGGATTCAAATCATTCATATTTTTCTATTATCAATGAGATTTCGTGTTCTCTCTCTCTCTCGCTCTTTTCTATCACAGGCCTGGCAAACATGGAGAGGATCACAAGCCAATTATCAGAAAGCTGAAAGCATGAGAGGAGAAAGAGAGAAGTCCCTACTGAGGCAGTCTTTCAATGCCCTACGGAACTGGGCAAGAGGTTGGCATATCGGCTTTGTCCTTGTCTTCTCTTTCTTTGCTTGTTTGTATATATCTCTCTCTCTCTCTTTCTCTCTCTATCTCTCTGTCTTACTTTGTCTCTTTGTCTTTCCATGTCTGACTCGGCCTATATATACCCATTGTTGCTATTGTTTTTTAATGTATCTGTATGTGTATGTATCTACAGTATTTCTTTCCTCTTCAAATTATCTTAGCCCTAAACCTATATCTTAGATGAAATCAAAATTGAGGTAAATGTCACAGGAACAAATCTTGGTTCACCCATCTAAACGCCAAGCTGCCTCAGAGTAAATTAAGGCCTGATTCATAGATTATACATCTGAACTAAATCCAGACGGACTCTAGACGTGGCCATTCGGGGTAATTTAATCTGTGTGTGTGTGTGTGTGTAATTCGGTTTTTACAGACGTGTATCAATCAGATATGACTATTTATGTCTGCGGACCGACCTTGAACGTCACCATCCGAAAGACGTGACTCGGTTTCGAACCTTCGTCCTCGGCTGAATCAGTTTGTAACTTCCATTGTTAGCTGGATTACAGGTGCATGCCACAACGCCCAGTCTTTTTGTTTGGTCTGTAGTCTAGGTTTCATGTTGGTCTCATCAGTGTGACTGGCATGTAACAGTCCAGGAGAGTGTTTCACAAAGAATAAGATTGATTTTAAGTTGGACTTAACAATGGCAGGCTGTTCATGCCACTGTTTGCTTTCACCATTCACTGGCATTTGTCTCTCAAGAGACGTACAAAACGTGGTCACCAATCTACAGAATTGACCTTTTTTGATAGTTCATTATTGAAGGAAAAAATATTATCTAAAAGATCATAATTGAGAGACCAATGGTGAGAGCAACCAGTGGCATGAGCGGCCTGCCATAGTCAAGTCCAACTTAAAGTCGATCTTGGTCTTTGTTAACCACCCCCCTGCATCTGTCCCCATTTTTACGTTGTTAGATCACTCGGGAAGGAGAATCGTTCTGCAATGTGTACAGACCAGGAAGAACCATTTCACCCTCAAGATGACATTTGCAGTATGGCGAGACGAGAGCCGATTGAGACAGCTGGCCAAAGATCATCATAACATGTGCATCCAGAGGAGGTATGGCACATTTTCTAAAAGTCTGGAGGGGGGGGGGGGGGGTGTTTCACAAAGATTTGAAGTCAAACTTAACTCTAAGTTGGACTTAAAAATTAGGGACAGCCATTGGAGCCTTAAAATGAAATATATTCAAAAGCAGAAATTCAAGTATTTTAGACTTTTTATAAATTCCACATCCAGAACATGAAATCTCCTTGATGATAGAAAATATGAATGATTCGAATAAACAATTAATGCCTTTCAAAATAACTTTTACAAAATATTTTCAAGGATGCTAATGACTTTCCATAATTGTTAAAGGAAACCAAAACCTTCATACTAAGTTACTTTTATTGTAAAGTTTAAAAGATTTGAATAAAATCAGTGAAAATTTGAACAAAATCGGGCAAGGAATAAGAAAGTTAGAGCATTTTTAAATGACTAGTCACTAGAGGGCGGTATTCAATTTGATGACATCATCTGTGAACAACTCTCCATGCCTTTTGTACATAAAATTTCACAATTTTTTTGTTTTCTTCGTATTTATTTGTGTTCTTGATCCGACTTCATAATATGTGAAGTAGAATATCATTTTGCATTCTATATCTTGCTTTCAGGGGAGTACATTATCTCAATCACAAGAAAGAAGGAAAAACATGAAATTTGATGTACAAAAGGCATGGAGAGTTGTCCACAGATGATGTCATCAAATTGAATACCGCCCTCTAGTGACTAGTCATTTCAAAAAGCTCTTACTTCCTTATTCCTTTCCCGATTTTGTTCAAATTTTCACTGATATTTTTCAAATATCTTAAACTTTACAATAAAAGTAACTTAGTATAAAGGTTTTGGTTTCCTTTAAGTCCAACTTAGAGATAAGTTCAACTTAGGATCTCTGTGAAACACCCCCTATATGAATCAGCTTTTCCTCTCATTGGCTTCACATTAGTTATTGGTATTTTCCCCACGTAGGTTTGAACAGTTTGAATTAAAATTTCATTGAAAAGTGCAGATTGTACAAATAGTAGTGATTTAACTTTGCGTTGCCAATTTAGAGACGGCCCTATGTATTGAAACAGAAAGGTCACTTAAATTTTCCAGCAATATTTTTTTCTCTCTCTCTCTATCTTTCTGCTCATGTAAAATTTGTAATTGAGAGCATTCTAGATCAAAAGATTAAAATGGAAAAAGTCAGTGTGGAGCCCTGCACATATTCATTGGCTGCTATCGACTCAAGCATTCTTGCTTATGATAGTTGGCCTCTGCATTTTTCTTGGCTTTCAATTATATATATATATATATATATACATATATATATATATATATATGTATATGTGCATTTTTATGTGTGTGTAGTTAAGTTGTCACTCTTTATGTAAATCAATTATATTATATACTATTATTGTTATATGAATGTTTTATATTTGATTTTATCAATAAATACAGAAACATCTGCTTTAAAAAAATGTTTATTTGAAACCTCATTTTTGTTTGTTGTTGCTTCTTCTATGTGCTTTATGCAGGGTTCTAATCGCTTGGAGGAGTTTCAGTCAGAAACAGAAGGTCTTAAATGCTCTCCGCCAGAAGGTCGCATGTCGAGTGAGTGAGAGAAGGCAACATGAAGCTTTCAGAGTGTGGAGAGGCGCCTACCTTGCAACTCGGGAAGCAGAAGCTAAGAGGAAAGAGGAAGCAGCACTTCTTACTAGGTATGTGTGGATTATTACTTCATATCGTCCTATTCATATTCAAACTCATGTTTACTTTTGTGTTTGTGTTCAAGGCGCTATACAAATGTTCATTATTATTATTATTATATGTGTGTTTGTTTTCTTTTTTTTGTTGTGTTCATGTATGTCTGTTTGTGTTCATATGTGTGTTTGTGTTCATATGCGCGTGTGTGTTTGTGTTGGTGGGTGTGTGTGTGTGTGTTTTTGTGTTCATGTTCATATTCATTGCCATAATCATAGTCTTATTCACATCTTAATTCATATTTATAATTCATATACACATTCGCATTCAAATTCACATTCATATTCAAAGTTCTTGGTCATGCACAAAATATTGTACATCTAGCATAAAGGTCATTTTCTGGCTTTTTCCAGTAGATGAGGGGGGGGGGGTTGTGTGTCTGGACACTTAAACAAAAGTTCTCTCTGTCCATCTCTCTCCAGCTCCAAAATAATGTTTGATTTGATGTTCTTGCAGGTGCTTTAGTGACTGGCGTAATGAGGTACACGAGGTCCAGGCTCAGCGACTGAGGGAGAGGAGGAGGAGGATGAGATGGGCGGTGGCAAGATGGAGGAAGAGCATGGAAAGAAAGAAATTGATAAGACAGTATGAGAGCGATCTAGAGGAGCTAGCAGTGCTTCACTGGGACCATGGTGTGAGGTAAGCAGGTTTAAGTCATTGGAGATGGGTTGTTGATGATGGTAGTGGTAGTGATGGTGATGGTGATGAAGATGGTGGTGGTGGTGGTGGTGATGATGATGATGGTAGTGGTAGTGGTAGTGGTGGTGGTGAGGATGGTGGCATGGTGATGATGATGATGGTAGTGGTGGTGATGGTGATGGTGACGAAGATGGTGGTGGTGGTGGTGGTGATGATGATGATAGTAGTGGTAGTGATGGTGAGGATGATGGCGATGAGGGTGGTGGTGGTGGTGGTGATGGTGGGAATGGTGGTGGTGGTGATGGTGAGGATGATGGTGATAGTGATACTGATATGAATGGTTATGGTGATGTTGATGATGATGTAAAGTAAGAGGAGGAGGAGGAGGATAATGATGGTGATAATGGTAATGATGATGATGAGGATGGTGGTGATGATGGTGGAGATGGTGCAGATGGCAATCGGTGTGGTGGTGGTAGCAGTAAGGAGGATGATAAACCTGAATGAAATTAGATGTGGTGATGAAAATACTGTGAAGTCAAATGAAAGCACAAAGACATTTTCTTCACAAATACTTTTACCTTTGTTCCCATTGTGATACCTACAGACGAGGATATTTCAACAAATGGAGGTCAACTCTTCAAGCAGTCAGACATCAAAGAAGACAGTGCTTTCTGGAACAGAAATATGGCCTCCTGTGGAAGCAGCATGTCACTCAGATGCTGATGGCCCGAGCCATGGTGAGCCCTCTGCAGCCCCATTCACATTTGCCTAGGGAAACCGCTTCGATAAGCAAAATAAGCATAATGTGTTCACATTTCTCAATCTTATTATGTGTAGCACGCTCATTGCATGTAGCTTTTACATTTTTCCATCCCCACTTGCACTTCGCGTACATTGTACATGTTAAAAAATAAACAAGCAAGAAGTGCACTTGCCAGAGGACTCTAGCGCCATGCCAGTGTGTGAACCCATGACCTTTGCATCGCCAGTCAAGTATTTTTTTGGATTTCTGCAAGAAGTCTGTAACTGCCATTGACACGACGTATCTCTTACGCTTTCATGCATGCAGCAGACGGTTTAGACCACTCGACTTAAAGAGAAGGTTGAGTTCTGGTCAAGCGATTGCATTGTGAAAGAAATGTTGTGGAATCGATCAGAAAAGATTGATCATCTAGCATATAAGTATTTATGTGTATTGCAAGGTTCTGAAATCATCAAAATGATAAGAAATTTGGCCCAGTCTTGGTATAGTTACAAGCACTGTATACAGAAAGATGTATATGGGACTACACGAACACGTGGCGAAAAAATTCGTCCCGACTTTTATGATATAACATGCCATATTTAGAATATTAAGGCATTTGAAGAGCTATGCTTTTCAGGGAACATTTTTTATCTGATGTTCTTCCACACTTGCATAATACAATGATAACGCTCACAAATTATTTTTCACCACTTCCCAGAACTCAACCTTCTCTTCAACACCTCATGTCGATGGCGTGGCAAGCAAACTGCAATCATTGTGGAATGCTACATTTCTTATCATTCTGTTCTTTCTTTCTTCTTTCTTTTCTTTTTTGTTACAGGCAAGGTACTTGAGGCTTGAGAGATGTTGGAAAACTTGGAGGAAACACTTCATAATGGATCGTGTCTCAAGAGAGATGTTGGAACAGGATCAACGTATGCTTCTCACCAAGGTTGGTATGAAATCGTGTAGTCACCTATGAAGGCCTGCTCACATATGTCTCAGTAAATCACGGCAGTTTACAGGGATCCCAGTTTTCAGGCCCTGGCGAGTTATTTTCAGACCATATTTTAGGCTTTTTTGTGTACAAAATAGCCCATTCTCTGTGATTTTCAGGCCCTCTGATCAATTCTAACTGGCATCCCTGAGTTTACCCAGGAAGGTTTGTTCAGTTTACTGCGCTTCATTTTGTGTACCTTCTTGTGCGTAGCTACTATTTTCATCCCCAATTGCCATTCATTTAGCACACAGAAAAATGCTGTGGGAAGGCGTGGCAGTTTACCCCGACGTATGCAAACGAGCCTTCAGACAAGATTTTTATATAATTAGGTCGAGTTCTAGTAAAAAAAAGAAAACCAATTTGTGAGCTCTCTCTCTCTCTCTTGATGTTAACTTTAAAAGATTATCATAGTGGAAATGTCCCCATGTTAGAAATATTTTGAAACTTTGAGCACCAAATTTAGATGCACGTGTGTCTGTGATCTCAAGTACCCAAGTCTGTGTGCCATGCTGTTCTTTGTAATTTATAAGCAAGATTCAGCCAATTTATAAGTGTAATGATTACAAAACCTAGTAATTCTAGATTTGGCTTCAGTTGTGTACTACTTTATCCACCATTCCAAAAAACTATTATACTGTTTCTTTTAAAATGCAGTCACATAACCTTACTCAAATGTTACTTTTATACTAAGATACTTATCATATTTATTTTGGATAAAATAAAAAACAGGTTAAGATTACTATTGGTATTAGTGAGTCATAAATCCGATTCTGTTACTTAAACTTATATTTCATGTAAATACTGGTATGTGTAGATGCTGGTTAAATACAAGTCGCTTTGGTACTGAAGATAGCACAAAACAAAATGAAGCAAAACTTATACTAATGTTAAAGACTATATGCCTTATTATTTTGCTAGAAAATAGTAACATAGATGAGCATTGACTAAAGTAAGATATCAAAAGAAAATCAAGCAAGTAGTTTTGACTCTGTGAATTACAAATGATCTCATACATGTTTGTGCTGTTGTATAATTGTGCTTTTCAGTGATTTAAATTTCCAGGAATTGTTTTTCTTTATTTTCTTCACTATGATTTTGCTGGTCCAAACACCCATTATTTACTGCACGATAATTCATTCAGTATTGAATAATAGCAATGAATACTGACATACTAAAGCTTTTTTGTCTTGCACTAATCAGATTATCTCGCAAGAATGAACAGAAAGCCAAAATCAGACAAAACAAAATTTGCTTAAAGCTAATTTCATCGTCAGTACTCAAGTCTAGGTTAACGGTGAGTAGGTCCTTCATCCCTTTTATCCCTCTGTTTTTTAACCCTTGCAGGTTTTCCACCGATGGCGCCAACTTGCTACTCTACAGAGAATGGAACTAGGCTCTAAAGAATGACTGCTCTTGGTCCTCGAACTCATAATGGACATCTCAATATGTTGATGGAGTTTCGTGCAGTGGAAAATTGTTATGAAACACTCTTGGGTCGTAATCTAAAAATGATGTTATGTAAGGAAAAATGATGTTTTGAAAAGTGATGGAAAATCACTGAAATTGATCGTGGGTGCGGGCTGTTTGTGGCTATGGTAGCCTTCCAATTTGAACTGACAATTCGTACGCTGCATGGATCCCGCACCCATACCAAAAATGGTTCTTATCTGGTCATGGAAAAGGGAAAAAAAATACTAGGTCATGAAAAGTCATTGAATTTGGTTCTCAAATTTATGTGGTAACCCTGAATAAGGTATTACTATTCCAACGCTGCTTAGATTCTGCATCCATACCAAAATGGTACTTATCAGGTCATGGAATGACATTGAACTTGGTTCTAAATTACTGCCCTATTAGTAACTCTGCTGATTCGAGCTCTTCATATTCTTTTGTATTTCAAACATGATACAATGAGATACCTGATAAAGCAAGGTAATTTCTATAGCCCCAATTTTCTTTTTATAACGAGTTTACACTGTACTTTCCAGTACTTAAAGTTGTTTTGATTAACATTAGAAAACAAACACAAGCACGAACAAAACTATGTACAAAGCTTAGTCTTCCAACATGTAAATTGCAATGATATAAAGATAGATGAAATATAATTTAAGTAAAGAAATGCACATGAATATAAGCCTGTAAAGTTGAACAAATTACACAGGAGAAAGTTGAACGAATCGTATATCACTTTGTATGTGCAATAAATATCTTTATTATGTCTGAAGCATTTATTCTGTATTGTGTTGTATTATTTATGAATAATATCATTCCTATTTTTATCTCCAGGTATGTTATGTAATAGCAGACTTGATGTGTAATTTACATTGTGTTTATTTGTGTTATAGATTATATTTTTGAGAACATGTAAATGTTATTAGAAAGCTTAATGTAGTCGAGTTTTAATGATAGTGTCGTCTATATAAAAAAAAAATCCTCAAAAGGCTCATTCACATATAATGCGGTAAACAGCAGTAAAACAACTTGTTGTGTAGACCAGTTGGTGTACACGCTCGCATAGAATAGGCCGTGCATGAAACCGAAGTTGGAGTTGGGTTGCGTACGTGGCGTGTTATGTTATCCTTTCTTCACACTGGATTAAAGTGTTATGAGGTTGAATTTATACAATCAAGCTACATAGGAATTTTTTGTTGTTGAGGTGATTGGCACAATGCCATGCACTTAATTTGCATCAGCGGTTTACTGTGTATTAAGCGCTTTATAAATGTAATTTATTATTATTATTATTATTACTGTGACATATGAGAATGAGGCTAAAATAGTAGCAATTTAGTTCAAATTTTATAGTCTTTTGGGATATTTTGGAGTAATCAAATAACTTTTATCATTTACAATCAAGAATTTGAACAATCAAGAAAAAAAAGGCGGTAGAATTTTCAATGAAACATGTGTCCATGTACAGTTTTGCTTCCAATGACTTTCTTCTTGCCAAATTGACTACTTACAAAAAGAGAAGAGGAGAGAGAGAGAGAGAGAAAGGCTTTTTTATTAGTGGTCCAATTTATTTATTTATTTAAAACTTCACAAGCTGTTGATCTTATTTTTCTGCTTTCATACACATGAACTTATTACAAGGGTTGGATTGCCCTTTAGTACAGTTAGATGTGTTCAACAACATATTGGACTAAGCATTGTGGATGATAAGAGCTAGTAACAACAATAAATCTTTGCCATCGGGAAGTTTCTTGCTTTGCAAATGGAAGCCCTTAAATATTTTAATTCACAAGTACACAGTATGCAGACTTTGCTCATATGTTTTTTTTTGTAATTTGTGAGTCTTCTGTAATTACACAATTATCACTGCTGTTTTATTCTCTGCATGTATGTCTATTTCTATTTGTGTTTACCTATTTTAATTTCTGAAATGGTTATCCAGGGTGTATGTATTTTAGGTTATGCAGTGCTATCTTATGTAGGCTTAAATGTATGTATACATCGGGCTATATTATGTATTTATATTCCACATACTAAGAAATTTGCTTTATGATTGGTCAAAAGTAAATCATGTGATGAAAGATAGTTCGCCCATCATTGATGGGAGAAAAATGTTTGTTACACTGTGTAGATAGTAGTACAATCTACACAGTGCAACATACTTTCTTGTATACGTGAATACACGTACGGACATACGTATTGCTACATGCACTATACGTATCGCACACAGTTTGCTAGCTATTAACTGATGATTTGTTGCTCTAAAATGACGGAAGAAGTGAAATGTTTCCGATAAGGAATATATACCAAATAATCACCTCTTGGTTTCAGGCAATGGCAAACTATCAAATCGGGTAATTATCAGGCCTGATATATATATAATTTTTTTGAAATTTAGTTTTGTGTTTGTGTAGTTGTACATATCGATTTTAAAAGACAGTTTTGTACCAATGAAAGTTGTGTACATGGTTTACATGTAGACTCCTCTGTTGGAGTACTTTTTTTTTCCTTCTTCATTTGTATTATCACATGCTACTAAATACTAATTTTAACTTGTCATCATCATCAATACTATCACCATTATCATCAGCATCATCACTAGCATCACGATCCTCGGCAGCAGCATTATTGTATCCTCATTGTTATCATTATCATCTTCATATTTATTACCATTATCATGTTCTCGATCTTCATCATCATCATCATCAAAATAATGATCTTTATCCTCCTCCTCCTACTCCTTATCATCATCACCACTATCAATATCTGTATCATTAGCATCATCATCAACATCATCATCACTTGTATCATCATCCTCCTACTCATTATCATCATCATCACTATCAATATCTGTATAATTAGCATCATCATCAAAATAATGATCTTTATCCTCCTCCTCCTACTCATTATCATCATCACCACTATCAATATCTGTATCACTAGCATCGTCATCAACATCATCATCACTATCAATATCTGTATCATTAGCATCGTCATCAAAATAATGATCTTTATCCTCCTCCTCCTACTCCTTATCATCATCACCACTATCAATATCTGTATCATTAGCATCATCATCAACATCATCATCACTTGTATCATCATCCTCCTACTCATTATCATCATCATCACTATCAATATCTGTATCATTAGCATCGTCATCAAAATAATGATCTTTATCCTCCTCCTCCTACTCCTTATCATCATCACCACTATCAATATCTGTATCACTAGCATCGTCATCAACATCATCATCACTTGTATCATCATCCTCCTTATCATACTCATCATCATATTTATCATACTCATCATCATATTTATTCTTTCCATCCTCATAACCATTATCATTAGCATCAATAGCATAGAATCAAAACAATCATCATCGGCCACCACCACCACTAATAATATCCCACCACACAATTTTTTTCTTTTTTAATTTTATCTTCATTTATTTTAGATTACTGTTATCATCACCATTTCATACTTGAATATACATAAATGTTTCAATAATAATTTTTCAATCATCACCTCACAAGGAAACACATCTTCGTACTTGAATTCATGGCATGTTTTCAGTTTTCTAAATTTCATATTGATGTACCACTCATTAAAAGCATATTGTGCAATTGTAAATGACAATCTTTGATTCACATCTGCCAAAATGTTGATTTTTTTTTTTGTATCAACATGCAGGAGGTTCTTAAAACAATAAATTATTTGTAAATTTTCAAAAGCAAATAAGTTCTTTCTTTTTTGTATTTTTGTGAGTGTGCGTGGGTGTGTTCAAGAAATGGGTGACTTCAGCCCCTACTTTCAAAGTCTCAAAAAAAAAATATCGTTATTTCATGATTTAGAATTTACATGGGTAACCTATCACTAAAAACATCTGTTGAAAGTTGAAGAAAAAAAAAGTAAGTTAGAAAACATCAGCAGCATCTAAATTACAATGTACATTCACATGTACAGTACAGTATACATGTAATTTTAAAACACACA
The DNA here is from genome assembly GCF_000002235.5 of Strongylocentrotus purpuratus. Classification (NCBI taxonomy): domain Eukaryota; kingdom Metazoa; phylum Echinodermata; class Echinoidea; order Camarodonta; family Strongylocentrotidae; genus Strongylocentrotus; species Strongylocentrotus purpuratus. Next base: position 715,622 of record NW_022145527.1, read on the forward strand.
AAACAGATGTGTATAACCAAAGAGATATCTCCTTGGTATAACAAACATTTGCCCGGTTATTAGTTTAACATTTTGTACAGCATATCAATAATAAAATATTCATAAACTTTGTCAACTTTCAATATCAAATAATACTAATTTTTTTAATAAAGATTCCCGAGATATCCAGTGAAAAAAATTTGTCAACAGGGGCATTGACTGTGATGGCATTTGAAGGGGGAAGGAGGGAAGATGGGCATCCAAAATTCTTCAACAACCAAAACATAATTTGCTATCAAGGGGAAAAGATTCCTCATATTTTTCAAAAGAAAAACATTGTTAGTTTAAACATATTTGTGGCTTACACCCAGTAAATAAGATTGATTGATCGATCTGTAATTGAAAATCAACCGAACAAAAAAAGTTTACCCGGATTTCTAAGGGCTTATGGATAACGAGCGTGAAGAAAATGGAGAATAACATAAAACGTTGCGTTTACGGAACCATGCCCTGTTCATTGCAATCATGTAAGGGTGCGTTTTGAATATACAGTAGTATTACGACATGGAATTACCAACATACAAAACAAATCTTTATGTTGATTTGTTCACTTTAACATATTTCATTTGCTAATTGATCAAGAACTTTGACTATTTGCATGCAAAATAGTTTACATACATGCATATGCATTAATTGACTGATCCTTTTGTGATGATCCTTTCACAATTTGTGGTTTGACTCAATAACTTTTGATCCAGAGCCATAAAAAATATGAAGGACGCATGAGTAGAGAGGGCAATTTTTTTTGCAGACACTGCATCCATTTTTGTTTCATTACAATACGGCATTTTGATGCCTGGAATTGGAGAAAGAAAAATCTTTGAATTGGCGACACGCTGAAAGAGTCAAAATCATTACTTTTCAATAAAAAATATTTTAAAAATTCAACTTTCCAACTACATTCCCACACATGTACATGTATACTGTTTGCAGAGCCATTATGGTTTATTTCAACAATGTGGCCCAAAAAAAGAAAAATATTATTGCTGCCAACTTGAAGAACAATAATGTGATTGATTTAACCTTAAAAATAACCCTGTCCTAAAAGGGAAAAAACAATTGTACATTGTGAGATGTGATGTGGTCTAGCAGTACCATCATTCTCTATCTTCGCTTACAACTGACCCTGATGGACCTCGGTTCAAACCTGGGTCACATCTTTGGGCTGGTGAACAGTTGAAGGTATAGACCAGTTTTGGAAACGCCCCCCTCTCAAAAAATAAAATGGAAGCTCTTATTACCAATCGTGTGAAAGAATATGTTTTGACTAATATGTGATGATAAAAATCTTGCCTGGAAACCGCCTACTAATTGATATATTTGATAAGTTATTACATCTATCCGGACTGGACAGATATCCCGTAGTCCCATATACATCTTTCTGTGTACAGTGCTTGTAACTTTACCAAGACTGGGCCAAATTTCTGATCATTTTGATGATTCCAGTACTTTCTGATTGATTCCACAACGTTTGTTTCACAATGCAATCGCATGACCAGAACTGGTCTATACCTTTAAAGGTCACTACCCAGAAATAAATAATCATATCTGAATAATACATGTCTGAACAAACCCAAGTACACACACATATATGGAGATGATAAATGCTTTTAATGATAATGGTCTTCTAAAACAGCTAGCAGTCGCAATATATAGGAAAAGGTGACACACATGTACAAGCAATGGCCATTAACACAAAGCTGTGCAAATGACTGTATGATCGATCAATGAATTGATGACATAGTCTAGTGATTAATAGCGAAATAGCAGTTAATTATTAAGATCGCTAACACATCTTTGTGTTATTGAGCTAAGGATTGTGCCTACGTTAATGCATGGATTTTGTGATAAAATATAGAGCTCAATCCTCTTCGTTGTTTCTCATTCTTTGTTTTACAGATGCACATGATCATTAATATTTGAATGGCCACTTGCTCAATTTTGCAACTTTCTTAATCGGACCTTCTAATGGTTGAATTAATTTTCCCATCCAAGTTTTAAAGTTCAAAACTTGACCTTGATAAACTTGATGTTGGTAGACTATTAATCCATCTTTGATTTGATGTATATCTTATATTTTATAGACAATTTGTATGAACATTTTGAATAATGAGTGTCCACTTTCTTTTTTTGCTGAATACCGTATATATATATATATATATATATATAATCAGAGATACTGCTAAGATAAGTCTGTATTACTGTGTATTACTATAATAATAATACATTCAAGAAAATAAAATAGCTAGAAAATGGTGACTTTTCTAATTTGTCTAAATTATCATTGGTTTGTTATTTAGTGCTTGAAAAGGATAATATAGTCAACGTGTCTATAAAGGCCACCGATGGGACACAGGAAAACTGGCCACTGCAGACAGGTGGCCTTTCTAGACAGGTTCTACAAGTTTCCTCCCAGAGGGAGACAATATAGGTGACCACCATAAACAAGTGGCCTTTACAAACAGGTGATCACTAAGACAGTTTTGACTATATGTCAATACTATTACTAGTCAAATGGCTTCTTCACATATGAAGCGGGAAACCACATGGCTTTTTTTCTTATCGTGTCCCGGTAAATGAAAGGCAGGTTGGAATAAAAATGAGTAGCTGCTCGCAATAAAGTTTCTACGCGTACTCGCCATCTTTGGGATACATAATAAGCCAGTTCACGGTTGCAGTCTGAGCATGAGCAGATAAAGGTCATTGCAGACCAAATTTTGAAATACACGGAGACGAAATACTGGTTACGTGCTGATGAAAGCTATGTAATCACTATTCATTCATGAACAAGCAGTGCACTCCATGATACACAGGTGGAAGTATTCTTTGAAAAGGGGAAACAAAGGCTATTTATATAGCACCTCCATTGCTGTAGGAGTGATAATTTCAAAATGTACAAAGTGCGACTTCTTCATGTTTTGAAGATCTGTGCATATTCGGGGTCATTGCCGTAATGTGCTAACCGTGAACTGGTCTATTGTGAAGCGTTTCACACTCACATCATTAATGTAGAATGCTGCCTTTCACTTCATCATATGTAAACAAGCCCTCAACAAATTATCCCCAAACTTTCAGACCAAAATACTCTGCGGTTTTTCTCGATATAAGTGAAAATTAAACCACAATTGTGGTATGGAGGTTAAACGCTATGAATTTTCCTGAATAACTTGGAGAACACAATCCGAGCAACGCTCCCCTTCCGGCTAACACAAGCACATATCCTCACGAGACCGTCAGCAAGCATCTGTCAAAACTTTCTTCCTGCGGATACCCAGACGCTCGTCTATGAGATCATATCCGGTTTCCATGGCAGTTCCGCACAACAGTTGAGTTATTACCGCTGCCGATTGCTAAGCCAGTTCCGTCTTTGACAAAACGCAGAGGTGAATCACAATACTTTCAGGCCCTTGCCTATGTTGTACCTGACCAATCGTACTCTGGTTTGCCATTTAAAGACACGGTTCGACTGCTGTGCAATCGCTTGAAATACATGTACGACTTCGGTAAAACATGCACGGGCCTGCAATTGTGTGGTCAAAAATTTTCTCCTTCCACCTATCTGGACTCTGGAGTCGCCATGACAGCATGATGGCCTCGCTACCTCTTGGTTGTGCCTAGACTTGCGGCCGGCCGAGAACTGTCTTTGGACCTGCAAATTGAATGACATGAAGGAAAGATATATCATCAAACATAACAAAAGGCAAAAAGAGAGCGAGAGAGGAGGAGAAGAGGAAGAGAAAGTGGAAAGAGAGGAAGTGAGCAAGAGAGATGGTCATATGATCAGACAGAGAATGCTCCACAGCGAAAAAAAGAAAAAATTGAAAAAAAATATTATATGAGACATAAAATACAAAGATGCATCATCCACTTGTAGTTTGATTTTGATTTTGATTTGATTTTCTTCTGCATTCATGTAAGTTTACATTGTACAGTAACCGACACAAAAGGAAAAGAAAAAGAGAGAGAAGCAGGAGAAAATAGAGGAAGAGAGAAAGTGAGTAAGAGAGACGATAAAAAGATCAGAGAGGGGGAGGGCATGAGAGGGAGGAGGAGGAAAAGGAGGAGGAAAAGGAGGAGGAGGAGGAGGAGAGAGAAAGAGGGAGAGAAAGAGAGAGGAAGAGAGGAAGGGAGAGAGAGAGACAAAGAGAGAGAGAAATACATACCTAGGAGCCGGTTCAGAAAAGTCAGTTTCGGCTGATCCAAGGATCCTTAATCTGGCTTGCTTGTACTCTTCTTCTCTCTCCGCTAAAGTCTTTTGCTTGGTCTTCAAGAGAAATCAATTTGGAAAAAAGTTGTGTTTCAAATATGAATCCCTATAATTCCTGCCATTGAATCATGTCAAAAAGAATATCATTACCATATTTGCCGGCGTAAAGACCGCAGTATTTTTGGAAGAGAAAATATCAAAAAGTCGGGGTGCGGCATTTATGACGAAAGAGTAAAAAAAAAAAAAAAAATGAAAGTCAAAACCAGCACGAATTTGCACATATGGGACTAGAAACGGTAAAATAACTATACCACTATGGTACAGGACATTTCCACACATCTTAACGACAATTTTACCTTGCATTGTTGACATGAAGACGAAAATAAACGTCCTAACACAACATTTGCCGATAGACCTTGATCTAAGTTCGTGCCAATGCATTGCAAAAGTAAATAAGGGACCCTTTTAACGGAGCTGCCGCGAACATCCATCTGAAGTCGCCATTTTGTTTTTCCATTTTATGCAGTTTCGCATTACACCGTACAATGTGGCAGGGGTATATATCAGACACCAAATCTGCCTGTGATCACTTTTTTAGCTAAACTTCCGGTAAATTATAAGAATATTCGTGAATTTGGTATCAGTTTGTAAAAAAAAAAAGTGTTTTCGAGAAAATTATGATTATTTTGTTTTGTCCATGTGTTTTTTTTTTTTTTTAAATGTCAAAATCGGGGGTGCAGCCTATGCGGCGGTGCGGCCTATGCGCAGTGCAGCCTTATCGCCGGCAAATACGGTAGTAGAATTCATGTAGAGAATTGCGGTAATCTTCTGGACATGTTTTGTTTATGCTCCATTCTGGTTTGGTAAAAAAACAAAGTGTGATTTCAAAGGCTAAATGAATATTCACTTCTTCAGAACGGACCATGTCGAAACATTAATTGATTAAATATGTGTATACTCTTCTCCAGCATGGGCCGTATCAAAAATGTAAAAGTTATTCAATGTGAATATTTTTTCTTCAGAATGGCGTATGAAATTTATTGCATACCGTATTACAAAATGCGTAACGGTAGGTGCCAGATAGAATTTATGAAAATCATCCACCATGAGCTATTGTGTACCCTACAAAAGCCTGAAATATGGCATGACAAAATTTAAAGGGCCTGCATTAACGCTTTGCCTGATAATGTGACATGTGCTTTAGGCCAAATTAAAAAAAAAAAATTGTTTAGTATCCTGCCTTTTTGAAAAATAGGGAGGAGGCCCTTTTTATTTATTTATTTTCTTCAAAATGGCCACTCTGTACATTTTTCCTGACAGTCGGGCTATTTTTCACGATGGCCGCCTGTATTTTTTTTTTTTTTTTTTTAAATCAGAATTAGATCATTTTAGCAGTATGTTTTTTCATGTTTTAATTCATTCAGTTCAGTTTATTTTATTTTTGCACGGCAAAGAAAAAACATTGCTCCTCTCCACCCAGGTTTTAAAAGGTTACCTGGTAGGATGCGAACATCATTGTGGTTGGATTAGCATGTGCACGCCTGTTAAAAAGTGACTAGCTGGAACACTCACCAGGGAATGGAGAAACGTAATTGAATACAGTGACAGGGGTAATAATAATGATGTGAATGATTTGGCCATATAAAGGTACTATGCCCTATTTGCAGGCCAAACAAAATGAAAAGGTTAATTCAAACGGCCTTGAAAGAAAATACAAATTTAGAACTTCCCTCAAAACAAAAGGGCTTGAAAAAGGCTTTTAGTGGGAAAATAACTTAGGTGATTGCAATCACCTTAGTAATAGTATTGATTTTCAGACCCTTTTACCGAATGGTCATATGTTTTGTGCTGCACAAAGATTCAGTCAGTTTAATTTGGGCCATTACAAGTAGTGGGTTATTGATGTAGACAAATGCTCATGTACATGTACCTGTTACACTTACAGCTTATTTTATGTACCAGGGTACGTTATTACCAAAGAAAAAAAGATGTCACTCAGTCACTCAATAGTGTCTGACAGTGAAGTCTAGAGGTAAACGGTTTCCTTGCATAATTTGAGTACTAGGACACTGCTAATGTTTAAATTTCAGATAGGACATAAATGACATATTCATAATTCCTGCAAAGTTCTACAGAATTTGATGTTGGCTGCAAAAGGGACATAGTATCTTTAATGGTAATGCGCTTTATAAGTAACAGGTATTATCATTTATCAAAATCGCTATTATCATTACAATGTGGGAGAAAGTCATAAATGAAGTGTCATACCTTGTTGACATCCTTGTTCTCTGTTGCATTCTGGTCTCCTCCAGCCTCTGTTGGTCGCTTGAGGATTCTAAGCTGTGGCTGGTAGGATGTCCTTTGGGTGTCTTCCTGGAGTAGAACCACAGCCGGTGTCGCATCCTTCTTTCTACACCAATATAAAACAACAATAATAATGTTTATGTTCTGGATGTATATGGCACTTGATGCATTGGCGATATCGCTTGGTGCTTTAGACTTTAGATACCCTGGTCATATCAAGATGTTAAAGAAGAAGAAAAAGAAGAAGTAGAAGAAGAAGAAGAAGTAGAAGAAGAAGAAGAAGGAAAAGAAGAAGAAGAAGAAGTAGCAGAAGTAGAAGAAGAAGAAGTAGCAGAAGTAGAAGAAGAAGAAGTAGCAGAAGTAGAAGAAGAAGAAGTAGCAGAAGTAGAAGAAGAAGAAGTAGCAGAAGTAGAAGAAGAAGAAGTAGCAGAATAAGTAGAAGCAGAAGAAAGAGAAAAGAAGGAAAAGAAAAAGAACAAAAATAGGAAGAAGAAGTAGTAGAATAGGAAGAAAAAGATAAGAAAAACAAAATAAGAAGGAGAAAAAGAAGAAGAAAGAAGGAAAAGGAGAAGAACAATGAGAAAAAGAGGAGAAAATGGAGGAGAAAAAGATGAAGAGTTAGTGAAGGAGGGGGGAAATGGATTGATAATACTATACTTAGGCTCTTTCTATTTTAACAAAGATTAGATAGGGAAACTCATGACCCACTTTTCCTCTTAATACTCAATATTTAAACTTTTATAGGAACTTACTCTTGAGTAGCCCGATCACGCTGCTTCTGTGCCTCCTTTAATTTCTTTTCGAGAACCTACAATTACAAAAAATGAGAGAAAAAAAAGGAAAAATGTAATTTACTAGTCCCATATGCATGCATTACAGCTTCCTCTTCTTATTCAGGTGCAGTACATGCCACCGTCAGGTGTATTGTCGTACTGTTGAGGTGCAGTGCAGATGTGTGGAGTTGTACAATGTCTGAAAAAAGGTACAGTTAATTGAGTGCAAGTAAAAACAACTACCACGTTAGCGGAGTTGGGTTTTTTTGTACCTCTTGCTTAAAGTTGTTAACAGAGGTACAATGAACGGTGTTCTGAGGGAGGGAGTTTCAGAGTCTTATTGCATCCGGGAAAAGGAACTATGATCTTCTTGGAATGCCCTCTGTGCAGGGATGTAAATGGAGTGAGGAAAGTGTGTGGGATGTCTATCAGCGAGCTGGTGATGCGATAGATCATCATCACCTTAGCCTGTGGCAGTGCCCTTCATTCTTGTAATGTTGACTACTTGAGCTGGTTCAGCATGGCTGCTACGCTGCTTGTTCTGCGCTGGTCATTGAAGATGATGCGTACATAGCACCGTTGAACCATTTCAAGCTTCTTGATGTTTGCTTGCGTGTGAGGGTCCCATATGATGCTGGCATACTCCATGATTGGTTCTTTAGCCTTTCTACGACATAGTTGGATATTCCTTTGAAGAAACTAGAAAGGCATTGGTGTAATTGGCCTTTTTGGTGACAGTGTTGGTTCCAGCTGAGATTCTTCTGCAACTCAACACCTAGATACTTTGCTGTATTTTTTGTCAGCTAGGGTCCGTCCGTGGATAGAGTAGGATTTGATGAAGGGTTTGCGTTCATTGGTGTCTTGGAGAACCTGCTCCCAGCATTGGAGCTAGTAAAGATCCTCTTGGAAACGTAGGGCATCTTCCTCTGTCTTGATGTTGCTGTATAGCATACAATCATCACCGAATTTGTCGCAACAATTTCGCGCATAGTGGCAATTTTTCATGGGGCTATGCCCCAGCCCCCCCCCCCCCCATTCAGTGTTTATTTAGGGTATCTTTCTTCATCTTCCTTCCTTTTGAAAAAAAAACCCTAAGTCCGGTGTGTAAAGTCAATAAGGGCCGTATTTTGGGGTACTACGAGCTGGACTTTGGTGCATGAAAACCGCTGCACAATTACAAGTGCATACCAAGGGCGGGTTGCGGGCGGGTTGCAGGCGGGCGCGCGCATGTGTGAAGTTATCTCCTGAATTACAGTAGATAACTTCACAAGTACATAGTGCGCACACCCGCCCGCAACCCACCATCGGTATGCACTTTGTGTCAAGGCTTGACATTATTTTCCCGTATTTGTTACGCCGCAGAATAATTACCTTTTGTACCTGAACTGAGACTATCAGCACTTTCGCTACAGCGCAAAATAAGACCGTACGAAGGTACTTCAACCATGTTGGTTGATCCTAGTTTTTTCTTCATTTATATGCAAAACTGAAGGTATGTTTAATTCCGTGCTATTATTCTTATAAGTACATGTTATGCTACGATTGTACGTGTATCTTTAATGTTTTTGAGATTTGTAGGACAAATTTGGGCCTCTTTTGAAGTGTGGATAGTGGTAAAAGTCCGTAATGGTATTGACTGTGCTTACGGTACTTGTGAAAGTGATTGATAATTTGTAAAATAATTCTTGGTTATATACTTCAAGGAAGTGTAAGAGATGCTGAAATGTCTCATGATAGTGTATAAGTTATCTGGAGACGTTCATTATTGTTTTTGTTGTCATATTTCATAAATTCGGGATGACACGTGAGACCTATTTTTCTTATGCTATTTTAGGACTTCATTTAATTGTAGTACCTGTACGTACAGATTATATAGCGGAGGGATATTTTTCGACGCCATTTTTAGTAAGGCTGTGCACAACAGTGTAATGAGGTACCCGAGTACACTCCCATGCTTACAAGCGAATACTCGAGTATTCGGACGCCATGTTTTTTTGTTTTTTTTTGAATTTTTTTGAATTTTTTTTTTTGTTGTTGATTTGTTGATTTTTTTTTTTTGTTGCCACTACCATACATACCACTGGAGCAGCTGCAGTGTCCCAGTTCTGTCGCCGAAAACGCATGCAATTTTACTTTGAGTTGCAGTTGAAGGCGCCGATTTAATAATAATAATAACAGTGAACAATGCTGTTTTAAAAACCAAAGATGGCAGAATAATCCATTTTCCTCCAAGTCCAAGCAGAAATCCAGACATTTGGTCCCAGTTTCTGAGTGGTGAGTTTGACAGTGCTTGAGTTGGCAAAAACATTTTTACCGACGGCACCATGCCAGCGGCCGCCGCTCACCCAGGCACGGCTAAGCGTCGGCCTGGACATTTTTTTTTTTTTTTTTTTTTTAATTTAAATTTTTTTTTTTTTTTTTTTTTTTGCGGCCGAATATTCGTACCCGAGTAGTTGTCAACCGTGCGGGTACTCGAGCATTCGACTACCCTTCACAGCCTTAATTTTTAGTGATTCGACTTACGGTTAGTTTTGTTTATGTCGCCCTAGGTAAAATCGCGTTATTCGTTTTAATACTTGAAAAGGAGTTTTTTTGTAATGTGATTTATAGTATGCAGAATGGATTTTTTTAATGTAATTCAGAAACGAGAAAAAACAACATATTTTATTTTGCTTAAAGAAGACAATATTTTTTAGAGTATAGAAGTGAAATGAATAATTATTTGATAAGAGTTTGAATGTGAATCTTTACTTCTAGTTGCTTTACGCTATAGTCTTAAACTTAAATACACCCTTGAAGGTCATGTATTTACTCTAGTTTGCATACAAATAATGTAATATAAGGAAAAGGGAACAATTTGGGTATTTTGAATCAATAGTCATTCTTTGTTTATCTTTGTTTCTTTACAGGATTCACACGATTGTTGAATGTGCTTTACAGCGCCACAACTATTAAAGGGAAGCTAATTCAAGTTCACGCCTCCTGTGTGGTTATTATTACAACGTGGAAGTTTAGACACGGTCTTATAACACTTTGTATTGTGCAGCGGTTTGCCGTGAAACCTGTGAAAAAGTGTATACTAATATCGTTTTCCCCGAAAAATAATCCAAAAATAACAAGAAAACTGACACGAAACAGGTAATCAACATAACAACTTTTAACTCATGATCTTTATTTGGACATTTAATGAATATTTACTTCATTTTGGGTATGTTTTGGTAGGGTATCTCCAGGCCAGAGTTACGGGTCAAATTTTTGATAGGTTTCTGAGCAAGCGCCCATATCAACTTTTATCCGAAAAATACTCCAAAAATAACAAGAAAATTGACACGAAACAGGTAGGGTAGAGTGCCCAGTATTCGGTCAGTTAAGGGGAAATCACTAATATTTTGAATTCTTACCTCTTTTATTTTACAATCTACCCATCAAAAGAAAAGAAAATTATTCCTCTAAAAGGATTTTATAGTCACTTAAAATAAAGAATGATAAGAAAAATATTTCCGAAAGAAGACAGAGCATTTTTCTGCCCAGAATTCGGTCGCGCCGATTAAAATTCGGTCACGCGATTTGTGCGTGGTATCTCCGTTGCCAAGGAGCGAAGCGTATTTGCGCACTATTTTCACACAATCGCGCGAAAAAGCACTGATTGTCAATGCGTTGACCGAATACTGGACGAGTGATACCGCATGGCAAGGGTATCGTATAAATACCTCTTGCACATCGGCAAGTGCGTCATTTGCAAATTCGCTGCGATGGAGCAAACACGGAAGTGATTCTCTACACACACATACTAAATTCATTGCTATAGCACACGTAGTTGTTTCGCAATAGACTTCTACATATGGCTATGCATGTTAGCGCATGTGCTAAGAGAACGCGGAAGTGCAGAAAGTTGTGGAACACTGACCAATTTCAAGCTAAGTTGGAGATCTTTCCGGGGCCCTATATCTGATTTAATTTTCAAAGTTAAGAAAGTTATTCAGCTGCCTGATTTGTGCAAGTTTCGCGGCTCATTAATTATTTTTTAAATTGTTACAGCTGTTGAAACGGCTGTCTGACCGAATACTGGGTATGGACCGAATACTGGGCGCGCTACTCTAATTAACATCACCGATCACAACTTTTATTTAACTCATGATCTTTATTTGGACATTTAATGAATATTTACTTCATTTTGGGTATGTTTTAGTAGGGTATGTTTTAGTAGGGTATCTCCACGCCGGAGTTACGGGTCAAATTTTGGATAGGTTTCTGAACAAGCGCAAGGTAAGGTTAGGTTTTTTTAAAAGACGCGGCCTGCGCCTGGTCATGGCATGAGCGGCTAGCGGCAGGCCGGGCCTAAGTACTGCTGCATAGCTGCATGCATAATCTGAGTGATATTTATGCAGCTGCAGCTCATGAGCTGCAGTCATGCCATGCTTAAACTGTTAGATCTAGTAAAACTCAGTAAAAAAAAAATCGAATTGAATTTTGTCAACTTACTCCACTGTCTGCCATATCTTCCCAGCTGTCCCATACTTCTTCCGATTCATCCATTTTCGCAAAAACAATGCCTTTTCTTCAATTTTCAAAAAAGGAAAGAAAGTCTACGCGACAACGTAGGTAGTCAATAAATAGTCTTGACTCAGAGTAGTTGTCTGGGCTAATTTTCTTAATCTTCTTCACCGCATGTAATTATATAATTTTCCAACTACAACTTCATTCTAGATCTAGTTCACTTTTATGTAGATTCTAGGCTATATGCTGTTATAACTAAAAGTTATATAACATGGTTTTATTTACTCTACTATTTTATATATTCCGTGAAACAGATGTTAGCCTATTATTCAAAACAGCAGGAGTTGAGACTAGAAATGTCCGCCTCTCTGTTTCCGGCTTCCCCATCCCCCCCCCCCCCCCTCCTCCTTCTTCTCCTTCATTAACGGTACCGTACCCTGCCCGGTTTCCGCCCGATGGGCAGTTTTTCTCAGATAACTTCTCTGAAAATGAATTATACAGGCGCAAATGTATACCAATTTGTTGCCGAAATTCTAGCAAATCTAGCTATGCCATTCTTACGCCCGAAATCATAAGCGATTGTCCGTAGCGCGCCGTCTGCGTGAGGCATTTTCCTTGCCTAATTCCGCCTAGACCCGCCCTAATTCCGCCCGATGGTGGGCGCGCATCAAAAGTATAGAAAAAGGAAACATCTCGGGTACACGTTAGGCCAAATCAAATTGCTTCCCAGTAGAATTCGATCTACATGTTATTTTGATAATTGATATTTCTTTCTTTATTTCTTCCCTTGCCTCTGTAGGCCTAATGCAAGTGCACTGTTATTTATCAGTTTCTGATCTGGAAAAAAATTTTTGTACTGCCTTTGGAAAATCCTGCGACTTGTCTATGATGTTTTAATAATGTGTTCAGTCAAATCTTCAGTGTTCTATCGCTAATCGGGAGAGGGGAAAAAAAAAATCCACAATAACAACATTTTGTCAAAAAAAACTACCACTATTAAAGTAAACACTTTGGAAAGAGAGTAATGGCACTTCATTTTTTTAATTTTTTTTTTAAACTGCAAATTATTCTCGACATCTCTCAAATCTTGATTAAAAAATAAATTAGCGTATATTTTTAGGATATTGGTTGGAAAAGCATAGCATTTTCGTCATAGGAATTATCATCATCGCCGATCATCATCATTACAATTTTAGGGTAGGCCTATATGTGACGCAAATGTGGTTTCCTGTTTGATTATTTGTTCAAGACTTCAAGTTGTTGTGTTTTTTGTTTTCTAGTTGTTCTAAATTATGCAGTATTTTATGCATTCAATAATAATATTTCAACTTGAAAGACAAAACTTTCCGAAATGATCTTGAAAACGAAGTCGTCGATTCACTTCCATGGCAAGTCAGTTTTTGCAAAGAATGTAGTAATAAACGGCAAAAAGGGGGTGGTGGGGGGGGGGGCACCACCTTCACGTTTTGGCCACTTCAACAACCAAAGAGGGTTGAAAGCTAGTCTCTAAGTATTTTGCTGACATTACCGAGAACAACTAAATTCCTGCAATTTCTGCATTTTAGTGGCATCAACGTACGTAAAGGAGACCTCAGTTAAAAAAAAAGTTTTGGATTGAAAGTAAAAGTAACATCCGAAAATTGTCCTTCTCTAAATTTGGCACTATACCCCCACCCCCCCCCCCCCCCCCACATTTTCTACATAATGCTACATGTTAAATTCATCCATTCATCTATTTATTTATTCAATATTCATTCATTTTATTGCCGAGAGATATTTATGTTATGGATAGAGATGAAAAATGTTCACCTTTTATTCGCCATAAAACTTTCGCAAAACTAACAACGTAAGAATCACCTTAGCAATTTGAAAGGCCTGACAGGCGTATGCCCTTAATGTATTATTTATACTACTCTTTCGATAGCCATTCATATAGGTTTATTTCACATGAAACAACAGACTGGGATTTTAGTTTCTACCCCTATATTTATTTTATTCACAGTCAACTGAGGGAAATTTATGGCAGCGAAAATGTCATGGTTCATGTTGGTCATGTTGGTAAAATTAGATAACACACAAACAATTGAAAAAAAATTGAAAAATAATTATAGCCTAAAGCATAGAAGTATTAAGAAAGAAGGATATAAAATTGAAGAGGGAGACTAAAAGAAAAATGGGTAAAAGGAGGGATGTAATCGAAGAAACTTGAGGGAATAAATTAAAAAAGACTATAATAAACTCGGTATATAATATAAAACAAAACCTAATCAATCCTATGCATCCATCCTGTATCGTATTATAAACAAGCACTCTTTTCGTTACAAAGCCACGACGCTGGATTAAAAGGCGACACAACATGAATACAAACTTTTTGCAAATCTATACCAACCCTGGCAACTTTTTTAAAAGCCGGACCTATTTTTTGTCATTGGGATCACTGTCGGAGAACCGAACTTCAAGCATTTCTTAATATCAATCATATCTAATTTTGTCACAAAATTTAACTTCATGACTAGTAGGCCTACATTAAATTACAAATCAATAGACCACATCGTTACCCGAAATTGTCGGTTGCTCGAACGAACGGCCAAACATCATTGCAACATTCTTCGGGGGGAGGGGGGGGGGGGCTTCAATCCCGGCCTCCCACCTTATTCGCCTATCATAATAAGGACAATTACACCCCAGAAAACTACTCCCAAGGATAATTACCCAAAGGACAATTACCCCTCGACGACTCAAACTACGCCCAGAAAATTACCCCCGATGACAATTACCCCCATCTCTGAAATTTAACCCCTATATAGGACATTGACCCCCCCCCCCCCCGGGACAACCAAGAACAATACCCCCTGTCAGGCGCGTACGCAGGATTTTTTCAAGGGGGGGGGGGGGTTTTAACATTTATAAATCGGTCCGAAAATTTCGCAACGACTCAGCCAGCCGCTGAATAAGCGGGTGGGAATAAATTTTTTTTTTTTTTTTTTTTTTTTTTTTTTTAATAATTAAAAAAAAAAAAAAAAAAAAAAAAAAAAAAAAAAAAAAAAAAAAAAAAATCCAAAGGGGGGGGGGGGGGGGGGGGGGGGGGGGGGGGGGGGTTTTAGGTTTTTTTTTAGGGGGGTTTACACACACAAAATTTCCAAAGGGGGGGGTTTAACCCCCCAAACCCCCCCCCCCCCCCCCCCCCCCCCCCCCTGCGTACGCGCCTGCCCCCTGTTCATTAAAGGGGAAGTCAACCCCGATAATAAGTTGGGTAATTTTTAGGGGGAGATCATTTTCAGGGTGGGGGGGGGGGGTAAAATTATTATCTATCCCAACATCGTATAAACGATGTTCACACAGGGAAAATTTTTCTATAAACATGTTTAAAACTGTTGAGTTAAAACACGTTTATACTAATCATCTCTAGATACGATGAATTTTAGCTGTGTGTGAAAAGGCTGCATGTTATTGCAATGACGACCTTCGTCATTGCCTTGTTTTCGTTCACATTCTGCCCCATAAATATTCTTCTTATCTTCGTCAGAAAATCGCATTCGTTGTGCTTGCTATTCCTAGTTAGGTGCTTTTCTCATGTCCATTTCCTTTCAAATTTCGTATGATCAAGGGTGAGTTTATGTTACCCCTGGGGGCAATATGTCTTTCTACACAGCCATTCTCAATGTTTTCAAAGTAGTGGGCGTCATGATTCTCAGTATCATTATATGGCTGTGTTCCTCTTTTCTTATGTACATAACAAAAGAGGAATACACCCTTGACCATTTTATTATTGTTTTGGTTTCGGCCAGGAATACAGACTGGTCAAATGGCCTAATCCATCAAAGAGACTTTTTTTGTTTTGCTTGCTCGCTATGCTCGCTCGCCAAAATGGAGTTGCCACCGCTAACGTGTCCGCCCCAACCTGCAACAACCAGTTAATAATTATGTACCATACGTTATTCAAAGAAGTTTTGGTGTGCTCGTGCTCGCCAAAACGGAATTAACATCACCTTAGACATGGTTGTGTAAGCCCTGCCCTGCAAAACAAAACAAACAAAAAACAAAAAAATCTGAAATTTATGAACCAATTATCATTACAAAAATTTTGCTCGCTCGCCAAAATAGAAATAACACCGCTTTTAATAATCACGTCCCTGACATGGAACAATGAACCCAAGTTTATATACCATATTTTCCCTATAAAAGAGAAGTGATTTTTTTTACTTGCTCGCTACGCTCGCTCGCAAAAATAGAAATAACACCGCTTTTAATAATCACGTCCCTGACATGGAACAATGAACCCAAGTTTTATGTACCATATTTTCCCTATAAAAGAGAAGTGATTTTTTTTTAGCTCGCTACGCTCGCTAGCTCGTGGAATTATGTGCCCACCACTAACCTGCTACAATATCATTAAAAAGAGAAATGTAGGGGGTTGCCTGCCCGCCAAAATGGGATTGACATTGCCTTAAACATGATTGTGCCCGCCCCCTACCTGCAACAATGAAACAAATTTTATATAGCAATTCATTGAGAGAAAGATGTATTTTCGCTCGCTAGCTAAAATGGGTATAAAATCACCCTAAACACAATATTGTTCCCGCGCACTGCATGGGACAATTGAACCAAGTTTAAGTGGCAATTATTAAAAAAGAAGTGATTTTTTTCTTGCTCGCTACACTCGTTTGCAAAGAAATGAAATTAACGTCGCTAACAAGTGAATGTTCCCACCCCCAACTTGCAACAATACCAGTTTATATACCAAACGTTACTTAAAGATTTTTTTTTTGCTCGCTCGCTCGCCAGAAGTGAAAATTAGCATCGCCTTTTTTGTTTGTTTCGGTCGCTTGCCCCCCCCCCCCCCCCCCCCCTGACGGAGTACCCCAGGTACGCCACTGCTGTTGTCCAATAACATTTTAGGAAAGTCCTACACTGGTCCATGTATTGTAAATGTGGTATAAGTGCGTGTAAGGAGGAGAGCTCCTCAGAAGAATGATCGGCGAAGAATAATCGACGGAGAAGAGTTGACAAGAATAATTGTTAGAGTCGGGTTGAGAATCGAAATGTAGAACTCAGACTTTTAGAAGAATTGAGAAGAACATATCAGTCAGATTGAGAATCAATACCGAGAATAGTGACAGAGCCCAGAACTAAGAACTCAGATTCCGAAGCGGAATCAGAATGGGAACATTGTGATTACTGAGCAACACTAAGACTCTAAATCAGAATACAACTACAAAGCATCGTTCTTCGCTAGTCGATATAAAGGGGTGTTGACGGCCACAGAATGCTGAACGAAACTTCAAAAGTCAATGACAGAACTTCATTGATTCAACAAGTTGCAGTGACGGTGTTAATTCGTGGTGATTGCCTAATCATCTGAAGCATGACTGACGTAGCTAGGGAGTTGCAACTGGACATCCAGAGGACGACAACCACGATCGCACTTCGAATCGGATCCAGTTCGTTGTTGAACTTTTAGAGAGCTCTCGCGCGCACCCCCTCGCTTGATTTAAGTAGCGGTACCGTGAGTAGATTTAAAATGAGATTGATATTTTGCTGTTTGATTTGTTGTTGATGATGATGAATGTCAGGCGCGGATCTACGGGGGGGGGGGTTTAGGGGGTTTAAACCCCCCCCCCCCCTTGGGCGGCCCCCCCCCAAAAAAAAAGGGAAAAAAAAGAAAAAAAAGAAAAAAAGAAAGAAAGAAGAACGCACGCTGGAGAGAAACCCTTTCAAGTGCAAATATTGTGAGAAGATATTCAACTCATCTGGTAACTTAACCAAACACATAATAAATCTGGATATAACTGTGTATTAAACTGTTACTTGATTTAAAAAGACGTTATCATGCACTGCTTTTTATGGTCTCCATTGTGTTAATAGATGCCAGGAAAACATCGCTTACGGGGTTCAAATAAACACCCCCAAAAAAATCGGCTCGCCGCTTCGCGGCTCGTGGACGATGCTCTGCATCGTCATTATTTTGGTCAAACCCCCCCCCCCTTAGCAAAAAGCTAGATCCGCCCCTGAATGTTATACTTATATATTTTTTAAAGGACCATGTATTAAGTAAATATAATTATACTTCCTATCGACCATTTTTTAAAAGTCTACTTACCTCAACATAAGATGTGAGAATGTGTGGTGGTCTATGTGAGTAAAGCCAGTCAATCCTTTGATAATTATTATTACCTGAACCCTGGCATAATAATTTAAAAGTGGTTTCCCCTGCCACTATGCCACGGGTTACATATCAATAATATAGTATTAATGACTGCTTTGAGAGAAATAGTTGTTTTATTACGCTCCGAAGGGAAGGTTAGAATTGTGCTATTCCCCGAGGCTTGCCGAGGGGAATAGCCCAATTCTAACCTTCCCGAGAGCGTATGAAAACAACTATTTCTCGAATATTAAAGCAGTCATTCATACTTTTATATGCCGAAAAAAAATAGACTAAAAAATGAAAAATTAAAAATATTTATCATTATTGTCGAAGACGGGATTCGAACTCTTGCGTACAACATGAGGTGTACCGAAAACCAACGCTTAGACCACTCGGCTATGGCCCGCCGTTCATGCTTGGCAGTTTTTTCCAATATATACATTAAAATGGATTGAAACCGGCTTCGCGTGTGATGAATGCTTCGCAAAAGCTCCATTATACGGACTCTTCTTTTACTTTTGCAATGCATATATGATATTGGCACGAACTTAGATCAAGATCTATCGGCAGATGTTGTTTTTTTGTTTTTGGAAGTTTATTTTCGTCTTCATGTCAACAATGCAAGATAAAATTGTCGGTAAGATCGATCGAGATTCAATTGTATTGAAATTACCGACCAATCCTTCGCACACATACGGCATCCTCCATCGCTCAAACCATTTTTTAACATGTAAACCTATGGGGTAACCATGGAGGCTGACCAACTTTTTTTAATAACCATGGTTATTAAAAGTATTGAAATGTTTTATGCATGGTTACCGAGAATTTTACAGGAACAGTTGAAGTTTATGAATGCAATTCGACCAATCAGATGGCTGGATTTCTCAAGTGAGGTCATATCTATCATTAATTCTATAAATTCAAATTATGAAGTCATTGACAGTTCCATATTATCTTTTGGATATATAGGCTTGTGCAATGCTGGATTAAGAACAATGACTAAACTTCTAGACAAGGAAACATATTTCAGTAAATACATAGGACTGCTACAAAGCTACTGAACCGCAGTGCAGTGCACAGCGCAAGTTGAGCAATGCAGATGACGTATCATGACGTCATATAATCATGTTTATTCATGTTCATACGCTACCATAGAGATATATACTTAGTAGCAGGGGGGTTCAACTCCGCTTCTGCATCCGTCTAGCCATGGGGAGATTTTGGAGGGTCAAAAGTGCACACTGCTTCCACTTTTCATGTATTAGCCTATGAAGACGACAAATTGTTAGTGCACCAGCGAAATGGGGATTTTGGACTGCGCGTAGCGCGCAAAATATTTAAATTAAAATTTGAATATTCATGACTCTTTTCCACTTATTAGCATATTATCGCAATGAAAAAAAGACAATGCGCATGCGTTACTATATCGACATATGTTGTTGTTGTTGTTGTTTTAATTTATAGGCGTTTTTCATTCAGAAGTGAATATTTACGCCTCTTCTCTCAGGATTTTTATTCCTTTAAAATTAGATTTACTTTTTTTGATATATAGATTTGAATAAATTGGATTTTCAAAAGCTAAACTTTTATTTAATGATGAAGAATTCAGTGGCTGGCGAGCAAAAGGCTTATCGACGCCCAAGGACCAACTCGGACACGGTACGTAGTGACAAGCTTCTCAACTCAGCCTAATGCTGAGCCTAGGCCCTCCGACGTCCACCAATATGTCTAGTCGTCTCCATCGTGTTTCTTCAAAATTTTGACCGAAAACCAAAAAATAAAAACAGATCATGATACATGAAGATTTTAAACGTTAATATAGACAGTTCTCTCTTCTAATTTTTTTTTTTTTTTTTTTTTTCTTCTTTCTCACTTTTCTTCTTCATGTACATGTATACTCACTATAAAAAGCGAAACATATTGGGCTCAAATAATTATGTGCGGTGCAAGGCGGTTAGTAGGGGTACAGGTGTACCCTTTTAGATCTAACTACGAAGTTAACCAGAGCCTGTTGGTGATTAATATCTGTTGATTTCAGGAGTATTGGGATTAATTCTTCGTTTTCTATTCCAGATTCTGTTATAAGCATGGCTCTCTCTATAAGAAAGAGTGGGCACTTACATAAAAAATGTTTAACTGTTTCTTTTTGGTGCTCACAGTTTGGACAATGTCCTGTCTCATGTTGATTCAACTCAAAAGATTATTATTTAAACCTAAGTTTCCCATTCTTAGGCGATGAAGAATAGTTTCATGATATCTGTTGTTCAGGTAACACACAAATGTTTTTGATACTAGAGTTTGCGTTTCCCGTAGGGGGGATGATGTTTCATTCCATCTTTTTTGCCATATCTCTATGTAGTATTTCTTTATAACATAATTTGATTCTGCTCTGGTAAGAGCGTTGTTGATTTCTATATTTTTATTTAGTCCTGCTTTAGCAAACTTATCTGTTATCTCATTGTGTTGTAGACCACAATGACTGGGAATCCATTCGAAATAGACCTGGGTGCCCTTGTATTTTAGTTGACTACACAGGGTTAAAATTTCAAGAATGAAAGATTCGTCTTTACGAGATTCTATGGCCTGGAGTGAACTCAAAGAATCAGAAAAGATGACTGCCCCGGTGTAGAGTCCTGGGAGTTGTAATAGCCATGTCAGGGCAAGTACAATATTATTGCGGCCATCTCTGCTCTATAAGACGATGTGTAATTAGCCAGTCTCTTAGATTGAGAAACATCATAATAAGGTACATGAAATGCAGCAGCAGCAGAGTCTTTATCTGGCGATCTTGATCCATCTGTATATATTATGTGTAAATAATTTGTCCATTTCGAATTTATGAATTCTAGGGCTGCTTGTTTTGGGGCAAAACAGATATCTGTTTTCGTTATTACCTCTTTTAGCTCTGATGACACATGGGGAGGGAGTATTTTCCAAAAGGGTGTGTTGAAAAAATACTTCATTGGATCTTCTAGTATGTAACTGAATTTTAATGTACAATCCTTGGTTCTACGTCCAAAAGCTAATCTAGAGTTAGTACCTCCAAGAATATTAAATTGCCAACAATCTTTCACATCTTCGTTCAGAGGGTGTTTGCGCATACTCTCGATTCGTTTTCTTAGTTTAATTGATAACATTTCTCGCCTTAAATCAAAAGGCATTTCGCCTAGTTCGACTTGCAGCGTTTTAAGGGATGTACCTTTCCGAGCGCCTGCACAAACAAATAACGATTGGTACTGAACTGAGTTCAACATATTTTTTGCGCTTGTCGTAGCCGAGTTGTATGCTTCGCAACCATAGTCGATAATTGATAGTATTAATGCTTTATATATCATCACTAGTTCTTTAGCATATCCAGACCACTTGGCGTATGCTAGACTTTTGATAACATTAATCCTTCCTTTACATCTTTTACTAATATCTAATAAATGAGGTCTCCAAGTCATCCGTTTGTCAAATGTGACGCCGAGATACTTGTGCTCTTTATGTGGTGTCAACTTTTGACCTCTTATATATAACTCGTAATTATCATCATTTGTATTGTTCGAAAATAAGATAGGAGTCGTTTTCTCTACCGACATAATAAGTCCAAATGGATTGAGCCATGAGTTCAAGGAGTTTAGATATTGTTGTATGTTCTGGATATTTTGTTTTACATCATGGCCTGATTCCCAAATTACGATGTCGTCTGCATAAATCAAGCTATGTATATCTGGTCTCAAAGGTATGTCACTTATCATTATATTAAAAAGGAGGGAGCTCAAAATGCTGCCCTGGGGTAAACCGTTTTCAGGATGCGTAATTGCCGATTTGGCATTACCTATTTGCACTTGAAAGGTACGGTTCAACAAGTAGTTTCTCAAAAAAATCAATATGTTTCCTTGGAGACCAATTCTACGTAACTTGACGATTAATCCTTTCGTCCAGAGAGTATCATAGGCTTTGGCCAGATCAATAAATACGACTATGGTTTTCATACCCACAAATAGATATTTCTGAATTTCATTTTCTAAATGTACTAAGTTATCTATTGAGCTTCTCTTTTTTCTAAAACCATGTTGTATACTACTCAAAATTTCGTTTTTCTCTATGTACCATTCTAATCTCTCCTTTACCATACTTTCTAATATCTTGATAAAGCAAGGTAATAATGAGATAGGTCGGTAGGATGTTAGTTGGGAGGAGTCTTTATTTGGTTTTAATATTGGTATCAACATTGCATGTTTGCATTGTTCCGGAATCGTCCCAGAAGACCATATTCTGTTATAAAGACAGAGTAATGTTTTCCTAGCCCTTGTTGGAAGGTTTTGAAACACAGTATAATTTTATATCAAGCCATCTTCACCAGGGGCTGATGTCTTTTTTATATTAAGTACTTTTTCGAGTTCCATCATAGTAAAAGGTTCATTGATAACTGAATCATGTTCTCCTTTATAATCAATAGATTTATATTCATTTAGCAGTTCTTTATTTCCCTTTTTTGTTTTACTACTGATCTTCAGAAAATGCTTTCCAAATTCGTTAGCTTTTTCTTGATCATCTATAATTACTTTAGATTCTACTTTTAGTGCTGATATCTTAGAATGAGTCTTATTTGGATTACCCTTTAGACAACGAATCAAATTCCATAGTTCTGAGATTGAAGTGAACCTGTTCAGTTTTGAAATGTAATCCAGCCAAAACATTCGTTTTGTCTGTCTAATAATCCTTTGGGCTTCGGCCTTCTTTTGTTTGTATAATTTTAGATTTTCATCATTCCATACTCTCAATAACCTATTTTTATATTCGTTCCGTTCCTTAATCTTTATTTTGCATTTTTCTGTCCACCATGGGACGGGGTTGAATCTCGCATTCTTGTTTTTATTTCTTTTGGGTACAGTGTGTAATTCATTTAAGATATTATTTAGAGATTCCATGAAGTTTCCGTAAAAAGTTTTGACATCTGCGTCTAGCAGCGAGTCAGTGTCCATTCGTTGATCGCACAGTTTATTGAATTCGTGCCAATCTATCTTCTTGAATGACCGTTTTAGAGTTAGGTCATCTTTCGTACAATCTGATTTAGGAGTTTTTTTGTCGATTTCAATATATATTCATAATCCTTAATTGGGCTAGCCTTTGGACAAGGCCTCGCGCGCTGCTTGTCTGCCGAGCAGGGTCTGAAAATAGACTAACGCAGTGTGGCTTTACAGCAGTGATCGCTGGACCGAGCCGCTTCAGCGGCTTGGCCTTTGCTAAATTGCGGAGCTCATCATTATGTGCATACGCATGAGGGTATTACATAATAGCAGCTAGTGATGATCGTGGCCAATCCTAATTGGCTTCGTCCATGAAATTGTGGGGGAATCGGTATTCAAATGTACTAAAAAAATAAAATAATATCTAGTTCAATTTCGAATAAAATATGAATTTATCAAAAACAATATTCTACTTATTGACTAGGGTATTTATTATTTTGCTACTTTAGTAGATTTATAGTAAAATTTTGTTCCCTTGTTTTTCATTTTAACCTACGCATAGTGGTTCGCACGATCAGCTGGAATTGTTATTGTACAACACTCGAATATCTGTGTACGTGTGAAAACGATGCGTTCGTGGAGCTTTGAATTTGCAGGGCTAGCTGAGCTAGCTGCATGCAAGTGAATTAAAATAATGAAAAGGACATCAAATTCTGGTAATTCTGCTTAGGTCTATAATGTAATAGATGTGCAAAAAAGGGTAGATATCTTCTATGCAGTACATTCTGCATGGTTCCTGTGCAAGAGTTTTCCTAGCTATTTCTTATACTGAAGATATCATTTTATTGTGTGTGACAAGTTTGGTTCACATTCCTTCATTAAAGAAATAAGAGGTGAAACGATAACTTCAATGGACAGTGCAGTGCGGTGTGAGTAGTACCTCCCGGCCCCCGAACTCTGGGCAGCTTCGGGAGTAGACGCCGATGGGGATGGTGTGCTGGCAGCGACTGTGGTCGTCCGCACAAAGAAGTCCTTGCACAGTGAAATGGCTTGAAAAATCGCAGATTTGCCATAACCCGTTGGAAGATTAACAAATACATCTTCCCCTTTCACTGCTGATTTTATAGCTTTTGATTGTAACTCCTTAAAAGATGATAATTTCAACCTTTCGACCGCATATTCAAGGCTCTTTGATAAGAGATCTCCTTCGTCGTTCTGTAACCGCTCAAAAATGTATTTATGATTATACATGTTGATAATGAATATGCATGAAGTTTTCTCGAATCGTCTACTCTGATTGGTGCGTCGGATTGGAAGGGGTGGTTTGGCCGGCTTTCTGGGTAAGATACTTTGCATCTAATTATCTCCTGATTCGGGAGCGGAAATATAATACAAAACAAAAGAAATAAACTACAACAACCACTCAGGTTAGTAAGGGCCGAGCTGCTGACGCACCTCGTCCCACAGATCACAGTCGTCGCGCGATTAGTCTATGTATTCAGGCGCGTTTAGGGAAATACAGCACGAGTGCCTTGACTAAAGGCTATAATTGGGCCGGATAAATGTAGAACAAAGGTCATGCAGAGTTGTGGAGGTGTGTGTGTTGGGGGGGGGGAGGGGGGGGGGTAATAAACTTTTAAATGGTTGACTTAGTTAGGGCCACAAACTTCACTGTCACCAGGATGGAAAGTACATTTTTTTAAATTCAGTTCAGTTAAAAGGCAAAAATAATGACCCCATTTCACTGTTGTACCTCAATTCATTTTTTACCTCTTTTTTTTTGTTTGTTTATTAACTTAAATAGTTTTTAAATCAGAAAAACTGCACTGATCATTTAGCCGACTTAACAAGTGATATATTAATATTTTTAGTGTCCAAATAATGAATCATTCTCACCTCGACTTCAATGTTCTTCATATTGTGCCCCATCCCCAATGAAATTTAAATTTTTGCATTCGTCGTCACTGATTTTGGGGAAATTTGCCCCCCCCCCCCCCCCAACAGTAACATTTTCAATACAGGGACCCCTTCCAATATTGACATTTCCATAGGCTCTATTAACCTCCCTCCCCCATCCACACCCCAATTACCTATATGCTTTCATCATTTTGGCATTGACTTATTCTTTATTTAACCCCCCCCCCCTCATCTTTATTGTAAACCATTTTTTATACTGTATTTATACATTAGTCTTGCCCACTCTCTTGTTACATTTCCACTTTCTCTCATTAGGAAAGATGGTTAAATCTATCTCGCTGATACCAGATATAAACAAACATCAAAAGGTCGAACACCATACTCAATTCTACACAAGACTGCATCAGACCCCATCTCACCTCAGTCATACAGCATTATCATTACAGAGTGCCTACATCATCATAATCACCAGCATCATCACATATATTTCACAAAATAAGAAAATGAAAAGAACAGAATTAAGCAGTATCAACTAATTTATTAACATTTATGAACTCATTTATTTTTTTTATTTTTTGTTTGTTTCTATAAAGATCTTTTTAAATCCAACATGACATCAACAAAAGGATGGCAAATGGATGGGGGGGGGGGGGGGGCCGTCTCTTGAATTCAAATTTTTCAGTTGTAAAAGTTTACTGTAGATTTTGAAAAAAATATTCAATAATATCAACATGCTATTTTATTATGTAAAGAACAGGTATATACTGAGTTTTATGAGTACTTTATCTTACATTGGACATTATTGTTGTTGTTTTTACTACTATCTGTATTATCATTATTATTAGTACTATTATCATGATCATTGTCATTATTGTTACTATTAGTTGGAATATTTTTGTTTTACCCCAATTTATGGAATTATTTTATAAATAATTTAAAAATAAGATCTGAGAATGTATACTATTATCTAGATCTATTATTTTTAAATTATATTTAAAATAATTCCATAAATTAGGGTAAAACAAAAATATTCCAACTTTATGAGCGACAGTGTATAATTATATTACTACAGTATTACTATTGAACTACATAATTTTATAAACCCCCCCCCCTTCAATTTACTATCCAGTACAGCATCCCTAATATTTTTGTCAGAACTTGACTTAAGATTAAATATCAAAAAACTATATTCCATGTACACGCATTTAAAAGAAGATATGATTACTTTCATGATCCTCGATATATCTTCTTCTTATTCTTCTGGTAATCTTCAAAAGGCGTTGTAGCCTTTCACGAAGATGAACTAATACTAAAGATTACAAGTGGTGTGAGGAAGACAGACTGTTTTTAAGTGGGATAAGGAGAGTAGATGCCTCAGAAGTAGTCCCTGGCAGCTGGACTGTCAGCATGCACTATATTTGCTGGAAGTCAGTTCCATTAACTTTGGGACAGAGTGTTGGGCAAATACAAACTTGTCTATGTCGCTTCTGGCTTGGTGCAACTGGAGGGTCATGTCATGGTACTTCCTGCTCGTGATTTGTTAAAGCCCGTCTGTACTAGTTTGGCCAGGGGGATTAGACCACCCTGCAAGGTCACTGACAGGTGGTTATCTCATCAAATCAGCTCTCAATTAATATAAGAAAAAGAGGATCATAGGGGACCAGTAGGCACCGAATAGGCATTGTTTGCTATATAGAAGGCGCAAGTAGCTATAAGTAGTGCAGTGGGGAAATTTTCAAGGGAGAGCGGAGAGACCATTGACTATCTTGTGCACCATTCCCAGTCTTCTTGCAGAGTGCCTTGTGGTTGTAGATATAGTAGGCAACTAAAAGGTGCTGATCATCTCAGTCAAACTGCTGGTTCTCTTGTGGTCCCCATTGTGAAGTAGCGTCCTGGACATCTGAGATGTTGTAGGGATCCCAGACACCGGAACAGTTCTCAAGATGAGGGTAGACAAGGGACTTGTACAAAAGAAGCCTGGGAATCAAACCTTCTGCATGGGACAACCTGCATAATAAAAAACAAAAAGAGAGGAGAAATCAATAAGATTAAAACTGCTGCATTATATTGGATTTTGAGAAAAAGTACCTCCCCACTTTTTTTAGGTCTTGCATTTTAATTTTATTAAAAAATGATAAACTTATGTCTATCTGATAGGGCCTTTTTTGAAGAGAAGAGTAAAGGTTTAAATGTATTTCCAATTATTTTAAAAGTAATTTCCAATTTATTTTAAGTTATTATTTGCTAGACTTTTGTGAACAAAAGTTTGTTAGATATAATGTAATATTTAGGAAAAGTACCTTTGAGTAAATCTTTTAATATGCTGAGAGAATAAACTGTAGCAACACCATAGTTTGTCACCTAAATGTAACAGCGCTTAGAGACTTCGGTGGTAAGCGCTTTATAAGTAACGTTTTTATTATTATTTATTATTATAAATAAAAAGCTAGAGAATAATTGAGAATTACAAGATATAATGCAACACAAGATGACAGTTCCCCAAATCTTTGTATATAGTCCAAGTCGAGTGTGGTGTTCGCATGGGCTTAGATTATACAGCCTGAATATTTTCGAACTTCATACAAACATACCTTGCCAAAGTTCAACTTAGGTCTTAGGTGTCCTGTTCCTGATTAGATACATTTGTTGATCAGGTCCTGGTGCTCTTTGTTGCACTTCTGTGATCATTATCTGCTTCTTTGTTCCATAGCATCTACAATTAAAAGAAAACAGAAACTTAGTAAGGTTCCTGCTAATATCATAATGCATGCATAAGTTATCTGTTTATAACTTTGTTCATGTCCTTTAGAGAAAGAAATATCCATGTCATATGTAGGGTTGGATCCAGAATTCTCACCAACATAAAACTAAGGAGTGGCATAAAATCCTGAAAATAAACTAATTATTTCAAACAAGGCACAATGACATAACTTAGAGCGAAATCAGGGGAAGTGGGAGGTGGGGAGGGGGGGAGACACCTTTTTAGGTGATACGTACGTAGACGTATCACCTTTTGATTTCGTCAAGATTTTTATTAGGTGATACGTACGTAGACGTATCACCTTTTGATTTCGTCAAGATTTTTATTATTTATTTATTTATTTATTATTATTCTTCCTCGAATTTGTTCGCAGGATATCTCAAGACTGAATAAAGCCATTATCATGAAACTTACCATGATGATAGATCTTAGTCTAACTTAGAACTGCGTGACTTTTTAGAGAGTCAAAATTATCGTGACGTCATCCAGGCGCCATTTTGTGAAAATCAACTAATGATCATATCTTCATAACGGAAAAGTATTTCTCATTCATAATTATCACGATTAAGATAAATATCCGTCCGGTCAAGTTGAGGTCAATAAAAGTGCGCAAATGCGCGCGTGCGCGTTCGTCCGCGCGTTTACGCGCGCGCAAAAATTAAAAATGCTCCAAATCATCCCAAATTTTTTTTGCATACGTTTCAGGCCATATGGAGCATTTGATAAAAAAATTACGCACACGCGCATGCGCGCGCGTTTTCGCGCGTACTGGCATTTTGCAACATAGAATCGCCGATTTTTTTCTGTCATCATATTCGGTACATTTTTCCAAGCATTTTGATAATTTGTTCACCTTTTATTAACGCAATGAGCGTCCGTCAAAGTTGACAGCACGCGCGGATTTGCGTTATCTTTATCCACAATACATGGGCAAAAACATGCCTATATAAAATTCATTGTAACTCTTTAGAATAGATGGAAACTCCTAATATTTTTTTCATATTTGGATAGATTATGAGTCGGAGATATGATTTCATGACTCATTTTATCCTCAATTAACTCATGACGTCATCATAATGGCCTCCAAACTCAAAATTTTAATTTGCATATTATGACGTCAGCATATTTTTGGAAAATTGATTGTATCTCTGTAAATATGGATCAATTTTCTTTTTAATTTTGATATGTTCTAGCTGAGACAATTTTCTACAAATGTAGTATTCACAATTTTTATTTTTGACAAAAGTATCATGGTGTGTTTTTGCGATTAAAGGAGGCATGTCAATTTTTCGCATTTTGCGTGTATTCTCTAAGGGACATGACTTTTTCTCAAAACTGGATTCTACGCTCCTGTCTTTCGCGAGCAAAATCTCCGTTGTTTTAGCTTCGTTTTCGCTGAGCTTTGGATATGTTGTAGCTGAGACAATGAGCTATCAAAAGTGTGACTATTATTTTTCGATTAGATGCCGGGATCATGCTCATATTTCACTTGCAAAGTAGGATTTCTGAATTCCATTTCCCGTTTACGTGTAATCGCTATGGGAGATGTTTTGGTATATCGGTAACGCACTTGACTTCCAACCTCGAGATCCCTGGTTTGAGTCCGGGTGTCTCCAACACTTTTTTTTTCTGACTTTTTTTTCCTTTTGACCTTCACTGTACCATCTCCTTTGAATATTTAAACACGTAGATTCGCAAATAATGTCATAAATAACCCTTTTTACTTTATTATTACCCTATTTTCACTTAATCCATTACTTTTTGCGTGTAATCCCTATGGGAGATGACTTTTTCTAAAATCTGGAGTCTACATTCCTGTCTTTTGCGAGCAATATCGCCGTTATTTCGGCTTGGATTTTGTTGATTTTTGAGTATGTTGTAGCTGAGACTATATGCTATCTAAATCAACCCTCATTTTTTCAATAAGATGTCATGATCGCGCTCATGATCATGATCATGATGATCACGATCATCATTATCATAATGATGCTAATCATTTATCAATTACATTTTCATTTCTTTGAATAAGATAAAATCGTCAAAAGGTGTTCTTCATGATGTAAATTAGAGTCAAATGTGTAACTGGTTACTGCACAGGGTCAAAGGTCATATATTGTTTCAATCTATCTTCCCTAGATCCATGATGATCAAGGAGACACAATTTAATCTTGACATATGAATAGATCATAATGGGAGAAGCATATGAATGGGAGAAGCAAAATAATATATCGTGTAATGCATTATTCGTTATGTAAACCATTATCATACGTATCACCTAATTCGTCTAAGTGACGAATTAAAGTCTAGTTATTTATTTATTTATTTATTTATTTATTATTATTCTTCCTCGAATTTGTTCGCAGGATATCTCAAGACTGAATAAAGCCATTATCATGAAACTTGCCATGATGATAGATCTTAGTCTAACTTAGAACTGCGTGACTTTTCAAAGACTCAAAATTATCGTGACGTCATCCAGGCGCCATTTTGTGAAAATAAACTTATGATCATATCTTCATAACGGAAAGGAATTTTTCATTCATATTTATCAGGAAGAAGATCAATATCCATCCGGTCAATTTCAGATCAATAAACGTGCGCAAATGCGCGCGTGCACGTTCGTACGCGCGTTTACGCGCGCGAAAAAAATTAAAATGCTCCAAATCATCCCAAATTTTTTTTGCATACGTTTCAGGCCATATGGAGCATTTGACAAAAAATCACGCAAACGCGCATGCGCGCGCGTTTTTTTGCGCGTACTAGCATTTTGCAACATAGAATCGCCGAATGTTCTCTATCATCATATTTGGTACATCTTTCCAAGCATTTTGATAACTTGTTCACCTTTTAATAACGCAATGAGCGTCCGTCAAAGTTGACAGCGCGCGCGGACCTGCGTTATCTTTATCCACAATACATGAGCAAAAACATGTCTATACAAAATTCTTTGTAACTCTTCAGAATAGATAGAAACTCCCAATATTTTTTCATATTTAGATAGGTTATAAGTTGGAAATATGATTTCATGTCTCATTTGACCCTCAATTAACTCATAACGTCATCATAATGGCCTCCAAACTCAAAATTTTAATTTGCATATTATGACGTCAGCATAATTTTGGAAAATTGATTGTATCTCTGTAAATATTGATTGATTTTCTTTTAAATTTTGATATGTTCTACCTGAGACAATTTTCTACAAATAAATATTCCACAATTTTCCATTTTGACAAAGGCATCATGGCGTATTTTTGCAATTAAAGAAGGCATGTCAATTTTTCACATTTTACGTGTATTCTCTATGGGACATGACTTTTTCTCAAAACTGGATTCTACACTCCTGTCTTTCGCGAGCAAAATCTCTGTTGTTTTAGCTTCGTTTTCGCTGAACTTCGGATATGTTGTAGCTGAGACAATGAGCTATCACAAGTGCGCCCTTTATTTTTCGATTAGATGCCGGGATCATGCTCATATTTCACTTGCAAAGTAGGATTTCAGAATTCCATTTCCCGTTTACGTGTAATCGCTATGGGAAATGTTTTGGTATATCGGTAACGCACTTGACTTCCAATCTCGAGATCCCTGGTTCGAGTCCGGGTGTCTCCAACAATTTTTTTCTTCACTTTTTTTTCCTTTTGACCTTCACTGTACCATCTCCTTTGATTATTAAAACACGTAGAATCGCAAATAATGTCACAAACAACCCTTTTTACTTTATTATTACCCTATTTTCACTTAATCCATTACTTTTTGCGTGTAATCTCTATGGGAGATGACTTTTTCTCAAATCTGGAGTCTACATTCCTGTCTTTTGCGAGCAATATCGCCGTTATTTCTGCTTGGATTTTGTTGACTTTTGAGTAAGTTGTAGCTGAGACTATATGCTATCTAAATCAACCCTCATTTTTTCAATAAGATGTCATGATCGCGCTCATGATCATGATCATTATCATCATGATCATCATTATCATAATGATGATAATCATTTATCAATTACATTTTCATTTCTTTGAATAAGATAAAATCGTCAAAAGGTGTTCTTCATGATGTAAATTAGAGTCAAATGTGTAACTGGTTACTGCACAGGGTCAAAGGTCATATATTGTTTCAATCTATCTTCCCTAGATCCATGATGATCAAGGAGACACAATTTAATCTTGACATATGAATAGATCATAATGGGAGAAGCATATAAATGGGAGAAGCATTTTACAAAATAATATATCGTGTAATGCATTATTCGTTATGTAAACCATTATCATACGTATCACCTAATTCGTCTAAGTGACGAATTAAAGTCTAGTTTGTTTTGTTTTTGTTGTCGTTGGTAGATCTAGCCTAGATCTACATTCAAACTATTAGTTTGATCCACTAGACTAGACTAGTCGTGCACATGTGTCATTATTGTGATCCAGGTCCAGATTCAGCTAGTAAGCTGAATCTGGACCTGGATCACAATAATGACACATGTGCACGACTAGTCTAGTCTAGTGGATCAAAAACGAGCCTAGACCCATGGCTTTGGAAGTCTTTGCTACAAGTACAAGCTATAGATCTAGATCTAATTGCCTATTTTTAATATTATTAGTAGGTGGCTCTGGACCTAGATCTAGACCCGTCCCTATGGCTATGCCACATCTTAAAAAGGGGGCACAGAATGATTGTGCACCCCCCCCCCCCCTCCATATTAAACTTCCACATTGATCCACCTAGATCTAACTTAGAGGAAATCTACATCAGGCATTTATTTAGAATTTTTTGTTAGACAATTAGAGTACATTAGGCCTAGAATCTAGCCCTAGATCTAGGCCTAGATCTATACTAGATTCGGGGTTAAATGCTGTTTAGGTCTAACTTAGAATTCTATAGACTTTTAGATCTACTTAAGACAGTGCAACTGCTAGATCTAAAGTTAGGCCTGCATAGCCCGAATTTTTCTGTCTCTTTCGTTCGTTAGCCTCCGATTTGGGTAGGGTCGGCTAAAGAGAGGAGCCGACCCTACCCAAATCAGAGGCTAACGAACGAAAGAGACAGAAAATTCAGGCTAGAATATGCTATGAATACTAGTCTAGATCTAGGCTTTACTGTAACACTAACACA
This sequence comes from Strongylocentrotus purpuratus, assembly GCF_000002235.5. Classification (NCBI taxonomy): domain Eukaryota; kingdom Metazoa; phylum Echinodermata; class Echinoidea; order Camarodonta; family Strongylocentrotidae; genus Strongylocentrotus; species Strongylocentrotus purpuratus. Next base: position 748,320 of record NW_022145527.1, read on the forward strand.
CTGTAAAGTCATAGCCGCGCCAGCTCAGGAAACGCAGTCGCTTCTTGGTGTTACAGCCGGCTAGCACCGGCGGATTGAAAATCACATTCTGCTCGACGAGATCTCATCGGCTTGGACTAGCAATGATCCATTTGCGCAGTCTACAACAGGTCCACATCTACGACCGATTACTATCGGTAATCAAGCTATGAACTGAACTTAAAATTATGAGATGCGCTCTAATGAAATAACCTACGGTAAAATCCTGATTGTTTCTAAAAATATTACCGTCGATGACTTAAATTAGAGTTCATTCAATCAGTTAATATTCTTTGGTCAGAAGAAAGAAAAGAGGATGGGGTAGGGGGTTAACCGGGTAATACGTTGTGACAATGCGGGGAGCCGCTCACTGCAATGACGAACACATCACAATAATTTCAGAGACCTTCAAACAAAATGGATCTTTACTTACTTTTCTTGATATCATAGGGTATCACTTCGATGTCAATGTTCGCCTGAAGATTTTCTGCTTCACTAAGATGTACTTGACAAACTTCTATTATAATAGAAATTCACTTAAAAGAAAAATGTTTCATTGTTCGTAATTGAATAACTTGAAAGTCGCAGTTCATACAACCGCCATTTTCGTGCTCAAATCGTAGGGAATTCTGGAATGAAAAAAATGTTTTATGCATGACCTAATACATAAAACATTTTGTCGATGGCCAATCAACGAACAGTAGTTGGCGTATTTTTTACGTCATTGCTCATGAATATTCATTGACCCTCCAAAACCGTCGTTCAAATCGGACAAAACCCCAATAATTCATCCAATGCAAAACCTATGAAATGTCAAAGGTCACGATTTTAGTTGGCCCTCTAGTCCTCCTATACGAAGGACATACTGTGTATGATCGAATCTCTTTGCTTAGTAGTATGTATCTCTATGTACGCTACCGATAGAAAAGTACAAGTTCCTCGAAATGCATGCCGGACAGGCGTATGAAAGATGACGTAATGCTATCGAAATACTATGAATGAATATTCAAAGCAAATGGCGTACGAACGAAGTCTACTACGTAGTCTATTATGTAGAGGCTCTGTTTCCTTGTCTAGGACTGGGACTGTAGTCTGATTTCAAGAAAGGAAAACAATTTCGGGACAGTTCAAAATAATGCTTGGAAATGGAAATTCAAATGATACCGTTTTAAAAACCAGAAAGATATGGTTTGAGGACAAGAAGCAGGATGTAATTCATTGCTCGGCAATCTTGACTGTATTTAAAACAGAGCATCCAATATACCTGATATTTAATAGTACTGTACAATGTCAATTAAATAAAATAACTAAATAAACAAACAAATAATGGACCTCTTTAGCCAAGACTGTGGATTTTTATTGTTGAGCACTAAATGATTCTGCTCGGTCATACAGGCTAGGTGGGGAATGCTTTCAATAGACTTAAATTTGAAAGGCCCTTTGTATCACTTCGTGCAAAATGACATAGGGCACTTCTAAGAAATTTATACGAGAAGTAAAACCCTGTTCATCATTGTTTTCGTGTTGCAAAGTTGTTTACATACTGAAAAAGGGATAGTACGGGACTGTAGAGAGTGAATAAAACTAGGAAATTATAATTGCAAATGTAAAACAACGTTGTAAACCTAGCAATAAGAGGCTCTTGAATGCAGTTTTTTAATTGGACATGGCTTTGGGGCTACCCGCTACCGCCGCCAGGCTACGCTGTCGATTGCCAGCTAGCTGTCGATTGCCAGCTAGCTGTCGATTGCCAGCTAGCTGTCGATTGCCAGCTAGCTGTCGATTGCCAGCTAGCTGTCGATTGCCAGCTAGCTGTCGATTGCCAGCTAGCTGTCGATTGCCAGCTAGCTGTCGATTGCCAGCTAGCTGTCGATTGCCAGCTAGCTGTCGAGATGGGACCCCCCTGGCGATTAATGTGGGGGGGGGGGGGGTGATTTTTCAAATTTTCGAGGGCCAAACAAAAAATAGTGCTCTCTACCCCCCCCCCCCCCCTCCCCCTTCCCCCTCTACCACTGAGTGAAATATCGGCCGGCACGATTTTTTTTTATTTCAGCACATTAAATTTCAAATTGATTTCAAGTTTGGGCCCCCCTAAGAAATCCTGAATCCGCGCCGATACCCACCCCCCCCCCCCAAATAAAAATCCCAAGGCTCCCCTGTAGTTTTTTTCTACATTGCTCCCCCCCCCCCCGCAAAAGGTCCCTATTTTCTCATTGTTTTACATCAACAACAACAACAACAATAATATTTATTATAAAACTCCAAAATTGGTTTGTTTTTATAAATAATAATATCTGCCCGGCAAAATATTTGAAGTAAGTATGTAGATTAAGATCATCAGACTTTATTACACTGATGAGGTGTATTGGGTTCTCTTCACTTGTCTCTTTCTGGCTCTCTTTCTCTTTCTCTCTCTCTCTCTCTCATTGGGACTGAAAAAGTATTGAATGTAATAATGTTTGATAAATAGATAAAACAGGATTCCTGTCCTTCTTGTACTTCGTAAATATAATACTTTACCTTGCTTACAAGTTAATTGCAAGCTCATTGTATAGATCAATTAAGAGAATAGCAATAAATATGGACTTTGAGTGAGATCAAAATGGGTTTGACATCAGTTTTTCTTTTTCAAAGATTAAAAAAAAAGCAACAGCTGGGTGTCGAACCCGATACCTTCCAGTTACCAGGCGATTGCCTACCCACTAGACTAAAGTGTCACATTGCTAATCTCCATGTTTTTTTTTTCATACTTATACTTATTGTTGTAGATGTAGCAAAAGAAAAAAACGCAACAGCTGGGGGTCGAACCCGATACCTTCCAGTTACCAGGCGATTGCCTACCCACTAGACTAAAGTGTCACATTGCTAATCTCCATGGTTTTTTTTCATACTTATACTTATTGTTGTAGATGTAGCAAAAGAAAAAAACGCAACAGCTGGGGGTCGAACCCGATACCTTCCAGTTATCAGACGATTGCCTACCCACTAGACTAAAGTGTCACATTGGTAATCTTCATGTATTCTTCATACTTACACTAATTGTTGTAGATGTAGCAAAAGATGTTTTCTGACTAATTCAGAGAGTCGCTTGTTAAAGAAAGAGTATTACATGCTATTTTTTCTTTGTTGAGGGGGGGGTGTCCCCTTTAAAAAAGAGATGACAAGTCAATATTATGGAGTGAAGAAAAAAAATAACATGGGTTTATATAAAGGAGAAACTGAGACTCGAACCGAGTACATTGCATTGTGAAGTGATCACTTTTATCCACAAGACCATTTTGCCTCACCGTGATAACTGGTTCGCTTTTTGTTGTTAACACTTTCTGCATGCTAATGACTTTACAAAATGTGCCGATTTACTGATTTGACGCTTTCGGGATGCATTATTATCATCATTTTTGTAGTCCGATGTTGTCAAGATTGCCCGTATTTTTTTTCTTTCAGTTACTGATATTACTGATATAATAGTGAGGTTTTATGTTTATTTCATTTAATTTGCAAACTGCTGACTTAAACTTAAAGTGATATGACAAGAGGCCACTGCCCTCACATAGTATAATGAATAGAACACGGGTCTATTCAATTCAGTATATGCTACGAATTCTATAACAGGGCACCAATGAATAGGGAAGCTTGGCTATTCGATTCTGTTTTCAATAGCTTGCACCTGCAATTTTTGAATAGTTACGTAACAAACTACTCAGCTCTTTCTGACATGGCATCAATAATATTAGTGAATTGAAAACAAACCTGACCCTCCCTTCACTGAGTGACTTTTGTTTGGTCAAATGCGAGGATTACCAAAGAGGAGGTAATAATAGCATTCCTGACATTGCAACAATGACCGCGTTATTTTGATGCATTGTCCCTAAACCTACCGAAGAGGCTCTTTGTCCTTGTCTGGGAGGACAAGCACTTTAGACTGGGGCTGTAGTCTGATTTCAAGAAAGGAAAACAACTTCGGGACAGTTCAAAATAATGCTTGGAAATGGAAATTCAAATGATACCGTTTTAAAAACCAGAAAGATATGGTTTGAGGACAAGAAGCAGGATGTAATTCATTGCTCGGCAATCTTGACTGTATTTAAAACAGAGCATCCAATATACCTGATATTTAATAGTACTGTACAATGTCAATTAAATAAAATAACTAAATAAACAAACAAATAATGGACCTCTTTAGCCAAGACTGTGGATTTTTATTGTTGAGCACTAAATGATTCTGCTCGGTCATACAGGCTAGGTGGGGGAATGCTTTCAATAGACTTAAATTTGAAAGGCCCTTTGTATCACTTCGTGCAAAATGACATAGGGCACTTCTAAAAATTTATACGAGAAGTAAAACCCTGTTCATCATTGTTTTCGTGTTGCAAAGTTGTTTACATACTGAAAAAGGGATAGTACGGGACTGTAGAGAGTGAATAAAACTAGGAATTATAATTGCAAATGTAAAACAACGTTGTAAACCTAGCAATAAGAGGCTCTTGAATGCAGTTTTTTAATTGGACATGGCTTTGGGGCTACCCGCTACCGCCGCCAGGCTACGCTGTCGATTGCCAGCTAGCTGTCGATTGCCAGCTAGCTGTCGATTGCCAGCTAGCTGTCGATTGCCAGCTAGCTGTCGATTGCCAGCTAGCTGTCGATTGCCAGCTAGCTGTCGATTGCCAGCTAGCTGTCGATTGCCAGCTAGCTGTCGATTGCCAGCTAGCTGTCGATTGCCAGCTAGCTGTCGATTGCCAGCTAGCTGTCGATTGCCAGCTAGCTGTCGATTGCCAGCTAGCTGTCGATTGCCAGCTAGCTGTCGAGATGGGACCCCCCTGGCGATTAATGTGGGGGGGGGGGGGGTGATTTTTCAAATTTTCGAGGGCCAAACAAAAAAATAGTGCTCTCTACCCCCCCCCCCCCCCCCTCCCCCTTCCCCCTCTACCACTGAGTGAAATATCGGCCGGCACGATTTTTTTTTTATTTCAGCACATTAAATTTCAAATTGATTTCAAGTTTGGGCCCCCCTAAGAAATCCTGAATCCGCGCCGATACCCACCCCCCCCCCCCCAAATAAAAATCCCAAGGCTCCCCTGTAGTTTTTTTCTACATTGCTCCCCCCCCCCCCCGCAAAAGGTCCCTATTTTCTCATTGTTTTACATCAACAACAACAACAACAATAATATTTATTATAAAACTCCAAAATTGGTTTGTTTTTATAAATAATAATATCTGCCCGGCAAAATATTTGAAGTAAGTATGTAGATTAAGATCATCAGACTTTATTACACTGATGAGGTGTATTGGGTTCTCTTCACTTGTCTCTTTCTGGCTCTCTTTCTCTTTCTCTCTCTCTCTCTCTCATTGGGACTGAAAAAGTATTGAATGTAATAATGTTTGATAAATAGATAAAACAGGATTCCTGTCCTTCTTGTACTTCGTAAATATAATACTTTACCTTGCTTACAAGTTAATTGCAAGCTCATTGTATAGATCAATTAAGAGAATAGCAATAAATATGGACTTTGAGTGAGATCAAAATGGGTTTGACATCAGTTTTTCTTTTTCAAAGATTAAAAAAAAGCAACAGCTGGGTGTCGAACCCGATACCTTCCAGTTACCAGGCGATTGCCTACCCACTAGACTAAAGTGTCACATTGCTAATCTCCATGTTTTTTTTTTCATACTTATACTTATTGTTGTAGATGTAGCAAAAGAAAAAAACGCAACAGCTGGGGGTCGAACCCGATACCTTCCAGTTACCAGGCGATTGCCTACCCACTAGACTAAAGTGTCACATTGCTAATCTCCATGGTTTTTTTTTCATACTTATACTTATTGTTGTAGATGTAGCAAAAGAAAAAAACGCAACAGCTGGGGGTCGAACCCGATACCTTCCAGTTTATCAGACGATTGCCTACCCACTAGACTAAAGTGTCACATTGGTAATCTTCATGTATTCTTCATACTTACACTAATTGTTGTAGATGTAGCAAAAGATGTTTTCTGACTAATTCAGAGAGTCGCTTGTTAAAGAAAGAGTATTACATGCTATTTTTTCTTTGTTGAGGGGGGGGGTGTCCCCTTTAAAAAAGAGATGACAAGTCAATATTATGGAGTGAAGAAAAAAAAACATGGGTTTATATAAAGGAGAAACTGAGACTCGAACCGAGTACATTGCATTGTGAAGTGATCACTTTTATCCACAAGACCATTTTGCCTCACCGTGATAACTGGTTCGCTTTTTGTTGTTAACACTTTCTGCATGCTAATGACTTTACAAAATGTGCCGATTTACTGATTTGACGCTTTCGGGATGCATTATTATCATCATTTTTGTAGTCCGATGTTGTCAAGATTGCCCGTATTTTTTTTCTTTCAGTTACTGATATTACTGATATAATAGTGAGGTTTTATGTTTATTTCATTTAATTTGCAAACTGCTGACTTAAACTTAAAGTGATATGACAAGAGGCCACTGCCCTCACATAGTATAATGAATAGAACACGGGTCTATTCAATTCAGTATATGCTACGAATTCTATAACAGGGCACCAATGAATAGGGAAGCTTGGCTATTCGATTCTGTTTTCAATAGCTTGCACCTGCAATTTTTGAATAGTTACGTAACAAACTACTCAGCTCTTTCTGACATGGCATCAATAATATTAGTGAATTGAAAACAAACCTGACCCTCCCTTCACTGAGTGACTTTTGTTTGGTCAAATGCGAGGATTACCAAAGAGGAGGTAATAATAGCATTCCTGACATTGCAACAATGACCGCGTTATTTTGATGCATTGTCCCTAAACCTACCGAAGAGGCTCTTTGTCCTTGTCTGGGAGGACAAGCACTTTAGACTGGGGCTGTAGTCTGATTTCAAGAAAGGAAAACAATTTCGGGACAGTTCAAAATAATGCTTGGAAATGGAAATTCAAATGATACCGTTTTAAAAACCAGAAAGATATGGTTTGAGGACAAGAAGCAGGATGTAATTCATTGCTCGGCAATCTTGACTGTATTTAAAACAGAGCATCCAATATACCTGATATTTAATAGTACTGTACAATGTCAATTAAATAAAATAACTAAATAAACAAACAAATAATGGACCTCTTTAGCCAAGACTGTGGATTTTTATTGTTGAGCACTAAATGATTCTGCTCGGTCATACAGGCTAGGTGGGGGAATGCTTTCAATAGACTTAAATTTGAAAGGCCCTTTGTATCACTTCGTGCAAAATGACATAGGGCACTTCTAATAAATTTATACGAGAAGTAAAACCCTGTTCATCATTGTTTTCGTGTTGCAAAGTTGTTTACAGACTGAAAAAGGGATAGTACGGGACTGTAGAGAGTGAATAAAACTAGGAAATTATAATTGCAAATGTAAAACAACGTTGTAAACCTAGCAATAAGAGGCTCTTGAATGCAGTTTTTAAATGGACATGGCTTTGGGGCTACCCGCTACCGCCGCCAGGCTACGCTGTCGATTGCCAGCTAGCTGTCGATTGCCAGCTAGCTGTCGATTGCCAGCTAGCTGTCGATTGCCAGCTAGCTGTCGATTGCCAGCTAGCTGTCGATTGCCAGCTAGCTGTCGATTGCCAGCTAGCTGTCGATTGCCAGCTAGCTGTCGATTGCCAGCTAGCTGTCGATTGCCAGCTAGCTGTCGATTGCCAGCTAGCTGTCGATTGCCAGCTAGCTGTCGATTGCCAGCTAGCTGTCGATTGCCAGCTAGCTGTCGAGATGGGACCCCCCTGGCGATTAATGTGGGGGGGGGGGGTGATTTTTCAAATTTTCGAGGGCCAAACAAAAAAATAGTGCTCTCTACCCCCCCCCCCCCCCCTCCCCCTTCCCCCTCTACCACTGAGTGAAATATCGGCCGGCACGATTTTTTTTTTATTTCAGCACATTAAATTTCAAATTGATTTCAAGTTTGGGCCCCCCTAAGAAATCCTGAATCCGCGCCGATACCCACCCCCCCCCCAAAATAAAATCCCAAGGCTCCCCTGTAGTTTTTTTTCTACATTGCTCCCCCCCCCCCCCGCAAAAGGTCCCTATTTTCTCATTGTTTTACATCAACAACAACAACAACAATAATATTTATTATAAAACTCCAAAATTGGTTTGTTTTTATAAATAATAATATCTGCCCGGCAAAATATTTGAAGTAAGTATGTAGATTAAGATCATCAGACTTTATTACACTGATGAGGTGTATTGGGTTCTCTTCACTTGTCTCTTTCTGGCTCTCTTTCTCTTTCTCTCTCTCTCTCTCTCTCATTGGGACTGAAAAAGTATTGAATGTAATAATGTTTGATAAATAGATAAAACAGGATTCCTGTCCTTCTTGTACTTCGTAAATATAATACTTTACCTTGCTTACAAGTTAATTGCAAGCTCATTGTATAGATCAATTAAGAGAATAGCAATAAATATGGACTTTGAGTGAGATCAAAATGGGTTTGACATCAGTTTTTCTTTTTCAAAGATTAAAAAAAAAGCAACAGCTGGGTGTCGAACCCGATACCTTCCAGTTACCAGGCGATTGCCTACCCACTAGACTAAAGTGTCACATTGCTAATCTCCATGTTTTTTTTTTCATACTTATACTTATTGTTGTAGATGTAGCAAAAGAAAAAAACGCAACAGCTGGGGGTCGAACCCGATACCTTCCAGTTACCAGGCGATTGCCTACCCACTAGACTAAAGTGTCACATTGCTAATCTCCATGTTTTTTTTTCATACTTATACTTATTGTTGTAGATGTAGCAAAAGAAAAAAACGCAACAGCTGGGGGTCGAACCCGATACCTTCCAGTTATCAGACGATTGCCTACCCACTAGACTAAAGTGTCACATTGCTAATCTTCATGTATTCTTCATACTTACACTAATTGTTGTAGATGTAGCAAAAGATGTTTTCTGACTAATTCAGAGAGTCGCTTGTTAAAGAAAGAGTATTACATGCTATTTTTTCTTTGTTGAGGGGGGGGTGTCCCCTTTAAAAAAGAGATGACAAGTCAATATTATGGAGTGAAGAAAAAAAATAACATGGGTTTATATAAAGGAGAAACTGAGACTCGAACCGAGTACATTGCATTGTGAAGTGATCACTTTTATCCACAAGACCATTTTGCCTCACCGTGATAACTGGTTCGCTTTTTGTTGTTAACACTTTCTGCATGCTAATGACTTTACAAAATGTGCCGATTTACTGATTTGACGCTTTCGGGATGCATTATTATCATCATTTTTGTAGTCCGATGTTGTCAAGATTGCCCGTATTTTTTTTCTTTCAGTTACTGATATTACTGATATAATAGTGAGGTTTTATGTTTATTTCATTTAATTTGCAAACTGCTGACTTAAACTTAAAGTGATATGACAAGAGGCCACTGCCCTCACATAGTATAATGAATAGAACACGGGTCTATTCAATTCAGTATATGCTACGAATTCTATAACAGGGCACCAATGAATAGGGAAGCTTGGCTATTCGATTCTGTTTTCAATAGCTTGCACCTGCAATTTTTGAATAGTTACGTAACAAACTACTCAGCTCTTTCTGACATGGCATCAATAATATTAGTGAATTGAAAACAAACCTGACCCTCCCTTCATGAGTGACTTTTGTTTGGTCAAATGCGAGGATTACCAAAGAGGAGGTAATAATAGCATTCCTGACATTGCAACAATGACCGCGTTATTTTGATGCATTGTCCCTAAACCTACCGAAGAGGCTCTTTGTCCTTGTCTGGGAGGACAAGCACTTTAGACTGGGGCTGTAGTCTGATTTCAAGAAAGAAAACAATTTCGGGACAGTTCAAAATAATGCTTGGAAATGGAAATTCAAATGATACCGTTTTAAAAACCAGAAAGATATGGTTTGAGGACAAGAAGCAGGATGTAATTCATTGCTCGGCAATCTTGACTGTATTTAAAACAGAGCATCCAATATACCTGATATTTAATAGTACTGTACAATGTCAATTAAATAAAATAACTAAATAAACAAACAAATAATGGACCTCTTTAGCCAAGACTGTGGATTTTTATTGTTGAGCACTAAATGATTCTGCTCGGTCATACAGGCTAGGTGGGGGAATGCTTTCAATAGACTTAAATTTGAAAGGCCCTTTGTATCACTTCGTGCAAAATGACATAGGGCACTTCTAATAAATTTATACGAGAAGTAAAACCCTGTTCATCATTGTTTTCGTGTTGCAAAGTTGTTTACAGACTGAAAAAGGGATAGTACGGGACTGTAGAGAGTGAATAAAACTAGGAAATTATAATTGCAAATGTAAAACAACGTTGTAAACCTAGCAATAAGAGGCTCTTGAATGCAGTTTTTTAATTGGACATGGCTTTGGGGCTACCCGCTACCGCCGCCAGGCTACGCTGTCGATTGCCAGCTAGCTGTCGATTGCCAGCTAGCTGTCGATTGCCAGCTAGCTGTCGATTGCCAGCTAGCTGTCGATTGCCAGCTAGCTGTCGATTGCCAGCTAGCTGTCGATTGCCAGCTAGCTGTCGATTGCCAGCTAGCTGTCGATTGCCAGCTAGCTGTCGATTGCCAGCTAGCTGTCGATTGCCAGCTAGCTGTCGATTGCCAGCTAGCTGTCGATTGCCAGCTAGCTGTCGATTGCCAGCTAGCTGTCGAGATGGGACCCCCCTGGCGATTAATGTGGGGGGGGGGGGGTGATTTTTCAAATTTTCGAGGGCCAAACAAAAAAATAGTGCTCTCTACCCCCCCCCCCCCCCCTCCCCCTTCCCCCTCTACCACTGAGTGAAATATCGGCCGGCACGATTTTTTTTTTATTTCAGCACATTAAATTTCAAATTGATTTCAAGTTTGGGCCCCCCTAAGAAATCCTGAATCCGCGCCGATACCCACCCCCCCCCCCCAAATAAAAATCCCAAGGCTCCCCTGTAGTTTTTTTCTACATTGCTCCCCCCCCCCCCGCAAAAGGTCCCTATTTTCTCATTGTTTTACATCAACAACAACAACAACAATAATATTTTATTATAAAACTCCAAAATTGGTTTGTTTTTATAAATAATAATATCTGCCCGGCAAAATATTTGAAGTAAGTATGTAGATTAAGATCATCAGACTTTATTACACTGATGAGGTGTATTGGGTTCTCTTCACTTGTCTCTTTCTGGCTCTCTTTCTCTTTCTCTCTCTCTCTCTCTCATTGGGACTGAAAAAGTATTGAATGTAATAATGTTTGATAAATAGATAAAACAGGATTCCTGTCCTTCTTGTACTTCGTAAATATAATACTTTACCTTGCTTACAAGTTAATTGCAAGCTCATTGTATAGATCAATTAAGAGAATAGCAATAAATATGGACTTTGAGTGAGATCAAAATGGGTTTGACATCAGTTTTTCTTTTTCAAAGATTAAAAAAAAAGCAACAGCTGGGTGTCGAACCCGATACCTTCCAGTTACCAGGCGATTGCCTACCCACTAGACTAAAGTGTCACATTGCTAATCTCCATGTTTTTTTTTTCATACTTATACTTATTGTTGTAGATGTAGCAAAAGAAAAAAACGCAACAGCTGGGGGTCGAACCCGATACCTTCCAGTTACCAGGCGATTGCCTACCCACTAGACTAAAGTGTCACATTGCTAATCTCCATGGTTTTTTTTCATACTTATACTTATTGTTGTAGATGTAGCAAAAGAAAAAAACGCAACAGCTGGGGGTCGAACCCGATACCTTCCAGTTATCAGACGATTGCCTACCCACTAGACTAAAGTGTCACATTGGTAATCTTCATGTATTCTTCATACTTACACTAATTGTTGTAGATGTAGCAAAAGATGTTTTCTGACTAATTCAGAGAGTCGCTTGTTAAAGAAAGAGTATTACATGCTATTTTTTCTTTGTTGAGGGGGGGGTGTCCCCTTTAAAAAAGAGATGACAAGTCAATATTATGGAGTGAAGAAAAAAAATAACATGGGTTTATATAAAGGAGAAACTGAGACTCGAACCGAGTACATTGCATTGTGAAGTGATCACTTTTATCCACAAGACCATTTTGCCTCACCGTGATAACTGGTTCGCTTTTTGTTGTTAACACTTTCTGCATGCTAATGACTTTACAAAATGTGCCGATTTACTGATTTGACGCTTTCGGGATGCATTATTATCATCATTTTTGTAGTCCGATGTTGTCAAGATTGCCCGTATTTTTTTTCTTTCAGTTACTGATATTACTGATATAATAGTGAGGTTTTATGTTTATTTCATTTAATTTGCAAACTGCTGACTTAAACTTAAAGTGATATGACAAGAGGCCACTGCCCTCACATAGTATAATGAATAGAACACGGGTCTATTCAATTCAGTATATGCTACGAATTCTATAACAGGGCACCAATGAATAGGGAAGCTTGGCTATTCGATTCTGTTTTCAATAGCTTGCACCTGCAATTTTTGAATAGTTACGTAACAAACTACTCAGCTCTTTCTGACATGGCATCAATAATATTAGTGAAAAACAAACCTGACCCTCCCTTCATTGAGTGACTTTTGTTTGGTCAAATGCGAGGATTACCAAAGAGGAGGTAATAATAGCATTCCTGACATTGCAACAATGACCGCGTTATTTTGATGCATTGTCCCTAAACCTACCGAAGAGGCTCTTTGTCCTTGTCTGGGAGGACAAGCACTTTAGACTGGGGCTGTAGTCTGATTTCAAGAAAGGAAAACAATTTCGGGACAGTTCAAAATAATGCTTGGAAATGGAAATTCAAATGATACCGTTTTAAAAACCAGAAAGATATGGTTTGAGGACAAGAAGCAGGATGTAATTCATTGCTCGGCAATCTTGACTGTATTTAAAACAGAGCATCCAATATACCTGATATTTAATAGTACTGTACAATGTCAATTAAATAAAATAACTAAATAAACAAACAAATAATGGACCTCTTTAGCCAAGACTGTGGATTTTTATTGTTGAGCACTAAATGATTCTGCTCGGTCATACAGGCTAGGTGGGGGAATGCTTTCAATAGACTTAAATTTGAAAGGCCTTTGTATCACTTCGTGCAAAATGACATAGGGCACTTCTAATAAATTTATACGAGAAGTAAAACCCTGTTCATCATTGTTTTCGTGTTGCAAAGTTGTTTACAGACTGAAAAAGGGATAGTACGGGACTGTAGAGAGTGAATAAAACTAGGAAATTATAATTGCAAATGTAAAACAACGTTGTAAACCTAGCAATAAGAGGCTCTTGAATGCAGTTTTTTAATTGGACATGGCTTTGGGGCTACCCGCTACCGCCGCCAGCTAGCTGTCGATTGCCAGCTAGCTGTCGATTGCCAGCTAGCTGTCGATTGCCAGCTAGCTGTCGATTGCCAGCTAGCTGTCGAGATGGGACCCCCCTGGCGATTAATGTGGGGGGGGGGGGGGGTGATTTTTCAAATTTTCGAGGGCCAAACAAAAAATAGTGCTCTCTACCCCCCCCCCCCCCCCTCCCCCTTCCCCCTCTACCACTGAGTGAAATATCGGCCGGCACGATTTTTTTTTTATTTCAGCACATTAAATTTCAAATTGATTTCAAGTTTGGGCCCCCCTAAGAAATCCTGAATCCGCGCCGATACCCACCCCCCCCCCCCAAATAAAAATCCCAAGGCTCCCCTGTAGTTTTTTTCTACATTGCTCCCCCCCCCCCCCGCAAAAGGTCCCTATTTTCTCATTGTTTTACATCAACAACAACAACAACAATAATATTTATTATAAAACTCCAAAATTGGTTTGTTTTTTATAAATAATAATATCTGCCCGGCAAAATATTTGAAGTAAGTATGTAGATTAAGATCATCAGACTTTATTACACTGATGAGGTGTATTGGGTTCTCTTCACTTGTCTCTTTCTGGCTCTCTTTCTCTTTTCTCTCTCTCTCTCTCTCTCATTGGGACTGAAAAAGTATTGAATGTAATAATGTTTGATAAATAGATAAAACAGGATTCCTGTCCTTCTTGTACTTCGTAAATATAATACTTTACCTTGCTTACAAGTTAATTGCAAGCTCATTGTATAGATCAATTAAGAGAATAGCAATAAATATGGACTTTGAGTGAGATCAAAATGGGTTTGACATCAGTTTTTTTTTTTCAAAGATTAAAAAAAAGCAACAGCTGGGTGTCGAACCCGATACCTTCCAGTTACCAGGCGATTGCCTACCCACTAGACTAAAGTGTCACATTGCTAATCTCCATGTTTTTTTTTTCATACTTATACTTATTGTTGTAGATGTAGCAAAAGAAAAAAACGCAACAGCTGGGGGTCGAACCCGATACCTTCCAGTTACCAGGCGATTGCCTACCCACTAGACTAAAGTGTCACATTGCTAATCTCCATGTTTTTTTTTCATACTTATACTTATTGTTGTAGATGTAGCAAAAAAAAAAAACGCAACAGCTGGGGGTCGAACCCGATACCTTCCAGTTATCAGACGATTGCCTACCCACTAGACTAAAGTGTCACATTGCTAATCTTCATGTATTCTTCATACTTACACTTTGTTGTAGATGTAGCAAAAGATGTTTTCTGACTAATTCAGAGAGTCGCTTGTTAAAGAAAGAGTATTACATGCTATTTTTTCTTTGTTGAGGGGGGGGTGTCCCCTTTAAAAAGAGATGACAAGTCAATATTATGGAGTGAAGAAAAAAAATAACATGGGTTTATATAAAGGAGAAACTGAGACTCGAACCGAGTACATTGCATTGTGAAGTGATCACTTTTATCCACAAGACCATTTTGCCTCACCGTGATAACTGGTTCGCTTTTTGTTGTTAACACTTTCTGCATGCTAATGACTTTACAAAATGTGCCGATTTACTGATTTGACGCTTTCGGGATGCATTATTATCATCATTTTTGTAGTCCGATGTTGTCAAGATTGCCCGTATTTTTTTTCTTTCAGTTACTGATATTACTGATATAATAGTGAGGTTTTATGTTTATTTCATTTAATTTGCAAACTGCTGACTTAAACTTAAAGTGATATGACAAGAGGCCACTGCCCTCACATAGTATAATGAATAGAACACGGGTCTATTCAATTCAGTATATGCTACGAATTCTATAACAGGGCACCAATGAATAGGGAAGCTTGGCTATTCGATTCTGTTTTCAATAGCTTGCACCTGCAATTTTTGAATAGTTACGTAACAAACTACTCAGCTCTTTCTGACATGGCATCAATAATATTAGTGAATTGAAAACAAACCTGACCCTCCCTTCATTGAGTGACTTTTGTTTGGTCAAATGCGAGGATTACCAAAGAGGAGGTAATAATAGCATTCCTGACATTGCAACAATGACCGCGTTATTTTGATGCATTGTCCCTAAACCTACCGAAGAGGCTCTTTGTCCTTGTCTGGGAGGACAAGCACTTTAGACTGGGGCTGTAGTCTGATTTCAAGAAAGGAAACAATTTCGGGACAGTTCAAAATAATGCTTGGAAATGGAAATTCAAATGATACCGTTTTAAAAACCAGAAAGATATGGTTTGAGGACAAGAAGCAGGATGTAATTCATTGCTCGGCAATCTTGACTGTATTTAAAACAGAGCATCCAATATACCTGATATTTAATAGTACTGTACAATGTCAATTAAATAAAATAACTAAATAAACAAACAAATAATGGACCTCTTTAGCCAAGACTGTGGATTTTTATTGTTGAGCACTAAATGATTCTGCTCGGTCATACAGGCTAGGTGGGGGAATGCTTTCAATAGACTTAAATTTGAAAGGCCCTTTGTATCACTTCGTGCAAAATGACATAGGGCACTTCTAATAAATTTATACGAGAAGTAAAACCCTGTTCATCATTGTTTTCGTGTTGCAAAGTTGTTTACAGACTGAAAAAGGATAGTACGGGACTGTAGAGAGTGAATAAAACTAGGAAATTATAATTGCAAATGTAAACAACGTTGTAAACCTAGCAATAAGAGGCTCTTGAATGCAGTTTTTTAATGGACATGGCTTTGGGGCTACCCGCTACGCCGCCAGGCTACGCTGTCGATTGCCAGCTAGCTGTCGATTGCCAGCTAGCTGTCGATTGCCAGCTAGCTGTCGATTGCCAGCTAGCTGTCGATTGCCAGCTAGCTGTCGATTGCCAGCTAGCTGTCGATTGCCAGCTAGCTGTCGATTGCCAGCTGCTGTCGTTGCAGCTAGCTGTCGATTGCCAGCTAGCTGTCGATTGCCAGCTAGCTGTCGATTGCCAGCTAGCTGTCGATTGCCAGCTAGCTGTCATTGCCCTAGCTGTCGATTGCCAGCTAGCTGTCGAGATGGGACCCCCCTGGCGATTAATTGGGGGGGGGGGGGGGATTTTTTCAAATTTTCGAGGGCCAAACAAAAAAATAGTGCTCTCTACCCCCCCCCCCCCCCTCCCCCTTCCCCCTCTACCACTGAGTGAAATATCGGCCGGCACGATTTTTTTTTATTTCAGCACATTAAATTTCAATTGATTTCAAGTTTGGGCCCCCCTAAGAAATCCTGAATCCGCGCCGATACCCACCCCCCCCCCCCCCAAATAAAAATCCCAAGGCTCCCCTGTAGTTTTTTTCTACATTGCTCCCCCCCCCCCCGCAAAAGGTCCCTATTTTCTCATTGTTTTACATCAACAACAACAACAACAATAATATTTATTATAAAACTCCAAAATTGGTTTGTTTTTATAAATAATAATATCTGCCCCGGCAAAATATTTGAAGTAAGTATGTAGATTAAGATCATCAGACTTTATTACACTGATGAGGTGTATTGGGTTCTCTTCACTTGTCTCTTTCTGGCTCTCTTTCTCTTTCTCTCTCTCTCTCTCTCTCATTGGGACTGAAAAAGTATTGAATGTAATAATGTTTGATAAATAGATAAACAGGATTCCTGTCCTTCTTGTACTTCGTAAATATAATACTTTACCTTGCTTACAAGTTAATTGCAAGCTCATTGTATAGATCAATTAAGAGAATAGCAATAAATATGGACTTTGAGTGAGATCAAAATGGGTTTGACATCAGTTTTTCTTTTTCAAAGATTAAAAAAAAGCAACAGCTGGGTGTCGAACCCGATACCTTCCAGTTACCAGGCGATTGCCTACCCACTAGACTAAAGTGTCACATTGCTAATCTCCATGTTTTTTTTTTCATACTTATACTTATTGTTGTAGATGTAGCAAAAGAAAAAAACGCAACAGCTGGGGTCGAACCCGATACCTTCCAGTTACCAGGCGATTGCCTACCCCACTAGACTAAAGTGTCACATTGCTAATCTCCATGTTTTTTTTTCATACTTATACTTATTGTTGTAGATGTAGCAAAAGAAAAAAACGCAACAGCTGGGGGTCGAACCCGATACCTTCCAGTTATCAGACGATTGCCTACCCACTAGACTAAAGTGTCACATTGCTAATCTTCATGTATTCTTCATACTTACACTAATGTTGTAGATGTAGCAAAAGATGTTTTCTGACTAATTCAGAGAGTCGCTTGTTAAAGAAAGAGTATTACATGCTATTTTTTCTTTGTTGAGGGGGGGGGGTGTCCCCTTTAAAAAGAGATGACAAGTCAATATTATGGGAGTGAAGAAAAAAAATAACATGGGTTTATATAAAGGAGAAACTGAGACTCGAACCGAGTACATTGCATTGTGAAGTGATCACTTTTATCCACAAGACCATTTTGGCCTCACCGTGATAACTGGTTCGCTTTTTGTTGTTAACACTTTCTGCATGCTAATGACTTTACAAAATGTGCCGATTTACTGATTTGACGCTTTCGGGATCCTTATTATCATCATTTTTGTAGTCCGATGTTGTCAAGATTGCCCGTATTTTTTTTTCTTTCAGTTACT